>NC_044009.1:12920861-13564432 GCF_900496995.4 Aquila chrysaetos chrysaetos | reverse complement strand
TCACCCACTGATACAGGGTTTCATGTTCTTGGATTCATTCTGCATGGAGGTTTCAGACAATAGAGTAAGCACCAATTCGCCAACAGGAGAAACTATTTTTTACCTTTTTATTGTTATTATTCTTTCTATGCTTGGATAGGAACAAGCCTCTGTGAGGAAAGGAATGGGAACATTCAGAAAATAAATTGTTGTTTGGTTTATGCACCTTTGGGTCTCATTCATAATCCAGAGCATTACGAGAAAAACTCAGGTTGAAATCTGCAATATTTATTCTATTACAAGGAAATTGTTTCTTTTGCAGGAAAAGCATTAGACAGCAATATCAAAGGTTTGGGAAAACTGACCGCTTATGTTGGTGCTCGAACAGGAGATGTAACCTTCAAACCCCAGGTCAAATTGTACACGCAAAGCTCTTTGGTGTCTCTGAACTTTAGCTAATAGGCTAGCCATCATCTCTGCAGTGACATGGGACCCTGATCATGGATTTACAGACAGTATGCCAGCCCCACACATGTGATTTAAATGGGACCTCCAAGGAACACAGTAAAACAAAAGCTGCTCCAAGCTGATAAGGGTTGAAAAAGAAACTGAAGATGCATCAGAAGCCTTCAGTCTCTCAGTTGTTGTAGAGTACTCGCGGTTAGCCTGTTCATCAGCTCAGCTGCTGAAGTTACCCCAGAGATTTGGTAACTGGTGGCACGTGGCATGGGCAGTGTGATGCTGCTTTTGAACAAGGTTCAGCAGAGCAATACTTAGCAGCTCTTTTTCTCCTGGAATACACCAAAAAGACTTCACCCTGCAGTTCTCATGAACCCTTAAAGCAAAAGGCAGATAAAGCAAAAGACTGGATATAGCAGTAAATGTTGAGAAATAGCCTGTATTAAATTCCACTCCCAACTCTACTGTTGTGTAACACTTGAGATAGTGCATTTGAAGCCTGCTTGAGCATGCATCTTCACAAGTACTCAACTTTGAGGCACATAATCCCATAGTACTGAGCGTAGGGGTATATACAAGTTCTTGCAAGACTGTGGTCTCTGTAAGACTGGAGAAATTGAGGCCTAGCGCCTGGCAAACAGCATCCTGAAGGAAGATATCAGATACCACAACAATGCAGATGATAGCAGTGCCCCTTGTGAATGTAACTGCTTCCTCACTTACACTTCTTGCTTCCCATTTAAATAACTGTCAGTGAAGAAAACAGGAGTTTGGGTAGGACAGAGATGTATGTATTTGTCTCAGATCATGTTAAATACGACCACGCTGAAAGAGCACAACTGCTGCTTGAAGGCAGCTCAGAAAGAGCATAGAAGAGGCAAGAGGTTGTTTGTATGGGACTAGAGTGTGGGGAGGTATATGAATGAAAGCAGGGCCCAGTTAAGGAAAATAAACTTCATATGATGAAGAATTTCAAAGTTGAAGATTGTTTTTATAGAGGCAGAGATGCCCACAATATCATGCTTTTCCAAAGCAGCCTCATGGCAGTGAGACGCATTTACTGGGGTAGGACAGATCCAACCACAGACTTCCACTTTGGTTTCCTATGTTTCGGCTGGGTTCTTCCTTGGTCCACTGTCAGGCCCAGCCCACTCCTCTGCTAGCCCCCAGGCAGCTGCAGTAAGTATTAGCTGGAGAATCCTAGCTTGTTGGCTTCCTACCCTAACAAACTAACACATAGCCAAATTAACCTGTTTTTCCTACACTCCTCTTGGTGTGCTACATGGAAAAAAAAACAGTAGAGAACAGACTTACAATAGGGACTCAGAGCCAAGCTAAAAAGCATTGCTATTACTCCCTACAGTCTCAAGAGAAGGGAATCTAGAGTGTTGTCCTAACAACGGCAAAGCCAGGAACACCATCCCTTTTGTATGTCTCTATTCAGCTTCATCCTCTTTTTACTTCTCCTTATTAACACAGCAGAGTACATTGCTAATTAAGCCTGATTTTTCTTTCTTGGATGTAGGCCCTCATATGATTTAGAAATAACCTTAATCTGGTATTTGTAATTCTAGTATTTACCTCTTCCCATGATTTCCAATATGGTGTTACTGCATTCTTGGCTCAAGACGAGCTTCTGCAGTGATTTAAATCACCAGGAAAAAACTCCAGTGAGACCTCGTTCCTACTGAATAAATGATGGGACATGAGCAGAACACAGGATATTTGAATATCCTCTAAACATCACCGAAAACAGTTAATTGGTTAAGCTCTATAAAGCAAAACTAAACCTTGGGGGAGGCAGACTGTTTTCCCTGCGTGGCCATCCCAAAACCGGGACATATCTGTCACATCCAAATCCATACAACCCTCTAGCATGCAGCCAGAACACCCCTTGTCTGATGTCAATCCAAGAAAGGACACAGGTAAACCAAAACTGCCCTCCTGCCACGCAAGTCCCTGTGCAAACAGAAACCTGGCCTCATGTGCCAAGGGACAACAAACTGCTGGACAAGCTGAAAAAGCAAATGCCGCTATTTACGCTGATAACGTCCCTCCGACTGTTTGTCTGAAAGCAGTAGTGGCCCTGTCCTCTTGTGCATAGGCTGACATGGCCACCCGCTCGCACACAGCTTCTACAATAACACAAAACACCCTGCTTCACAAACAGCATGCGTGCTGTTCCTTGGCTGCTCGGGCGCTGCACTGGAATAAGCAATTGCTCTCCAACATTGGATAAATATGCAGAGCTCTGTCAAATTTTTCATTTTCACATATATTAATCATCCCCAAAGCCCACCTCAGCTGTACAGATCTGTACTCTTCGTACAACTTTTATTCTCTCAAAGGTGTGTATTTTCATAATGATAGTGCTCATGTACCACTTAGCAGTATATTTTCATTTGGCCCCAGCCACACTTCTGAACAGTAATTTATTACTTCTTGTCACTAGCTGCTACTAAGAGTAACACATATACTGGGTTTATTTAGTGTGTTTAGTATTTCTTGCTTGACTCTTTCTTATACAGACAATACTGCCCAAGCCCAGAGATTCACAAATCAAAACAGCCAAGTTTCTGGGCCTTCCAGTTGCACTTGCTTTGCCCTTCCCAGCTTTTTGTCTGCAAGATCTAGAAACTTTCATTTATTTGTTCTTTTTTAATTATAGTGGAGAGCCTAATGCAGTCTGCCAGCTCTGGGAGCTGCAAGTGTACAGTGAACACCTATGTGGATGATGAAAACGTGAGAGAAGTATGCAGGGATGTCTCGGTGGCCTGCCCATGCTGGCTTTATTGCTTAAGGACCCGATTCAAAACCCATATACCAGGCCCCCACCACCTCAGAGGTAACATATGTCAGGGATGTGCATGTTATACGAAGGCAACCGGGTCCCAACTTGCTGGACCTGATACCTGCAAAATGTTTGCCATTTTGCTGGGCCATGCTACCCACTGGGAACGGCTGCACTGACTGCATGCTGTTGAAGTGACAGGGCAGCCATGGAGAGGCCTCCTGCAAACACTGGCAGCAAGGGGTTGTGCTGCAAATTAACTGCAGAGCTCTCTACCTGCAAAGCAGCATGGGTTGCTGCTGTCCCACTGCTGCACTTTAACCCTGCTGGGGTGTACTGGAGCACAGTGGAGATTTTAACCAGCAAGGTTAAACTCAACATGTTTTGTCAGTGCTAAAATAAAAACAAGGAAAACTCTTTTGCAAGGAGTTCCAGGAACTTTGGAGGCCTGTAAGGGACAAAAGCTTCCCCTGTTAATTCCCCTTACAGGGAAAAATAATAAATAAATAAAGGGAAGAAAAGCATCATTTTTACCATCTGCAAGCTTAATTTTTTACCTCAGACTTGGTAAACAAGCGCTTTGTCTTTGCCCCCACTCATCGGTAGATTGTAAGCTCTGTGAGAGGATTTTCCACAGATGAAATTCCAGTGAGTTATTTCTGCGAAAAAGTAATTGTCCTTATTGCACCACCTTTCACTGCAACGAGGTATTGCCTCACCTACACCTCATTTTTCACCTGCCTAGGAAGCTGGGTTTCCTATCCCTAAAGAGGCCCCAGAAAACCCCGCGCCCTGGCCTGAAGGTGCTTGGCCGGCGTGTACCACACTTGTGGCCACCCACCCCGTCCCCACGGGGACCTGGCGAGCAGGGGCACCACCAGCTGCAGCCCAGACGGGGCAAACGGGGGGCAAAGGGGGAGCTGCCCTCCCACCTCCACACACACACGCGCGCCCTGCACACCCACGTTATCACCCCGCCGCCTCTCCTCTCCTCCCCTCCCCTCCTCTCCCCGCCCCGTCCGGGCCGCCCCCTCAGACTCCCGCCCCGTGCAGCGGGCGCCCAAATCCCGCCGGGCCGCCGCCGCTCGCTCCTTTCCCGCCCGCTCTCTTGCCTCCTCGCCGCCGCCAACGCGCACCCACCGACGGCGCCATGGCCGCCCGGCAGCAGCTCGGTAACGCGGGGGCGGCGAGGCCCCGGCAGTCCGGGGTGGGCTGCGACCGCCCGCCCCCTGTGGCGGTGGTGGTGGTGGCGGCGGCGGTAGCAGCCACGACAGGTCGCGGCCATTGGAGCCGCCGGGGTGGGGTGAGGTGGGGGGAGTGGAGGGGGGCTGCCCTCCTGCAGGGCCCCGAAATGGCCGTCGAGGCGGGTGGGCCGGGGCCGCCGGGCTGAGGGGTATTTCCCGGCTGCGGGGTTCAGCTAAACGGGGCGGCCCCGGAAAGCGAGGAGCGGCCGGGTACCGCTCGTCTCGGAGCGGGGCCGCCGCTTCCAACCGGGTAGTTCCCGTGCCCTGAGCGGGGGGGGGCGGGGAGACGCTGCTTTCCCTCCGGGCTGGTTATACCTTGGCTTCGATCCGAGCTGGCCGCCGCTGTGTGAAAGAGGGGCTTGAGCTCCAGAGGCGGGGGAAGACGAGTGGGAACGGCGGTGAGGGGATGTCCCGCGTTTGGAGCCCTCAGACAGGGGCGCGAAAGGGGCAGCGCTGCCTCCTCCCGCCTGGGGGGGGGGCTTCTCCGTTGTGGAGGTGGGGAAGCGTGAGGCACTGGTGGTCAGCTCCTCCCTCCCCAGTCACCTCACATCAGAGAAGATTCATAAATTACAGAACTTATAAATGCTCCCAACTCTTAATCCTGTTGTCTTCTTTCTCTGTTCCACTTTCAAAAGCAAAATATTTGTGCTTTTCCTACCTGTTAGCTTTACTCAGCGTCTCTGACAAGACCAGCCTGGTGGAATTTGCAAAGAGTCTGAATGCTCTTGGCCTGGGTTTAATTGCCTCTGGAGGAACAGCTAAATCCCTGAGAGATGCTGGCTTGCCTGTCAGGTACTGACCCTTTCTTGCACATCTCCACCAAAAATGCTCATTTGGGTCCTGAGGTTGTTTAAATTGTTTTCTCCATTTGTGAGCAAAAATTACTGAAAACTGGTCTGAAAGCAAGTCTTCCCTTCCAAAAAAAACCCTGCCCCAAAGGAAACCTCAGAACTTTCTTGGCCAGAAGTTGGTTGACTGAGGTCAAAGAGTGTTACTGTGCAGGTCAGCACACAGAGGGATGTCAGGAGCATTGTGTTGGAGATGATGCCTTGTCTACCTTGAGCCAGCTGTTTTCCCATGAGACACTCACTTGTCTTGAAATTCATAATCTGACCCTAGTGCTGCTCTTCACAGCCAGGTGAAAGCTGATCTTTGTCTGGTCCTGGGACAGGACTGACATGTGTCAGGAATATGTTGTAGCTCACTGGAGATCATTTGTCACAAGTAATTTTCCCAGCATGATGGTCAACATTTTCAAACAGAGCCTTTACGTGTTGTGCATCAGCTGTTTGAGAAGGCGCGTGTACTATCACCGGCTGTTTTGGCCCATGATTCTGGGGAAATTTGTTTTGGTTTCTTCCATCCTGTGATTAAAAAAACAGCTTTGGCCAAATAAAAATTGTTTCCAGTACAGTGATGAAAAATCTGTCAATTATTTGGCAGGACAGGTGACTGTGACTCTTTTGCCTCCAGTGAATGCAATGATAGGCCACTGGGACACATCAGTATGAATATATGCTACCTCCAGAGCTCCCCGTCCTTGCTGTTATCCAGCATTTGGGCATGTCTCTCAAACTTCTTTGCTTGGTTGTACTATCAGTGAAGCCTGAAGCAAAGGATAGTCATGTTTCCCCTTCTATCTCCAATTTATTGTTCCTTTACCATCACAAACAGTCACAGGGAGTGGTAAAACTTCAGTTAGTGTTTTGGCTAAGCTGGGAAGAAGAGTACTGAGGTATTGCTTCTTCTGAGCATGGTCTTCCATTCTCTCTATAAACCATGTTGACTTGAGATTTGCTTATCTTGGTTATTTCAGTGTATTCAAAAAACCACCGTACTGCTTAGTTGAGTGTGACCCATGAACTTTATTTCCATTCATGGAAAACGCAGTTATTGCCCCTTTGGCATAGGAGGGTTTTGTAGTGAAATTTATACAATATTTTGGTTTGGTCACTTATTAGAAAGCAGTGTCCTTTCTGTTTTCTGTCAGATGCAGCTTTTGCTTAAGATTTAGATCAACATCTTGTGAAGAGTGAGGGAGCATTAAACCAACATTTTGGCTGTTTCTACTAATCCTTCTGTACCTAGCAGCATTTTGCTAACTAGTTGACAGATGCCAACCATAATAAAAAGTCAGATCTGTCTTAATGTAGAGTGCCCCATCTCAGAACTACTTCCCAGCCTTCCGTAAGAAGGTTGTATCCTAGTCTGTCACTGAGCGTAGGTTTTTCCTAGCAGTTTAGTAATACACCTTCCATATGTTGTGTTCTTACTGAGATACAAGATACTGAAGTTTGGAGCAATCATACATGTGTTTTCCCTCTACACTCCTCCTGTCATTGAAGGAAGGGTGGTGATTTTTTTTAACAGATGGATCAAAAGAAAGCTAAGTTTAATTCCCCCACCCCTTGCTGCCTTCAAAACTCCTAGAGTTTAAATCTTCCAGTAAAACTAGCATTGCCAGTAGATCTTAATTACTACCCTGATGGAAAAAATAAACATTCAGCCTATAGATAAAGTTAGTATGGCACATCTATTGTCATGCTATGCTTTTCTCATTGAGCAGAGATGTTTCGGACCTGACAGGATTCCCTGAGATGTTAGGTGGACGTGTGAAAACCCTTCATCCTGCAGTCCATGCTGGTATGTTTCTGCTAATATATTTTCAGTCTAAAACAGAAATCCATGGGCAGCGAGGGTGGGAAGAACGGGTCGACAGATGTCTTTTTTAAGGGTTGTGTGGAAGAACTGAGTAATGAGAACAGATTTGCTCTAGCAGCAGGAGAGGTGAAAAGCACGAGGTGGAGAAGTGGTGCTCGGTGGCTGCATTACTTCCTCTGTTGCTACGCTGGCATCTATGCAGTTAGCAGAGCTTTTCCTCCCCAGGGCTGCAAGTGTCAGGGCTTCTCTGTAAATGCCTTTGCAGAGTCAATTTCAGACCTGTTCAGGCAGAGAGCTCCACTGAATTTAACTTGTGGATGAATCTGGTGTGCAGCATAAGGAACTCGACAGCATAGTCTTCAGTGGGTGATTTCTGCATGCTCCAATATTCCTTGGCTCCTCTTCAGCAAGGAAGATACCTGATAATTGGTCAATCTGCACATTAACCCATCTGCTTTTTCATCTCCTTCTACTGTGCTTGAGATCCCTCAAATCGAACCTGTTGCCCATCATACCTGAGGGCTGGAGTCAGTCTCCTGACAACCTTGAACCCAGGATTGTGCTGTTGCTTACTCTGTGCCAGCCAGTTGCTTGTGTGTTTCTCCGAGTTTCTTGACCCAAGCCAGCCACCTATGCTGGTCAGCTACAGGCACAGCCTCTCTTGCTTCTGTTGTTTCATAGGCTTTGTGTGTTGTTGGCTGATGAGCAGCAGGTGCCCTTTTCCTCTCCATGAGCTCCTTAATGACAGTTTTGGTGTTTTAAGAGTAGCAACTGAATGCTTATAAAGTACATTTTTGAGGTTGCTGTTCAGCACTTGGAATGCTGTTGGATTTAGCATTGGGGAAAAAAAAACTGTTAGTGTGGAATTTGAACAGCCAAAGAGTCAGTGAAATAGAATAAAAGGAGAGGCGTTGGAGCTGAGGACTGTTGTCTGAACTAGAATCAGAAAGTTTGTGATAGAAAGTCTCTGAGGAAAAGCACAATCTGAAGGAAGATGTTGAATTAAAAAAAAAATGTTGGTGATTTAATTCTTTTTTAATAAAGATGTACTGGTTTTTGTAACTAGGCATCTTGGCTCGCAATATTCCAGAAGATAATGCTGATATGAACAAACAAGATTTCAGCCTTGTAAGGTAAATATTGGGGACATGGTGCAATTCATCAGTAATCAAAAATGAACATGGGAGACCAGTCAACACCAGTGAATGGGAGCAGTAGGGATTGTAACATTGCACAACAGAAGATCTGCAATCTTCTTCCTTTTGCCTGTCAGGAGATACTATGTTTTTAAAAATACAATTTTCTACAGATGCGTGTTCATAACTTGTAGTAGGAGAAAACTAAGACAAAGTTACACTGTGGTTTCCACAGGGCACAGAGGCTTTAATTTCTTCTGGTTATCTGGGAATTTTGACAGTTTACATTTAGTCAGTGTTAGGCCACATTACACTTCCTGCAGAGTTGAATTCAGTGCTTTAGAAGCTGGTGCATCTGCCCTCAGCTTGGCTCTGGGTGTCTGATCAGATGATAATTCCTGATTTTGAAATACTTGCTTAGTAAATATACCCTTTGATATTTGCATAATGTTTACTGAGTTTCAACACATAAATAAAGAGTAGACGTGAAACGCAGGTCAGGAACACCCATCATTTGTACGGACAGAAAACACACAGATAACAGACAGAAAGCTTACTTTGAGAGCCATCACGAGAGCAAGTGAGCTGCAGCCAGAAATTGAAGTAACGCAGTTTGTGCACTAACGTACCAAGGATTTTTTTTTTCTGTTTTTATTAGAATGTATTTACTCAGGACACTCTCACAGGGCAGTTTGGGACTATGATTAACTAACTGGTTTTAACGTCTAACTAGTGATTGTGAGTAACCGATTCTATGTCAGTGGGTAGCTCCTGGTTTAGAAATGAATGGCTGAACTGAACATGAAAATTGTAGGTGTAGCCGCGGTGAAAGGTGTAGTTTGACTGTGGTGATTGGGCCAGAATGCATTTTAGCTTTTAAAATTACTTTTAAAAAATGATGTGCCTGGGATGGGTGGATTCCCAGGCTGAATTTGAAAACCTGAAATTTAAACCCGCAGGAATCTTCATAGATGGCTCAGCAGTGGTGGCTCTTCAGAGTATACTGCATATTAAAGCAGGCGCTGCTGAATTGCAAGGGTGTTACATGCCTTTACATCAGTCACTTATAGTGCACTTGCATCCAGATTAGTAATTTGGATTTGGGTTGTCTTACATAAAGCAGAAGGAGCTGATCCTCAGCAGGAGTGTCTTTGTGTAGATGCATAAAATTTACATATCCAAGTCAAGGTAGGAAACCTTGATACTGATTATCTTGGCTTACACAGGTAAAAGCATTAGCAGTGTTAAAGTCCACAGATTCCTGATGGTTTGCAACAGGTCAGGAGCATGAATTGATTGGGGAGGAAGGGGTATTAGAAATAGAACAGACAATAAAAGACATCGTAGGAAATCTAGAGACATAGGGGGTTCTGAAAACCAAACTGGAAGCTGATCATCCCTTCCACTTGAGTTCATCACACAGTATGGAAACAAAGCAATATTAAAAGTTGGACACAAGTGTATGCATCACAGCAATTCACTGCCAATACTGGGTGTGCATTGGAGTTTGATACCTTCATATATTCAGATCAAGGGAGTAAATGAATTCTCTTGGATTAAAAACATTGTTTGTGAAGGTCAAAACACATACCTCCTTTCACTACAGTTCATGTTGCACTGGTAGGATGGGACAGGGCAAGTTATTACTTCATGCTTTCTGGAATATAGGCTGTGGCTGCTTCCAGATCAGGTCAAAAAAGTAATTCCAGTACAGTCCAGTCTTACCTTGAGAGGGGAAAGTAATTTCTCCCCGCTGCTTTCATGTGCTACAGAGGCTTTATGTGATCCAGACTGTGCACTCATGTTTCATATGCTGTTGGTATTTTAAAAGTCCAGAAGGTGATATGTAGGTCATTTTCTGCTCTTGGAAAAGTTGTGGAAAATTAGATTGATTGTACTTTGTTTGCAATGGACCTTGCCCTGGGTGCTTACTCTTACAGAAGTTGGTGGATGCCTATCTTCAGTACTGCTGAAAGCCCACTTAGAAGTCCTTTGAAATGGCTCAAATTGTGTACCAAAATCACTAAAATTTAAATACAGGCCCACGTATTTAAAGAAACTCTTCCTTTAAACTAACTTCTGTAAATTGTGGTTCTCTCTGCTGTAACATTGTTTAATGCACAGAGTTTGGTTAAATAATGCGTTGTACCATCACTTGGCCTTTGGCTGAACACCACCGTCTCTTAAGTCTTTTGGAGAAAGAAGCCTTGTCTACAGGATTTTATGTTGGTCCCTGATCTGAGAGACAAGACCGTAAAAACACTGGTGGTATCTTGTGCATTCCAAGCCCAGTCTGGCCTTTTTATTTCTCATTGAGTAACCTGCTTTTCCCCTCAATTCTCAGAGTTGTAGTCTGTAACCTCTACCCCTTTGTGAAGACCGTATCTTCTCCGGATGTAACTGTACAAGACGCAGTGGAAAAGATTGATATTGGTAAGTTAAAGGGAGAGCACATCTATTCTCCCGGCAGAATGGTTCTGGTCTCTAAGTGGTCTTGGGTCTTTTCTGTTTGGTGGCCTTGCGCACCCATAAAGGAAGTCTGCTAAAGAGTGCAAGAGTTGCAAGGAGCAGAATGAAAGCATAGTTGGGTAAACTTCACTGCTTTTAAGCAGACCTACAATTAAAATGGCAGGCGGCTGTTGTAACAGGCTGGCAAGCCATGCTGCATAGGTGGGCAAGTCATGCGCTGCCCAAAGTAAGAAGCCTGATGTACTGTAGAAGGCTGTGCTAGGAAAGGCCAGGTGGAGCATGCTTCCTACTGAAACACGGAGAGCAGATTAAACCTCTTTTGCAGCCTCTGGCAGTGTAATAAAAATAAAAAACATGCGCTTTGGAGAGAAAAAGCTGAACTGCTGAAAGTGCTCTGGGGATTGCTGAAAACTTCACTGCAGGAAGCCATTACAAGGAAAGGGGTTGATCTGCATATGTGGGAGAGTAGTTAGTACCTGAGTTTGGAAGCATGGACGCTTGTATCATCAGCAGTTTTGCTCTTCCTGCTAGTTATTAACCCCAAAAGGCTTGCCGTTCCTTCACTGCAGCATCTCTGCTTGGCAGCTTGTGAACAGTACAGGCACAGTTTTGTGCCATGAGGTTGGATTGGGATTGAATTTTCTTGCAGTAGTTTAGTCCAAATGATGCCCAGCAGAGCTCTGTATTAAATGTTTTATGGAGTAGTACTCACTCTGCATGTAGCAGTGCCAGCCTCTACTTCTCCTTTCCAACAGCATAGTATTTTCTATGATTTAAAGTGTTGTAATAGCTGTGCAGAGTCAGATTTAAGGGAGAAGTGTGGTGTTTTACCTTACACAGAGGACCTGGACAGGATTCATTAATACTTGCAGAGAGATTTGGGAACCTCAGTTGCTTGGCAGTGTAGAAGTAAATCTTTCAATAGACCCCTTCCCAGCCCAGTGTTGCAGAAGATGGTGCTTAAGCAGTATGTGGAGACAGCCATCCTCTTCAGGATGTGGCTGTGCTGCTTGAAGGCATTCTTGCCCCAGTTGCTCATCACAGCCCATGCATGACCTGTTTTCTTGCCCCTGCAGCTCTGCCTCTATCTGCAAAGGCCAATGAATGTGCACCTTCACCAGTGGATTGAGTCAAACTCACCAGCCTTGTGCGTTTTGAAGAGTACTCTTAGAAGTCCCTTCTTGCTGGAGAGAGGGGGTCACATTCATCTGGCACAAATGATCGATTAGTGCATGTCCCATCTTGGCTTCAAATGTGGCTCTTGATTATGTCCTTGCAGGAGGAGTTGCCTTGCTGCGGGCAGCTGCCAAGAACCATGCTCGTGTGACAGTTGTGTGTGACCCTGCAGACTACTCTGCAGTAGCTAAAGAGATGGCAACATCAAGGGACAAAGACACTTCCATGGAAACCAGGCGTCACCTTGCACTGAAGGTTGGTCGTGTTTGCTTGCTGTGAAGGGCTAGGCCAGACTCGTTTGCTGTTCATTCATTCACTTCTTTAAACACCAAATCCTTTGTAAGTTGATGTTCGTAAGTTGACAGATGTTCCTCATTTTGTCTCCAGGCTTTCACCCACACTGCCCAGTACGATGCAGCCATCTCTGACTACTTTAGGAAAGAGTACAGCAAGGGGGTGTCCCAGCTGCCCCTGAGGTACGGCATGAATCCTCACCAGAGTCCTGCGCAGCTATACACGATGAGATCCAAACTTCCCCTGACAGGTGAGGCCTAGGCCATGCTGGCCAAAAGGGAGCTCTGGCATAGCTAGGAAAGGAGGTGGTTGGACGTGTCTGCTGGTTGTCTTTAAAACTGAAATACCATCTTGTACCTTAGTCCAAGGGATAGCCAGCAGTGCCTTAACAACTACTTTATTACTGGGTGGCACTAGCTTTGCAATTAAAAGGTTGAGCTGTGCGAGACAGAAAAGCTTGTCTCCTGACCCCCACAAGACTTACTGTAGCTCCACATTCTCTGTTGGTGTAGGACTGTGTGTCCACACTGAAGACACTTGGAGCAGATTTACACGGTGCACCTTCTGCTTGACATCGGATCCAGATTTTGCAAAGGAAAACCTCGTCATCCTGTTCAGATGCTTTGCTACTTCCCATTTTCCTTATTTAGTGATACAAAAAGATTGCGAAGATACCATTTACCCTGTCTAGAAACCAAGCTGTTCTTCTCTAGGTTTGAATGGGGTTTGTTCTTTTTTTGTTGATGGTTATGTGGAGAGGTTTATTACCTTAGTTTTTTAGAATGCTGCTTCTGCTAATGGTGGCAGAGGGAAGGGATACTGGTCTCACTTGCAAGAGTTTGGGACAGGTCTGTTGTGTCTCTCTGCCATTTTACAGGGTGTGCCACTCATCACAGCATTGTTGCAGGGAGGGAAACTCCTGTTTTGGAGAGAAAGTCTGCCTACTCTTGTTCTTGAGATTGCTTTCAATGTTGGTGAAAACCAGCTCTGTCTTGTGTGCAGGCATTGTCCTGTTGAGTAGACAGTGAAGCTTTGTGTTGCAGCATTTCCTGATTTCAGCTCTGGGACCTCTTAGGAAGCTTTTTCCGTTCCTGCACTGGAAATTGATTTGCTTGCAAGTCTGCCTCCCAGTATGGCAGCAGAACAACACTGTGTTCACTTGTCCTGGCCGTGGACTGCTGCCAAAATGATCTTTTCCTCCCATCTCCTGAAATGCTCACAGTCTGCCATGTCAGTACAAGCAGTTCTTGCAGAGCCAGAGCAAAAGGTTTTGAGAGGAGACTTTTAAATGGCCTTTACTCTTGGCATGGATTTCTGATGACAGGACCAGGTTATGCATTTTAATAAAAACTTGCCCTAAATTTTGTGGCTGTGAGTGGTTCTGTTGAGACAACATGTGCTTGAAGTTTGGCTAGTGCCGGAGTACTTTGTTGAATCAGAGCTATAGTCGCTATATGAAATTTATTTATGAGATTTGTAAAGAAATCTACCTGCTAGGGAGCAGGGGATGTGCTTTTTGTGTTCTTCCCTGACAGCTCTGCTTATGCACCTTGGTCAAAATCAGGCTCCGGCAGGCTCCCTCAGAAAGAGATGGCTCTTGTTCCAAATGGCTGCCAGTTGAACTCAAAGAACATAAGGGGGAATGTTCTTTTTTTTGTTCCATTTTCACAAGAGGGGAGGTGCATGGAGTCAGCGTGCATCTTGCTCCAAGGTCATATCAGCAGCTTCTGGTAGGAAGGAGAATTGTATTTGCATCTCTCAAGTCTCAAGCCTGGGCATTCCTCACAAGTCACTGAAGCTGTTCAGGGCACTTAAACAGTTGCTGAGGAGCCAGGGTCATTTAACAGGAACAACTTGTAGTGATTTCAATTCTTGGTGGAAGAAATCTCTTCTGCTTGCTCTCCAGACTCTGGGGGGAGGGGTCTGCCCACTTTAATGTGTCTGTTTGTCTGCTCTGTTTGCAGTGGTGAATGGCTCTCCAGGGTTCATCAACCTGTGTGATGCTCTCAATGCCTGGCAGCTGGTGAAGGAACTCAAGCAGGCATTAGGCATTCCTGCTGCAGCCTCCTTCAAACATGTCAGTCCTGCAGGTGGGTGGCTCCTTGTTGCCTTGCTTTTCTCTTTGAACAGATTATGACTTTTGGCAGGCCCTGCCAGTGGTGTATCTGTGTCCCTTACCCTGGCAGTTTGGGGAGGTCCCAGGGGCAGGGACCAGCGAGAGGTTCTGGTTTGAGTGCCCTGGCTTGTATTTCCCACTAGGTGCTGCTGTTGGAATACCTCTCAGCGAAGAGGAGGCACAAGTCTGCATGGTGCATGACTTCCACAAGACCTTAACGCCCTTAGCATCTGCCTACGCACGAAGCAGAGGTGAGAAGCTCAGGAATAAACTAGCATGTCCCAAGAGCTGAGCTTAATTTTCAGCGCCTGAGCAGCATGTTTAGCACTTCACAGGCTCTTCCTGTTGCACTGTACTCCTCCTCTGTAGGGTTTTTCTCCATAAGTATCTGACTGACTGACTAAATGAACTGACTGCCTATCAAAAATTACTCTCCACATGAGCAGACCTTGTATATTGTTTCAAAGAGGCTAAAACCATTTTGGATTCTGTTCCTTGTTGTATATAGAAGACCTGTAGAGTTGGTTTTGGTTTTTTTTTTGTTTCCATTTAAATGTGTATATACACACATAAATCTGTGGGGTTTTGGCTAAAGGATCTGGATAAACAGCTGTGCTGGTAGCACACTCCGCCTTCCACTGTAGATGGGGTGCTCAGGAATACTTAACTTGAGTAGAAATGTTTCTGCCTGGTATTTGGTGGATGTTTTTTTAATGCTTTTGTACTGCAGAGCTCACCAAAAAAGCTAAAAATAAGTAAATAAAAATAGCTTCCTCTGCTTAGCTGAGATACTTTGCTAATTCTCTCATTTTCCACAGCATTCGTAGAAAATCTGGACAGATTATAGAAAACAAAGCAAACTTACTTGATAAGAGGCACATTGGCTTGGATTCATTTTTCACTACTTTAAAGACCACTTTTGAACACTGCCCTCAGAAAACCATTGCATGATTGGTAGAAAAATAAACCTTTAGAATGGCAGGGAGAGAAGACTTGACCTTGCTAAGTAGTAGAGTATCTGTGATGGGAGCTGAATTCACCTTAGTTATGACATTAAATACAGAAAATATTTATTTTAAAAAAATATTTTTAAAACTGCTTTTAGCTACATTTCTGGGTCTGGTTTCTTGCAGGAAAAGCCAGATGGGAGTATAGGCATCTAAAAGCTTTCCTCTTTTTCCAGCTGTCTCCCATCTAAAATCTTTCTGTATGATCCTTACCTCTCCTTGTCCTCTTGCCACCATGGCTACAGCAGTGCTGCTTGCGGTAATGGAGGTAGTCACTACAGAGTTAGAGGTTTGACAAATGCAGTGAAGAGGGAAGAGTATCTGAACTATGGGAATATTTAAAGGTGCATTTGTTTGAGGTAGGATTTTTTATCCTTGTTGTCTTATATGGCCTTTTTTTTTTTTGCTGTGGGATTAAATTACTAGCTCTCATGGAAATTGACTGGATTGTAGGAGCAAAGAATTTTCTTTGCATTATACCATAGTTTGATAAGTTACTAAAAATATGATTTTGCAGGTGCTGATCGGATGTCTTCTTTTGGTGACTTCATTGCCCTGTCTGATACCTGCGATGTGGCTACTGCCAAGATTATTTCCAGAGAGGTTAGTTAAACAGCAGCAGCTCATTCGAGTGTAAAAAGGAGAATCACACTAGATGGAGTCATTGGTTTGTAACAGCCATTCTGTTTGAATTTGACCCATTTTACTGAAGACTATTTATTGGTACATTTGTGTAATTTGGTATCTGGAGTGCAGAATTTACACCTATCTTTTGATGCATTTTTCTTCCTACCAGTTAAAACCTGGCTGTGTGCGAGAGCCTGTGAAATAGCAGTGCTTGAAATGCTGCTTTCCAAGAGATGATTGCAAACCTCTGCCTCCAAGTAGGCCTCTGGAAATGAGCCCTGATTACACTGTCACAAGTATCTGGTTGAACTGCTGTAATTGGAACAATAGAGGACCAGAGAGCTAATGGCCAGCCTCTTGCCCAAGGCAGGCCTGTGGATATAGATTGCTATGTGCCAGTTGATACAAGTTATGTGTAGGCTCAGCCACTTTCCAGGCTGCACCTCTTACTTTGCTGGATTCAATGTTAACTGCATAGCTGACTGCATTGCACAAGTCACTATTTCCAATACAGAGTTAAACAGCTGGGAGTTAATGCTTTGCTAAACACATTCATCCTGTTACATGTTGCTTACAATTTTTTTGAGAGGGGGAAGGCACAATGCAAAGGGCTGTGTTGTACGTTGGGGACTTCTTTTCAAACAAATGAAAGAGCACGTTTGACTGGTTTGTGAGGATAACATTTGGTATACTATTACTTAAAAACAAAAAACCCCCACCCACATTGTGGGACAAGAATGTGAAAGCTGTATATCACATCATGGCACTGATGAATGTAAACTCCTCTCAGTTTCAATGCTGTTAACAGCTCTTTTGCCAATATTTTTGTCTCATCCAGAGTGTCACTGTTTAAATAAGGATTTATCTTTTTTAAGCCATGTTTACTGTTAGGGATGTCGTGCATGAGCTGTTTCCCCCTGGAGGCGCATATTAGTTATTAGTTCCATTCTGCTTAAAGTGATGGTGGGGTATTTTTTACTAACTCCTGCCAAGAGCTTATAGCACTCGGCTGTTTCCTGGTTCCAGGACTAAAACCAATATTGTAATAGTGCCTTTGGTATTGTACGGTACGTATGGACCCCGAGAGGTGTGCCTTCATTGCCTTTCTGGAAATGGCAGGTGGAGCATTCAGTATTAGCCCCATTTTTTTTTTTGTGTGGAAGCTGAAATCTGTGTGCGTTGCAGGTATCTGATGGTGTGGTAGCTCCTGGCTATGAGGAGGAAGCTCTCAAAATACTTGCCAAAAAGAAGAGTGGTGGTTACTGTGTCCTCCAGGTTTGTACTCCTGCTCCACTATAACCCTCTGCTGCTCTTACCGTACCTGCTTTTCACAGATGTTAGTGTCCAAATAGCTGGGGGGCTGATCCAGGCGCCCCTGCAGTGCATGGAAGTGTTTCCTCTGGGTCTTTGGGGATTCCTGTATGAGCTGGAATTCCACCAGCAGCGTTGTGGTCACGTTTAGCCTATAGTCCTAGAGCAGAGTATTTTCATAATGCCTTCCTTGGCTTTTAAAGTGATGTGGGTTTAAAGTAATTGGATCTATAGACCAGCAAGAGTACTTCAAACAGAACTTGTGTGCTCTCTTTCCACTCTTTGCCAGCTTTCCTCTCGCTTTTGCTGAATTTGTTTCCTCCCTGAATTCTTTATATCTTAAGATATAGTGCCTCAATGATGTTGTGAGTCTTGGCAGTGAGAAGCATGTGTAGTATATCACTGGGGGAAGCCTTGTCTGAGCATGTGGTATTTGTAGAGCAGTCTTCAGTACAGTCAGTGGTGAACAGAGCAGCACTGGCAGAATATGGACCTAGAATGATGCACCTTTACATATTGCAACCAGGATGCTTGTCAAGGAATATTAATATAGTGTGGTCAAGTCAGCATCAGGTTGCCTTCCTAGTTCCCGTAGTCATTGTTGGGACTTCAGAATCGTCCAGTTTTGGTGAACGTGAGTAATGGATTACGTAACACTCTCAGAGCAGCCAGACAGGTCCTATTTCTGCCTGACTTGGAGAGACAAATGGGCAGAGAACTTTACTATAACATTACAAAAAGAAAATCCAAGGCTTAGCTGAAGTTGCAATTGTAGTGTTACTACTA
Source organism: Aquila chrysaetos chrysaetos (assembly GCF_900496995.4). Taxonomy (NCBI): domain Eukaryota; kingdom Metazoa; phylum Chordata; class Aves; order Accipitriformes; family Accipitridae; genus Aquila; species Aquila chrysaetos. Next base: position 13,546,376 of record NC_044009.1, on the reverse strand, counting down.
GGGGGAGCTGTAGAAGATGGCTTAGGAGCTTCAGGCAAGAAAGAGTGAAATTGCAGATAATGTTGGCAGCTGATTACCTCCTGCATTCAATTAGCTTTGCAAGGATGAGGTCATATTGGTTAAGCCTGTATCTTCAAGGCCTGTCTGCAGAGGGATGCTAAGGAAAGTTGCTTTGAACACATTGAAATGGATTGGGGAAAACACATAAAGCATGTGCACACTCCTATTTAGAGCTGGTAGCCTTAATCTGTTTTACTTCATGTCCCAATAACCTGCACTGGGGCTACCAAAATTCTAAATAAGCCCATGCATGGAGAGACCTGAATGCAGTTTAACAGTTCCATTTAACTTTATCCCTTACTCTGGTGTAAATTAATTGTGCTGCATGCTTATTTGGAAATGTGCCCTAAGAGAGTGCATCTCTGGAAATAATCGCATTCACCGTTTCCTTTAATGTCGAAGAGGGTTGGGAGTTGTACCTTGAGGCATGTATGAAGCAACTCAAAACATTTCTACCCTCCTGTGGAAGACTGGAAGACTCTTTGTATGTGGATGTTTTCCCCTTTCTGTGAAAGACTTTGTAGATTTTTGTGGCTTGCAACATGGACATTTGTATATAAACACCTATACTGCATTACCTCTCTTCACCCTGTAAATGTCACTTCGTGCTGTTGAGACCTTGCTGCTCTAGTTAATTCTGATTACTTCTGATGATTTGACATTGCTTTCCTTAAACAGTTGACTTCTCTTGGATTCTTTAGATAATGTGTTTTAACCTAAGCTATTACTGGATGTTGGCTTTGAATTGCTTTAAGAGTGTTTTATTGGCCTATCCTTTGGCTTTTAGATGGATCCCCGTTATGAGCCAGATGACAATGAGATTCGAACCCTCTATGGATTGCATCTCATGCAGAAGAGGAACAATGCAGTCATCGACCGGTCATTGTTCAAGAACATTGTTACAAAGAATAAAAACGTAAGTGTCAGAAGATAAATGAGCTTAAAGACTGGTGGAATGAACTGGTGTGCTTTCATCAAGGAAGTCATTGCTGCTCTATTTTAAGAGCTCTTAAAATATCTTAATGCGATTTAACTGGCTTTTAACAAAACAATGCAAGAAACTTTCTGGACCAAATATACTTGAGTAGATCAGGGTAGTTTGCCTTTGTTTTGATTCCTTGCAAAAATAAGAGGAGCTGGACCTTGCCCCTTATCTCTGACTACCAAAATATTTGTATTTCTTAGAAATAAGAAGCTACCATGTATAAAGTCTTATGGTGAGACAGCCATGTGCTAAGGATCCATTGTGATCTCATTCTGACTCACTGTTTACTTGTCCCTTCTGTGTACAGTGTGTTGTATAAACTCTGGCCCTACTGGTATTGCTCATCATTTAGAGTTCACATCATCAGAAAGTTATCAGTTATTTCTTTGTCTCTGATCTTGTTCTCATTAAAAAACAGATGTTAATGAGCACGTGTTTAGTCACAGGCTCAGAAGCAAGTTCAGATATTGAGGTAATAAAAATTTTAATAAATTAGTAATGGAATGGACTTAAAAATAATACTGAATGCAGATATTGGGAGCTATTATTATTGTTGTGGTCCTGTGGGTACTTAAGCGTGTGCTTAGCTTTTTGCCTACGAGCCCATCTGATGACAGTGAGCAAATACAGAAGACTTTGCAGGCTTAGGGCCAATGATAGACCCCTCTTGACCTGGTAAGATTGAGTCTTATCCCTATAAGCGATGAGATTAGCTGCCAAACCAATCATTTACTGTTTTTAATCTAAACAAAATTTGCTGATAATTGAACAAAACAGGGTATTTTTAGTTACCTTGTTTTCCCTTTTTATGATACAGTACTCATGATGGTTTTGGGGCTTTGCAGATCACTAGCCAGTTGGCTAGTCATGGTTGTTAGGATGGGCCGTTGACAATGGCATTTTGTTTCAGCTGCCTGAGCCTGCTGTCCGAGACCTGATTGTTGCCAGCATCGCTGTCAAATACACCCAGTCCAATTCGGTTTGCTACGCCAAGGATGGGCAGGTAACCAAACCAGACAGCTCTGTGGAGCGTGCTTTCACAGCCAGGCTGGTCAGAGAGTGCTTTTGTCAGGCTTGAGTTTTAAAATAATTTAGCATGCAGGAAGCTATTAAATAGGTACAGATGAACTGCCCTAGACAGTGCCATGCAGAACAGTAGCTAAATCTGTGTTTCTCAAAAGGCTGCTTCAAAACCTTGGTGTAATTTTTTTGTGGTAATGACAGGGCTGGCCCTTTCAGTGATGGAGTTGGAAAAGCTCTTATGTGCTTCTGCAAGTTTGGCCTAGAGTCATGTCTTTCTAACTACTCTGTCCTTTTTTTATCATTTTTTGAGGGCATGTACATATGTTGTAGTCTGTATAGAGCCTTAGGAAATGACAGTAGTTTTCACAGCTGGATTCTGACTGTCCAAATGGTTCTTAGTTTTATTTTCATTTTTTTATAAGAAAGATGGGATGTGCTTTCTTTTTTCCCCTTTTGGCATTAGAAATCTTCTGTTGTGCCTGATTTTTTTTTCTTTAAAAGCTTATGATGGATGTTGGTATTTACAGGCACATTATCAAATGTGTAGTTGATATATGATTCTTGAATTTAAAAAAAAAAAAACAAACCCTTATTTCCAAGTCATCACTAGGTGTTCAGCTTAAATAAGTTATCCAAAAGTTGTTGTAAATGTATTGAAAATGGTATTTTTGCCCAGTAGCTAGTTCTTGTAATGCTGTTGTTTAGCTGGTTCTCTGCTCTCCAGGGTAACTTTTCCATAGGCCAGGATTATTTAAAAAAAAAAAAAAATACAGAAAAAAAAGATAAAGAATGTTCTTGACCTTTAGTACATCATAAATCAGCAAAATGGACCAAACAGTATACTCTACAGGTACAGAGGACTGAATGAACTGCAGTGCTGTGTCTTTTTTGCGTTGGTACTCATATGCATTTGTCAGATTGTTGTTACAGCCTGAAAACATTGCGGCGCTGTCTCACAGTACATTCTGGGGTCATCTGCTGTATGGCTTTTGAAAACATGTCTCTGGAGATCTGGCATTTTTCTTTTATTCAGCTTGGGGTTTTTTTTCTTGCTTTTAAATGGTTCTGTGTACTCAAGAGTGTTAGTTCTTGTAGCCCCAGAACAAAGGTGTCACTATCTTTGCTCCTTTTCCCTTATTACAGCAGCAATTTCCCCAGTGCTTTTGCAAGTCTGGACTTAAAGTGGTGCTGCAGATGTTTCTGAAATGTGTGTGGTAATGCATGTACCATATGGAAGGGAGAAGGCATCAGGGAGGAGTGAAAAGCAGTGTAGGCAGGCAGGGATTTAACTAGCTGGGCTTCAGTGATATTTTGCATATTTGCAGGCATATGTTTTAATCAAATACAAATGTACGTTGGCTTGGTTTGCCGTGTATGTGACGGGGAAGGCCAAGATCAGAGGTCCGTGTACTGCACTAAGAAACAAGTGACTTTGTTAACAGTAAGGGTCAGCAGTCATTACAATCACTTACTCGAGGAGGTGGTGAATTTGTGTTGGGGTCTTCAAATCAAAGCTTAACGTCTTCCTTAAGAGACTCATCACAGTCCAAATGCAGAAACAGCAGTGTGGCATGTTATAGGTAGTGATGGAGGAGCTCAGACAGGAGCTCCTTTCTGGTTTTAAAGAGGCTGTTAAGTATTGAGGCCATTGCTCTTAACATACAGGTGGGGAAAGAAGGTCCACAGAAAAGCAGTCTCACTAAGATAATGGTTAGCTTACGTTCTCGGTGATGCTGTGCCGAACTAACTACTGGTCATATCACCTACTGAGACATACCATCGGATGTGTACAGGAAAATTTGGGTGCAAACAAAAAAATAGCACAAATCAAGAACCAGGGATGGAAGGTAACTTCCAGACTATTACACTTAAAATGCTTTTCCAGGATCTGGCTCGTTGTATGAGCCAAGCCTGGGAAGACCAGCTTGCTTTCAGTTCCATTGCTTTCAGTTTTCCAGGGGTTACTTCAGCCTCACAGCATCCCTGTTGCCTAGCAAAACTGTTGTGTATCAGACATCCAGAACATTTTTGACAGCTTGGCTTCATTGGGTTCATGAGTGGATTGGCCACTCCAGCAAAGCCTGGTGCTTGTGTTAATAAGTTCTAGGAAAGCATGGAGTGGGAGAAAGCATTTATGGACTTGAGTGTCACTTAATTTGCAGGAAGCCAGCTGCCACTAATTGCAATAAACACTTTCATTTGTTTTGCCTGCTTTCAGCACAGCGAAGCCAGTCTATAACGTTGATTTACACTTTCTTTAATGATACCATCGTGTTTTAAATTGGCAATTAAAAATGATTCTCTTTCTTTATTCTCTGCACAGTAGGATAAACCAAACCTGTTAAATCTACCTTGCTGTTTTCCACCAATGGTGCAGACGTTTGTCAGTTACTTCATTGTTTGTTTGTCTTCCCAATTGTGAATTGATTTTTCTAATTCCAACTGTATTTAGGATTTCTGTTTTCACTCATTATTCAGGGTAAATCTGAGTAAATCCAGGCCAATCTGGGTCATTTTGCAAGGATCCTTTGGGCGTTATCCATCTTGCCTGCTCCATGCTTTTGCACAGTATTCCAGCTATGGGGCATGTTTGGCTCTCCTGTGAGCTAAAGTGTTTCGTTCAAGTAGTTCTCAATTTTCACTCAAGTTTGGTTGGTTTTGGTTTTTTTTTTTTAAGTGATTTTTCTACTCACCTTGTATTACTGTCTCCTTTCATGCCTCACACTTAATAGGCTCTGCTTAAGTACTTTTCGATTCCCAGGAGATTAAACTCGGAAAGAAACTTAATTAATTTTTGAGTAGAAAATAGGCAGAAAATAGAGGGGGAAGGATTCCTTTGTTTGGAGGATTTTGAGGTTTTAGCTGGTTTTGTTTGGGAGAAAGCCAACATTTGAGGAAGGGAGAGATGAGGTGTAGGAAGAAGGATTTTCACTTCACACAAAGTGGAAAAGGTGGAGAATAGGTATATTCAGACAGGCCAGCATGAAGAGAGATTCAGGTACAGGTCTATAGTTTGCATTAAGCAGAAGCTCAACCTTCTGATTTCTCTTCTTTAGACCAGAAATTCCAGGCTAGACTGAAGAAGTCTTCCCCAGCAGTGTTGCATCAAAACACATTTTTCTACAAAAAAGGATTTTCCTTTCCCTGGATCACCATTCTCCAGTGAAGTGCATCTGATCAGCACGTTCTTCCCAGGCTGTAACTGTGAACTTCCTTCTACAACAATGTGGGCTTATCAGAAGGAGGCACAGAGAAGCAGCTTTTGTATTGTCTTGCCCGTTAAGCCATTATAAAAACAGTTCCATGTGTTGCAGATAGTGTCTCTGTAGATTTGGGGATGTCTGTGAAGAGTTTACAGGACACATCAGTTTGTTTAACTGAAGTACAAAGTTCTTGCCATTTCGGAGTTGTTGAACGCGAGCCAAAGTTCAGCTATGCATCTTCTGACAGAATTTAGGTTACAAAAAATGTAAAATATTTTGAGTAGCTCATAGAGGAAAGAAAAACACTCTTTTTGGGAAGGGTGATTTGGGTGCTGATGGGTAGGAGAGCTTGATTTCTAATGTGTGCCCATGAAGGAGCTGTGTATGTTTGGGGCTGCTTTGGCCTGGAAACACTTTTCTCCCGTACCGTTGCCCTTACTGGCTGAAGGCCAGGGCTTGCAGCAAACTAGCCGGTTCCATCACAGTAGTGCAATTATGTGATGAAGATGAGGCACCATTCTGCCTGGGAAAGGGCAGAGAGGACATTTGTACTTCTGGCACGTGACATCACATTTTTTAGAAGCTTTGGAATGTTTCATGGTATTTTGGCCCCTGCTACCAGCAGTCTGTCCAGTACACTCCACCATCTGCACCCCCAGCTAAAAATTTCAGCCTCAGCCTAGCCGGGCTTGCTAGGCCCACTCTTAAGTGCAGTGTATGACTATTTTAAGCCCTCTTCTTTGTCCAGAGAGAGGAAAAACCTCTGTGGAAGAGACAATATACCTACGTGCAGCTGGCACTGAGCTCCTTTGAGATGCAGGGTCCCCTGCAAGTTTCAAGGTTAAACAGGGTGGGCATAAGAGCAGAGGTTGGACATCAGGAGTGTTGTGGAGGAGGAAGGTGTCACTAAGCCATGAGAAACTTTGCATCTCTTTAGTATTTATGATAATACTAATATCCTTGTGGATTTATTAAGCACCAATGACTTCAGTTATAGCTGAGCAGATGATATTAGATAGCAGCCCAAGTCTTTCATTTGCTCCTTGGGGGAATAGTCTCCAGCAGCGTGTTTCATGGTTCTGGTAAGAGGTGAAGTCACTGTGTTTTGATGAATGAGAAGACAAATGATTCATTCCTTTGAGGGCAGCCTTTGACTTACAGCTTTACCATCTGTTTCGGTCTGAGCTGGAAACTCTGAGGCGTTGGCCAGAACCGCTAGCCTCAACAGTGTCCCTGGAGCAGTCCCCCACGTGAACAGTTTGGTGAACAGTTCAGCTGTGGCTTCATAGGAGGAGGAGGAAATTATGGGAGAGAGACTTGTTTTCTGTCAGATCTCTGGCTTGAAATGGCAGGAGCATTCTTTGGAAAGCAGGACCCACAGCTCTGAAAGCCGCAGAGAAAAGTTACCAGCCCAAGTTTGACAGCCATGGTGGCTAGGTCTGGCCTTTGTGTGCCTGGCATACTGTCATGACAGAGGTAAAGCTGAGGGACAGCAGACAGTCTGGAGCCCAAGAGACCTCAGCTCAGTCCTTTGTATTTGCCAGTTGTGACTGCGGGCAGATGGTATATGCAGGGGTTGTTCTGCCAGTGTCCAGTCACCAAGATGTCTCCAGCCACATTCAGTTTTCAGTGGTGTCAGCACCTAAGAGTTGCCATTGTCTCCAGTGGGAATTTGCACCAGCCCAGACGGGATGCAAGAGCTGGTTTGTATTGTGCATTGAACTGTGACAAATGGCTTGCAGAGTTACCTGACCACCAGACTCCAAAGAGTCCCTACACATTTTAATCTACAGTGTACCTGAAAAAATTGACAGAGGTTGAATGTGTCTGATGAGAACTCCAAAGAAAGTGGTCTGATAAAAGCAAATGGAAACTGAGCAAATATCGTATTTTCGTAGTGGCTTCCTTGAGGAAAAGATCACCTTTTGGATTTTGCTTCCGGAAGCATGAGGTCTGTTTGATATCAAGCACAAGTGCTATTAAATAAGGTTAGCAGCAGCTATTTTAAAAATCCCGGACTCTCTGGCAGATGGCAGAGTAGGAAATGTGTTAGTAGCTCCAGGGCCTTGACAATTCATGTGATGTAATGGTCCTGCTGAGCAGCCTTCCTGATTGAGCAGTGGATTTACTTTCTTATTAGCCTTGACAAACTGCCCTGTAATCCGCTACATATCACAGTTCATCTGTTTAAGCTGTGTATGCCTGGCCCACCAGGAAAGATGATGGTGTTTGGGTGACCCAGGCTCAGACTTTAATCCTCTAACTGAAGTGCCCTTTTCAAGAACAGGTAGGCAGCCTACCATCTCTTAGCAGTGACATTTGTTTCTACAACCAACAATTTTGCCTTAAACAAAAGCCATAATTGTATCAGTCTCCTGAGGTTAACTGTTTGACTCTGACAGCTAGGACTGTGTTATAGAATCATAGAATCATTTAGGTTGGAAAAAACCTTTAAGATCATTGAGTCCAACCATCAACGATGCCCACTAAACCCATGTCCTGAAGTGCCTTGTCTACGTGCTTTTTGAATACCTCCGGGGATGGTGACTCAACCACTTGCCTGGGCAGCCTGTTCCAATGCCTGACAACCCTTTCAGTAAAGAAATTTTTCCTAATTTCCAATCTAATTTGTTTAATCTAATCTTATTTAGAGGGATGGAAAGAATGTAGTGTCTTCAGAGTGACTGTTGGCTCAGCAGAGCAGTGGAAGTTAGCAGGGCAGAGAGCTTACCCTGTAACCAGTTTACAGGACTGGGGATGCAGGTATTTTCAAAGTTTTCCTCGCTAATTACCTACACTCTTTATCTGCTTCAGTGAGGAGTAGCTAATTTGTGGGAGGTCTTTCCTAATTGCCTGGCTGGAATGCAGCTCTGATTGTGATCTCTGTGCAGCAAGGTGTGATTGTGCTTGGTATCTATATGCTTTAGGTCATAGGTATTGGAGCTGGCCAGCAGTCCCGGATCCACTGCACTCGTCTGGCTGGTGACAAGGCAAACAACTGGTGGCTCCGGCACCACCCACGTGTGCTCTCCATGAAATTCAAAGCGGGTGTGAAGAGAGCAGAGGTCTCCAATGCCATTGATCAGTATGTCACTGGGACCATCGGTGAGGTAAGGGCTGGCTGAGAGGTTTCCCTGGAGAGTCCAGCTTCGGTGAAACAAAAGTCTTTAGATGGTATTTAAGCCTGGCTTGAGTTTTGTGTGTGGGTGTTAGTAACAGATGATCCCAAAGAGCTGGGGGATGGAGCGGCCAGGGCCCAGGATGGTGACTCCCCCAAGGTCATTTAATGGCCCAGTGGCAAAGTGTCCCGATTTGCCCCTCTGATACTGCACCGACCGCTCCAGGTGCTGGAACCTGCCCTGCACTTCGGTGTGCAGTTGGTTTCATCTGATAGTTCCCCTCCAGCAGTGAGGAAGGGTTAAAGCTCCAGTTAATGTTTCAACTGTCACTGCCCTGTCAGGGCAGCTATCCTTCTCTTTTCACATGGTGCTATTTGCTTGTGTGGCATTTTGGATTCTCAGAATCCTTCTGACCTCCCTGTTACAAGCAATAGTGAGACAAGAAAATAGTATGTCCTTTTAAGTATTGAAAACCAAGAGCTGGATTGGGGACCTCGTGAATCATCTCTGTGAGCAGTTGCTTGTTTAAGGGGGTAAGAACTGGAGCAGTTGCTGTTTCAGAAGGTGAATCATAAACCAAGCTGGCTTTTGTCATGTGTTAAGTCATCTACGACATCCTGTTTGCGTGTGCTGGCATTTACACTGAGCAGCGTACTGCAGGCAAGCCAAGCAGAGCACCTTGGAATTAAAGGCTGGGGGAGAAGGAATCCCTCAAGCCCTGGGGTGAGGAGAGGAAGGAAAGGAGTTAAAAGGATGCAAAAAGAGCTGGTGGTGGTAATGTGTTCCCACCACCACTTGGGATTTTAAAATCCCTGGTATGAAGCTCCCAGCAGCAGAGAGCTGTGGGAGCAGAAATTATTACAGCTGAGCTGAGTGTCAGAGGGATGCCATCATAACTCATCCTTATGTGTTCCTGGCAGTCCCCTGCCAGGAGCCTGTGCTTTGGGGCTGAGCTGGCTCTTTTTGTTCTCACAGGATGAAGACCTGGTGAAATGGCAGGCGATGTTTGAAGAGGTGCCTGCACAATTAACGGAAGCGGAGAAGAAGCAGTGGATTGCCAAGCTGACTGCTGTCTCCCTCAGCTCCGATGCGTTCTTCCCTTTTAGGGATAACGTTGACAGAGCTAAACGGGTAAGGTCATGGCAGGGCCAGGATGTCAGGGTGACTCCAAGGAAACGTCTGTGCAGCCTGGGCTTTTCATTTTAATTTTGTGCGGACTGCTGAGGAATGTCTCCACTCTGCACTGCTGGCTAAAAGAGCGCATCCTGGGAAGGATGTTTCTCATGGTTACTGGTCTCACACGGATAGTAATTATCCAGCCATTGCTCAGTTTGTTCATTTGGGATGAATAGAGGATTAAAGTTTATTAAACCGTTTTAAGAATATCAAGACAAGGCCTATTGCTTCCAGAGGAACCATTTTACTCTTATTTCTGAGCTGTGGCGAGAACTGACTACTCACATGAGGAACTTGCCTGTGAATGTCTTTGGGCAATGGAAGCCTTTGTTTGTTCAACGCTTAGTATTGTGGGATGTGGTTGAAGGACTGGGGCTGCCAGCTCCTTTACAGGGGGATTTTGGTTTTCCATCCTCTAATCCTTCCACTTATCTCTGTCTTTGTTCAGAGCGGAGTGCAGTTCATCGCTGCCCCATCTGGCTCGGCTGCCGACGAGGTTGTGATCGAAGCTTGCAATGAGCTGGGGATAACTCTCATTCACACCAATCTTCGGCTGTTTCATCACTGAGTTTGCCGTGGGATGTTGTGGTCCCTCTTTGGTCACAGTCTCACCACCAGCAGTGACTGGAAAATTGCCAGCTTAATTAGGAGGCACCTGCAGTCTGTGCTTAGCAAGTGTTTGTAAGATCTGTAAATGAGATCTTTCCCTGTGTTAATAGAGAATGAAGGTGCAAGAAGTTGGCCTCCAATGTAGAAAATAAGTCTCTTTTGCAAATAAACATACGGTTCTTAGTTATGTGGAGTCTGTAGTCTTGTGTCTTCCAAATACTGTATCCTCAGGAAAAAGGTTCATTTTTGAGGTAAATGTTATGGTCCAGACTTTAGTAATTCATTAGAAGGCCTATGGGATGGTATGAAAGCCTGGCTTATGCCCAGATTCTTAATGAACTGATAAAAATCTGTGGTGTTGTAAACTGAACTACTTTTGGAAGCGGGGGAGGGAGTCAGCAGGTAGTCTTCTCCAGGTGCTTCTAATCTATTATCCTCTTCCCCTGTGAGGAGAGCAGAGTGGGTCCTTTGTGCAAGGCAACCTTGAGTTCGGTGCTCTGAATCCTGCCCTAGATGTGTGCTTTGAGCTGAGAGGCAGTGTCAGATTGCTTTCTCCAAGGTAAAAGACTCATTCCTGCCAGTTTGACATGCTTGTTCTCATACCGGAGAGTTCAATTCAGAGTTCATAGGCAGGCATCTGGGAAGCATCTTGCCTGAAGCCACTTCCCTTCTCCATTGTGCGCAATTTGCATTAAGCAGATTTGAACTCTGATTAGAAAAACAAAGTGAAAATCTGGAGCACAGTGAGATGAATAAAGTAACAGCCCAGACACGTTTTTGCTGGCAGTCGCTGTGACCATTTCAAAGGGATTTTTTTGGTTCCATTTTATAAAATCTGTTCAGTTCTGGCAAGGAACAGTCCACAGTTTTGCAATAAACACTTCTGTCGTGGCTCTGATCTCAGCTGGTACAGAGCAGAAAGTCTGCATGTGTTCCCTTTGCTCAAGCAGTAGCAGGGGTGCATAGGTAGGAGGCAGACCTGGAAGAGGGGAAATTCAGGTTGTGTTTCTGGCTCTGCTGCTGACTTGCTGTGACTGTGGGCATGTATTTTATTTTACCTGACTGCCCATTTGATCCAGGCTGGTTCGAACTGAGCAAAGCAAAGCAAAGATACTTCCTGGGGGATATGAGTCATTTAAGATCTCATAATCCACATGCTTGTTTTCCTTTAATGCTGTCATTCCTTCTGGCCTATGTACATGTGCTCCCCTTGCCCTTCCTGTGTCTTAGGCACTGGGCACTGCCCAGGAATTCTGTGTGCCCAGCACTGCCCTTGCTCTGGCCTGAAAGGGAGCAGTCTCCTCTCCTGATCTCCACAGTGGATTATTTTTTCTTTTCTGATCTCTACAGTAGAATATTTCCAAGTGGCTGCATTAGGCAGGACAGGGTGGATGGGGTTCTACTTTTTGGGCCCAGATTAAGACAGTAGTCCAAAATAAAAATGGTCCGTTGCTTAATGGCCTCCCTGTCGGCTGTGCTAATGCAAGCCCTGGCCCCTGACTGCTTTCTGTGCCATTGCTTCCGATGGATTGCCAGTGTTTGGAGTCTTCCCTGTTTTTATTAGCTTATACTTTAAAAGTTGGGTTTTGGACTCTTTTCTTCCACTGTTCTCCTCCTCCTTACATGTCTTTTCTGTCATGCTCTTTTGACTGTAACTGGTACATACCATGCTGTGAGGTTCTCTCAGGAATCTGTTAGCCTGTTCTTTACCTGCATCTTCTAAAGCCTTGGCTACAATAGAGACTGGTAATAAGCACCTGGCAGCTCCCGTTCTTGTGTATTCCTGCTTATCATTTACCCTTTGTTTGCTGTCCTTGGGGCACTGTTTAATCTACTGATGGAAGTTAATAGGTACTAATCTTCCAGATGAGATCTCTGCATGAGATGCTAGTAAATGTCTAACTAAGGTGATGATACCTATCTGGGGCCTGTCTGCTGTGTTACTTGTGCTGAGGAGCTTGCAGTCTTCTACATACACAGCATCTGTAGAGGGATACTTTTGCCTCCTATTGTGCCTATGGTAAGGTTAAAGGAGTCATACAGAATTGGGGAATTGCACCTAAGGGTCCCATGTCCCAAGCAAAGTGTCCTTGACTACCCTGCCTCACTTGTCGGACTAAAGGCTGGTGAAAAGCTCTGGTCTAGTTCCAGGTGTGGGGTGACCTCACAGGAATGCCCTCCCAGGGTTGCTTGTCACCCGGGCTGCGGTGACAATTTCAGCTAGCCTGAAGCCTTCCCCTTGAAGGGAATTGGCATCGTGTGAAGCCCAGGCACTTGACTGCCTCCTGTTTTGGGCACAGACCCATGGGTGTCCTTGTAGGAGGCTCCAGGTCTGGAAGCAAGGGCTCCAGCCACTGCTGTGTGAGGTTGGATCAGGAGCTGCTGTTTCTAAACTGCTGGGAGGTGCCCTAAAAGGGGGGATCCAGTCCCTGCTGGTAGCAAGTTGCTGCTGGCTTAAGAGCTGTGAGCCTTCCCCCAGGGCAGCGGGCCAGATGAGTAATTCTTTGTAAGAAAGGGCTTCCTTGGTCCATAAGGGTTCCTTATGAGGTATGCTGATCTGCTAGTTGAATGAATGACTTTTCCCTTTGATATTTACAATAATTAAAAGTGAACTGTGTAGCTCTGCTTAGTATCTGTTTTCCACAGGAAAGGACGTGTCTCTTCTCACAGGGGGTTAGGTCTGCTCCCTTCAGTTGACGTTTTTTGAAGAGTAGGCTGCTGACAGGCTCTGTTTTGCACCATCACTGTATGGCGCTTGCCCCTGGCTGGTCTTGTGCTGGCAGAACAGCAGCTCCCGAAAGTGTGGAAGTGAACGGAGAGCAGGGAGGAATCATTCTCAGCCTTTGCAGTCAGTACAGAGGATTTGTTTTCTTTTTTTTTTTTTTTTTTTTTCCTTCCTTCAGCCACCAAGGGGCTCCTCCCTGGAGTAGAGAGTCCTGACTCTGGTTGTTCCTGTGCTCTAACCGAAGCTCTGAGTTACCTGAGAAGACAACTATGTGGAGATGCACCTCCACTTCTCCAACAGCCAAGGTCCTGAATGCCACTGGGCTTGGCGTAACTGCAAGTGCTCTGTTTGGGAGCCCAGGGAATCTGAAAGCTCCCTGGTAACAGGGGCAGATGCTCCCTTCATCCCCACCTGGGCAGCTGACCCTGCCTTGAAGGTAACTTGGGTTGGACATAGTTGATCTTTGTGCTCAGGTGGATCACAGATATAAATCGAGCCTGTGTTTTAATGTCCAGCAGCTGTTTGGTTGCTGCTTTATGCAAAACCTTCAAAAACCTTGGTTCCTTTTGTTGCTGATTGTTTCTAAAAGGAAAGGCTTGTGGTTGATGCTTTGGATCTCAAGTTTCTACTGCCTCTGTGCTGTGCTCTGCTAGTGGTTTTCAAATGTAACTGAAAATAAAAGCTTTAGCTGAATGACAGAATACCCAGCATTATAGTAGTAAACGTTCAACAGAAATTGTCAGCAATGTAAACCCTCCTGCTTTAAGGCATGGACAAACCTCTACAGAGAACTTAGGCAAATGCACTGTTTAAATAATTTTATCCTATAATGCTTACTGTGGGGAAGGGGGAGGTGTTGCTCTTACAAGTGATGTGACGTTAGAGTGAGGAGATTAGATGGACTGTGACTACTGTTCAGCTGGGCAATTCCTGTGTGTCTCTGAAGTGAATTGGTGGCAAAGTGACTAAGCAGGGATCTTTGCAATTGGTGGAAACCAGTAGACAACCCTCACGTGGGAAGGACAAATTAATAGAAACCTAGTTTGTTAGGCAAGTATTCTGTGTCTATGCCATTTTTAGTTGTCATGTATTTTAGGTACTCGTTTGGCTCTTGAGCATTGGTGGGATCTAACTGATTTCTGCTGCAATTGTTTTACCATTTGTAAATGTTTTGGTTGCTCTATAGCTAGCAATCTGTGAAAACAACTGCCATGTGTGTCTCATGTCAAGAAGCCAAATTCTATTTTCATGCTATGCTTTATTCAATCCAGAGAAATCCATTGACTTGAGTGATACAGTGCTTTTGTAGCAAGGGAGGAATGCAGCCTGAGGAATCATGACAGAACCTTTCATGTTCTGTATTTACAAATGCTGTACAGGTTTTTGCAGCGGTGGCAGCGCAAGCTGAAGGGACTTACTGCTAACTTTGTTCATTGTAACCAAGACTGGCTTTGTTTTAAAAAAGGTTTTGAGGAGAATTTCATTTACCTCCCTCCCCACCCCATGAAGTAGCAGCACAGTAGACTTAAAAGCTGTCTTTGCCTGTAACACGCGGACATAGGCCCAGGTGCTATCCGTCCCCCTCTGTTTTGTGAGACTTTCTGCAGAGGTAAGGGAAGGATTTTTATGACGTTGTTGCAGCAGTGCCTGAGGGCTTGCTCACTAGGACCTAAACAGGCTCAGTTCCGGACTTTATTTGAATTTACCGTGTTGCAAATGGAGATGGAATAGCTGAGAGTTGAAAGAAGGCTGTGATAGCCCCTCTTTAGATCGTCACAGGTAAGTTAGTTATCCTCCACTGCACAGAGGGGTGAACTGTGGTCTTCCCCAGGGGCAAGGCATGGAGCAGGGTCTCAGAGACCCAGCAGCCATTTGGACTTGTGGGGGAATCACTGCAAGCTTTAAACACATCCAACTTCACAGGTGTGGATGGCCTTGCTAATTTTGGCAACTCAAACACTGAAAGCATAGTTGATTCTAGGTATTTAAGCGTCTGGCTGCATTGAGGACCATCTCTTTACCTCAGTTAGTTCATGTCCAAAGCAGGGAGTATTTTCCTTTCCCTCCCCCCTATCTCTCCTGCACCTATTCCCCGCAAAGCAAGCCTCTGCCTCCTGCAGCGTGGCATACATACTCAGAGTGTCTCTGCGCTCTACTGGGGCAGGGGGTGCAGCTGGAAGTCTTTAATTAACAAACTGCTCTACATATATTCTCTTGAGGTTTACTTCACGCTTCATTGAGATGTTTGTTCCATCTTGTTTCAAGGCAATGTTACTCCAGCTCAGAATAATAATCTTCATCCTAGATTCCATGGTAGTAAAGAGAATCACTTAAAACTACATGTCTGGTTTGTAAATCTTTTTATTAAAAGAGTTGTTTTTTCTTTTCCACAGTAGTAAAGCTTTGGCACTTACAGTATAAAAATAATCACTGATCATAATTACACCAAATTCCTCTTTGTCAACTGCATACTAAGTGTCTTCAATACATTTTATTCCCATATAAAAACACTTGAAGGTCAGGGGAACAAAACTGATAAATAACAGTATGAGATATAAAGATACAGCTAGAAAAAATACTAGGATCATTGAGAAAGAATTAGGACTGTGCATATTTTAAATATCACAGTGATTGGATTTACTGTTCCTATCTTATTGCTGGCTGCACGCTTATGTGAAAGCAGAAGTGTTTGGTGGACTTTCCTATCGCTAAACGTCAGTAATGTTGTACTCAAATGTTCTTGGCATAGCATGGGAGCCTTTAATTTCTACACCCTCCCCCCCCCTTAATATATTTTGATCCCTCACCAATTTGTGATTTAGCATCTTCTCCCTTTTTTCTTTAAATTTGAAAATACTGACTGGTATTCAACACTTTGAGCAAAAACAAGACAATCGCTATCAATCATGAGAAAAGTCTGAAACACTCCAAGAGTGGCGCTTGGAGAAGCTGTGAGTTGAGCTTAAGCTGGGAAAATGGCTCCAGAGCAGGAGGGCCATTCTCAAAAGATGCAGTTTTGCTAGCATCACTCCAGTTTGGATGGTAATCGTGGCACATAGGTATTTATACTTTGGTTTGTCTGTTGCCATGGCCGCAAGAAGTCTTGCTGGATGTTACTTTCCCCGTGGATGTTGTGTGTCTGCCTGTACATCTAGGGGCATGAAACACTCAATTGGGCAGTTGACGTTCTGTCAGGAGGGAAGGAAAGCAGTTAGCGCTCTGTCCTGCAAGGACGGACACTTCTGTGGTGTGGTTTGGGCTGAGAATTGTTGCCAGCCCCCATAGCTGTTCAGCTTTCTCAGCACAAAGCACACAGCTGGTTTACAGCAGCAAGTGAGGACTAGGAAATCGGTACATGCACTACCGCCTCAGCCAGAGCATGCAGGCACGTCCCGGCACGAGAAGTCCCGCTGACGTGAGTGTGGCACTGAACACCGTGTGTGGAAGCGTGAGCTCAAGCGTATGTTCTGTGCTGTGCAGAGTGATGGTTTGCTTGATCAGTGGCTATCATGCACTTCTGAACAAGCAGAAAGCTACATACTGCTCTTATCCCTCGAGCCCTGTACAGACCCCACGTATCTGTGCCATAGACCGGACTCACAGTTAAGGGAGGGCAGAGAAGGAAAGTGTACTCACAGTGTTTGTGGCCTGGTGATATCTCTGTGTAAACTGTGTATAGGTATGGCCAGCAGAGCCTTCAGGGGCCACCTCCACGCTGGGTCTGCGGCAGTTGTCACAACGCCAGCCCTGGAGAAACAGAAGGTGCGTGTGCCGGTCAGACCCCGCTGATGCGGATGGCCAAGGGGCTGCCAGTATCCACACATGTGGGTACAGCTCCACCAACACCAGTGAGGTTGCGCCCATTTTATACCATGCAGGCCCTGACTCCAAGTCCCTGCAAGTACTTAAGCTCTCCTACTAATTATTTTTCTTCTTCTATGGGCTTGTTTTGGCCACGCATTATAGACACCATCTGACCTGAAACCCAGCAGTCTTAGAACTGCACTCCAGCACAGCCCTCCTCTCTTCATTCCCTGTGTTCAGCATGCCAAGTCCCTCCTGCTTACCTGCTGTCCTCCATAACAAGTGCAGGAGCAGATGGCCCCAAAGTACTCCTTCTGCCACTGCTCTCCAACTTGGTACATTTTCCCATCGTCATAGCACGTGGTCTCATCTGTGGGGGAACAAGAAGAGCTCAGTTGCACGGCCTGTGCTTGGCTTTAAGCATTCTCAGAGCAGCTTGGCGATCAGAACAGGAGCCTCTGGCCAGCGCGCTCTCCCTGTTTGACTGGAGGCTCACTGACTGGCAGGGGGAACATCAGTCATTTTTATAGCTCTCCAGCTTTAAAGTCAAACATGAGGGTATTTGCGTGACAAGAGCAATGCACTTTAATCCCTAGTGTGAAGCCTAGAGGATCTTCAGGTAACAGGCCCTGCAGAAAAGTCCTTTGTTACTGATTAGGGTAATCTACACCACTTAGTGCAGTGACATGTCCCTCTTGTGTGGCTCCAGGGCCAAAGGCAGACAGATGCTGAGTGTGCTGTGACCTTAGCTAACAAAAGAGGGTTTTCTTCTTTTTAAGCTTGGGAATGTGAGTTTTATGCCTTCAGCTCCTGTGAGAACAGGTTCAATCTGTCACTAATTTAGCCTCCAAAACCTGAATCAGACACACTGATACTCTGCTTGCCCCCATGGCAGGACCTTAATGGGAATGCCCCGAGTGAATGGGAGCTCAATGAAATTAACATCAGAAGGAGACTTACGAGGTTCACACTTGAATTCTCCTTTTCCATTTCCAAGGCAGGTGCAGCTCATCACCTGGCCATTCTCCCCCTGCCTGTCCCACTTCTCCCCGATCTTGTAGTTTACACCATTATCGTGGCACCACTCTGGAGAAGGCAGAGGAACAAGAGAAGCAGGAGTTATCCCCTACGCTGCAGCGACACAGCAGGAGAAGAACAGCTTAGTGTTGTCTCAGGAACAAGAGAGAGGCAGGAGAAAGAATCTTTCCAGCTCATGTAAGTCCCACGGAGGAAATAGGTTCCTGCTGGAAATGGGTTCAGCTCCTGCAGCTTTTAACTGCCGAGGACTGTTACAGCTCTAGGAAATGGCTAGAGGCTCTTAGGAAAAGAGTAAGTAGGATGTGACAAAGAGTGGGGAGGGGGAGAGGAAGAGAAATGAAAGAGAATTTAATAGACATGGGGCAGGAAGGGAGAGAAAAATATTTTAAATGCTCTTTTTTGAGCAAATACCCAGTAAAACTGTATCACAGAGACTGAAAAACACAATGGGTAAGCCATGTGTATCAAAGATGAAATATAAATATTAATCCTGTAGAACAAGTGTCTTCCCTGCAGTCACTCCTCTGAGTCTATGCAAATTGCAGAAATACCCTCTTTGCTCAGCTTAATCCACAATTTAAAAGCATAATTTAAATTAGTTGGATATGTGCTGTGTTAAACCACTCAATCACAGACTTTTGTTCCGTTCCCTTATGTGAAGTTTGATACTCTTCCACGTAAACCACAGTCCTGTAAAGAATAAAAGTTAGTGCCCCAGCAGAGGTGTTGCCTGCTTGACAGAGCTTCAAAGAACAGCTAAGAAAATTAGAAAACTGGTTCCACAAGATGCTTTGCAAAGGCTGTCTGCAATGCAGAACAGATGCTGTAATACCCTGAAATCCATACAAGTTCTGTCTGGCCCACTGCAACGATGTGTGTAATAGGAGTTGAAGATTCAACCATAATTCAATATTCAGAGCTGTCTTCTTAAATGGCTACTGAGATACTGTCACATAGGCATCTTGCCTATCTCACTTTTACACATTACCTAGACGTGCCCAGCAAGGGTAGGGAAAATAAAACAAACATTTAACTTTGGTGAAAAGTCATTACATATCAATAGAATATTGATTGTTGCTGATGCAGTGAATGGCAATACTTAGATAAGCTGCACAGCTCAGAAGCAACCAAAGTTTTCCATCACTTCTCATGATGCAAAACACAGTTTTGGTTTAAAAACTTAAGAGCCTGCATTCATTTGCATCATGTTTGGATGAGATTGGTTCTGTCAAACATGCCATTAGTGCTCAGGGAGCTTGGAGAGAGGGATGGTCAAAAGCAAGCTACTCACTAGAAGAATCGCATCTGAAATGACCACTGCCAAAGCCTAAACACTGGCACCAGAGTTTAAAGCCTGTTTCAGATAACCGCTCCCATTCCTCGCCAATGGAATAGAAGGAGCCAGTGTAAGTATCAAAGCAGGTGTCGTCAGCTGGCTGGTTTAGTCCTTCAGACACTGGAACAAAAAGAAAAGAAACAGGCATCACACACAGCAATAGGACCTACTGAAAGACAGAATGATTTTCACTGAATACATGCTTTTTAAAATTTTTTCTTACAATATCCTGGCAGTAATGGAGCTACCCTATGGGCATATACTTGATGGTTCTGTCAGCAGTCCAGACACCCTGTGATTTATTTTCCATTTGCATGTGTCAGAGCAGTTGAATGATAAAAAAACCTGACATGAAGGCCATTTTCATTTTGATTTGCCAAGTTTCAAACAAGTGTGAGTTTTCACATTTGCTGCTGGAGAGCAACAACCTGACTTATCCTATTTTTAAGAGAAATGTGCTGCGAGATGCTGGGGAACAGCAAGTAGTTGGTAGCTGCGTGTGCACTTTTTGGGGGCACTTCAGATTCTAGCTCATGGCAGGGGGACGGGAGAATGAGACCAGACCATGCTGTTGGACAGACTGATTTCCACCTTAGGGGTGTGCCTTGATTGGAAGGTGGGTGTTTTACAACCACCAGTTCGGTGTGTGCTGATCAGGGTCAAGAGTTAATGCTCTCGGTTCAGTCTATGACACACATAAGGCAATTGGGGTGCTGGAAGGGGAGAAACAGCCTTATTTCCCAGGGAGGTGGGGGCAGCAGGAAGCTGCATGGAAAGGCTTAATGGGAGGCCAAAGTAAATCCTTAACTCTTCATTTCCTCTTCTCCCATCCTGTCCTCCTCTTCTTTTTGACCTCAGAACACACACAGGAGGAGATAGAGGGAGAGAAAGAGTTGTGGACAAGAGCCTTGTGTCTTGGACCACAAGTACTTGTGGTTGGTCACGTGGCTTGTAAGTGCTGCCTGTTTGTGCTTAATCAGCATCTCTGCAGGCAGCCTGCCCTGCTGCCAGACCTTTAGGATGGTCTAGCAGTGCTGCTGGATAACCAACACAGAAGCAGTGGCAAATGACTGACAGAGCAGTTAAGCTGGCCACCAGCACCTTCCCATAAGTATGATGTGTTATTGTGACGGATCTTTGCTGCTGGGCAGGAATCTGCAACACCACTGTCATCCCAGACATCCTTGGAGAGCAGCATATACCAGATCTCTTGCTCTCTTGGGCACTGACCCTAGACAAGTGTATGCAGCCTCAACGCACATTCTTCGTGATTAGACAACAGAACAGCTCCAGTCACACCATCAGCACGTCAGTTATCCAAAACCAGTGGACTTCACAAATCACTTGTCCCAGTGCCCTGCTGTGAACTCTCCTTGTCAGGAGAAGTTTCCTTTCTGAACTATTCTCACACCTGGGCACCATGTAGGTTGCCTTGAGTAAGCGAGATGAGTCAGGGACAGCACAGGTTCACCTAGACTCCATAAAGCTTTTACTTACCAGCATTGCCAACTGTGACTACCTCCTCCAGCACCTTTTGTCTCCGGTGATCTTTCAGGGCTTCCACTATGATGTTGTAGGTGGCCCCTCTTGTAAGACCAGTGAGCGTAGCACTGGAGGAAGTGCCAGGAACCCTGAACTGCAAAAAAAGGCAATGCCAAGTCACCGGAAAGGGAAGAGTGATTACTCCTTAGGTGTCACCCTACTCAGGAAAGACAGGGTGTTTACATTGACTTCTATGCTCTATACCTTGATGGAGCCAGCCCATTCCCCTTAGACATTCTGAGAACTTCAAACAATACCAAGTTAGACTTGACTACTCTGGACTATGGTTCATGAGGGATATATTATTACTGCCATTTCAGAGAAACAAGGGAGACAAAAGGAGAAGAGCTAAGGGAGTCTTTTGACTTGGAGAAGCAGCACCTCAGTCTTTGAAACTCCCTATCGTCTCCCTGACTGCCCCCTTCCCTGGTGAAATGTTGATACTGACAGCATGTCAAGGGCTTTCTGTTTTAGCAGTTTTATCCTGTAGCCTTCTCCATGAAGGAGAGGAGGGAGGCATTTATCCTGCTCTCAGCTACATGTTAGTACGACTTTAAGCCAACTCCAACTGTCACTCCCTTAACACAGTAAAGACTCCCAAGAGACATCTGCTGCCATAGGTGAGGCTAACACCATTCCTCTGCTAAAACAGTTCAGTTACCTGTAGAGTATCTTCATCCTGGCTGACTGGCTGACACGAGATGATGTATTCAGAACTCTCCAGCAACGGCCTCCAAGAGATGGTTGTTTGAGAAAGAGCTTCTTGACCTGTGCTGTCGTTGCGCCTGGGCCCACGGGAGTGAGGGTATGAAGGTTCGACTATGATAGGCACTTGGTACCCAGGGATTTCAATTGCTTCATCTACATTTGGTGGTTGCCGCCTCGACCCTGGCCTAAGGGGAGTTGCTGTAGTGGGTACAGGCCGTCTGTAGCCATGCTCCTCAAAGAAGACTTGTTGACCCTGGTGTCCTATTGTCTGCGGGTGCCCAGAGGTGCCTGGAAGTTGGATACCGTTTCCATTGTCATACCTATTGTTTGTGAGGTAAGGGGTCCCCTCATCAATGGAAGGTACGTCCAGAATGTCAGGTTGGTTGGGGTGCGGTCTGGTAATCAACGTGGGAAGCTCATCTAGCCAAAGAAAGGTTAGAAGCCATAAAGCAAAGCGTGGCAAATTAACAATGGTATATTAAACAGCTAGAGTGGATGCTGTACACTGCTCCAAGCATCAAAGATTAGCAATCATCCCAAGATGCAACACACTTTTTATGACCTTGTGACTGTGAAGGTAATTTCTCTCTCTCTATATATATTTATATACTATATAAATATATGTGTATCTTTCATACATAGGCATAAGAAGTGTGTTGGTATGAAAATTTCATACAGCTGAGCAATCGTTTTGAACACTGCAACCCAAAGAAGCCACCACTGCTCAAATTGAGAAGAAATGATTACAAGAGATATTCACAGGTTATCAGTTTAAGAAAAATCACTGGTGTGCAGTAAGAAACTAGCTCCTTGATCACATTTGGATATACAGCTGATATTTTGCTTGCTACAGGTATCTTAATGTCACACTGTGGAGTGTGTAAAGTAAGAGAAATGCAATGGGCAACAAATTAATAGATTCCACCTTTGATGCCATCATATGCTAGATGGAAATGTGAATGTTAACCCTAATTTACTTATCAACTAGGTACCCAGGCAAGAATCAAGCACCAAGCATGTTGTTCTGTTCTTAGCATTCAAACACAGCTATATGTGATTAATGGAACTTCAGAATCTTACCTACTGCACCCTAGAAAGGAAAACCTCCTTACAAAGCCTATTTGACTCATAAAAAAGGTGTGGCTGAGTAGTATGAACAGGATATTTTAAATAACAGGATATTTTAAATAAAATAATAAATTATTTCAGTCCTGAGATTGTATTCTTCAAGTGGAAGACATAATCTCCTATTGGCACACAACAATCCAGAGCTTCGTTTTACCTGTCCTTTTTCTGCCAATCAGGGGTTCACTCTTTTGATTGTTCTTCACAGCAATGATGTAGATTATGTATTCAGTTCCTGGTTCCAAACCTAAGGAGGGAGGAAGGACATAAAGCAATCTTAAGCTTAAGAGCTGCTTTTCTTTTATGATTATGTGTGGGATCTAAGGCAGAATGAGAGGTGGGTATGGCGATAGTATGGGTATGTGCATTTTGGATCTGAGGTTTTCAGGACAGTACAAAGAGTCCAGCCTCCTGCTCCTCAAAGCGAGTTTGAAATCTGACCATGGCAGCTGGGATCATGGACGCTGCAAGCACAAAACATAATGAATCTTCAAAATGTGTGACTGGCACCTCATCAGAGTCATCGGCTTTTTTCCTTGAATAGATGACAGTTGTGGTGGCAGTGGAAACAAACATCTGTGGATTGTTCAAATCTGATGGTTGATTGGATTAGTGAAGTGTATTGTGTTTATAGAACAGGTGTGTTTATAAAACTCCTGTCTGTCATTAAAGGAACAATATTTTGTCTTTCTCTTAGCTGACCATCAACACAATTTACAATTAGGCCTTCCCCCCCTCTCTTCAAATTTAAGTGTTTCAGGTGAAGAGCTCCCAAATAAAACAGAGACAGGTACCAGTAATAGTAGCCTCGGTGGTGCTGGGCCGAGGGCGAGGCAGAACCTCTTTGGCTGGTGAGCCAGGTTTCTCATATCTGATGATGTAGCCTGTGATCTTGGCTCGTGGAGGCTGCCAGGTAGCCAGGAGGGAGTTGCTTGTGGTTGTAAGGAAGCGCAGGTTAGAAGGAGCATCAATAGCTAGGTGAAAACAAAAGGAAACAAGTGAAATGCAGTAAAGGCAAGCATATTCTTTACCTGAACTGCATCATCTGACACCCTTCTCAAACTCGGGAGTAAACCATATTGCTGTAAGTCATAG
Source organism: Aquila chrysaetos chrysaetos (assembly GCF_900496995.4). Taxonomy (NCBI): domain Eukaryota; kingdom Metazoa; phylum Chordata; class Aves; order Accipitriformes; family Accipitridae; genus Aquila; species Aquila chrysaetos. The sequence goes on along the minus strand of NC_044009.1, from coordinate 13,522,828 downwards.
TAAGTATTATACGTGATCAGATATAGACAACTTCTGCCTGACCATATGTAATTACTCTGTGTTAGCATGAGCAGAAAAATCAGACAACATCATTACCAGTGGAGGCATCAATCACTACTGGGGAACTGCGTGCATTCTCGTTCAGAGTGTAAAGGTAGATCTTGTAGTCATTGCCAGGTTGCAAGCCTAAAATGAAGTTGAAACATAAATGTTAGCTAATTGAGGAAGCCATCTAAAAAGGACATCAGAATGTCTTTTAGTGTACCTTCTGATATGACCCTGGAAGCTCCTGCACCTACAGAAGCACCTCACTTACCAGTGATAGTGTAAGTCCTAACATCAGGGCTGATAGTCCTTTGAATGGGGTTCTGGCCACTCGCTGGGATGGCATCAATTTGGAAGCCAGTGATGGTCTCAGTCTTGGTTCTCCAGGTAATGGTGATGGTTGTCTCGGTGGCATCTGTCACGCGGGCCCTGCGAGGGGGACTAACATCTGCACCAAAAGGAAAAGGTCTCCTGTCAGTACTGTGGGGATTGTGAATCTTACCAGCTAAGCGTTTGTGAAGGCCTTTGATGGAGCTTTGTATAGATCATAGCTTTTGAGACAGAGTAAGAGCTCTGCCTCTGGGTCTCTGCACCCATCACAAAACTAATTGGTCATTTGTGGAGGATCACTACTTACTTTCAAGAGTGGTGACCACCCCCTGGGCTGGTCGGCTGGTCAGAGAGTCCTTCAGGGCATACACGCTCACTTCATACTTGGTTGCTACCTAGAATGGACAAAGTTATACCATGTTATGAGAAGGAGCTGGCACAGTGGGAAATACTCCTGCCCTCGTTCAGTGTTTGGTAGAACCACATTTCTTGGCCACCAGTTACTGAAGTAACTTACTGAAACCTTAAAATAACTCAAATCAGTAAAGGACTGACACGTTAATTCTAATTATTTCCCTGTAATAAGAGTAGACATGGACCCTGATAATACTAGTAGTGCACATGTGCACACCCAGGAGCAGAGGAAATCTTGGAAGAAGCTTATTTGTCATCCCTCATTTCGGAATCTGTGCTTCAAAGCTGAATCTTCAGAAAAAACTAATTTACATTCTGTTTTTCCTGGGGTTAATGGATGCCGTTTGCTATGATAAGGTGCTCTTTCTGTGAAGAAAAGAGAATGGTGGAAGTTACAGCATGATCTTTTGTCCTTGACTGCATCAGACCAGGAGTCCACTTAGATTAGAATGTTTTTCAAGGCTCATTTTTGAAAATGATTCATAAAACTCCTTAAAAACAGATCAGTACCTTTTTAAGATAGCAGAAACCATAAAAGCAGTGATTTTCAGCCCTTTCCAGTTCAGAAACTCCTGAAATGTTTCCAGTGGAGAAGACGGCTATATAGCAAATTTAAGCCTACTCACAAAAGACTTGCATTTTTTACTTACATTTTGCAAATGTCTTAAAAATAGGCAATAGACTGCCAGAGCTCCCATATCACAGCTTGAAAACCTCTGCATTAGGTCACTTTATCTGACCACTTTTGTAAAGATGTGTAAAAGCATTTTACTGGGTTACTGTCAATTGTGAACATGATAATTTGCATTTGATTAAGGCATCCAGTCTCTCTGTGCTAAATGAGGAAGGGGAAAGAGTGCAGATTCAGCAGGCCAATTCCTTGCTTTTTAAAACTATGGTAATGAGTAGTTACAGCTGATGGCTAGTCAGACTTCAGAGTCAGACCCTTAGGAGCTGTAATGATCTACTCCAGCTGAGGTTCCTGACCCAGGAATTTGAAATCACTTCAAGTTCTCCTAACATCTTCCCACAACACAGTCTGCATTACATAAAGAAAAGAGTTACCATTAATCCAGACACAACAGCAGATGTACTGTCTGGAGAAAGGTTGATTTCTTTCATAGGTCCAGTCTTTTCTTTGGGGTTCACTCTGACTCTGTAGCCAGTGAGGCGAACATTTGGTGCGTTCCAGTTGACGGTAAGACTGGTGGGAGTTACCTGAGTAAACTTCAAGTTTGTTGGAGGTGGAATTGCTGCAAAAATCCGGAATGGCACATGGTTAGTTTAAAGAAGACAGTCTTGGATAAAACAATATTTTCTCCTGAACACAAGACATGTTTAGGCCTGAAATACGTGGGCAGGAAAGTGGCGTGCCTTCTGCAAACACAGGCATAAAGCACCATGGAAGGGGACAATGCATTCAGGAGGAGATTCTCAAATCTACAGGAACACTTTTCAGCAGAAATAAGGAGATCTTGATGCTTCAACCCTCAAGTTAAGTGAGTAACAACACTTTCTGTGATATAAGGTGAAGGCTTTGGGAGGTGCTTAAATCTGTAGTAGCCCAGCCTGTTTTAATTCTTCTGCCTGTCTCTGCTTTTCATCACACAGCTAATAGTTTAGTCCTGCTTCACTTGCCTATCTCTGTTCACTTCTAAAATACGATGGATGATTTACAAAAGTAAGTAGGAAGCAGGCTCAGGAATTGCAAAGAGGATATAAAAATACTGCAAATGCAGAGGGGAAGCATTTTACAGCCACTTATACAAGTGTAAATTACTACACAGAGAGCAAGGCAATGGAAAAGCAGAGCTGTGGTGGCCATAAGGCTCATCACGCAAGGGTCTGTTCACGAGCTAACACATCTGATTATCTTTAAAAACAAATGTTTGCATAAAAAAGGAGCATCCATTGAAACATTTTCTTGCCTTACTGTTGGTAATCCTTGGGCTGTAAACAGGGGAAAAATATACCTTTACCATAGTGCCTGCTATTAGCATGTTTCTGTGAAGTATTCTAATTTTATAGAGTGGAAATACAAGATAATCTTCCCTTGTTGCTTTGCTCAGAGCTCAAGCTAAAGCCCATGAGAGTCAATGGAAAGTCTTGAATGACTTCAGATATGCTTTTGAACAGCCCACAAAGGGTAAACCACAGAGAGTGGGTTTTAAAAATTACTATATTTGCATTTCTGAGAGGTAGTCAGCCAGCTGTTTCAATCATTACAGCACCTTGGTTCCGTTTAGTATAGCAATCTGTACACTAGGAACCACTGTCTTCATTACACCCCTGGAATTATAGTGCCAACTTTTCATCTACAAATGAATGTGAAACCTTTATTACAAAGGTGCCACCTTTGTAATAAAGACGTTTGGTAATGCTGGAAGCTTTGCAATGGATTCTATATTGCTGGAAGTCATTTTATCTCAAGCAATTAGCTTCCTTGTCCTTTTTCACAAAGGAATTTTAAATGTATTCTACATGGAGTTGGATCAGACTGGCACACAGGGGACTCCCCCAAATGGAGCATGTCCTCTTCTTGTGGAGGTGATGTGAGGGCATGCACGTCGGCTGTGGTCCTTAGGGCAGTGCCAGTGAAGGATCTGGAGGCTCTGTGAGACCTGAAGGTTAAGCAGCCTCCTAACCCTTCATGCTGATCTTTTGCTCCATCCAACAGCCAAGGACCCTGGGGGATGAAAGCTGCCCTAATCTCTCTGTTGCTGGTAACTGCCTCTGCTTGCAGGTGCCCCATACCCTAAAGACAAGACAAGAGCATTGTGAGAGGGTGGTTCACCATGAATAGGCTCCGTGACTAGGGACTGGATGTTACTGACCCACTTGAGGACTGAGAGAAGGCTATAAGGTAACATCCCTCCATTCTCTAGAATCTGCTCCTTCAATTCTGCTGATCTTCCCTGCACTCCCTGCCCTCCCTAATGTGTATGTAGGCTGACTCTGCTGACAGCCAGCTCTCCAGCACCAAGTAAGCCATCTCTCAAGAGCAATCATATCCCCTTGGCTGCCCCTGGGGCTTCCCCAGCACGGAGCACCAGTTGCACATGGAAGCACACTTTACCCAACAGGGCAGAAGCCACTGCTGCCATGGCCTGCTGGGTGGTGTAGTTAAAGGTGTACCTGTGGACTGGGTCCCAGTGAGGGGCAGGCTCTCCATGTCATCGTATATGGCAACGATATTGATAGTGTACTCAGAACCTGGCCTGAGGCCATGCAGCTCAGCAGTGTCTTCTTCGCCACCTGGGGCCGGCAATAGCTCATGGATTCCATCCTCAGGGCTTGAGTAGGTCACCCTGTACCTGGTGACTTGCCCCTGCGGGCTTTCCCAAGCAATTTTGATGGAATCAACATCCACCTCAGTGAATGTTAGTCCTTTAGGGCGGTCAATGTCTGTTAGGCAAATTAACGGTAAGAGGTTATGTGATAAAAAGCAGGTTGTGGGTGAGGAAAATAAAAAGCATTTCTATTACATGCAAAGCAGTTTTCAGTTTTGCGCGGGAAAGGGGGTACTTGATTCTCCTCTGTGCTGCACCTTGCACACATGCTTACACCCATGCAGAGTAAGGCTGAGAGTTTGCGGGTGCCAGACAGCAGGAAGGCAATCTTGGCCTTGTTGAAACCAAAAGGACTTGCATTGCCACCTTCAAAGCAGGCAGGACACCAATCCGTACCTACATTTGAGTCCCCTTGGCACTGAAACCCCTTTTACACATCTCTAGCAGCATTAAACTACCTTAAAGTGGTCAAGAGAAAAAAGAAATGGGAATTTTAAGACCCATTTCTACTATCAGAACCAGTAACTGGTTGCTAGTGCTAAAGGCAGCCAGACAACCCACCTGACTCGGTAAGTTTGGATTCATGCTACATTTGCTTTTCACTGTTGTAAGCTGCTGTGCAAAGTGCCAGTCCAAGGAGAATCAGTCCCACTATTTTCTTTCATAAATTAATATCCAATTAACACACTAAATCAAGAAAGCAAATTACTCAGTATATTATATTTTTAAATCAGTTAGAAACAAACTTTTCAGCTTTGTATTGAGTGCATAGGGAATGTCCACAGGTGCAACTGGGTGAGATGCACACTTCCTAATTAGACCAATTCATCGGATCTTCCTAGCAAGGTGGGAGCTCACTGCTAGACAGCAAGGTAAGTGAGCCTTGCTCCACAGAAGTCTAGTGTGGCTACCACCGAGCTATACCCATTTGTAAATGGGAGGATCTGGCATATCATTTTTATATGGGATCCAAATTATGCTTTTCTATAAGACTTCAACTTTTTCATTTGCCATGTTATATTAGTCCTGAATTTTCTACATTTTCTAGTTGGCAAAGGTGATTTTTGTCCAGGAATTTGCTGGCTTGAAATCGATGTGGACTCTCTTCCCACCTCTGCAAAGCTTCAGAGAAGCTCCTATTGCCTTTAGGACAATTCTGTAAGTATATAGGGCTGAGCTGTGGTTTTGAACACAAGCCTGAGCAAAGGCATAACATGCATGCAAATCCCTACCCCAGAGGTGTCCCTGAAAAAGGCACTTTACATCAGACATCCCTTTGAGTTACATGTTCCCTCTTGCCTCCTCTTTGTGTCCAGAGCAGTACTGCTGTTTTGTACAGGCAGATAGAGCAATTCGAGGGCTGAACTGGCCTTTCTTTTGCAGTGCTTCATCCCAAGTTCTTGATATAACTCATGTGGCTTCCTTTACTCCCTTACACAGGCCAAGTGCTCCCAAGCCCAGTCCAGTCCCTTAACAGTAATCACCTTTGCCACCTAGCTCCAGAAAGGAGATCTTTGCACATTTTTTCCACCGATTGGCTGACGGCAAACAAAACCCCAAAAGACTTTCAGGCTTTAGTGAAAGAAAATCAGAAGTGCAGCATTTTGAGGGGGTGGGGAATTGCATTTTGCCAGTGTTTGAGAGAGACAGACTGCATTTTTGCCAGCATCTGCAATTTGGGCGGATGGTACTCATCACAGGGCAGACCACCTTGCATTCTCCTGGAGGCTAGGCACCTGCCACTTGCTGTCACTGGACATGTGTTACTGCATGGTAGATTCAGACATCGACAGGTAACATTTGTTTTGTGACCGTGAAGTGAAATACGTACTGGTGACAGCTGTCTCAACCAAGGGGAGGCTCTCTCCATTCTGATTCTGAGCGTAGACACTGACCATATACTCAACTGTGGGCTGCAGGCCTTCAATAGTGACTTGTGTTTGATCTGGCAGGAAAGAAAAACATTAGTCCATCTGCAGCTTTGTGCAGCTGCAGAGAGCTGTCCTCTAAGTAGCCTTGATTGAAGGGCCCGTATGAACCATACCATGAATAAACGTCATTAAAACGAGACAGGATTGACAGATCAAGTTTGCCTTTTGCTTGCACTATGCTTCTCTGGCAGCGCACAACAAGGCATCTGCAATTTGTACCTGCTCAAAGGCCCCACAGCCAAAAGGGCAGGTTAGCACAGTAGAAAAAATAAAGCAAAAGACCAGCTTTCATCATTTTCTGGGGTAAGACTGACCATTAACCCAACTGCATCACAAGCATCCCTGAGTGCTAATCTCTGCAAATACCACAAAACGCACTGTGTTGCCGAGAGCAACCTGAGAGCTGACGAGGCAGGCTCTATTGTAATGAGGTCAAGCCTGTAGTGTATGTGACTGAGTCCATGCTATGACCAAGGGTCACATTATGTGACCTTCAGAAGGATTTCAGAGGAAGTCTTCCTGGATGCTAGAAAATCCAATGGCATTTCTTTGAAATCCAGGTGCCTTTCAGAGACACTGAAGTTGCCAAGAACAAACCTTTGCAGCACAGTGGTGTCAAAGATATGTGAAGCTTTTGGGGCAAAAATGTGCCCTAGCTTCTCCTGGGTAAGACCCAACTGATGTCAGCAGGACAGCAAAACAAAAGGTACGAGCAGGAGAAAGTTTGGCTTCAAGCATATGCCTAGTGCCTGATAGTGTTGATTCTAGTGGTCACGTCTTGCATTGTTTACAGATCTGATGAAGGATGTCGTGTACTCTTACCTGCAGGGACATTTTTAGTTTTTGTGGGCCCATGTCCTTTCTTGGGGACAGCTGTCACCCGATACCCTGTGACGGGGGATGTTGAAGGGAGCCATCTGATGCTGATACTGTTGTCCTGGACGTCAGTAACTTGCATCTGGGATGGTGTGTCTATTTCTGGGCAACAAAAGCAGTTTTTTCTGAGTATGTTGGTACCGGAAACCCCCCCTCCACTGTTGCCTCCTAGCTGAATTTTATTCTGCTCTTTCTTTTCTAGGCTGTGCTTTTTAGAACAGAAAACACATGTTGTATTTATTTGTCCCTCATACTAGCCCACAGCAAAAAATCCTTAACTATGATGTGGGGGTGACTGACCTCATATCAATGTTAGTTGAGGATTTTTGTTGTTTTAAAGGATACTAAATGCCTTTATCTGCAGCTACAGTAGGAGTAGGATTAGGCTATCTCCAGATCAGGAGTGAGACGACAGTCCTGGAGTTAGAAAGTCAGGTCTCATCAGGATCACATAATATGGCAGTGCCCCAGAAGCACCAGAGTTAAGCCAACAGTGACCCCATGATATGAGGGCCCAACAGAATTTCCACTCTGCAATAAACAGTCAAATATTGCTTGTATCCCCATCTGGACTCCACAGGGTCTCCCTCCTCCAAAAGTCCAAGTCCACGATCCCCTTCTGTGTCATGTCATTATCATGCTGGGCCACCATGATATGCAGCTCCACTGAAAAGGAGAGGCTTACAACATAGCCCATGATTTCTAAAAGAAACCGGGGATCAGTGATACAAATTTATGGGGACAAGCCAACACAAAGATGTAGGGTTTTTTTGTAGTTTTTTGTTTTGTTCAAACAGGTCTCACCTGTTTTGTAGGTAACAGTGACTGGCTTGCTACTGGCAGGGCTGTCTCCACGGCCAGTTACAGCATACACGGTGATGGTGTAGTCTACACCAGGTTTGAGGCCAGTGATGGTAGCAGTGGACATGGTGCCAGGCACCGTAAACTCCTGCACAGGGCTGCTTCCACCTAAGGGGAGGGTGGGGTGGAAAAAGAAATGTAATGGATCTCTAAATTATACATTTTAAATCATTACAAAAAAACTGAACAATCCTATATGCATCAAATTGAACAGAGGACCCTGTTGATTTCAGTGGATCTTGGGTCAAAGTCTTTTTCAGACCAACTCAAGGAAAAGAATGAAATACATACACAGAACCACATCTAAAATGACTGGAGTGCTCCAGATGCTCTTTCTTTTTGGTAGACAAAAAATGATTTCCTTTCCTTTAAAAAATAAGGCAGCTATATTTGACAATCTTCTCTAAGTATGTTGCAAGAATCTCAGAGATACAAGAGTTTGTCTGCTGCAGTCAAACTTGCCTTTGCCATTTTCTGTAGCTTCCTAATGGCCTCAGAATAGAGCTTCTGGTCTGTGACTGGCCATAGCAGCCTGCTCTCACCTGTTTCACCATAAGTGATCCGGTAGTATCTGACTGTCACTGCAGGCGCATCCCAGGAAATCACAAGGCTGGTTGGGCTGGTGGGGGTGACTTCGAGGTCCCTCGGAACATCAGACACTAGGAAAAAAGAGAAGTGAGAGAGTTTAAACACAATTAATGTACATTGGCCATATATTCCACCTATTATATCATGCTCCTCTGCTACTCATCTTAGTTCTAGCCCAGTGCACACACCTCTACAAGTGATATATCTGGTTAAAAACCATCTGGCATTGGACTAGATTCAATGAAAAAAGTTCTGCTGGCTCTAAAGATATCTGACTTGATCTGAAAGTAGCATGGGTCCTCCAACCTTTTTCTAAATCAGTATCACAGGTGCTTTCCTCATGAGCAGTTTCACCAGCTGGTAGGGAAGATCTGGTTTAACAGCAACTACTTTGCTAGGAGACACCCAAAATCCTCGAGGTAACTTTTAGCCAGCCTTCTCTCAAGACTTACCTGTTGTTTGTTGGCCAACCAAGGGCACGCTTTCCTCTCTGCCATTGATGGCGATGATGCTGACCACGTACTCAGTCCCTGGGAGCAGGTTGGTAAGGGTGATGGAATTCCGTGAGGGGGGCACACGGTCCTCCTTGGGTCTGCCAGGACCATGCTCTGGGTGATGCCGGATTTTGTAGCCCGTAATGGTGGCACGAGGAGCAATCCAGTGGACAGTGAAAGAGTTAGCAGTTATATCCGAGAAGTCAAGGCCAGTGGGGGAATCAAGACCTGGGTATTTCAAAGAGACAAGAGACTGAGCTCAGCTGAACTACTGGTCATGTTTCGTTAAGCTCAGTACCACGACACTGTCAGATCCTAAGCCAAATGCTATTCAGCTGTGGAACTAAACACATATGTGTTCAGGATCAAAGCAAGATAAACAAGCACTGGAACGCAACTGCAGGGAAAGAGTATATGGCGCACACAGACAACACAGAAAAAAACAACACACATGACCAGCAAACTCTGTTACCCAGTTACAAAACAAGAAAGTGATAGATATGATAGGCTCTGCCTAGGCTCGTTCTTGGGCAGACACTGTTGGTACATTCACAACAGGGTCTACAATGTTCTATTTAAAACCAACAGAAGTTCTGGCTCTCAGACGTAACGAGATGTGAGATTTCCGAGCATTTCCCAAGATGTGCATCTGCATTGCTCTTTGATATCTAGCTGATGCCCCATCAACGAGGTGACAATACACAAGAAAGAGCAACAAAGTCCCATTAATGAATCTTAATGGATGGCACGTGTCTTAGGCTGTGCCTAAGTACCTGTTTTCTGGATTCCAGACAAAGGTGCACTTTCATGTTGCTCAGAAACACTGTAGACTCTCACCAGATATTCAGTACCGGGGAGCAGATCTGTGGAGTTTAAGTACAGGCATTCAGACATATTTCTTTACTAATAGCTAGAAGTCACTCAACCTACACAATTTTAACTGTGTTTCTTAAGGGGTGTAATCAGGTTTTGCTTGATGGAAAATCTGAGCCTCCAGGACAGTCAAAAATTTAAATCAGTTCTTTTTGTGGCATTATGGTTGCTTGCAATGTTTTAGCCTGAAGGAGCATGGTATCCTGTATCATTGTTTCATTAGTCTGTGGAGACTGGCTAGAAGCAATTAGTTTTCTACAAGGTCCCTTCTAGTTATCTAGTAGTTTAGTTATGCACCAGGCCAAAGCTTTAGCTCATATAAACTGGAACAGGACCAAGGATTTCCAACACAGCTATTCTAACTCCGATGAGCTCCAGATCTGATCTTTTATTCTGAAAGTGGGTATTGTCTCTCACTCAACCAAGCTCATTCTAGGATGGAGAAAAAAAAACCTTCAAATATAACACAGCTTTTGCAGCAGCAAAAATTAACATCGGCTCTTTGAAAATGCCCACGTTTTGTTGCCATGTCCTGTAAGTTTCCAAACAGTATTTATTTTCTGGTACCGAGCACATACAAAGCCAAAGGAGCAATGACCTTTTGCACATTCTGATCCTCTCCCTGAACCTCTGCACTGCAAGTCCTTGACACTTTTGGCAAACCAGGTGAGTAATATGTATTTACTCTTAATACCTAACCAGGCTGCAAATCAATGCAATTGTTCCATAGTCTGATTCATCACTGTCCTTGGATTGATGGGAAAAACTTTCCCGTGGTTTGGCTTTAACTTGGGTAAAGCAAGCGGCCAAACCTCATTTAGTGTGAGTTTGTATGAGGCTACTTCAGCACCAGCTTAGATCAGCTGAGAATTTGGCCAGTTACACTTACAGTAAGCAATTTTTCTTTTGCCTCACCTTATGTCATGTCTCCACCTATATATAAGGGGCTGCTTATATTTGTTTGGCTTATATATGTAACTTTCTTACTTGTTAAGATCACCATGTTGTCTGAAGGTGAAATTGTCAGCTCTGCAACATCTTCCTCTTTCTTCACAGGTGAGTAGCGCACCAAGAAACTGTTCAGAACGATGGAAGTTGGTGCAGTCCAAGTCACTCTCATAGTATCAGGCCCCACATTAGTGAAGCGGAGATCAGTGGGAGGAGGCACAGCTACATAGCAAAGAACAAATGTATCTTAGTTCTCTGATTCATAAAAGCTGATCAAGATGTATGTTCAGGGTATCACCAGAGAAAGTATCTCATGCATCACAGACTACTGTGTCAGACCCATGCAAACAGACTTCTAAACTACAGTCGGTTCTACTATAGTTAAGAGAAAAATACGTCTGTACTACTGTCAGGCTCCTTTAGCCTCTTGGCAATTCCCGATACTTTAAATGTACCCTGTGGGGCTAATTTGAAAACAAGGTAGCAAGTTTCAGTAACGTGCTTCTTGCAGCTGGATTTCATATTACAGATGCAGAGCCAAAAGAGGTTTAAAGTTGCCATACAGCAGCTTACAGATGGAAAAGTAATCTCATCTAGAATTCATACATGCACACACAGGAGAGGAGAGGGTATATCACTAATTTCCTATGACTCTACTTCTACTCGTGTCGAAGGATTTACAGCCTCAGGATTTTCAAAGACAATAGGATTTCATGCAAGAACCAGTTTTCAGCTCGCCTTCTGCTCATGCACTATAGAGACCCTTGACGGTGTGGCATGGCTGTCAGTGGCATGTACTCAGGGAGCAGCCTTTCATCTGCATCATTTGGGGCATTGTGGAAAGAGTGGGGCCACCACTGAAAACAGACTGCTGGAAGCTCAAACAGCTATCAAGGCTGAGCATGTCTGCTGAACTGCTCCGCCCTTTGGCACTCTTATTTTGGGGAATCACAGTTTAAAAGTCTGGCGAATATACAGCTCATGTTTCAGGCTCTTGGTTCCAACTGGATGCTGGAAATCTGAATAGCAGAAGGTGAATGAGCCTGCTAAGTCTGCAGCCATACACAGTATTAAAATGCCTCAAATTAGAAAACTGAGCAGTGCATATCCATCCCCAGCTGCCATTTAGAAAAAGGAGCGAGCTGGGTCTGTCTGGCTTCCCCCCAGTGAGTGGCTCAATTCCTCTTTGGACAAAGCCCTGTCATCCCGACAGCCAGTGACAGCATGAAACACCGTCCATGTCACAAAACACAGAAGTTTTCAAAATTCACCCGTTTGCTGTGTCAGAGTGGTAGGGGCGCTCTCTCCGCCATTAATGAGTGTGATTACACTGATGTCGTAATCAATGCCCGGCTCCAAGCCTGTGACTGTGTAGTATCCTACTGAGGAGTCCACAAAATCTTCAAAAATAGGGACACTTTCTCCTGCCGCAACTACTGTGATGCGGTAACCAATAATGGTGGAGGCATTTAACGGGGTCCACCTCAGGCCGATGCTTGAGTCAGTTATGTCAACAAAGCTTAGGTCAGTGAGTTGGGGCACCTCTAATGAGTTAAAGAGCAAACGGGAAAGGCGAAGACATATAGAGGCAAAAGAAAGACAAAGGAGAAAAAAGCAGTGTTCATCACTATTAACATTGACAGAACTTTAGAAGCAATTGCGGTGATATGCAAAATTTCTCTTGGGGTTTGGGGGAAAAGGAGGGGTTTTTTGGTGGTTTGTTTTTTGGTTTTGGGGGTTGGGTTTTTGGGAGGGGGGGTTGTTTTTTCTTTTTATATTGTACCCTTTAATGCAGTCTCCAGCTGCCTCCCTGGGCAGACAGAAGCTGAAACCCCTGTCCCCTGAGACAATGCACTTCCACTTTAGACATACAATTTTCAGAAAGACCTACAAGAGGCACTTAACTTGCAACTAATTTACTTTGAGCAATGATGAGCCATAAAGACCCATCATTTTCTGATGAGAATTGAAACCGAAAAAACATACCCAGGGGGTTTTTTTGCTGGTAGAAAACAAGAGATCAAAGTCTATTAATGTATAAATAAAACAACTCCTCTGAAATAATAGTTGATTGACCCTCTAGAATTTTTGACTTGTTGAAATGGTAAGTCTAACTTTTATCATTGAGATCATAAAAATATCAAACCATTTGAAGGGGCTAAATCAGACTACGCCCTCAGCTGGTGAGAACAGCCACAAAGCTTCAGGGTAGATCATCCACTATGTGAACTATTGACACTGGACTTGGAAAAAAGTCTCAAATCCCTGTAACAGCTTGAGGATCTGGCACAGAATTCCTCAAGTTCTACTTACCACTAACTGCTGCAATATATGTGCTAAAAACAGACGATATGGAACAGTGAGTAATAAAACACTTTCTTGGAAAGATGGCAAATGGTTAAAAATGACCTTTAGATGATAAGAATTCTGTAAGAGTGACAACATCCCCATATTCAGAGGTTATGCCCAGCACATGATGTGGCCAAGAGGCTGACTTGATTTGTTGGCTAAATTGTTCAAAATCTCAGAACTGAGCCACTGAATAAGGATCCTCTTTAATGACCTTCTAGATGTTGCCTAAATTTCTGTATGGCAAACAAGCACAGCTGTGACTGTTTTCGCTATCAACATTATTCCTATTAGCAAAGCTGTTCTTTTCCTGCATGTTAGGACCAACAGAATTGGGCAGGGAGTGGGGAATGTTAGATGCATCTTTAATCAACAATGGCCAAACCCTCTTTGCTCAAGTCAATAGATTGGTATTGATTTAAGCCACAAGATTTGGCTGTGTAACATTAGCAGGGTGATCCCAAAATCAGTGGGAGCCAATGGATGCTCTTCCTCACTCAGGATCAATCACCAGTAGGTGAGTCAAAGATGCAGGACTCGGTATCCATTCTGTTGGATCATTACAAGTTAGCCTGAAAAGGAATTATGGGACCGTAATATTGCAAAAGACTGGCTTTAATAATAGTAGTTATGTTCTATTTTAATGCCCTTCTAGGAGAAGACTTACAGAATAGATGCCAAAAAATGCCAGTTTTCTGTAAAATGATTGTTTATCCACATGGAATGCATGTACCATATCACCTTTAAAGAGTGCTAAAAGCCAGAGACATACATTCTTAGCTTTCCCCCACCAGAAGACGGTAAAGGGCTAAAGCTATTACTGCTTTAATTATGCAGTACCACCGTATTAGTCCACCCCCCAGGGAGCATACAGCACTTCAGTGAAGCATAGAAATTTTAAAGCAGTGTTATAAGAGCAAGCAAACACAGTAGCTGGCATCATTTCAGGGCTGAGCAGAAACAAAAACAAACAAAGCCCTCATAAAGGAAAATGAAATTAAACCATTTGAGCAGATGCATATTAATTTTGCTACTGTGACTACAAAGATAGTTTCTGCAGTCATCACAGCGTGTAATGTGAGGTGGCACACACCACTTTGTGTCCCAGTGTGCTACAGAGACAGACCTTTCAATCTTGGTTTTCCTCTCCATTGTGCTGAAGTGATCTTCTCCCACTATTGCTGCCAAAATTTCTCTTGTGCTTGCTTCCCACTCATACCTCTCTTCACCTACTTCCTATTCCCACCAGCTGTGCTCCAGATGCTGGGGCACTGCAGGGCCAAGTTAAATCTCTGTTGCTCTCCAGTTCAGTGTACTGATAAAACAGATCCATCCCCTTACCACCACCCTGTTGACAGACAATCTAGGCTGCCCATGCAGAGAAGTACACGGGTATAAAAACTGCTCTGTCACATGTTGGTACATGGCTATTCTGCTTCTTGAGACTAAATATAAAGCCTAAGCCCTCTGCCATCAGACTAATAGGAGTTCTGCAACGTAGGGCCCTTGGGCTCAGCAATTTGACTTTGAGTAGCTAAAACTGCTGCTCATCCTTTCATTACCTTGTGTGATGGTTTCAGAGATGGGGATACTCTCCTGGTCGTCCTTGACTGAGTAAACGCTGACGTTGTACTCCACACCAGGGTTTAGGTTTTCAAAGGTGCAGGTGGTCTGATCTGCACCTACTACTTCCTCCAAGGTAGAGCCCTGCTGCCCATTGGTAGGAGCTGTGGTCACTCGGTACCCACTGATGCCTGAAATACAGATATACCAGTATGCAGTAATCTTATGCTGTATTTATTTACATCAGGTCTCAGTATAAACCACTGAAGCAAACACATTACCTTTTACAAGTGATTTTGCCACCCTGAGCCCAGCAGGCAAGAGGTTGTTTTCTCAAGCACCCCAAAATAAGGTTCCCGGGAGGTAGCCATGCCACTCTCAGCATAATTTCAGTTCCCTTTGAGACCTTACCAAACTGAAAATCTCATGACATGTCAAGAAAAGATACATCTACTGACTGAGAGCGGGGTTTTCAAAAGCTTTCAATCCTTGTTTTGCAGAAGTCAATTGTACAGCTCCCATCAGCTATTGTGGGAGAAAAGTTCATCTTGAACACTTTCAGAAATCCCATGCTTACTCTCAATAACATGAGCTCATTCTTCACAGCCAGAAATCTTTTTGGTCCGTTTTGCTTTCCTTCCCTTGGACTTTTTTAAAAAAAATCCTTCAAACCCCTAGAACAGCTGAAATATTTAAACACATTCATACTCCAAAATAGCATTTTACATGGAATGTAAATCATGAAGAGTCCTATGGCAACCTATACTGAACTGTGAATTATATCCTTGAATATATCTAGAAATAAGTACATTTTTCCTTAAATTACTCAACAGCAAGCTTCCCATCAAAGTCTCCTTAATGAACTGCAAGGCTCTGCAGAACAAATGTTAGCATTCTGGTACAACAGGAGGTTCGAGCATAGTGTGAGTTCACATAGTTACCTGGAGTTGTGCTTCTGTCCCAAGAGACTACCAGGATCCCAGTATCAGGATTGGGCTCCAGGCGCAGGTTGGTTGGTGGAGACAATGCTGCAAGCGTTCAGACAAATGGGTCATTTATGGCACTGAGAATCATGCCAGCTCCCTCAGCATCCCTCCTCCCCAGATTCTATCCTTACACTTCAGAATTAGCTAAAAAATATTAAAAATAAAGTTGTGACCCTGCATTGGAAGAGCTAGTGCTACTGTCACCTACGCATCAAAAAGAAAAACACCTTCCAGACCACAACAGGAAGTAAAGACTAGAACTGACTCCCAGAAGACAGCCATTCATCTTGGGAGCACAGAGAAAGCAAGTGGAAGAAGGAATAATTGTGGAAAAGCAAATGTGTCGTACGTGTAGTCACTCTCCTGATGATTGGAGTCTCTCTCTCCTGGCCGTCCATCAGGACTGTGAGGCTGTAGGTGTACTCCACTCCAGGGGTCAGGCCAGATATCACGATGCTGCCAGAATCAGAGATGACCTCCCGGGGAGCCTCTCCACCTTGGCTTGGGCGCACACCGAGCTGCAGAGAAGCAGCAAAGTTTGCTTTTTAGTCTCAAATATTCCTATTCCAGCTAACTATCAGCATCCAGACTTATCATCCAACATGATTATCATGGGTCTGTATGCTTCATGTCAACTGTTAATCCTGTAACTTGTGTTTTAGATGTCTCACTGATGAACTTGACCTGAAGCCCAGAGGACATGCTTGCAATGACCTCTGTGACCTAGACCTGCCCCTTGTAAGCAGCATGTCTTTTGCACCTCATTTCTTTGTGCTACTATCTTCACCACAGTCCATAGTAAACAGCTTTAATCTGTCCTCCCTATCACAATGAAGCAAGATGAAGAAGAAACACAGGACTTCAGTTTCTCCTACCTTGAAACCAATCCTTGGGGCAGGTGTCCAGGTGATGACAATAGAAGTCTCAGTCACTTCTGTGTTATAAGGAGGAACAGAGCCAACAGGCTGATCTGTGAAGTGAATTGACAGAGTTGAAGTCTAGCTGCTGTGATGGGACCAAACAGTTAGAAAACCTGACCTACAGCAGTCCAAATAGCAAGAGGTATGTAATAAGTGCTGAACTATATTACTTCTGAAAATCCAGTGATTTGGGAGGGATCTGACAGATGACTTCTGTCTGCTGCTGAGCTTGATAGACACAGTATGCAAGTGGTCTAATCACAGCCAGTGCTTTTGTTGTTCCTGAGGAAAAAGAAAATATTGAACTGGGCCTCATGAGTCCTCTATGCATCCAACCCCAAGAATTTGGGGAATATTGGTTTTGGCATGATATCTAAAGTGTTCCTCAAAAAACAGCTTTTTTTTTTTCCTTCACCCATCATATGCCATTCAAGCAGCAGAACACTACACCCTTGTCTGTCATCCAGCTGTCCCAGCTAGGACCATCTCATCCTCACCAACATCTTCAACTCTTTTGAAGTCAGCAGAGTGAAAGGGAGCTCAAAGTCAATCTGAGGAATCTGTGGTCTCATTGATATCTGTCAGGAGCATCACACAGAAGCCAAAGCCTTTGTGTACTCCAGAACCAGTCTAAATAACTCCACTGAGTTTCATCTGAATCGGCTTCATTATTAATGAAGAGATTGGTTTATTAATCTATAGTCTTAAACTGGACTGGTTTCATTCAGATAAACCAGAATTTGAAGGCAGTTTTCATCTGAGATATCCAATCATATCCTAATTGAGAAATATATATAGATAAGGCTGGTTGCCACCTTGCCAATGTCAACAGTGTTACTGTGGTTAAAAGTTTGAACCTTTATTTTAATTTTACATTGTTCTAAAAGAAACCACACTCTCTTTTGAAAAGAGGATGTGGTTCTGAGCTTGGATGGCTTTGAATTTTGTCAGTTTATATGACTGCTTCATCATTATTTAAACAGTGAATCTATTTGTTCTTTGTAGAAGTATGTGTGGGTTCTTACAGAACTTCCTTTCCTCCCAAAGTTTGCCTAATATTTCTTCCAAGCCAACAGCACAAATACAGATGACTGAAATGTAAAAAAAAAATAAAAGAAAAGAAGGGTAGAACGCAATGTTTGTGTCAGTTTCTGTAACTGCAGTTGAGCTGCCTTAGATGGTATGGTTGGGCTTGAGAAATGACTGCCTTCAGCTTTATAGAAATGACAGACTAATTATTCCTTACCCATTTTAAAGGAGCTGTTTGCTTTCCTTGATTTGTCATGCCAAAACCAAACAACTGGAAAGATCAAGTGAAATTAAATTTCTTTGTCATTCAGTTAAACAAAATCTGAGGTACCAGTAGTAAGTCCTCCCTTTTTTTTTAATCACCAAAAAGCTGAGATGTATTTTACTAAAAACTTTCTGATGCAAATAACTCTCTTTTCCCTGCCAAATAGTTCAGAAAGAAGAACAAGGAATACTTCCCAAGCAGTTCTGCTGGAATGCTACTTCAAAAGGCTTCTTCTATAAACCAATTCACAATAGCCACTTTCAGCACAAGTTTTGAAGAAAGGCTAGGGTGTTAGGGAAGAGGAATATGTGCCTATTGTACTTACAAGTTGTGAAGACTCCAGTCTCTCTGGCGCTTTGCAAATCGTCTTTAAATGCCACAAGGTACACTGTGTACTCAGTGCCAGGCTGCAAGTTCCTGAGAAGGTACTTGGTGGCAGAAGGTCCCACATTGTAGGTCCTTGGTTGACCTCCTCTTGTGGGACCTGCAGTCAGCCGGTATCCTGTGATCACAGCACGGGGCCGTGTCCACAACACTAACACTGAATGCTCCGTGGTATTGAGAAATCTCAGGTTGGTGGGGGCATCGAGCTCTGGGGAAGAAAAAGCATAACATGCATCAATTTTCCAGCTGAATCTCTACTTCACCCCTACTTCGAAAGCACATCCTTTACCATGCAGAAAACATGGGTGTACAGTGAGGTTGTTGAGCCTCTATTTCTCACTTGGGGCATGAGTGCAACAGGGGGAAAGAGGTGGGAACCGTGAGAGAGCTGAACACAGAAGGGAAATAAATATATCCATGCCTCAGTGCCATCCGGTAATATGCTGGGCCAGGCAGACATGCACGTTCTAGGCTGCGCCAATTTGGGTTGCTGCCATACGTGCTCATCCCATGGGGAAGTCAGGCTAACGGCTGAGTTGAGACAGATGAACCCAACTGCACTCAGGAATTTCAATAGTTTCTCATGAATGCTGAGCATTTTTAAAAAATTAGCTCAGTTTAGACTGGTGAGTGTAAGCACGGAAACCTAACTTTAGCCTTTTCGTTAAAAAGATTTATTCTTTTAAATCTTTGCCCAGTCCTAGTCCCTGCCCTCTCAAAGTCCCTTCCCAAAACAAAACACCCCCACTTTGTCATTTTAATGTAAAAATAAATAACAGTCAGCAACTTTCTGCAGAAAACCAGTTCCTAGATCTACTTAAAAATAATCACACCGTGGAACTGACTATACAACAATTCTAAGCATGCTCATCTCTCCCATGGGACTCACACAACAGCTCTTATCAGGCTTCCTCCCCTTTTTATCACTGCCCTTGGGAAGCTGCTGAAACTGATAACCCAGAAAACTACATAAACAAGAGGCTGAAGCGACACAGCTTCTTCAGCACTGCACTGGAGTCCAGCGAATGGCAGAGAAGTCGCTACCTTTGGCTGAGACAAGATGAGGCTCAGAGGGCAAAAGGCACTTAAGCAATTTGCCCCCACAGCAGGCAGGGTAGCACTGGCTGCAGCAAAGAATTTATAGCATCTACCTGGCAAGTTTCCGCACATTTTCTAGGCCCCAATCATATGTTGAAATTAAGAGCAATGAGGAAAGGTTCCATCAATGCTCTTTTTCGAGAGCAAATGCTTTTTTCTTCCCCTGACTAAATACCATTTTTGTGACAAAAATTAATGTTTTCATCACTCTCCCAGTGATTCAGTGGGAAGCAGTTTTTGTCCTTTTTGTTTTCTCCCCCACTGTCTTCTCCCTTTTTGAGGAGGGAGGGAAAAAGCAAGCAAGGACTTCCTTCTTCCACCACTTGTAAAGATGGGGGAGATAGTTCTAAAAGACAAAGGATGAGAGTGACCTTCCTCAGGCCTATCTCCAACCCATGGGGTGAGAGTCAGCTTTATCTCTTCTTGGTACTTAGATCTGTGCTAAGTCTCATCTGACAAGGATTGTATCTTCCTCCGATTTGTAGCCTACAGTCAGTTCCTTTCTGCACAATTTAATTTGCCAGTTCTATTAGGCTTTTATCACTTCCTCTCCCCATACTAAAGGAAAAGGGGGAAGATTAAAAAACCACACACACACTCGGAGTTTATTTGTAAACTGCTTTTTAACGGAAGGCCAAAAAGAGGATCACATTTACACCGTGGGAAGAGACTTTTGCTGCAGGGTTTTCCTTGGGAACTCTGAATGATTTTTGTTTCCCAGGACTTTCGATTACAGGATGCAATTTATGTGAATACTTTCTGAAATGTGGTTTAGGCAAAGCAGTTAAGTGGATGATCATAGCCTATGGACATTTCCTTCCAGACGTTTGTAACTAGCCCTGTGCTGTCTGAATCAAATGCCTATGCTCTGATGTACTCCTCTCTGTGTGGACTTTCAGAGGAGCTCTACACCTAGCCAAGGCTCCTGAAAACAACCACAAAAAACTATAGATCTAACTGGGAACTGAGCCCTACTTGTTCTAAATGCTTCCAAGAGAGTTCAGACTCCTAAGTCGCATCCTTGCTTTTGAAAGCCTCACTTGAAAGAGGAGGGAGGGTGTTCACACCATCTAAGCTACACTGAAATCAGATACCTATGTCAAAGGACAAACATAAGAATCCCATTGTCCCTGCATAGTCAAGGGAGATGGTAAGAGAGAGAGGCACTATTCATGGCTCCTAACTTTATGGATGTAAGTAAATACTATTTCTCAAACAGCATGGCTATATTCAGATTATCCCATTTCCTTTCCTTCCCTCTCATCTTTGTAAGAGTTGGGCTGGATTCTCAAAAGTTGCTCTCATGTACTGAAAAGTATCAGAACAGCAGCAGATGTGCATAGCTGAATTTTCATCCTTTGAATAATGTGACCCACTCAAAGACCACCACAGAGTCACCCTTCTATCGCCCAATAAACAGGATCTGTTCAAATGAACCCCATCCCAGGTTCTGTCTGGCCGGCTCTTCTTTGATCAAAAATGGAGATAACCACCCAAACCCATGCTCAACTCCTCCTCTTCCATCTGAAAGCCTACACCTTGCCCAGCCGCTGCTCCTCTCTTCTCTGCACTTCTGCAAAGCAAAAAGCAATGCCTGACAGACTGTGTACTTTGCTTGTCATCTTGCCTCACACTGATGATGTGCTGCACTGCCACTAGATCATTAGCAATCGGGTTCCAAGAGATCCTGCACCACCTTTCCTGAAAAACATATGCTCCCCATGGCTCTTGTCAACAGTCCACTGAGGTTGCTGCAAACCAGTTCCCCAAGTTTCACTGGGTTGACAGTGAAATTTCTGGGGTGGTGAGGCAGCCTGTGGAAAGCCAGGCCTGACCTGGCAAAGCTGAAAGACAGTCCTTTCAATGACAAGGCCTGTCCTTACATGTGTATGCAGAACTCCTACTGCTGACAGTGGAGCCAAATAGGTATATAGCTGTCAGAAAGGAGATAGGGATTTTCAGAGCAATCTCAGCAAGGCTCCTAAGTCATGCTGAAATCTGCCCTAAGGTATCATCAAAAAAAAAAAAAAAAAAAAAAAAAAAAAAAATCACAGGCTGCAATCTGTGCTGTAAAAGAACTACAGGGCCCATCAATTTTCAGTCAGTAATAAAAGAGTTGAATTCCAGCCATACAAAATTGTTTTAAAGTGCCATGAGAGTTAAACTCCCATTGGAAAGCCCTGGAGGAGGATAAATCTGCTGAAGAGATCATTGTTTGACTGAATGAATTCCCAGCCCTGTCATCCTAGCTATGGGATACCTCCTGGGCTATAACCATTGCACTTTAAGTGCTCTGTTTATATTTCTCTAAGCGACAGAGAAATATGCACTTCAAAAGGTTGAAAAAAGCATGAAGGAAAGACACTTACTGGTGGTTTGCTCTCCAGTCAAAGGTTTGCTCTCCCTGCCGTGGCTCACGGCAAAGATCTTAAAGAGATAGGTTGTTCCTGGGAGCAGGTCGACAACTTCAGCAAAAGAGCTCCTGGTAATAGGCAGTCTCTGGCCATGTTGGCCGGGGCGATTGACAGGGATCACTTCCACTCGATAGCCAGACACTTGGCTCTGTGGTGGGGTCCACATGATGGTGATCTTGATATCAGAAACCTCCACAAACTGCAGATCTTTGGGTGAAGGAACTTCATCTGAAAGCAGAGTGACAGAACAGTGTTAGAGGGGGTCCTCAGCAATTGGCAGGAGAAGCTATAGGTTTATATGGAAGAAAAAACAGTTAATTTTGATTGAACAATGGCTAGCCCAAGAATATTTACCAAAATAAAAACATCATGGTAACCTTACTGTAAACATGTGTACACACATTCCCAGACAATATTCAAGCAGACTACAATTCAAAATGTCACTACATGGTCCCAAGTATTTTACTTCTTCAGTCATAGAAGGTATCTTGCTATCACAGAAAGAGAACTGAAAGACCAGATGTAAAATGCTACAGAACTTCAAGTATATGCAGAACCAAAAGCTTGGGCAGCGGGGGGGGGGGGGGGGGGTGTGAGAAAATATATATTCCAGGGGTTGGAAACAGGAACCTCCTTTTAAAATTAAGACAGGGTTTTCAAAACCCATGGCATGTTCTGCATGTCTATAATTAACTTCAAATCCACCTTTTATAATTAAACAAGTACAGGGGCTGATCTGGCCTTACTATAGTCAAGGGCAAAATCCAGCTCCCTCTGTGCTGTCCACAGTACTGCACCCTTGAATTCCTATGTTCAAATTAAGTTTCTTCAGATTAGGACTGATACTGCCCTAAGGTTAACCAGTGCACATTTTTGGAAGATACAGATGCCAAACCATAAAATCATTGAGCCGAGTTCATTCCTGGTAAATTCCCATTTGCAAACACGTGCTTGCAACTTGCAGGACCATCAAATTCCACTGCTACCACATCAGATCCCAATTCTTTCACTATCCTTTCTTTTGGTTTGGCTATTCAGCCCAATTGGATACTTAAAGAACCCTAAAACCAGCAGTTTTTTAAATTGTGGGTGCCTCAAGTTTAGATCGTATGGTGTTATTTTGGCACATCAGTCAATGCTGAGCAATCTCCCATCCCCACTGACTGCAATGGAAAATAATGGTTAGGACTGGAAGGGAGAGGGAGAAGTCAGGTGAACGATTCAGATTTGTGTTGTGGCATCTGAGTACCTAACCTTAAACATCTGCAGGCCAAGTACTGAGGCAAAATGATTTACCAGGCTCTTAAGAAAATCTCTTAGCAGAATCCCCTTAAGACAATTTAAGAAACTCTGATCTCTCTTTTCTGTAGACAAAATGCAAGACCAACCTTTTGACCTGCCTCCAGTCTGATCCCTAGGAATTACAACCCTATTAATACAGAGTGGTGTCTTGACTGTGTCAATTCATAAGCAAGTATGACTTTACTGTAGAACTTCAATACCAGTGACATTTACAATTAAAAAACACAACCACCATGACAAAAACCAGAATTGACTTCCTTTACAGATGCATTTCGCAAAAGCAATGTGAGCCTGCATTGTCATTTGGCATATGTACTAACAGAAAACTCAGTGACTAATATCCAGAACATGCTGACCATTACCTGTGCGTGGGACGCCTGTGGTTTCCTGTTGGATGAAGACAGGAGTACTCTCCTGATTTTCTTCCACTGCGTAGATGCTGATGTTGTACTGAACACCTGGCATCAAGTCACTGAGTGTTACAGAGGTTGCAGTGTCAGGCAGGTTGAGCTCTGTGCTGCTGCCTTCCACGGAGGGTGTGTAGATAATTCTGTAGCCTAAAGCAAGAGAAGTATATATAGTCCTCAGCCACAATTTGTAAGCCAGCACAAGGAATGCTAGAAATGAGAGCTAAACTGATCTCCCTACTGAGGTTTCATAAAAATAGTCCTAAACTTCAGCAGTACCTGTGGCTTGCCTGTACTCACATCCCATCTACAGATCACACACTCAATGCCTTACAAAGCATAATCTGACCTGGATTAGACTATTTGAGTTTTGACATGTGGATTTAGGTCTATACAGTTCTCAGGCTTGTTAAGGGATGGTCTGGGTGACAGATACGAAGAGAAGGTCATGGGGCTTGTTTTTGGTTTAACACAAATCCAGAAGGAAACATTTTGCATCCAGCCTCCTGAATTGCTTGGTTCAGACAGTGAAACCAAGCAAATGCTAAACTGCCCACGTGATTTCCAGCTGGTCTCTCAGACTGGGCAGAATTATGCACTAGCCCTCTGTCCCAGAGTTACACTTCATTTTCTTTTTTACCTAGATTTCAGATTCTACCAGTAGTGCAAAATAGGTGCACTTCAATTAGACAAACCTGTGATCGGAGCCTGTGGTCTGCTCCAGCTAATGACAATTGAGGTGTCATCTACACTTTCCACGGTGTGATCGGGAGGTGCATCAGGAGCTGTTTAAGGGAATAAAAAGACGTGGACAGCAAGCATGAGGATAAGAGGTAACAAAAATGTATTGAGCAAACGATAAAAACAGTTTTCGAACTGCAGCAACACCCACCCACACATACCTGTAGTCTGTGAAGTAGACAGGATCAGATTCTGCTCTCCCTCTTCAGAGATCTGATAGACATTAACAATATACTTGCGACCAGGAAGCAAGTCAGGGATGTTGACAGAAGTGGCTGTGCTTGGAAGATCTAAGGAAGCCAGGAAAGAAAAAATCGCCTTAGCAATTTTATCTTCTTGCTTTCTCTCCAAATGAAATAAGAGACCTCTGTTCTAATCTGGGCTGAATCACAGTCTTCCTGCAACAAAACAGCAACTGTTCTGCACTGTGTCTTCAGTCCACATCAGAAAAGTTGTGTGGAGAGTTGGGACAGGTCTCCACACTCAGCAAGCAGACAACACCTAGGACAGCAAGGCTTGATGTGTGATATGCCAGGGCAACTTGAGCAGCAAGCCCCCTGCACGCTGCTGGCATTTAGCCATCTCAGCTAACTGAGTACTCATTTCATACCCTGACTTGTATTTTCAATACAGAAATATATGGAAAAACTTTCACAGGAATAGGTTATGTGGAAAGACTGACTCATGAGTGGAGAAGAATGACATTATGAGGGCTGATGAACTTCTATCCCCCCTCCCTTCCCCCACATATCCACCTACATGCCAGATGTAGGAAATTCCCCCTGAAGCAGCTCCTTACTGGCCAGACTGAAGCCAAGCATCTTAAGGGAAACTGGGAATTGCCTTTCAATTTGCCTGTAAACTTCTGTCTATACACAGATGAGCTCAGGAGCTGCTTCGCAACACAGCTTAGCTGTCTGGGAAGCCAGTGTGCAGACAAGGTGGTGACAGTGCTGGCAGTCCCAGTGTAAGGCACTTCTGCTCATGAGTCCAAGCCTGTGAGCTCAGGGAGCAACAGTCCAGGGAGAATTATTAGGTCAGAGGATTACTGTTCTTTTTCTCATGTCATTGTTCTATCACACTGAAGTCCAAATAGCTATTATAACCTCAAATCCTTGTAAGATATTGCTATTACCATTGTTAAGACAGGAAATTAGGAAAAAGAAGTTAAGATGAAATTATGTGTGGTGACACAGGCTCTATAGTAGATGTTGGAAAAGTGGATTCAGTTCCGAGGTCTGAGTCCGGTGCCTTTAACCAGCTTCCCAGCTTAGCTAAGTTGTCACATAATCAAAGATGAGTAAGATCTGATCCAAACAAAACAACTAACAGAGCAGACTGGAACAGACATCCATGAGATGACAAGTAGCCAAGAGAGGGCACTTGAGAAAGCTTTCTGTCCATTCTGATGGAAGGACAAAGAAACAGCAAAGGAAATTAGCCAGGCGGCAGGTTTGAAAAATAGATTTGGTTCTCTTCTCATCAGCACTGCTGCTCACTTCAGGATGCTCTGGAAGCTAGTAAATTTACATGATTTTAAAAGGTAAAAAAGACTGGACAAATTAATGGAGCTGAAAAGAATAAATAGATCTACCCACAGTTATTACAAATCCACCACCTCTGGCTCAGGGATTTTTGCTCTGCAGGATTCTGGGACAGTATTCTGAGGGGGTACTGCTATACACTTGCCTTGTTCTCATACTCTTCCTTGGACATGCACTTACAGCCATTCATGAAGAAAGGACAATGAACTAAGTGAGCTTTTAATCTGAGCTAGTCCTGCCACTTTCATATCCTAATTGAATCATACTGAAAGATAGCAAGACCCTCACTATTTACACTAGCTATACTGATCATCACAGAAAACAGCAATGTACTGTTAACAATGCTTTCTTTGGTCTAATAGACTCAAATATTGTCTCACCAAGATACTGTGGCTCATCACCCTCCTCACTCAGCTCATACTCGACACGGAATCCAGAAACTGTGTCAGAAGCAGAAACCCAGGAGACAACAAAGCTGTTGGCTGTGATTTCAGTGACTGACTCTGAAGTAGCAACCACAGGAGGAAGAAGAGTTGTCTCTCCTGAAACAGTGTTGCCTACAAGAGAGAAGAAAGAGAGGTTTAATTAACCATTGCTACTTCTGTGTTAACTGGTATGCACAGAACAAAGACTTACGTGAAGGAGATTAGATTTTTCCAGATGCCCCACTGTTCAACTTACTTGTCACTGCTGTGGTGCTGGTTGTGGTAAAATCAAAGCGGGTGACTTCTTTGTGGCCATATCGCTGAACACTGATGAGCTGTCCTTCATATATCACACCGGGCTTCAGGCCTGAGATGGTGTAGGAGTTCTGGTAGCCAGGGATGGTGGCTTCCTTCCACTGCCTTCCAGAGTTTTTCTGCAAGAACAAGGGCACTCAAATAGTGAGACACTCCCTAGCCTGCAAGCAGGGGTATCTAGTGACCTAAGCTGCTATATGGTTACCAAGGACTGTGATACTCAAACACAAGTATGACTTGAATGGCTAATGCACAGAT
This sequence comes from Aquila chrysaetos chrysaetos, assembly GCF_900496995.4. Classification (NCBI taxonomy): domain Eukaryota; kingdom Metazoa; phylum Chordata; class Aves; order Accipitriformes; family Accipitridae; genus Aquila; species Aquila chrysaetos. The sequence continues at coordinate 13,496,178 of NC_044009.1, read as the reverse complement.
GAAATCAAGTTGAAGGAGATGAGAAAAGTATGCCAGGAAGCAGGGCTAATGACCTTTTGGGTAATTAAGTTTTACTGGGGTAAACTGGAAAACAATCTAGCTTTGAACTTTTTCCTTTAAAAGGAGTATTATCTGTAATATATAAACTAAACTCATTCCTTTATCAAAAATGCAGTAAGGCATGAAGGCATGGCTGGAAAATGCACATTTGAAGGCTGTTCATAATAATACTCTAAGCCATCGTCTGAAAACAATATACAGAAAAGTTCTTCCCTTCTACCCTGTGTTTGAACTCTATGGGAAGCTCTAAAATAATGCTCCATCCTCTGAGGTTTGTACTCCAGTGCTTTAAAGTCCATTTCATTCAGGCCTTGATCCAAGATACACTGAAGTCAGTAAAAAGACTTGAGTGCCTTTAATGGCTTTGGATCAGGGCCTTTATTGTTCTCTTAATAACAGGCAGCATCGAGGTACTAATGTTCTTAATCATTAAGTGGTCTTTTGTGAAGCTGTACTCAGGGGAACTGTAACACAACTCACCTACATTGGTTAAACCTAATCATTCCTCAAATATGAATGAGCCAACAAGCAGTGGTTAACCAGCTTTGGTTTAGACTTCAGAGAAGATGGGAGATGACTGTTTATTTAACCCAATGCTAGCTGTTTATATCTTCATATCCTACTCATTTTTACCTCCTCATTAATAGGATAAAATCTATCCCAGTTGTCTCTGGCTATGCACATGGTACTAAAGCAATGTTTCTTAGGATGAAGAAGCTTCCACAAGGATTTACATTACTTAAAGTGAGCAAGGATATAAATTTGTCTGCTTACTGTGCTAGTGCTTTAGGTTAGTAAGATACTTCATGAAAACAGCAACCAGTAAAGTTAGGGCAGGAAAACATCAAGTGTTTGAGTAACATACAGGACTGGTTGTCTTTGATCCTCAGAGTAACTGTTGACCTCAAGAGGACAAGGACACTGAATCAGCAGCTAAAGTTTGCTGAAATTGTGTCAGCCTCTTTCAGACACCAGAAAAAGCCAAATACAGTATTTCTGATGAATGAATGATAATGAATGTGGCACTCACCGGTCTCCAGCGCAAGATGTACTTGGTGATGTGAGATCGTTCAGGAGCATTCCACTGGATAGGGTGGGAGTTTGGCTGATTTGTACTCTCTGTGATGATCACCTGAACAGGCCCAGTTGACCCTGAAAAAAAAGAATTGCCATTTTTAACATACTGGGGATGCTTTTCTTCTGCCATTGTTGTGAAGTCATCAAAAACCAAGAAAGTTGCGTGGCTGGTATACTATTTCTACACATGGGAAACAAGTTAAATTGTCTTTCTATCCTTAATGCTTCATCACTACATAGAAAACTGGTGAATCAGAATATATTCTGGGGGGAATTTAACATGCACTTTTGGGGTTAATTTCCTGAGTTATCAATGAAATAGAAAACCGGAACGGTCTAGTATAGAAAAAGTCTGCAAAGCAAAGTCATACTGTTCAAAGAGAGGGAGAGTCTCAGTAACTAACTACGTTCATCAATTAATATCTTCTGCAATGAGAGCAGGGAAACAGATGAGAAATGTCTGCCAAATCCAGGTCTAATCTTGTGGCATGATGAGGGCAAACTCCTGATCTGACATTGAAGACACCCTGCAAAGAGACACTAGGCTTTTACTGTTTTACTAAATTTCTCAATCAGTTGATTTGAAACACTGAATTTTCATGACGCTGTGGAGCACTCCACAGGTAGTGAGGCATGTCTTCTGCACACACACCACACCAGAAGGGTTGGTGGAAATCTTGAGACAAATCAGGCCCACAAACGCATGAAAATACAAGTTCAGCAGTGCTCTAACGCTTAAGACTACCGATTGCATTTAGCTAGACCAGGCTCAGGCGTATTTTCTCCACAAAGCTCTCCAATAGAGAAGGAAAGGTTTTATGATCCCATGGTTCTCCTTTCAGTCCCTCCCAGCCCTGCTGGGGAGGTTTCACTGAACGCTCAGCAGCACTGTCCTCATGTTAGTTCTCAGAAAATCCCAGAGCACCCTGGCATCTGCAGGAAAGTGTCTCATTTTAGCCATTAAATACCTTCACCCTCCCCCGACTCCCAACACTTCTAATTATAATTTATTTGGACAACCGTGTAACATATATACCTGCTCCGTATTTAACAGGACTTCCAGGCAAACAAACATGTGCCCACAGGCAGAAAATTTCAAAGCTCACCTAACCCCAAACCTACATTCAGAAATATTAGATTTGGTTTATTTACACATTTTCAGTCACTCTTGTGTGTAAAGAAGCCCAAAGCCCTGGTCTCCAGTCTGGAGGCATGCATATTTCACATAGCTCAGGGCAATGTTTGTTTAAGCAGTCTGACAGGAGTCAATGAAGCTCAGCAAGCGCCAGTAAGAAACTCAAGAAAAAAAGTCCAAAGAAGGCCTGCTTCCTATTCTTGCCCTCCTTAATTTGCTGCCCCAAAGAAAGGCAAGTCCATAGTTCTGTCTGTCAAGTGTCCTTTTGCCTTGTCTCTGGCTCACTAGCTGTATGGCCACAGATAGAAATGCAGTCAGTTCACTGACAACACTGCTGGGTATAGGTCAGGTTCAATACGGTGTTGTCGCAAAGACCTTCTATGCAGTGTGCGTGAAGCAAGTCACAAAGAGGTAGTCACCTTATTTACATGAAGTATGTTGTTGCAATAGACTTCAAAGGGGCTAGTCCCCTTCTACAGCAGGGGCACCTATATTAAAACCCTCTTTCTGAATGAGCCTCACATTCCCTTTCTTACCTTGCAGGGCACTTAGGGTATAAATACATTGCAGCTACTGAGTGGACAGTCTCTTCTTAATCTATCTTGATATAAAGGCAGAGAATCACCTCAGCATTGAAACTGCTACATCCAATCCTTATGCAGTTCCTCCACATTTATGCTCAGAGATGGGCTGGGGAACCAATGACATGAGCACAGTCTTCTCTTCCCAACAGGGAAGCCAAAACACAGCCTTAATATTTCATTTTATTCAGATTAAGGCAGTGGCAGTTGCAACCTTAAACAGGAAAGCAGGGAGGTTCCCCTTATCATATTCTGTTCATCGAACTGAAACAGAACAAGCCAACAAACAGGCATTGCCTGTCCCTATAAAGATTTCCTGGAACAGAGTGGGCAAACAAAAGTTCAAATATTTAATTTCTTCAGGGCACTGATCAGGAAAAATGTCTCATTCTGTGGTGGATTTTGCTTCTGTAGTGAGTAGAAAAGGAAAGACTACACATGTAAGAGTTTTAAGCAATAGCAACTGAAGGTTGCAGGTGTGATATCACTAAATACTGAGATGCAATGTAAACCCAAGTTGTTGTGTGGACTGATAATCATTCTCTCAATGAACCCTGGCCTCAGGATATAGGGCCTGGCCCCCTCTTTATAATCATGACACCTGTTTGTGCCTGCCAACGAAGCGGGGGGAAATGGTTCTGTTTAAAAAGGAAACCAAAAGGAATAATGTACAGAAACCTGAACAGGTGAGGGATGGAAAAATTGCTTTCCTTGTGTCTTACTCAGCAGTGAGATGAGTCAGTTATCTGTTGGGTTTCTTACCAGGATAGGTCTGCAGAGGCTGGCAATGCCATTCTCCAATACCACGACCATAGCAATAGCACTGGTATCTGACACCATGGACGTACTTCTCCCATGAATCTCCGATCTGGTAAAAGGTACGGGTTTCTGAATCCTGGCACTGATCTAAAGGCACAAGAGAGACAGTTAACCACTGCGTGTCACTGAAACTATAGTGAAAAAATCTATGCTGAACAGAGAAGAGTTAAGTCACAAGACTTTTACACAAAGAAATGTAACAACATTTATTTGCAAATATAGTTCAATAAGGAGAAAGTGGCAACAGAAATAGAATCTCAAATCAAGGTTCTTGATGTATCACTGCATGTGTTAAGTTAGATACTAGGGGGCTAATTCAGCTGTGATGCATTTCTTAAGATACTGTTACATACAGGCTGTCCACCTGCCAAGCTTTCCAGGGAAGTCCATGGGGTGTTCCTTCAAGAAAGGATTTATTTTGAACTATCTATGGTGGAGCCCAATTCTACTCCAGTCAACTAAGTTCTCGTCCAAAGCTAAACCATGCTGCTCTCAAGAAAATCAATGGCAAAAGTCCTACTGGCTTCAGCAGAATTCAGTTATACTTTATAAGTCTGAAGTGACCCATTAATTTTAAGCAGAGTCTTTCTAGATTTACCATTGTATAAACCAAAGGAGGACAGATCAAATACTGAAATCAGCTTAGCTAGCATAAATACAACACAGCACCAGCGCTTCAGTACACTTTCTAGTCTGACCTATGCCTGTGTTTCTGGCTCAATGGAAATTTCCAGTGAGAACTAGCATTACACTCGCTTGGCTGAACAGGAGCCTTCTTTAGCCAAAGCCAACAAAATTAAACCAATTGCACCTTTACAGATAGCCAAAATCATTCCCCCTCCCCTTCTTCCAAAGTAGTAATTTTCAGGAGCTTTACAATCCAAGTTCCGCCAGTAAACCTGTACAGATATTACTGTAAATAAAGCAGAACTTAACCACTAGTAATTTCTAATAGATTTTCTTGGCAATAGTTTGAAGTTCTCTTGGATTTAGTAATTGCAAACCAAACAGCCAGGTCTTATCTTCCAATCAAGGTTCACTAGGGAAGCGGGGGAGGCAGAAGAGATGAAATCTCGTCATTCCTACAGAAAACCATGATGGTTTTAGCTAACCTCCAGAGTGCTATTAACACGTGTTCTCATCCTGAGCTTTCTCTCTTTGCCAGAACAAAGGGCAGCCAAAAAAATCAATTTATTCCAAGGTAAGTTAATATATGCTGGTGCTCCTTTTTCAGTTCAATGAGGAGACCTGAAGATTTTAAGATAGAGAAAGGAAAGAAAACTGATCCTAGCATCAGTGCCTAGCTGCATATTGTTTTATCAGCATTCAGTCTGAGAGCCATGCCTGCTAGGCCGACAGCTCAAGTACCAGGATTCAGCCAAATCACCCCAGCCTGGGGATAATGTGCCCTCTTACCACAACCCGCTACAATTTAAGAGGTATGTGGCCACAATCCATTATCAATGCACCATCATTGACTTCTTCTGTGGCATGTCTGATAACCCAAGCTTATGTCCTTAAAACTAAGAATGCCCTTTCACTTACCCTCCAGCAAATCCAGTGTTACTTCTACTTTTGCAGTTGTGCAATTCAGGGCAGAAAGTGGGCAAAGACTGGGCCCAAATTCACACATCATTTTCACCATACCATAACCAGTTTCTACATAGCCACACAGTGCGTTTGGCAAGCAGGAACAGCTGGTGACTTACCAACAGGATCACATTTCCATCTCCCCCGGCCCTGGCCAAAGCATGTGCAGTTCAGCATGTGCCCTTCATCATGACGCTTGTGGAAGGTCTGGTTCACATCATAGGTGATACCATCCACAATGCACTGGTCTGTTTGAGAAAGAGCAGAGACAGTTTGTCAGCAATAGCTCTAAAATTTAAGACAAAATCCTTCTGCTTGGCATATTGTTCCCTCCTTTTGATCAGCTTACAGAGACTGACCATGACAACCTCCATTCACGCAAAAGGGAGCCCTCCTGGTATCTGTGATCATCACAGATCAGTGCTGCATACACACCACTGCTCCCAAGTTCATTTATCAGCAGTGTGCAAATAAGCAACACTTGTAGAAAAAAAGATCTGTAGGATGCAGTCCAAAGTACTATACGTTACTCAAATTACAAAACTGCCTGGTTGCTCCTTTTGACAGATTCCACGTGTGAAAGAAAATCTAAAACACCACACCAAGTCTCTCTCTAGCTCCTCTGAGGAAGGTCTAGACTGAAATACCTCAGTGACTACTGTCTGAAATCATTAGAAAAGGGCTACTCCAAATTCATAAAGATACCACAAAGAGGTACAAACACCCTCATGATGTTATTCTGCTGGGTCTCTCTGCTACACTTTGTAGTAATCTGAAGACAGGAGCAGATCTATTACACTTCCAAGATGCTACTGGTGCTTACTAATCTACTGTTCCCTCAAAACACAGTAACCAGATCCCAATCCCATGCTTAAATACAATGGTATCAGTCTATTAGGTTCAATGGTGATGCATCAATCTGTGATATCTGACCCAGAATTCTTAATGCCAGTCTAATGACAGCAAGGAGAAGAAAGACAAAACAAACACAAAAACCACCCCAAAAGCATGTTGTTTTGTTAACTGGGACCCAGTGACCCAAGTTCAGTTCCGGAGTCAATCACAGATCATCTGTTCTTGGGGAAGTGACTCAGTTAATCCCAGGCTTTCATTCCCCATCATACTTTCCCACACCACGGGCACAGCATCAGGATAAACCAAACAGCGCTCAGACCCTCCTATGGGCACCAAGGACCTTCTCTGGATGCTATGTTTAAATAGCTCTACTTAAACAACCTTTGCCTTTTGAAAAAGCAAAATATTTCTACCCCCCTCATTAAGAAAGGCGACTTTAACTCCAGAATGAAACTGCAGAGAACTAGCTGTGTATGTGGAAAAAGGAGTTTTACAGACCAGAACTTTTAGCAGTGCATTTCTCACTGTTCTGAAGGAAACTCATGAAAAAAAACCCTCCCAAAGCCCTTGAGTGAGCCTTTCCCTATAAATTATATCCCATTTCAGCAGTGGTGTCGAGTCCTTTCTTGGCTGCTTGACAACAACCCCCCTGCCTTTTCCAGACATGAAGCCAATGCTGTGAGCTAGCTGTAGGATGATCAAATGTCTGTGCTTTTAAGTCTTCTTTTTTTGGTATTGCTTAAGCACTTCTCCACTTGGACCACTCATATAAATAAGTAAATAAATAAGAGTAATCTCAGTGCTGTCCTGCCAACTTTTCAGACAGATTAGCCAGCAAAGGGCTAATCCAGCACAGAGGAATTGAAAATTTCACTGCAGAACAATAAAACAGAATGGCTCTGCATTCAAACTGCAGACTACTCTGGAGTTTTTTCTGTTCTTGAGAAGCAGAGGTGACTCTACCAAGCTCTCCACAGCCACAGTGGTACAGATTCCTAAATGTAGACAAAAGGAGGTGGGGATACCTACTGATCAAGCTAATCAAGGTTTGCCTCTGCTTGCTAGCCTGCAAAAGCTGAAATAGTACTTTTCCAGCACGTAAACAAGACAGGAACTTCGCACAGCTCCTCTGATTCCCCTTCTACTCCAAAGAAAAGCTTGATAATGTATAGTTCTTGAGCCTGGGCTCGAACTCACAATGATGAAAAAGAAAAACAATTTCTCCCACCCCCCAAACACTTAGACTAAAGGGGTGATACCAACATGAGAATCAGTACCTCTGAGCTGTGAATAGGCAATACAAGTCCACTCTCCGCGGCCATTTCCTACACAAGTACATCTCATCATATGGCCCATGTCGTGTTGTTTATCCCACTGGTCCCCAACACGGTACATGACACCATCGTTGGTTGTGCAGATTTCTTCATGGGCTGTTTGAGAAGAAAGCAAGAGGATACTTTATGTGGCTAGAATTAACAAGATCTTGAGGGCTTAGAGCATTTGTAATGCCCCTTCGTACTGTGTAGTGGTTTCTGCATCTTAACAAGGAAGCTTTAGGCACCCACTCAATTTCAAACAGCATTTTTGCTGGGTGATGACATTCTGTAAAGTGCAGATCCCTTGTAGGGGCTCATTCATTTCAATTTTCTTTTGAAAGCTACTAGAAATAGCTTCTGTACAACGTCCAAGGGGTTCTGTGTGAAAGAAGCAGTTCTTATTACATACATGCCTTTATATGAGCATAGCCATTTGAAGACCTGCATGTTCCACAAGCTGTTTAAGGACTCGGATGCTGCACTGCCATTAGTTATCAAATTTCATTTAAGAATTAGCAGTCACACTCCCTCACACATGTCCCCTCCTGACTTCATGGAGACTAGCATGGATTGTAGGAATGGACTACAACATTGATTTTGACCTAACTGCCATTTTCAGGGTAACACACTGATACTACAAGTACAGACTTAGTCCTAACCACAGATTGGACAAGACGATAAGCCAAGTGATAAGCCATGAGGGAGAAGCTTTGGTAGATGCAAGATAAAAACCTCACTTGCTACAAAGCACTATAGTTCAATGTTCTCTAATGGATCTACACCAGTTTGCACCAGCTGAGAAGTGTGCCAACCACTGGCTTGTAGCAAGGAAGTAATGAAAACTGCCTTCTCCCGGCATTGCCTACGTCTCTGCTAGAGGTGATCAGTGGGAAGAAAAAAAAAAAAAAACCAAAACAAAACTTCAGAAATGCCTTAAAGGGTTTTGCGCTGGAATGCAGCTCACTGGAAGTCATCAATAACTGACCAACGACAGACAGTTCTTTACTTTCCAGCTCAAAGAACCACTTATAGGTATTCCATAATCCCTTTATGGCTCTCAGCCTTACCAGCCATAGGGCAGAAACCAAATTTCTGGTCAGCATCATAGTTCTCGGTGGTTCCACACCACTTCATGTTGTCTCTCCGTCCCTCAGAAGTACAGTCAGTGTAGTTGCGGTTGTTGTACAGGAAGGGGAAGTGGCACAGAGCACCATTGGAATTGCCACCACGTGTCTGGACCAAAACTGTACAAAAGTGAAAAGAAAACAGATGCAAATGAAGCCTGCATTCTCCCTTAGCACGCGTGGAAGAGCTTGGAAAACAGACCACTAGCACTATTTTTTCCCACATATACCCTGTATATTATCCACAGGCCTCCTTCTTGGCTTTAATTAATTCAGATCTGGAAACATAAGCCTTGCACAAGGTCAATTCAGTTCAAACATTGCTTTGGAAGGAGCTGTGGAGCCAACCATGGGACTTCCTGGGGAATAGGGAAACCCAAAGCTTACTGTGTTTGGGAATTAGCTTTGCAGACCCTTTGTGCCAAAGCCCAGGGAATCAAACTCACAGTTCTCAGCATACCTGTATTATCTCACTGAGGCTATTACCCTGTTGTGCCCTTTGGCTTAAAGTAAAGCCTTAGCCCTCAGGAAAGGGTTAGAATTCAGTTATGTGCAATACAACAAGTCAAAACCTCTCTGCAGGTTGGAAGCTTCATGTTTTGCAAGCAGCAGTGGAAAGAGGGCTGTAATCTGCCTGAACTACTCACCTCTTGAGCAACTCTGCTTTACAAATAATGGAGAACAAGGAGGCATTTGCTGAAGTTTTTCTATATTGATATTTCTCATTCCCCACAGTGTATTACAAGAAGTCTCACTAAAACAAGAATGTGTGTGGACAGGGACAGTGGGGTTTTTTTGTTCTGAGTTGTTTTTATTTTTGTTTTTTTAAAGAAGAATATTGTATGTGCTGCAGAGAAAGGCTTGACTTTTGTCAGAAAAAACAACTAAAGTAGAACAGAGTAAAAAAAAAAAAAAAAAAAAAATCTATGCAAAGTAAGCACTATTTTCATGTGGGAATGTGAAAAATTCTCTCCAAGGTCAGATCCCAGAGAAGCTGCCTGGATACTGTTCCATGATGTCTGAAGGGCTTTCCAGGAAGTGTAACCACACAGGTAGATCTGTGCTGTGAAGGGAACACTGACCATCCACAGACAAGAGGGAATGCTGACACATTAGTCATGTACCAGCTCTTGATCAGGGACCACAAATCACATTAAAATTACTGCTATATATGGCAACCTGGCTAGATAGTCGGGACGGAGGGAGTGACAGAGGACTGCACAAACTGTACTCCATGGATATCTTCTTCTTCGCAGCCTAATATGGACATTACCATAGCAATTCAGCCAAGCAAAGGCAAAGTCCAAGTATCCTTTGAGCCAAAGCTCTATCCTGATAAGGTACTCCTGTTCTAAGGTCAGCTCAGAGGAGAGAGAACAGGACTCAGACTACACCTGTATCATCCTAAGCATCCTCCAAAGTTGCCAAGGGGACAAAAGTGCCCTGACACTAGGCAGCCCTCCCATTCACAGGGCTGCCTTGCTGCTGAGGAATGCCTAGAGTCCCTCCAGACCACCGGAATTGTTCAGGCAGCCTGTGCCTATGTTCTCTGCTCCTCCCTCCATCTGTGCACGAGGGTCACGTGTATGTGAAGATCCTCCAAGAAGAACTTACCATTCTGCTCAGTACAGAAGGAGTATCTCCTGTCCTGCTCAAAGTTGGAAGTGGTGCTGCACCAGAGGTGCCCATCTGTGCGGCCTTCCGTGGTGCAGGAATAGAAAGTCCGTCCATCGTAGGTGAAAGGAAGAACACAGGCTTCTCCATCAGAATTGCCACCATACGTTTGGGTCACGGCTTTAAAACAAGCAAATCACAGTATTAGACTCTGGCTTAAAGCAATCCCCAAATCTTATGGCTCTAAAACAGCAATAGCCCCTCTGGGCCAAGTCACTGGCTGCTGTGAACCCACACTGATTGCTATGGACCTGGGCCAATACACACCAACAGATGACTTAGCTCCGCAGCTGTGTCATTCTTTTACATTCTTTTGCAAACATATATTATTGCAGCTTGATTTGAATAAAGTTATTAATGCTGCTCCCCAAGGGCTCTGTTTTCCCTCAGCAGGTTATATATAACTCACTGGGAAATGTTTCTGCCCTACAGAACCAGGCTTCAAATAACCAAAACAACTGTTTCTTCACCCCTTGCACTTCTCTCCAGTATGTCTTCTTCAGAAGACATATCTGATACACACACAAAAGGATTCTACTTTGTAATTAAACCACAGGGCAGTCCCAAAGATCTCACTGAACTGAACAGGCAGTAAACACAAACCCATACCTATTTCCTGGCAGCTGACTCCATTGCCCAGGCAGGTACAAAGCATTTGCTGGCTGCCCTGTGTCTTGAGCCACTGCATACCCACAGAGTACACCACTCCATTATCAGTTATGCACTGGCCATACGGCTGAGGCTGGGGCTGTTGAGGTTGGGGCTGGTACAACGCAGTCTGCACATTCGTGAAGCTAGGAGAGCCAGATCCTGCAGCAGAACATGGGAGAGAAGTGAGACATAACATGCAAAGCTAAAGAACAGAATGCTTCAATTAAATGCTGAGATAATAAAACCTTAGGCACTCCATCAGACTGAAGGCACAACTCTCTCAGCTTCCCTAGAAACATTTGAATTATTCCACTTAGCAAACTTCAAAATTAAAAGAACAACTCCCAGTTCTGCTGATGATAGCCTCTGGTTTCCACCACTGTAGAGTGGCTTTAGAAAGGATTAAAAGAGTCAACTGCTTTTCACAGGAATTGTTTAGAAACAATTTTTTTGGAAAAAATTTTTTAGTTGAAGGAAATCTAGAATAGAAAAATCAAGATCAGTGACAAGACAATAAAAAATTACCAAGGAAGCAGGGAGATAAGGCAAAAGGATTCATTCAAATTTTTCATTGAAAAAGAAAAATAAAACACAAATGTATTCATTTACTCTGGAATTTTTAAACTTTGAATCAAAGTTTTTGGCCCATTATCATTTGGAATAATACTGAGAGACAAAGAGGCTTGTTGTCTACTTTATGGAAATTTTTGCTAATGATTCCCACAGGAACCTCCACAAATTCAGCTCTGCTGAAATAGGGGAAATAATAATGGAAACAAAATACTGGCACCCTTGAAGCTTTGTGCATTTTGAAGTTTTGACCTGAGAGTTTGATGTTAACCTGCTGGTACTGAATAGTTAAAGGTCATTTACCAAGAAAAATTCAGTGTAGGTACTGCAGGAAATCAGAGAAGTTTTACATTGCACTCACCAACAGGAAACCCAGATCCTTAAAATGGCAAAAAAGAATTTAGAAGCTGAAGACTTTAACAAATGTTGGGCAAAAAATATATGCTACCTATAAACCAGGTAGTATTTCATACCAAAATTACAAGCTATCTACTGTACATGTATTAAATAGCATTGTTTGCATTCCTTGACATTTCTGGTTTTTAAAGCTCAACCATTAGTAGGTGTATTTATCTTGTCAAAGAAACCAGATGGTCTCAGTGGAGTTTAAATTAAGGACATTTCAAGAAAGTTACCCTGAGGCAAATACATACAAGTTCAAATATTAACTTGAAGTGCCATGCTTCCAAGACAAAGCTAGTAGATAGCTCCTGTGGATGCATGGTCCTAGATGTGATTTACTGCACTGTGATTGCGCAGGCAATCACATCTGTATGTGCAAGCCCCATTTGTACATGGAAACAAGGTATAAATTAATCTTATTCTACACATGCGTAAACAAGGAGCATATCAGGAACTCTGACCCTCTTTGTTGCTGATCTTTCCCTGACAAGACTCTTAAATACCTAAATTAGGCTGGCATAATTCAACACCAAGTCCTAGCCATTCAAAATGTGCCATTCCTTGTCCCTTCCCCTACTTTACACACTATGATGCCCCGCTTACCAGTGCTAGTCGTATGCAGGGATGTGTGTCTTTCGCATTTCCATTCACCTCTGCCATTACCGGTACAGATGCACTGAAGCAAGTTTCCACGGTTATCCTTCTTGCTCCAGGTGTCTCCAATTCTGTAGGAAGTCTTGGTGTCATGGTCATTGCACCTATCTGTACAAGGAACATGACTGTTAGCTATTTCTGCATTGGATGGCTTCACCATGCAATTTATAGTACTGAACCACTAACACTATCAAATGAGCTGATAGTTTAAAGCCTTTATTGAAAGCCCACGTCATTTTCTGTGGCCCACTATTGCAAGTCCCATATGCACTAAAGCCTGCATTAAACTGAATAGGCTGAGAGCATCTGAAAATCCTGATGCTTTAGTTTAAGGGAAAATACCCATTTATTTCCAAACTGCAATTTCACTTTGTAGCCATTGTCAAAATTAGCATCATAACATTACCAGTGTGAACATGGTAAGCTATCTTCAAAATCAATGTGAAAAAGCACATTCTGGATTGAAAACATTCCTGCTAGTTACTTTTAAAGCTATTTTAAGCCCATTCTGTCTGACATACACCTTTAAAGCTTAAACTTGTTTTAATGTCTTTTTTTTTTTTTTTAAAGCAGAAGTGTTTGTAGCTGGGTCATTTCATATTATACACAGTGCACAGCTCAAGTTCAGGGCTCTACTTCAGCTAGAAGAAACCAAAACCTGTTTGAGGGCAATATGTTAAATTCCATTTCTTCCAAAAGAAGTGTGCATGAAGCTCCAGTAAAGTTAATATAAGCTGCCCATGTCATACCAGGAATATTAGACTTTCTAAATCTCCCTGTTGTCTTTAATAACCCACAGCCCCTGATGAATTGAGTAAATGGGTTCAAAGGACAGCATAACAAACTACTTTTGTCTGGATGCCAGATCCACATGGATTAACTAGTTCTTCTTCCATTACAACATTTTACTTTCTCATTCAAGGGCAACCTGATACAGTGGCTCAAATATAATCACGGATCAATGAACACAGATTTATGAAGAACTGTGGAAGGACATATGCATCATGCCAGATTGCCACTGAAGGAGCACACAGGATAGAATATGAATGTGGAAAACACATTACTAATTTGCAGTAGTTGAAATGACCAAAAATTGAGTATTTGCCAGAAGGGTGGTAAACTGGTGTAGTATTCACAATATAAATTTGCAAATGTGAAAAAAAACCAAAAAAACCTGTCTTACAGACACTCAGATTCTCAAGTTAGACAATGAAAAGCTGAAATGTCCCCCAAGAAATCAGCTGTGATTCTGGAAAACACTGGCCATAAGATATGTAACAGCAACACATACTGAAGCATAATGCCACTTTGTGGGCTACAGCTATCATTTTACATACATGAATTTGAATTTCTCCATTTGACTACATTTGAAAAAAACAAAATGAAAAATGAACAGGTCATTTTATCACAATTTCCCCTAGGATACAACAATGCCGACCTCAGTTAATGGGAGGAAAGATACTGCCAAATCATTTTTATTAGTAATAACAACTCCTCCAAAATTCACAAACAACACATTCTGTTTTATTCATTCCTATTTGACAATTAATGGTTTTTCCCCATGTGTTTTTAACAGACTTAATATTGTCAAGGCTGGTTTCATTTTTACAGCTTATTTCTTGACCAAGTCTCTCCAGAGCTTCAGTTTTAATCACAACCCTCCCTAGTGTTTTAGTTCTTTACAGGTCTGCTGTTTATATCAGCAGAAAGCCAGTATCTGTGTGCCCCAAGACAACTGAATATGAGGCAATTTAAAGGCTACAGAAGAGTTTCTCAAACCTTGCGCAACAAAGGTATAAGGTACAAAGTTAACTTTTCTTGAGGCAACTGGTGTAAACCATGATAGCTCCACAACAGAGCTTGCTCCTAACAAAATTGGAACAGAGGCACATAAACAAGCAAGATTTGGGATTTTAAAAGCCCTGTTTGCTTTGCAAACGCAAATAAAATAGAATATTTACAGTAGTGTCCTTCAATGATGTAAAAACTAAAAAAGTCACCTGCACTGGTGAAGTATGTTTACACTGAAGACAAAATGGTGGGAAAAACTAACAAACTAGATGGGAGAGCAGACAAAACAAACCCTGTTTCAGCTAACATATACACTGAACAGTAATAAAGAGAAGAAATAAGAAGACGTTTTAATCTGGCAGATCCTGCTGTTGGAGCAGGTAACTCTTTCTCTTTAAAAGAACCTAATTCTCCCTCAGGAGGCTACTTTAAAAAACAGAAACAGAGATATTAAGCCAAACTCTCTGCCATTTTGCAGACCAAGCAATTCCCCCGGCTTCCTGGGGGATGCGCGGCTGTGACTCAGCTGGCCTGTGGTTTTCTTAAACCTTTCTCTCTAAAGCAGCTTAAAATCCCAAATAATCCAGCCGTTCTGTCACTAGCACAGATCACCAGCTCTCCCGCATGTCCCCACATGACAAATGGCAACCAGGATGCGCAAACGTTCCCCTCTCACCTCAGAGGGATCCGTTTCCCACCTCTTTTCAGACAACGGCCATCCCTCTAAAACTACTGTCACTTGCAACAGCACAGAAAAAGGAATACCTTTTCTTTTTGATGGACAGATTTGAAAAATAAGCAAGATAAATAAAACGGAGCAGCCAGCGGGTGCCAGGCCACCACTTACTTCTGGAGGTGCAGGTGATGCGGCCGCTGCCCTCCCCCAGGCAGGTGCAGTCCACCATCATCCAGCCCTGGTAGGGCTTCTCCCAGGTCTCACCAACCACGTAGGACGTCCCGGCCGTGTTGTCATAGCATCGCTCAGCTGCGAGAGGGAAGGGGACAAGAGTCCACCCAGGGCTATCCCACACTGGGACGCCTCCGGGAAGACAAGGAAGAAAAGGCCATACACCCTGACCGAGCTGGAGGAGAAGAAGGGAGCCATCACTTACCCACAGGCTTGCAGGTCCACTCGCCCTTCCCATTGCCCAGGCACACGCACTCCAGCATGTAGCCACCAGTCTCGTGGGGCCGGCGCCAGGTATCACCGATCTTGTAGGACTGGCCACCCTCATGGCAGCGATCTGCCGTTGGGAGAGATGGGAGCTGAGGTGAGTGACAACACCAGGGACAGCATCACGGGGACAAGGTAAGGGCCACCTGGCCAGGGGCGAAGGCGGTCAGCTGGGGCAGAGGTGGGAGGCAGTGAGGAGGAGGGCAGGCAATGGCCACCACCTCCTCCAGCCTGCAAAATGGCGCCTACCACTTTCCACTGGTACCCGCCATTTTCTGAGCCTCCCAGGCCCTGTCCTCTCTCCTCAGCTAACCCCCTCCAGGTTTCAAACCATGGCTGAGACCTGGCTGGTGAAAGGGGAATTCCCAGGGCCTGAGGAGATGCTGTTTCTCCCTCAGGCCCTGCTCACAGCCTGAGGGCTGGCAAGGGAGGGTTTGCCTCCATCTTGTTCTGAGGTGGTACTCCTTGGGACTCTCCGTGGCTGTCCCTATATAGCATGAGGGACATGGTAGCCAGGCCAGCATGTCAAGAATAAGGAAGTGCTTGGTGTGACACCCCAGTGGGATATCAATCCTCTTGGGTTTGGAAACCCTGCCCTGGAAAGGCAGATTCCCAACCTGCTGGTGCCCCACAGCCCTGAGGCAGTCCGGACCCGCCACTTGTCCCAGGCTCAGGGAGCAAAAGAAGGTGAAGGGCAGTTTGCAAACATAGGGTCTTCTTCCAAGGAAATGAGAAAAACATGTACCTGGTCATTTATTAGGAGCCACTAAAATGTTTCATTGGCTCATTTATGAAAGCAAGGAATCTAAGAGTTATGAAGATTGATTCAAAGCCAGTTGCAGTCAATGCAACTCTCCAGTGACCTCTAAACCAGGCTGATGATGACAAAATGAGACTGCTCTTATGTTTGCAATTTCCTTACCGACTCTTTCTTTTCTTACAAGTCTTAACATCTCTGCCCAATAAAATGCTGTTAAATTCAGAAGGGCTTCAGCTCTACCTGTTAGATTCAATGCATTTTTTTTCCATGCTATAATGATGGCTGGCTTCTGAGTCCTCTGTGGAAATGGTACTAGGATCAGCATGTGTGTCTTAAACAAGAAACTGCATACTTTCAAGAATAAGGCTCTTCTCAAAAGGTGTCTCAGGGACTTTGAAATCTCAGTCTGAAAGTCCTGACACACAGTGATCTTCATCTCTGCTCACAGAAAGTCTAATTATGAACTGAAGGGAAAATGTGAACAATTCAGTGACTTAATAAGGAAAGGATTTCCAGAGACGTGAAAAGGAGAGCTGGGGAGAAAGGACCAAGGGAAGAGAGGGAGGAACAAGAGGAAAGTATGGGTCAGGTTCATGAAAAAGGAGTTGCATAAACATGTTGACCTGGTGTCTGGGTATCAAATCCCAGCTCCCTCAGGGACAAGTGTTGGCATGACATTTTTGGAGGACAGGGGGACTGGCTCTCAGATGGCATTTATTATTATTTATTCAGAGTAGTACCATTAATGCTGGTGGTGTTAATCTGACTCCCCAGCTGCAGAGCAGACCCTCACTATTTTTTTTTCCAGTCAAAAAACAACTGTTGTAAATGCGCCTGTGAAGATGTAACACACTCTTGTACGTAGTAAATGTAATAACCTGTATGGCTGGACACTAACAGTAATTTTTGTCCTATGTTTTTACTCATAGCACTTTACCTCTTAAATAAAAGAGGAATCTGGTTGTGCAAATGTATGTACATCGGGCAAGGACTTTCAATTCCAAGATTTTAATGGGCTTTGTTTGGATTAAACACCCCAACTGTAGCTAATGGGCATTGGGAATACTGTGTAAATTGCTCTGGAAAATATGACACTAAGGAACAATAGCTCTAGTAATAGGCTCTTAGTTACATACTGGCAATGGTGCAGCTGATTCTCCCACGTCCAGCTCCAATGCAAGTACAGTCCCAGATCATGGAGTCCTTGGGGCGCTCGTAAGTCTCCCCTACTCGGTAAGTGGATCCAGTGTATTTGTCAAAGCAAGTCTCTTCAGCTATGAGGGGAGAAAAATCAACTTCATGTAACAATACCAGTAACATGTACAGTCAACAGAAACACACATTCCTTGCCTCCTCACACAGATGCTCTTTTTTATCTGGGGAAAAATGCATCTCAGTCTCCTCTTTCTTCCTGGGATGGAACAGCAGAGAGGAATTTGGGTGAAATTAACCCCCCCAAGGTCCCCATGATGCTGAATAACCTCAACTTCCCTCCCCCAGTGAGCCAAAAGTTGAGCATGGCACATGGGCAGGCATGCCCTGAAAGGATCAATCCCAGCTGTTTGAAGTGCAACAGTAAAGACAGGAGGGAGCAAACATCCCCTAGAAGCTGTGTGCTTTGTCATGCTAATTCTCCTCATTCTGACTTAGCAAAAAATTGAGTATATTAATCCCAAATTCTGCAGCAGTCCCACCGAAGTCAACAGCACTACTTGCTAATTGTTCACACTCGCGCATGAGTAAGTGATTACAGAATGGTTATGTCAGTGCTGCCACCAGACTTGAGATCTGCAACAGAAGAACCTTCTTCACTATTGGACAAAGTTAACTGTGCCATAAGGGAAACTTGCTATTGGACTTCAAAACTGTCAAACTTGGGAATCCCTGCAGGGGAAGGAAGGGTAGATTAAACCCCCTTTTATGGGGGAGTAAGGGGATTGAGTATTCCTTAAAATATCCTAGCCATGAGGCAGGCAGCACACAAGCCTTGCAAAACAGATTGCTGGGATGCTCCCATCTGTGTTACATGAACACTGTCAGCCAGGAACCAGTTTTTCCTCTCTTTTATCTCCGGAGCAACATAAAGGAGCTATGGCGAACCAGTGGCTTCAGACCAACAAATACAGATAGATCACATCTGATAATCTAAACTACATTGCATCCTAGAGAGACACATCTTCCAGCAGACACTGCATTTAAAGTTCTTTCTGTTACCTAAACTTTTTCTGCAGAAGACTAAACAATCTCATTTTACACTCAATTATAGAAAGCTCACAGCACGACCGGGGGGCTGTGGAAAGTTGTAAGTTGAAATATTTTTAAACAAGCTGACGACACTGCACAGCTATGAAAAGTTGGGGTGAAGCAATCAAACAGCACAGAGCCAGAGCTGCAAAGTGACTCCAGATTTGAACTTCCCCATGCGAGTCCAGGAGTCAGTTCAGTTCATTATAAAGAAGAGGTTGGCTCCAAAATTAATGTTTAGATCCAATCCTCCAGAGAGATGAGTGATGTTTGGCTCAGGGTTCTGGTGGCAGGCCCATCGCTAATGAAAAGCATTTCTTAAAATCCCAAGCCAGATCTTCAGTGTAATTGAGCGTAGATCCGTTACTGACCCTAAGTATCAAACTTCAGCTGAAAACCCGGTCTGCCAGGTATAACTCGGCACAAGGCTTAGCTTACTCGGCATCAAAAGCCATGCTGGGGTCTTGAAGCAGACAAAAAAGACCACCAACTTACGTTCAGGCTTGCTTTCGCAGTTAAACCCTCTGCTTCCACCGTAGCAGGTACAGACCAGCGTGTTTCCCAGGTAAATGCGCTCCCACTGCTGGTTTATCTGATAGTATCTTCCATTGTCATAACAGGTCTCTGGAGGGGAGAGGAGGAGGAGGGGAAGATGCAGAGGGGGAAGAGAAAGAAAAGTTCGGAGTTACCGACGGGAAGGGGCACGGCACAGGCAAACCGCGCCGGCAGCGGGCACCGGCTGCTCCGCCGCAGCCTCGCACGTGTGCGGGTCCCGCCGCGCCCGAGGGGCAGCGCAGGGCCGAGCCGCCGAGCCCCGGGGACAGAAAAAACCGCCCGGGAGGCACCCAGCGGGGCCGGGGCTCCGGCTGCCGCCGCGTTCCGCGGGCTCGGGGCGACGCTCGCGTCCCGTGCGCGCTGCGCAGGGGTCGGGCCGGGCCGAGCCAAGCCGTCCGCCGTACCCTACCCTGCTCCGCCCGCGGGACCCCATTCCGGCGCGGTACTCACGCTTGCCCTGCGCCGGGGTGCCCTGCGGTACCGAGGTGGTCTGCGCCTGCCGCCGGCTCTTGCCGCCGCCTCCGCGGCGCTGTCCGTCGCCACCTCCCGCCTCTGCAGCCCCCAGGCAGAGAGCGAGCAGCGCCAGCCGCCACACGGTGCGGCCCGGCATCCTGGCACGGCACGGCACGGCACGGCACGGCACGGCACGGCACGGCACGGCACGGCACGGCACGGCACGGCACGGCACGGCACGGACAGCGGAGCCGCTCGCAGGCAGCCCGACGGACGGGACAGCGGCGCCGCCCGGGCGCTATATAGGGCGGGCGGCGCGGGGAGGGGGCGGCCGCCGCCGCCCCGGCGCCCATTGGCCTCGGCGCCGCCGGGGGGCCGGGCGGGGGCCGCCGCCGCCCCGCCGAAGGCAGCCGGCCCGGCCCGGCGTGGCCCGGCCCGGCCGCCACAAAGGGCCGGGCCGGGCCGGGCCGGGCCGAGCCGAGCCGAGGCGGGCGGGGCGGGGGCTGCGAGCGGTGGGCAGCGCGGGGAGCCCGGTCGGGGTGGGAGGCCCGTCCCCGCAAGGAGAGCGGGCTGTAAGGAGGTCGTGCCATTTTGTGGAACGTTTGGCTTAACAAAATGGCTTTTTGGGGGAGAGGCAAACTTTTCTTTTTCCTTTGAGCAACGCTGCCTGTAAGCTGATATGGCTCCATTCAGCAGAAATAATGCTCTGCACAGGGGAGAAGGTGAGACATAACATAGGTGTACAGGTTTGAAATAGGAAACCCTAAGTGATGTTTCATCTGCTGCTGGTGACTCAAGGTTAAAATCTTTCACACCTCGCTTGGAAAAAACGGTGTGGTTACATTCTGCTCAAAATAAATCTAATAGCCTCATTCTTTGACTTGATTTCTTGCGATGCAAAATCAATTTTGAGAACAAAAGAAAAGTGAAAAAAAGAAATGCTAGGCCTTGGACCCCTTTTAAATATATGGGATCGCCAGCGTGATGATCTAATGTAACCTTGCTGTATACAAATTTTGTCCTTTCCTCTGTCTTCTTCCCATAACCATCTCTGCTGCTTTGGGAGGGGATCTCTTTTCCCTAGGTTGAAGGAATACTGCAAAGCAGAGAGCGTGCACTGTAATTGTGGCTCTCAAGCAGGAAGCCATTACTGAGCAAAGCACGGTGTGCCCCATGCTGGTACTATGCTTGGACCAGCATTGCAGATCTTATAGGAAGGTCGTGTTGCTAACCTTTTCCATGCCTGTCAGGCATACTCTGTCTTTGCAAAGGGATTTTTCATCTAAAAGTCTGCTGTGGTTCCTGATCTATTAAAGCAACTCTTCAGACAAATGTGGGTGTGAAGTAGTCTACAGTGTGTCCATACACCTTAAGCTGAACATCCACAGGTCTCCATAAGAGTTCTTCAGCAAGTTGAGCACCAAGCTGTAGTTCCACTTACTGCAAACCAATTGTATTATCTTTACTGAAATGCAAGCAGTAATATCTCACTTGGGATGAGGACTCAGTAGACAGTGTACAGATCCAGCACATGCTTTGTTCCAGGAAAGCACGTAGTTGTGATGTCAGGTATCTGTTTTCAAAGAAATTTCTATTACTCTGTATGAGGAATGCCCACAGATACATTAACACAAGCATCCTTGCTGAAAACTTACTGGAAATTGAAACCTGACCTGGCAATTGAGGTGAGCTGTGGTGAGCTAATTCCCATATTTCCTAATTTTTATTTTTAGATCTACTGCACTGCATTTTTTTTGAGTTACCAGACACACATTATCCCTCAAAATAATCACAGAACTAAGGTGGCCATAGTGAGGGAGAGCATTAGCTTTTGAAGTGGGACACATCATCATAAACTAGCAAATATCCAGTTTCTTAAAATGAGAACCTCCTTTCAGAAAGTGTTCCTGCTTTTCTGAGACCTAAGATATGAAATGCCATCCTCAAATTCCAGCTTACAACATATCTGGAATTCTCTGATAAAAGCAAGGGGAAAAGCACATTGTCAGAAAATGATACTGTATGGCTGTTTGTAACTGGGATGTACTTTACCTAGCTGGCTCCAAAGGAAGCATTACTGAGTGGAAATCAGTGGAAAAGAAGTTTTCCTTCTAGGAAACACATATGTGCAATGAGGAGGCAATTTTAGGTTGTTTTTCCAGTTACTATGTATAGGTCTTGGTCAAATTTTCAATTTCTTCTGGGCAGTATGCAGTGTAGTGCTGCTTCTGCACAGTGCTTGCTTCTGCATACCCTTCCAGTGAGTGTGTGAATAGGTCCTACTGCTGCTGGGAGCTGCTAATTAAGCTAAATTGACATGGAAAAGGAAGGGGTAATGAGGAGTCAAGTACAGGAGGATTATGATACATAAAAATTGCTAGGGGAAACCTGCTTAAAATGTAAGAGCGAACTAAGTACAGGTAATCCATAAAGAACAGGCTGTGGTGGAAGAAGCAAACATGAAGAAGCAACCAGCAGTCCTCCCTGTGGAGCAAGAGCCCGTGGGTGCTAGATGCTGTGCAAACATAGCCGAAGAGTACTCCTGGGAGTCTATAACCTCTGTAGGTCTAGGTACATAGTACCTACCAGCTCTCTGCAGGCATTAGAGGAAGAGAGTCCCTGCTCCCAAGAAACAAGACTTTTAGATGCATTTTCAGGCCGCTGCTTTTAGTGACCCCCATTTCCAGCATGCTGCTTTTAGCGACTATTTTAAAATGGCATTTAAGAGTTTCATATACTGGATATACACCCTATAAAGGCTAAATGATTGACATTGACCTCATTTATGTCTGCTTTAAGTCCAGTTCATGTAATTTTGCATTGCACTTAGGTCTTCAAGGACAGTATAAGTATTTACACAAAACTGAAAATGGAATTCAG
Source organism: Aquila chrysaetos chrysaetos (assembly GCF_900496995.4). Lineage (NCBI taxonomy): Eukaryota > Metazoa > Chordata > Aves > Accipitriformes > Accipitridae > Aquila > Aquila chrysaetos. The sequence goes on along the minus strand of NC_044009.1, from coordinate 13,473,813 downwards.
TCTGAAAATTGAATGAGAAATACAGTGTTAGCAAGTGTGTGACTGTGTCTAATGCTTTCCACAGCATTAGTTACACAAATACAGGGACAAATGTAAGATTCTTGTTTAAGAAAACATTACTGGAAGCACACAAAACAAAACAATCCTTTTCAATGATGCTGAGATTAGTTTCTTGCATAGTCATTATTTATTAGCAGCCAGAAATAATCTTATGAGTTGTATTTCAACACAATTTGGAATAGCCTGGTTTCACTTCTAAAGGAATCTCTGACAGTAATTATGACACAAACATGTAGTAATTATTATATTGCATGCTGTTAGACTTCCTGAGATGTCTCTTATTTTGGGAAATGGATGTAATTCCTTTGTCTGTCCTGCTGTCAGTTCGTCCCTCAAGCTAACAGGAAATGAAAGGAAGATTCACCTGAAGTCTTCCTTAGAATGAGATCAGCTTGAATTTATAACCACCCTTCAATGGTTTTTGCATCCGAATAAGGATTAAGAATGTCCTAAACCTCTGCTTAAGCCATGGGTATTCTGATTCATGTTCTTGGTCTTTTCAAAATTTTTTTCTACTGAAATCCTAACTTTTTGATTCTTGGTTAGAAAAGGCACATGCCCTTATAAGGTTCTCCTGACTTTTGTTGCTCCATTGTATTGCTCTGCAGAAAAACCTCTCCACTGGGTCGACTTGATTTCCTTTACTGCACACAGTTGTGGGGGGCTACACATACAACTGGGAGCACAGTCTGTCCCTGTAACCATTCTCCTGCAAATTCCAATAGCAAAGAGGGAAGAGGAATCAGTACAGAAAGGACCAAGCCAGGTCACTTGTTATTCTTTTAGCAACCTTAGAAGAAAGGCCACATGGGCTTAATCATCACCTTCTAAAATTATCACTCATAGGAACAAGAACCATAAAGACAAGAGGTCAGGATTCCTCTCCTTGACATAGGGAGACCATTAAATGCTTCCTGCAGTTCCCAAATATTTTGCAAGAACTCCTGTTGCGAGCTGAAAATTTCTGAATCATCACAATTTCAAGTCTGTGGTTTTTGTTAAGTCACAGCAAAATTAATTTCAAGACTGCTGAGGATCTACTGCACAGTGCTTCATTCACTCCTGAGTGTTTCGTCCAGGAATCTGGAACATTGCTCTTTAAATGAAATTCATTCCTTCTGCCGGTTAACTGCAACTTCAGCGGTATGTAACTTTATGCCGGCTCTCAGTGTAGGAATGAATTTCATCGTGTGTAAATGGTCCATAGCAAGGCATTAATTAGATCTTTGGCACTCTCAATGGAAATTCCTCTCTCTTCTCCCTCCTCCCCAGTCTTTCCTAACAAAATGTTCAGTGTCATCAACACAGAAAAACGCATTTCCTTTCTCTAGCTGTCCATGGATTATGTTACTTGGTTTGGTCTACCCGAACAGTTGTAGTTTGCCAGTGATGAGAAGTTCATAGCCACAGCTCTGGTTTTGCAGTTGGGTCTGCAGTACTGTCAGCCCCAGGTGTTTGACACTCATGGGTCACACCCTGCAAAATCAGGGGAACAGCTTTGCAGGGCAGGGGGGAAGATATTGTCATTCTTTTCCAGGTAGAGGAGTTCTTTGGGGGGTTTCAGGTTGTTTGTTTGTTTGTTTGTTTTCCTGATTCTTTAAGGACGTGTTTACATCACATACAAAGTGATTTAAGAATGGAAACTGAGATTCTGCCATGCTTCCTAATGCCAGAACTTAAGAGACATGAGAACTCTCATGAGACCCATGACAATATGTATTGGCAGGCAAGTAGCATGGGACAGACCCTCCTTCACAGGAGAAGCTTTTGAAAGGGCAATACCAGCTTGAAAGAGCTGAAAATGTGTTCTTCATCACATTTTGAGAAGTTTGGCAGAGATTTTCACAGATGCCCAAATCCTACTCATGTTGCCCTAAATCCTCTGGAAATCCCAGCCTGACACCCTGCCTGGGAAGTTCTGTCGCACTTCTGGGAGCTTCTCAGGGCAGCTTTGGAAGTCTGAATCGGTGTTTTAGAATGTGTCATGAGCACCACTGAGGTGCTGTGGGACCTCGCTTGGGACACCAAGCACAGTGTTGCCAGCTCTTGAAAGGTCTTATTTTAGGTGGAGTTGGAACAATTTTGTCTTAATGAGGGATGTTCCATCTCCCCAGTTGATGTCTGCCCTGCTCAAAGGAAATCCCCGTCTAACTGGCTGCTTGTGCCATTTACTTTCCTCCTTTCAGAGGTTAAGCGGCCCCCAAGGACCACTGCAGGGAACGGGCAAGCCTTCTCTTCCTCCAGCTCATGGCCCAGTACTCCTTGAATGGAAGGAGATGCTGCAGCTTCTCCCCAAAGCAAAGATGAGAGAGCTCCAAAGGGCCCTGAAACAGGGCTACTGGGGCAAAATGTGCTAAAGAGGATTGCTGCGAGGAGCCTGGGCAGCACAGGAGTTTGCATTGTTGAGCACAGGGGTGACAGATCACCCATCAGGAGCCAGAAACCCCCTCCACAATTAACAGGGGAGAATTAGCAATGCCTGCAATCGTGTGCAAACCAGTACACATTAAGCATGGACAAAGGAAGGAAAAAAGTTATGACAGCTGGAAAAGTGCAGTTTCTTATGACTGTTATTTTCTTTTCAATTTTTGCGTTTTGGCCAAAATCCCACCCAGTGGTGGTGATGGGGAAAGGCTCCTAATTCTAGTGGCTGTTTTTATTTAGTCATTACGGGTTTCTAACAATAATTTGACTTTTGAGTAATAGAGGGTTTTTTCTTGTAATGGAAGGACAACAGTTAGTTATGTCCATGTTGTTAGCATAACTTGCATCTCCCTCAAAGCCCAGAAACAGAATTGAAACCCTCCCTTTTTCCACAGCAGTCTTAAAAGTACTAAAGCAAAGTGAAATAATGGTGATATCACCATCAGGAGCATGAGATGAACTTGGCCACAAACCATGGCGTTTGAGTGCAATTGCTTTTATTCTCTCCCAATGAATATGGCAAATCACACCGAGTCTTGTTTGGTTTTAGGCAGGCCTGGTCAAAATCCAAAAATAAATGCTAGTGCTGGGTTGAGCTTGGCTTGCTGTGAGGAAGTTGAATACACTGAGCAAGCAAACAGCTATTTATTATGATGATTATGGGGGAGTGCATAACGGGTTGAAATTGAAAGTCACAAAGGGCTGAACTGAGCCAGGAGCATCCAGAAGGAAAATATTTTAGCTCCAAGCTGCAGTTTGTCCCCTGTTTCCTTCTTACCCCTTCCACCCAGCCTTACATGGAGCCAAGGAGTGTGGATAGTTCTTTGCTGCCAATTTTGAAGGGTTTGCTTTTTTTTTTCCCCTCCTTCTTTTACTGTTGGTAACCTGATTTTTTGGCTGCACTCTCAGAGATGAGAGAAGCTCTCACTTTCACTTGTTTTTCAGCCCTGCCCAGAAGTTCTCGTTGGCTGCCTTTTATACTTTCCAGTTTCTGGGGAAGAAGTTGGGTCTTCTCTCCATCGTCATTCTCACTTTCTTTTCCCTACTCTTCAACCCTCTCCCTTCCGGTAGTCCAGGTCTCCTGGCCAGCAAGATGTTCCTTGTTTTCTGATGTATTTATTTTAACTTGGCTGTTTCTGTGGCCCAGCAATAGTGTCACTTCTCCTGTGGGACTTTCACAACTAATTCTCTTCTGTGCGTGGGAATCTAGCCCAGAGAGAGAGGCCCAGAGCAAGGCATAAGGGCTGTTTCTGACTTATTCAAACCCTTTGTGGAAGATGAGCTTCTAGCAAGAAATTTTAGTAAAGCAGGCTGGAGTTTCATTCTATGTCAATCAGTAAACTCTTAATTAGTCTGAAGAGCTTTGCTAGTGGAGAATTTTGGTCCTATATAGGCATAGGTATTGATAAGATTTTTTTCCTCCCAAGTCACTTCCGTTGGAAACCTCTAACTTTAAAGTCAGGCTGAGAAGTGGAGCTACTGCAGTCCTACACCTCATTGCTTAACTGTTTCTGGTGTGGCTTTATGTTAAATCTATATGTGCTTTGGTTAATTTTTGGTTGAAAGCTGGACCTCATGGCAAAGGACTTTCTGTACTGACTCAGAGAATTTCTGCTCTGTCATTAATCCTTTGAACTAATTCCTTACTTTCAAGTGTTGATTATAGTGGGCTAGACCTTTTTTTCTGCTGGCACTCAAAACTGATAATAGTCTGCGTGTGGTTTTTTGATTATAGTCCTTGTTCTGGTTTTGGGGTTGGTTTGCATCTTGGACTGGCTTGGAGTTCGTATTCTCAGTCTATACTGAAATCATACAGATTGGAGATTATGCTTTCCAACAGTCACCACTTACTTTTTTTAGCTTTCTGACAGTATTTATGGAGTTTGCAGTGTTCCTTATTGTTGAGATGATGAATTATTGTAGTAACAATAAATATACATGGTTTTCTTGGGCCATTTTACATAATTCTTTCTGCCATCTATACTGATACAGTCACACCAAAGGAGTTTCTGTGTGCAAATGAAAGTTTTATCACCGATAATATGTAGCAATTGATGTATGTATGATTGGCTTAGCTAGATATGCTGCAAGAGGTTTTCCGCTGGGATGTCACAAGTGAAAACATGTCTGTCTGCCCAGAACAAGGAGCTGTGCCCATGTTCCAGAAATCCATTTCACTACTTCTGAGCGCTTACACGCTGATTTAAAGCTTCAAAGTGTTTTGCAGGAAAGCTGGTGATTCAGACACATGTCTTCTCTTGCAGAATTCTCCTCTCAAGGCACCTTTGACTGATGTGTGGGGAAGGGATAGCATCATAATTTAACCTACACTTTCTTGTGTACGCCTCTCCTGTAAAGGCATAGGAGCAGTCACCAGGCAGGCACTTAGCCATGTAAAGGATGGAAAACTGAATCCCTAACCTGATTACAGTAAGGTGATTGGAGTCCAGCCTGTTGAACTGAACAATAAAATTCACATTTGTCTTAAAAGGAGTGGGATTTGGGACTGTCAGCATGTTGATCTAGGGACTTTCCAAAAGTGGGTAACTGTTAGCATTTCCCTTTCATAGATAGGGAAACAGAGAAAAAAAAGGCGGGAGGTTCAAAGGAAAGAAAAGCCTAAATAGTTTGACACAGTCTGGAGGGGAAAGCTTATCATTATGTTGTCCAGGGTAGCTTCTGGCAACACCAAAAAAGCTGAGCGTAATTCTTAAGTGAAGTAGGAAGTTTTGCAAAGATGCATCATATCTTGTGGTCATACGCTAAAAACAAATATCCCAAAGCTCTTGATGATGCATCTGGTGTTTTTACTCATTGAATATGTCCCAAGCCAGCCATATTTATTGGAGGCACATTTTTGCTTAGTCGGGTCATACAGAAATTAAAGAAAACATTATCTAAATATGTATCATCAAATCAAGGTATTAATCTGGCTAGATTAGTATATACCCACTTGCTGTCCATTCCATAACTGAAAGATTTATAGGGGCAGGTAGAAGCTTCAGAGTCTGGAGATATACATTACTTCTGCATTTGATTATACTCTCCAGATTTATACATGATGTGGAAAGAGGTCATAGCTGACTTTCCAGGAACAGCGTTCATATTTTCCATAGAGAGTGCCTCAGTATAAAATGCAAATTACATGCACATTAAATGAAGGGAAAGTTTTTGCCAGTATGTCTCTTTGATTAATTTATAATCAGAAATGTCATGTGTAATATTGAAAATAAGTGCTACACATGGCATTTATCTCCTGACAGACACTTCCTCTCACTTTTTTCAGGTTCTGTTTCAGTGGTGTTCAGGGACATGGAAATGGGAGGCTGTAAAGGGCCTGTATAAGTCTCCTGTCTTTAGAGAATATTTTGCTGAAACATAGCTTCTAAAAATTACTCTTTTTTCCTCTGGCAAATAAAACAGCCTGAGGCATTTCTTATATGGAAAACCTTGAAGGAGGAAACAAAAAGGGGAGAGAGAAACATACCTTTGATAGGAATTTTTTATAGAAGATAGATAGAGGATCTGTGCATGGGAAAGAAATATTTAAGACAACAAAATTCCAAGGATCACATGAAAATCAGTAGTATTTTACCAATGTTGTAAGATGAGTCTATGGTAGAGCTTTGAGCTCTAGAGTACTGGTGTTTAGGCACCTCTGAAATGCCTTGGGCTCGGGTTGACATACGGACATCTGCCTCCCATGTGTTTGAGACCTAAGATTATTTGACAGGCCAGGTCCAAAATACTTGTGAGCCTAAGAAGTCTCACTGAAAGACAGTACAATTTAGGTTTCTCAGTACCTGAGTCTATATAGACATGCCATTTAGGCCCCTGGCTCCGGTGTCTGGTAGAAACATTGCCAAGGGGAAGAAGGTAGGTCAGCTGGGGGAAGCAGGGTTAGGCTAGAGGCAACACAGTGCACTGAACTCGTTGCTGTTGTTGACTCACAGCTTAGAGATCTGTGAGGACATTTTTGTAGCTGAAAGGCTCAGATCCTGACCCTGCAAGGATTAATTAAAGTGTCTAGCTTTACCTGCTGCAGTAATTCCACTATTTGATTTACCTTGACTGTCACCTGAATAAAGCTAGGCATGTGCTTTGTCTCTCTGGAGCCCGCTCCCTGCACCTCTGTGAGTAGCATTTAAATACGTCGGTATCCTCAGCCTTGCCACTGGGAAAGTGTGTATGAATAAGCTGCATGACAGGGTCATAAATTACATGGAGAGTAGAACAAATCTTGGTGGCAGATCATAGCCACTGGAGAGATGAGAGCTATGGCAGACATAGGAGGAGAAGAAAAGGGAAGGAAGACTAATATTTAAGAGGAAGGCAGAAATTTTATTACTAGACTCTGTTCCATTGAAATGAGACCATTTCTGACCTTGGTTTCTTTGGGAGCAGGCTTGGTCTCCTAATTTCTGTTTAATGTTTTTCTTTTTGTCTAACCTCTCAGGGAAGGATTGATGCTTTCAGACCATTAGAAATTCTGCCTTCTTTATAGAAAAGCCAAAATCAAAACCATAAAGTGCAACTGTTTTTTAAACAGGCCAGAGCAATGCCACAAAAGCATGTATGCTGTGCATGCCTATCTTTAAACCCATGGACTGCAGCTATATCCTTAAATTTGTGTGTCAGCTTTCATGGGATATGGGCCTAAATATTCTTTCCACATCTAGTGTCCATCACAAAGTCTAAACACCGTTAGTGTGTAAAAATAATTTTTTTCTTTGAAGTTTCATAACCTTGTAACATTCCTATAAATGTGTTTGAAAACTGTAGTGTGACTTTAAGACATGCTTGGAAACCCTTCAAACAATTACAAATATGCACACAAAAAAATCCGTGCTTAGATGAGGTAATCCACAAGAGGGTTTCCAGTTGGCCTTTTGAAAACCAACTATTTTATATATAAATGTCAACATTAATTAAAAATCAACACAAAACAGGAAGTAAAAAACCATAATGCTGTATTGGTTATGGTCTGAATATACTGATTAAGTCCTACCCCATTACTAAGAGTTTATTCCTGTTCTTGGAGGCAGGCAATTTTTTTAAAAGAAAGAAACAGATACCCACTGGACGATACAGCCCATTGGATGATTTCATATTGAAACCAAGATGTGGAGAGCAATTTTCAAAGACATTGTGGGTCCTTGCATGATGGCTGATTAATAATGAAAATGGAGCATCCTAATCCTTTTGGCATCTGTGAAAATCCCTCCCATGATTTAAGCATATTGGCCAAAGTCCCCTCCCTGGAGAGCTGCTGTTGTCTGCGTAGGCTTATACCATGAATCAGTGAGACCTCATGAGTTAATATTTGTGTGCTTATGCTCTTAGCTGGCTTTTATAAGTGGTACTAAATGGCTTTTTAGATCCGGTCCTCAGATACACAAAATGTGCCTTCCAACACTGCTGCTTATATCCAATCTGCTGGAGGGAATAGGAAATGGCCTGAGCTTAATCCATCCTCAAGACAATCTTAAAATGATTCATTTGCGGTTGTCCTCGAGTGCCACACAGCAGGTTTCACTACTACTGAGTTTTTCCAGAAGTCTGCTTATTTATTACTGCTGCATATATTACTGCATTTTTTTAGGAGTGGAAGAATATGCCAGTGCGTTCAGGGCATGCTTCACTACCTCACTAGTGGGGCACACACTTGAACCAAGTTCCCAAATCATAGTACTTTAAATCAGAAATCATATGCAGATAAAATTAATTTCAAAAACATGCCCCATAGTGTGTCCAGTGCTATGCACACCATTTCTTTTTATGAATGCACAGGGACACTGCAAACATGCCTCAGCTAAGGGTGACTGCTTACATCTTTAAGCCCTGTTAGCTCAAATTCTCTCCTAAATGATAGACAGAACATAAATAAAATGGTGATCTACGCTCACCTCCTTCCCCAGACAAATTATCCGTCCTGGGGACAGGATGGGGTCAGAATGGTGTGTTCACTCTTGGAAGTGGTGGGGGTGTGTTAGGTGAATGGGAGCCCCAGGGTAGAAAGCCGGCTGGCAGAACGAGGTCCCCCAGGAACGGAGGGCGTGCTCAGGGTTTCCCTCATGAGTGCTGCAATGAACATTACTGAAGTTGGCGTTGCCTGCCATATGAGGTTTAAAAGTGGAAAAGAGACTAGTACCTCTCAAACAAGCTAGTTTGCACGATGCTCATAATTGATGAGTGTCTTTTTATCCTTTCTTCTACTGTGGGGTGTAAGGCAAGGAGGAGCTTTGTAAACTGCCAGTCCACACACTTCCCCGATGAGAAAAGTTTCCAAGCATGAGGAGAGATTTAGACCTGCTGTAGGCTGCTGTAATGAGTGTGGCTTTCTCCATGTTGCTTTCTTGTCCATTTGATCTGACATGCTGCCTGGACTAGTGACCACAGGCAGATAAGAGTAGAGCTGAGAAAGCAGCCCTGTGCACCTCCTGCCCCATAAAAATTATCCACTAGATCTCTGAGGATCCTTTTTAGCACCTGTGTGTGAATGCAGCCAGCCATACCAGCTGATCAGCATCTAACTGTCGTGCTATACGTCTGATATCATTGCCAGTGCAAGTTATGTCATAGTGTATGTGACTATGGGCTGTGATTATGTAGTTCTTAGACAAGCATGTTCTCGTTTGCATATATAGTTCCAGTTGAGTTATGTGTTTAAAGAGGAGATTCATCTCCAGGGAAGGTAACACTTTCTGACATTCAAATGCCACACTAGATATCAGTCACTGATTTGTTTTGCCTCATTAAAAGAAGAGACTTCATTTATAAAACTGAAGTTTTGATGTTGATTTTAAATCCAAGCATAGCTTCAGGGTGTTTTGATCTGGGACCTTTAAATTTAGATTCATGTTCAAATTTACATTCATATGTCTACTAGATATTCATGTTGTATAAATTCTGTATATATGAACAAATCATATAATGTTCATTGGGTGGGAACTAGAAAACATCACCTTGCTAAACTGGTGCTGGAAGAGTCAACAACAGGGGCAGCATCGCAAGCATCACCTGTGAGTCATGACTTCCCAAAAGTAAGGGGTTTTTGTAGGGAAAAGGCTCAGCAAATGCCCATAACTTCCTGGAAATGTCTAGAAATCAGCCTGCAGTCTTTCCTGCTGCAAGGGAATCTGAGTGAGGCTGCAAGCAACTGCTGAATCCTGCAAAGAAGAAAGGAAATTTTTCACCTGTCACCATTTGCAAGTTGCCAGAGGCAATGAAAGTATAAATACAATAACTCACTGCAGTAGCAATAGGTTTGCAGTGAACTGCACAGTCACCCTAAACCCCTGTGTTATATTATAAGGGTATGCTGAGCATGATGAATGCTTCTGATTTAAAATATTCCAAGGAGAACATTTTTTATCTCTCTCCTCTTCCAGACTTCTACCAACTGTGTTTGCATCTAATAAAATCCAGATGCTTCTTGAAATAAAATTGCTGCTATATTGGATTGCAAAACTTCTTTTAAAATTAACGTTGTGACATTTTTAGCAAATGTTCCCTTTTGCTGCAGTGGACTCAAGAGCAGGAAACCATAGATTTTATGATAGTGAAACGCAGACAGAAGGTGTTTATTCTTATCTGCTAACAGTGGTATTATTGTTCTGTGGTGCTCTGGTGGACAGTTTCTAACATGGCTTGTATCTAATATTTGCAGACAGCTAGATCTTGGAAAAACTATTTCCTGAGAACAAGTCTGATTTCTCCTAACATAGTGTATATATACCTATATGCAGCTACGTGACATCTAAAAAACACTACAGGGTGTCAAGATGACCCAAGGAATTAAAATAACAGTCTACACATGGAAATTTGGAGGCATACTTCCAAAGCAAGACATTTTTGGATGCTATGTCAAAGAAGGCTATGAGGCATCATTGTGATATTTTACAACACGTGATGGCAGAGGACCAAGCTAGACAAAAAGTGAATTTATAGTGGGTCTATTATGACTACAGTAATAGCCATCTTTTATGCTGGTATCACAGCTTGTTTTCCTTTTGTTTAGAAGATCAAAGGCCTTTATGTGCAAACCTTGGCTTGCATGTATCTGTCTTAAATCATGTCCGCTACCACTACAGTAAAATACCTTGACTCCTTGTGTATTTTGTATTGTCAGTCATCCCTGTGCACAGATACCTCTTCCAGGAATCCTCCCTTAACCACATCTCTGGTACGTGCAGATTGTCCTCAACCCAACTGCAATATTAAGAAATATGTTTCTTTTTTTAAAGAACTGAAATATTCTGATTGCAAGAATTGGTCCCCGTGTGTTCAGAAGGAATTCACATGTGGCCAGATGCTTCTGAAAGCCTGTTTCCCTTTCTGAAACAAATGCATCTCAAATAATCACTGACTGCTTTTCCCTAGGTTTCCTCAGGTCAGGTGCTACATGGAATAGCATGATGCTAACTACGCTCTTTTTTTATCCTCAAATTCTTTTTGAGTCAGAAGACTTTGGGAGCCCTCCCCTTTGAAAAACTGAAAGTTTACAGGGAGAAAATCTGTTTTCAAGTTCATCTGTGTAAGGAAAAAAGTATTTTGAACAAACTAAATGTATCGTTTATGGAAAGAAAAAAGTCAGGTAAACGTTTCAACTTAAATGTCATGGCAAATTCTAATAATAAATGAAAATATAAACCAATTTTATGTCCATCAAAGTTTCTAGTTATCCTGATACTGACTTGAAAAACAATACTGAGGAAATTCAGGAAGGAAAGATGTTAATGCAAGGATTGTTTCCTGCAAAGTATGTTAAAAGGCCATAAAACCAGCTGTCTATTTTGGATGTCGTAAGTGGAAATGACATAAGGTACAATAAACAAAAGAAAAAGATGGAGATCTCCGCTCTGCAGATCCTAATGTCAACCACTTAGTCTGCTAATGTGTCTGTGTGTATGCAAATGCATGATAGTTTGTTTTGAAGGTATTACTGTATAGAAGATAAAGAACATTCAGCATCTCCAGTGTATTCAGATTTATAAAAACCTTACCCTGAGAACAAACATGGAAGATTAATTGAGTCTTCAAAATAACTCACTGCATTTCCAAAAAAAATATACTATTTTCCAAGAACTGTCATTTCTGTCTCCAGTTAAAAATATGCTGGGCTCCACTGGTGAAACACAGGCGTGTATAGGTGGACAAGTGTCACAGCTTGTATTTCATACCAGCTGTGTATATTGGTGAGCTGTATCTGAGAAGTACAGCTGACCTGCAATGTGATGGACATAAGTACTTCACAAGGCTGTAGCAGAGAAAACTTAAGCCCATGAATTTCGCTGGTTATTGTCCTTCAACTTCACATTGAAGAAGTTAGGATTCAAAGTTTGAGATCTGGGCTACTTTCAAGTCTGTGGCAGAACTCCATCAGTTCTAAGAAGTTCAAGGCTTCAGCTATTAATCATCTTGACGGCAGAGAGGAATTGGATGTAGGCTTGTTTGCTGCGGGTGCTTGTAATCATTGGAAAGTAAGGTTACAGGACTCAAAAGATTGCATGCTCTAATCCTGGGCATGAATATGCCAGAGGTGTAGACTATTCCAGCAGATGTTGGCTTGTCCTTGACTCTAGCCCCTCCTGTGAAGGAGATTGCTTCAATAACCCTTCTCAGGGCTGCGCCTTCCTAGTTCAGAAAGTTTTTCTTAAACCACCAGAGCTGAAAACTCTACTAAGTTATTATCCTTGTTGGTGTTCCCCAGCGGTCTTGGAGAGTGGCTAATCTCGATTTTCTTAAACGTGTCTGCATACATGCTTTAGGACACTGACTTGGTGACTCTTTCTTTCTTTCTTTCTTTTCTTTTCTTTTCTTTTCTTTTCTTTTCTTTTCTTTTCTTTTCTTTTTTTCCTTTTTTTTTCTTTTTTTCTTTTTCTTGTTTCTTTCTTTTCTTTTCTTTTCTTTTCTTTTCTTTTCTTTTCTTTTCTTCTTTCCCCCAGATAAAACCCACTTCATAGTTCATATCTGATCACCTTTTATAGCTTTCCTACTGCTCCCTTCCAGACTCTTTCAAATTTGTCCCTAGCCAACTTGTTGAAAGGCTGGAGCACCAGAATAACAGGAGTGGCATCACAGCCAATCAGGCAGAGCTGGGGAATAATCCTCTGAGTCTTGGCTACACTATTCAACTGCTTTTCTCTGTTCCTACAGCCCAGAATGAAAATTGTAATTTTTGGCAACAGAATCTCGCTGATTTTTTTATAATCTGAAGTTTTTCTTATCCCTTAATTCTTTGCTAGAGTTCTGCTGCTGAACCACATAAGCTTACTTTATCACTGAGCAATCTCCACTTGTCTCTACCAGATTTCATGTTAGTGATTTCAGGGGTGATGTCATTTTGGATTCTGACACCGTCTTTGAAATTTTTGGAAGTTTTGGTGACTTTTGACCACACACAAATGTCCTAGTTATGTTCTATTTATTCTTGACAGCTGTATTAAGGAACCATATTTTAATTGGAATAATTTGAATTTTTAGCTTAAAGTCAGTCCTTGAAAAAAGAGCGTTCAGGACTGAAGAAATTCTAAACATAATCATATTTAATGCAATCCTTATCCTACCTTATCTCTTCTTTCTTTTGATTTTTGAAAGAGGTCAAAGAAGTGATTTATTCATAGTCTTTATAAGTGAGCCTTAGCAGTTATGTTCAATGTGCTAATAAAGTGCAGGAGCAAAAGAGAAATGGAAACTGGATTATGTGGCAAAATGTTTCTTTTTTCTGTGCATTCTGATTACTTGCTGTGGAGGTAGCATCCCAAGAAATATGTAAAGTTTACATACAGAGTAAGACACAGAACAACTTCCAACAAAAATTCCTTTCTTTCTGGCCGAGCTGTATAAAACCAGCAATTCTGCTCCTAACACAAAGTGCAGTTTATGTGCCTCATGTACGTGTTTGTGTATATGTGTGTCTTTTGAAAACAAACTGGGGTGAATCATATTGGAAGAGCTTCACAGACTTGTGCTGTTGGCAGAGCCTAGAATAGCAGTCTCACAGAAAAATCAGTTGCCAGCAGGCAGGTAGGGAGGACAATTGTTTTCTCACTTGCATGAATCAGAAGGAGGTTTTTTTTCCCCTCACTTCATATTCCTAATCAGTTGTGTCTGTTTCTGCATCCCCAGTAAGTATACTGAGGACCGATGGTGTTCTTTCACCAACAGTCTTTTAAACATAGATCCAGCCATGCTACTGGTTTAACCACACTCTATATATTGCAGCCCATGAAAAATGAGGGATTATTTGGTAGGTATTCAGTGGGGTAACTACATTACTTGAGAGAATTTTTACCAGCCTTCATTATAGAAAGTAGACTGCCCCAGTACCCACAGCCACCAATAACACTGAGTATGCGATTTCTTCTAATGACTTTGCAGGGAATTAATATTGGCAAAAATGAAGATATTGCCAAGACTGTTGCGCTCAGTGGTTAGGAGACTGCTGCAAGTGAAGCACTCCAGCCTACCTTTGATAGAAAAGCTGACTCAGAGAGGGTTTGCATGGGGAGAAGCTACTGTGTCATTTGCTCATTTTTTTGCTACCCTGGTGTGATGGAAATTGCAGGTTTTGTAATGGTGGTGCTTTTCCTGATGAGCATGCTCAGCCTCTGGGAACTGCATGGGTTCTTCTTGTGCACCCAGGCTGCCTCTGGGGATACACCCTCCGTCCTCTGACCCACCGCAGCCACCTGTGAGCATAAGATCCTGCTTGCTCCTATTCCCTTCTCTGGAGCCACACTCATCCAGCCTATCACACCATCCTGCACTCTCTCCTGATTTTGTATCCTGACTTTCAATTTTGGAGGATGTGCCAGAGGTTATACTGAGCTCTGAGAGACGAAGAAAATATGTCTCACTCCTACAGTCGGCTGAAGGATTTGCGAAAGCTTAAGGTGACTGACAGCATTTTGAGCTGTACAGAGGTGTTGGTGGAGGAATTACAGCATGTAAAATGATGCACAATTAAACACCCAGGCTATTTATTGGATCTAAGCTTATAGTGGCTGATTGTCCCCTACATTTTTTATATTTTTTACTAAATGATTACTTACTGGCCTAAACACAATCTCTGGAGGAACAAATTAGCAGGATTATTATGCCATGTTGCCTAATACCCCTCAAGATTTATTCCAGCTGGGAGCTATAAAAAAAAAATCATGTAATCTCCACCAGGTTACTGAATACATTACACTCATTGGCAGCCACACCTCCCTGATATCAGGATCTTCATTGACTTCAGGGCTGATGGATGATACTGTAGGAACAGAGATAAACTTGGCCCTTGGTGTATCATGAGTCTGATTTTAAAAGCAGTCATTTTTGCATAGAGATTAAATGTATAAGCTTGCAATTTTAGAAGACATTTATTCAGGGAATCCATGCTTTGGCTGTCCTGAGCATATGAAACCCCTCAAGAGAGGCTCTACAGCCAGGCTGCTGCTGCCCTAATTAATTCTCTTGCGCATTGGCATTTACAAGCAAATAATTTGACTCTCTGTTTTATTAAAACACATATTGTAAAGCACTCAGCTAAAGAGGAAATTAAAATTTCCTTTCACACCCAAGACTTTTCCTGGTAATACAAATACCTTGATATTACAACAGCCAGCATGTTGTGTAGACAAAGCAGGGCAAAACAGTCAGAGACGTACTTCACGGAGAGTGTGATGAAGGGCGTTTGTGGAGGCATGAACTCCTCTTGCTGCAGAGCTGGGGCAAGAGGGGAGGATGAAAATAACCCAAGTAGATCTTTAACTGGTGCAGTTTGGTGTAATTTAGTAGATTCCAGAGGAGCCACTCTCCCTCACACAGTGTGGGTGGAAATCCTCAGAAAGGCTTGCACTGAGGACCTAGCTATTCATAAGCTGACTGTTTGCAGAGCTTTATTTTTACCATAGGCAAGTCTGAAACAGGCTTGAAATGAAGGGTTCAGGAGGGAGGCCAAAGGTACAGCTATTGTAGCTGTTCCACATTTGGGATGAGAGATGTGCTGCACAATATATTTTGATCAGAGACAGCTCCATCCTGTAAGATCCTGAAGTTCTTTTAATTATTCACTAGAATAATTATTCAGTGGAAATACTTATTCAAGGGAAATAATTACTCAGGAGAAAGTAGGGAGGAATGAAGCAGCATATCTATGCACCATTCATGCATAACAGCATTTACGAGAACAGGAGGGAAACAGCAACTTTCCTGGTTGAAACCACAAGTGAAATTATAAGCAGGCGAAATCCCATTTGAAACTGAGCCAGGGCTGTGGGCTATCACTCCTACTCTTGTGGCAAGTGTGATGGGGTTTTTAATGATGAGATACAGTCAGTGATGTAGAGCGATGCCTCCTGTGAGAAGCAGGAGGATCCCCTTCCATTGACATTTTCTACCTTCCCAATGGACTTTATCCTATGTCCTTGTCATTAGGTGACAGTCATCAAAAGTGCTGTGCAACGTCTTATATGTTGCTTAGGAATCTGTATCTTTCTTTCTCTTTAACTTAATAGCTATTACTTTTAATTCTTTCATGATCCAAGTGCACTTGGGTGTTGAGTGCACTCCTGGGTGAAAATCTGTGGGACTCAAATGCCCTGGTGGAACATACATGGAAGGTACTCAAAGTCAAAACTTTGGAAATGTAAGTAAAATGCCCACAAAATTTATAGACAATTAGATCCAGCATTTTGATAATATCAAATACCTCCAAAATTGCAGAAAATTTGAATTTTTAAATTTATGCTAATTTAAAAAATTCAGAGAAAAATTTCTTTTAAAAGCTGGTATGGAAATGAAACATGGGTCAGAGTACTTCTGTTTTGCTCAGAATCTTGAAAAGTAATATTCCTCTTTAATGTGGAATGAAAATAAATGCTGAAATTGCAGGACTTTTGAAATGCCTTGGATGCAAGTCTGCTTTGATCAGAAAGTCAGATTGCTGGTTTATTAGCTCAAACACAGGTCTGTACTAAACCTCATTGATATGCAAGAAATTCTAATGACTTAGGGCTAACTTCACCTTTCTGCACAGGTATGTACCTGATGTCTGTTAAATGCTTCTGCGTTACAGTCTTGGGGAGGCCACCAAATAAAAACAACTGCCTCTTTCCTCTATTTTTTCCAGATCTTGGAAGCAGCACAAGCATGAGATCCTCTGGGATTTTTTGCCCTGCTCAGTCAAATAGGAGTTGTAACAAGTAGGATGGGGCTGCTTCCCTTGAAACATTTTATTGTAAATACCTGTATGGGGTTTATCAGCTCCTGATGTATTTTGTGCATGGCTGGACTTCTGTCCCACTCGCTTGCAAAACCTGCTATATTCCCTGCTTAGGGAAGCAGCTGGCAGTTCAGGAGTGGGCTGATTTGAAAAATAAGGATGGAATGTGCTCTGAGCTGGGACGGTGGTAATGGTGGTTTGGATCGAAGGGAGAGCAACTTTACCTTCTTAATCACCCTGTGTTTGCTTAATTATCCCAAAGTATGTCTTTCATTCCCCTGCCCCCTCTGAGAATGTGAGACGGGCTTGTTATACGTATTAGGAAGTATGAAAGGTGAATTTCCCCTTAATTTAACATATTTCCGAGTTGCGCACTCTCCATTCAGAACACAGCTGCTTTGACTGCTGTTTTTTGTTTGCTTTTCTTCCAGCAGTCTTGCCTTTCTTTGGTCTGTTTTTCCATCTTCTCTTCCTCCTCTTCTGAGTCATATGTTGACACAACTCAGTGTTGGCCCTGGTTGTTAGAGTGGGGCATTGTTGCTGCATATATGTACAAAGAGGGGATATTTTCATGCTTGGCATGTGAATATCAAAATTTGCTTCACTTCTATTTCTTCGAAGTCAGGTATTTAGTGTCAAGATGTTCAACTGGTGCCAGTTCACTTTCACAGATCTATTCTGGTGGGCACCCGTTGGAATTGATGGAGATGACTGACACTGTATGAATTAATTTTTCCTGTTTTCAGCTGGGACCTGCCTTCTCTGAAGTGATCTTTGTTCACCCCTTAGACTGACCCTGGTGAAAGCTGGGATCATAACTTTGAAAGGCTCCTTTTACGTGGGTGTCTTATTGCCCAACATGTATCACAACAACATGATGCAGTGCTGTGACAGCTGATTATTTATACCCTCTGGTTGGGATAGGGAAGAGGACTGTTTGTGTATCTCATGTTGAGGCATATATCGTGTCCTGGAGTGACTTGAAACTTGATTTATTTTTTCGGAAATGTCCTCACTCTGCTCCATAGTCCTGTTTTGAGTGCTGCATGAATGCAAAGTGTTTCCAGTAACATGCAGGTATGGAAAACCCTGCCCTGATGTCAGGTTATAAATGGTGATGAAAGATAGCTGAGAACTGCAACTGTGTTGTGGCATGACCAAGGTCATTTCATTGTGGCACTGATTCCCATCTCAGGATAACTCAGCTGGCAATCTTGTCCTGATCCGTGGACCAGATAATTTTGGAAGACCTTAGTCCCTGTGACCACAAGAATGCAGCTTTATCAGGCCACTCCTGTGCACTGGGACAGCCTCTCCTTACTTCTTTCCTGCTACCTTTCTTACTGTCCTTATTGATACGAAGACATTACTGGTGAAAGACTGGGCTGAAGGTTTACAAAATAGCACTTCAGACTTTGTAGTAAAAATAGTTTTAAGTAAGTTATGAATATTTCTTAAATGACAGAGATCTATTATTCCACCAGGAAAATAATAGACTAGGGAGTTGTTGCACTGAACATTTAACAGGTGTCAGGGGACTCAGTGTGCTGCTTCCATTCCCTGTGCTACAACTCTTTGGTGCCTTGATTTTCTTTTCCTCTGCCTCTTGCTTTTCATGCTGAAGCAGTAAATACTTCAAGGCAAGGACTCTTTTATAGTTTGTTTTACAAAACATCATGCATTAGAGTTCTTGATCATCATTTTAGGCCTCGTGGTGCTAGCATAAGATAAAAGTGAACATTGCTGTCTCAGATATTAGAGAATGTATGTTTAATGGAACTATTTTTCTCATTTAATCATGTGCTTTGTTTTTAGAAGGATTTCTGACCTTTCTATTCTAGTGTTATTCTTTTCTCTGTGCTCTTCCTTCTCCGGGTGATGGCTCAGTGTTGCATGGTTATTACATCGGTCTTCACTCTGCTTGGAAGACCGTACAATGAACATGGGTTGTGACTTGCTGATAAAGTTGGATGAATCTGTGTTTATTTTTTAAAAGAAACCATGAGCCATTTCTCCAT
The DNA here is from genome assembly GCF_900496995.4 of Aquila chrysaetos chrysaetos. Taxonomy (NCBI): domain Eukaryota; kingdom Metazoa; phylum Chordata; class Aves; order Accipitriformes; family Accipitridae; genus Aquila; species Aquila chrysaetos. The sequence continues at coordinate 13,455,099 of NC_044009.1, read as the reverse complement.
CTCAAAACAGGGCTGATTTTGCTTTGATGGGTTTTGTGATTCCTTTTCTTTGTTTTCTGTAAACATCTATCTGACCATTTTTATTTACAACAGTATATTCATGGAAAAGAGCATGCTTCAAATATGGAAAGGAAAAAGTGTGACACCCTCTGAAAGCATTTGCTCAGCTGTTTTGGAAGTTTTTGTGGGTGTTGGAGTGTTTTAATCATTCAGTAAAAACAATGCCATGTAATTTAGCAGTTCAGAGGCCATTTACACAGCCTACTCACTATTCTAAGGCTGGAATGCATTCAGCTGGTCTTGACCACCAAAGATCTACTTAATTCCCCAAAACCTGGCTTTATGAAGTTGGGTGGTTTCACTAACATGATTTCTAAATGGAGCCCTTGCTGAATAGCTCACAAGAAACTCAAATTCAGAAATATTGTCATACAACATTTTTTTCCCCTGTGGGTCTTTTTAAGAGCATGTTGTAAACTGCTTTACCATCAGTTCTTACACAGCCTGATTTTAAAAAAGAGTTTGTTGTAGAGGAAGTGATTCAATAACAGGAGAAAGCATCCCAAAGAGATGGACCCACACAAAAGAAATAACAGTTCTCCACTGGGGTGAATTAGGCAGAGCAGAAGTACAAATGAAAGTAATAAGATGAGTCTCTGGGGGACCAAGTTAACATGAGATCAGAGTGGTAGGATGAGATGAGTACGTGGGAGATCTTTAAAATCCAGGGAGTGACTCTTAATTGGATTAAACGCTGGATGAATGGTTAGAAGTATAAAACCAGTCAATGTGTCTGAAAATGGGGGAGATTTACTCCCATTTCTTGCAGCAAGAGATTGTTCTGTTCATGGATTTGGGATCCTTACAAGTTTCTGAGAGCAAGGGTCTGGCAATTTGTCTTTTACAAGGCAGAAATAATTTCGAAAGGCAGGGTCAAGATAAGGACAAATGCTAAACACTTTCCATAGGTGCGGATGGGCAAAATTGCTGGAAGGGAAAAAAACCCAGGCAATAATATCTTGCTTTCCAACCACAGGACATTAAACAGAGTGCTTAATTAGGTAGCTGGTGATTAATAGAAGCAAGTAGGTTTTTATTAGAAAAAGAGTAAGGTGATCAGAGAAAAGACTGGATTTATCATTCTTTGTAGAAAAACATCATTCAGACATGAAGGGCAGAATTGGTAGCAGAGAGAAAAAAGAGGGAAAGATTTGTAGGGAATTTTGTTGAGACAAATGGGTGGTGAGCCCAACGTTCTGAAAAAGGTATTGTTTAAAAACATGACGCACCAGCTAGAATTAGATAGCTGCTTGTGAAACGCTACTTCCTTGGAAAGCTAGTCACAAGTGTCTCTTCAGCAACAGGAAACCAGTATATAAATCACTGCAATATTTATTTTTTAATTTGATAATACATGGGGTGATCTGCTTTTATAGTATGTCTGTACTTAATGTATTAAATAAGTGGTCATTCTCTCAGCAGCTGTTTTCCATGCCTCCTACTTCCTAGGATAAAGCATGATATTGTCTATACACCCTTACCATAATACTAAAACACAACATCTTTCATATTTGAGCCTCCTTGTGATAAATTCTGCTATCAGCTTTAGCCTTGCTTTGAGTCTTTCTACCTTGCAAGGACAGGCATTTAAAGAGGGAGTCATATCCCTGAGAAGGATGAGGTTGGTTTACAAATTGTGAGATCATTTTAGCTATGTTGCCTACGCTTTGTTTCCTTACATGATCATACTCCTCTCCCCTCAACTTCTGAACCCACTGACTAATATCAATGAACTTCACCAGAAGGGTAGAAATGTCAAAGATAATTTTGTTTCTGTAAGAGTCAGCAATAAATTGTTGAGTAGGAGAGAGAGAGATCTTGTGACTGAAAGGAAAGATTGAAGTGTGAGTTCAGGCATGAGTAGGTCTGAATGTCCCCAGGAGAGATGTTATGAAAGCTCCACTAATGGGGAAATGATTGAGAATCCACACATCCGATGTGGCTCAGTAGCAAACCAGCTTTCACTGTGTGTTGAACTAGTAAAATTAATTGGGAGTTCTTTTGACTGGTGGCCTTTGAATTGGTAAGGTTCTCTGTTCTGCTTTCCTCTACAATCTAGCAGGTTGGGTTTTTTTACCATGAAAGTCGACATTGTTCTACAGCTCTATGTCTTTAGAAGCTGAGCTGTTAAGAAAAATGCCGAATAAATTGAGATTAATGGTAAAATTAAAGGTGTTGATGGCACAGCAGAGGTCTTTGGAGAATCTTGGATTATAATGGTATGGAGGCCCAGAGGTGATGTGCCACAGGAACTCCATGAATCTATGAACCCTCAGGAAACAATTTCAGGGCCATTATGCTGGGTAGAATTGATAGAAAAAAATATGCTTCCGTATATACACTTCACTCCATTTCCCTATACCTTCCCACCAACTGACTTATTCCGCTGCATCCCTCAATTACCCCTGAGGTCTCTTTGTGCTTCCTGAAATAGCTCATGTGGCTTTAGATATATTAAAAACTTGCCTAGACAAGGTCTTGAACAGCCTGATCAAAGCTGTCTCTCTTCTGAAGAGGAGGCAGGTTGCACGAGATGACCTCCAGAAGTCCCTTCCAACCCATATTGGCCTCTTGAGTCCTATGCTACGACTCTTGTGACATTGCTGGCTCATTGTGGAACACCCTTTGAAGATGTTTGCAAGCTGTCCAGTCATCAAAGGGAAAGTCAACTACTACTGGCAAAGCAGTCCAGTATTGAGGATCCTCTTTTTTTCGCTCTGTGTCAACCTGTTGAAAGACAGGCAGAAATAAGGCTGAAGAATTGAGCTGACATATGCAATCTGACTGGCAGGCACCCAATGCCCTATAACTAGAAGACTTGGACAGCTTGAGGGAAATTGAGACCAACAAGTCCCTCCAGATCTAGGTCTGAGTGCAGGCAGAGTTGCTGAGGGTAGAAGCCTGCTGGAGGTGCGAAAAAAAGATCATGGTCCTGCTACCCACTTCCTTATGCCAGACCTGAAAAGCAAATAGCTGAGTCTGTTATTTCTGCTGAAGAGGGCGTGGGGATATGTAGGGTTTGGCTTTTGCAGGAGGCAAGAGTCTGTAGTAATAGCAGGCCTTTTTCTCTCCATCCATGATTTGTTCCCTTGTTCTACATGGATATGAAACCAAGCTTTTCAAGTTTCAGAGGGAAAAAAGAGACCTGGAAACTTCCCACAAATTTTTTCTACCCAAATCTCTCTTTTTCATCCGGAAAATTTAAACAAGGCCCATAAAAAGAAAACTAGAAATGAGATAGGGCCTAGAAGAATTGAGAGAGTTCGAAGACCTGTGCCTCTCAGCCAACGAACTCATGAATCAGGCACTCAGACCATGAAGCTAGCTTAGCTATCATGAGGGTTTTATACACAATAAATCCTGTTCTTCCCCTATCAGGGGTTTTTAGGTGCTGTCTTTAAAGATGTTACATTAGACTCAAGCTTTATTAGGTAGCTTAACAACAGGAACAGGAATTTAACAACAGGACCAGTATTTTGCCATGTTATGCAGAAGCCGGGGCATTAAGGAGAATAACCAAATGTTGAAAGACCCATTAAAAATTGCAAGAAATGGTAACATGGTTTTTTTGTAGGTATTTGATTCTCCATTTTGCTGGCAAGGACTGTGAGAAATGTGACAAACTGGGTTTCAGAGTGTCTCTTTGGCTGACCAGGGCCCCTAATTTTTTAATTATAACTGAGAGTAAATGCCTATTTCCAAGATAAACTTCAACTCTCTTCCATGGGGTGGTGGTGGGTATTACTAAAATAATATACCCTCCAACCAAAATGAGGGGAGACAGGGTGGAGAGGACACATGCAAGCTCTTGGTAACTGTGAGGAAAAACGCTGACTGAGAAAACTTGTCTGTGCAACTTCATTAGACACAAAGCATCAGCTTCTGTAAATCAGCATAATTTAATTGATGCTGAAGTAGTCATTTTGCTTTGCACCAAGTGAGTCACTGGCCTCAGTCTTCCCTCTGGTGAGGATTTCCTATGTTCTACTGCAAACAATCATTACTGCAGATCTGTGGATACATTTTTCTTTCAAAGCCCTTTTGTATGTGCAGAAATGGGATGTGTGCTGTGTGCAACCTTCGTTTGGCCATTCTTATACCACATTCTGGTAGACCATTATTTTTGTCTGTAGGTTAAAACCAAAAAAACCCCTCTATAGCTTCCATGATCTATTGACCCGGGCAAATCTACAGATACTTAGGCTTTACCTGCTCTCTGCCCCACCATCTGACCCTTTCCTTATCGCAATGGGATACTTTGTTGGTTACATGAGAAAGAGGTGAGGCATTGATACCTTCGCTGCCACCAAGGCGATAGTCATGAATTCTGTGAGTTCTCTTGAGCTATATCTTTTCAAAGGTAGCTGCTACTTTGGTCAAAATGCTAACGCTTCCCTCTGAGGCTATGCAAAATAAGATCATGATATAGCTTCTAATGGAGGAGAGAGTGGTCCTTGTTTGGTGTTCCCAAGCTCAGGAGCTAGAGTCTGCTGCCATACCCTGCCCTGCCTGGGAGCTGTCTTTGTGTAAGATGTGACTGCCCTTGAGCAGGAGGCTGCCACATCTAGACACATCTGTGTAGCAGATGATGTGGGATACTCCTGGACCAGTAACCTGGAAATACTGTCCGTGGTTCCCTTCCAGCCTTTTAATCACCCTCCCCTCCACTGAACCAGGGTGAGTTTTGCCATTCACCTCCCTGGGAGCAAGACATGCTGCTTAAAGAGTGATGGTTAGAATTATGCAGGAGAACTAATAAAGCTGTTTGTCGTACATTTTCCTGGTGGATTTCCCTTTTCCAACTTTTCTTAGTGGGGGGGATAGTGAAAAAGCTGGCTGCATGGCTGTTTTCTTTCATAAATGAGGGATGTCACTTCACAAATTACAATTTAATTTGGCCACACCTTTCCTGTAACTGAGTAATAAAATCAGATTAAAAATGGGTTCTAATGGGAACGCTGATGTTTCTAAAGAGTTGGATTAGAAATAAATAAATAAATAGGATTAAAAATAAATAGGATGGCTTGGTAAATGTAATTGCTGAATTGGATGAGGAGCGTGATTTGAAACTGAAAGCCCCTTCCTGTCATGATTGTTTGCCTCTAATATATTCAGGGTAAAGGAAAACTAGCTGGAAATTTCTGGTCAAAGCAGAGTTTTGATGGAAAATGCTGATTTTTCTCAAGCCCACATTGTATGTTATAGGTGGACAAACCCCTGTGCAACAGTGAGGCAGGGCTCTGTGCGTGGCAGGGGGCTTAGGGAACACAGCCAAAGGGAGGGCAGTGTAAGGGGGATTGACTCTTTTCCTCTGGAATACATAATTTTAGTATATACTGAGCAAAATTTGAACCAAATTAAGCTTTGAATTTACAGGACATTTTTAGTTTTTAAAATGAGGGGGGAAAAAATTACCTCAGCTCCTATCAGCCAGGAGCCCAGCATTTGTGACCAGCTGCAGCAGAAAGCTGATGCTCATTACTGGGATAGCAACTGGAGGGGAAGGAGGACTGCAGGGGGGTTCCATGGTATGCACCAAGTGATTGCTGCATGTACCCCTTTAAATGGAGCAGAAGCTCTTTAGGTGGTGCTTTATAAGGGGGAGTCTCTCATTAGGCATCCCTAGAGGTGTAAAGTTTGTGGTGGGTATTGGCTTGTTGTTGCTTGGAAGAGGTATTCCTGGTTATGTTTGATTGTCCCTTCTACTTGTTTTTTCTATTGCTTGATCCAACTTTGCATGATGCTTTCTCCAAGCTCAAAAGTATGAAAATTTGTTATATAGGACTGTCCTTTTCTGAGGCTAAAATCTGCTGTTAGAAGGGTGCTGTATCTGTGTGTGGAGGGGGGTTTCTAGATGCTGACAACTTTGCTCAATTCTAATTATGCCCTGCTAACCTTAAAAGCTAAGAAGCCTTTCAGATAGTCAAGTTGAGTTTTTAAATCTTCCTTTTGCACAAGAGGATGTTTAAAATGAGTAGTCAACCTCTTGCTGCTTTCAGTGTTGTTTGTGCTTTCCGCTCCTACTGATCAATGGTGACTGGAATAAACCCTTGTACTCCTCTTACCCCTGCTTGGTTTGAGCAGCTCTGGAGTGTGAGACTGGGTAGAAAACCCCATGAAAGACCAGGTGTGAAGATGACTTAACATGGGGGTTTTTGTGTGCTCTCCTTCAGCATTGTGCTTTCCTGTGCATGAACTTACATTTAATGCCAGCAAGTGATCTGCTACAGCTCTGTGACTGAGTGAAGAGAACAGCCTCAATGTGTACAGCAGGTAATGCCTTTCATTTACTGGGTTATGGGTATGCTTTGTGGGGTTTTTTTCAGTCTGGTTCACTGAGTTTTACAGGTAAGACAACTATTCTTGGTGCTGATGTGCAAATGAGTGAAAAAGAAGATGTAGCAGTAGAAATTTCAGGTATTCTGAAATAGCTCTCCATATTGTCATGTGGAGAAATTGAGGCCATTCATAGTACAGAAGCTTAAAGACAGCACCTCTTCATGTGCGTGGGAAATGAGCAAATGAACAGTGAATGATTGACCACAATGAAGAGATACTGATTCACCTGAGACATCACGCGTGATGTTCATGAGAAATAGCATCACAAATACTGGTTTTTTTCCTTGCTTTTTTCCCTAGGGAGTAGTTTTCTCTGCACATTTCAGACAGTGTTTGAAAAGTTCCTATTAGCAAACAGAAGAAAAATAAAATTACTTTTTGTCCTAAAAATAAATTTTGCTTCAGTTTTGTGGTCATTATGACAAGGAGACAAATTTCTTTTAAGAAGAAAATGTGTAGGGCATAAATAGGAGTTTACTGTATTTTGTCAATTATCCCAATTCTAGTGTTTTTTTCATTTTAAAACCACTTCTTTGTTCTCATATGAAAGTGGTAAAAGTCTTGTTTTCTTATTTGGGGGAGTGTTAATACTTCTGCAGAAAACATTGAAAGTGCTTTTGTAAGGAGGTCTAGACAGAGTGATATTTCCCTGTTTGAGCAATGCACAGAAACACAGCCTGAGACAAAGCCCGTCTTGTTTATGGAGTATGGCACAGATAGCAGCTGCAAGCAGTTAAGGGTTAGAGGAATCCTTTCATAGCTGCTGTCTTCCCCACACAGACCCACCCATTTCTTACACTCCTAGTCCCTGGGGAACAGGCAGAGTAAGGTATTAATGTAAAATGCTGTCATCTTATTCCTGTTGTTAACGATCTGTTTTGGGAACAGTATATGTTAAGCTTAAATAGATAATGGTCTGGGAAGGCAGTAATTGTGAATACTCTCTTAAAAATGTGGATAATGCTGGTACTACTAATTCCCCCAAAGCTCTTAAAAGTTCCTCTCCTTGTTTGGACAGTTTTACAACCAAGGAAAGTAGGAAGGTTTTCTGGTGCTCTTGGTGATCCTTACAAAATGTATTTCCTTCTGCATGCCAGTTTCTAAAAGCCAGGTACTACTTTGGTCTTGAGGGCACTTGGATTTCTGTCAGCCAACTTCTTTCAGCTTTTGTTAGAAACAGATGTTCATTTGAGGCAAGCCTGTTCCTTAGCCTTTTGCTGATGCCTTTGAAACAAATAGTGGTTGGCCAATTGTCAGAAACAGCCATTCTTTAAGTGTGAGAGAAGGATGCAAAGAAAGGCAATGTATCCTTTCCCCATGCATCTGGTGCTCCTACCTCTTCTGTCCCACTTTTCCTGGTGAAAGAGCAGCATTGCTCCTCTAAGGTATGTTGTCAGCCTACAAGGCATGTCTTGAGTGTGGGATGAACTGGATAATCTCCATCTGGAGTGTCTGTGAACAAGGAGCTGTGGCGCAAAGTCTCGTCCAAGTTAATGAGTGTTTTCTGCTGCTATGGTTTCTGCCTATGGTTGTGGCCAATATAAGCTGATGGGAAGTTTACCCCAAAATTAATAGATTTGGGGGAAGTGCTATAGTCCAACTTAAAACACCAAGTCTGATACCTCCTGTCTACCACAGAGGTGTAGGATCCCTCCTGGAGACTTGTGTCTTCCCCCTGCCTTGCTTCTGCTTCTACAACTCTGGCAAGGCTTTCTGTTGAGGGCTCAAGAAGTGTAGTGTGAACCATTGTCGTGTTGAGTTTCATGTATTTAAACTGAAATATCATATTGGTACTTTTATTACAGCACGTGCAAATCCAAATGCTTGCACTTCAGTCAGCTGCAGCCATCAATGCCTTTGGGCTTCACCCTGCAGTTCTCTTCCATGGTAAAATGAATCCTTTGACCTCCTGCTAGGGGGGTGGTGGTGGGTTATCAGCTTTATGCTATGTAAAGCAGCATTCAGCTCACAGCTTGGGGAGGTTACAAGCTTGATATAACCAAGTACTATCCTTTTTTTTAACTAGCTGAGAGTCCAGTCTGTGTTGAGTCAGTTTAGAGTATCTTGAGTGCAGACAGTAGTTAGCTAGAATAACAGACAGAATTAGAGTTTGTGCTATTTGTGATGTGATGGCAAACTAAAATCTTCCTACCAGTAGGTAATTGGGAGATTGGGCCATTGTGATCAACCATAGTATCCCCTCCCCCTACTGCTGCCTCTGGCTTTACACCTATACAGTGGATATCTCATTTTCCAAACAGTGGCTGAAATCCATCACCCTTGCACCACATCAACAGCACAGGCAGAAAAGACTGGAGGCTGTGTCCCAATATTCCTCCTTTTTTTTTTTTTTTTTCCCCATCTCAGCTTATCCCAGTGTTAACATTACTGTCACTAAATCTGTATATTTCTTTTCTGCTGGCCAGCCCTTTTTTTTGCTTTGACATTCTTTCTGGCTCATTTGCTGATTATGCAAGTAAAATATCAAGGCTACATTTTCTCCACTGGATTGCTACTTTTGAACAAACATAACAAATTCCACTCACTGGAAAGTTACCGGTACAATTAATTTTTGGTGTGCGTGTCTGAAATCTGCCTCTTGGAAGCATTTCATTCCCTAAATACAGTAGAGTAGAACAGTGGTATCTGCCATAATTTCTTTGAACATAGTTATTTCAAGGAGATGTTTCAGGGTGTGGGCTTTGTGCCTGCTCTCATGCAAGTACATTTTACCACTGATTCCCTGGTTCCATGCAGAAGAACGTTGGTTACAGGAGCTGTTATTATTCATGTGCATAGTGCAAATGGTTTACTAAGTGGGAACTGCTTATGAGTGAACCTTCTGCTGGTTCTAGTCCTGTATTAAAGAAAGTCAACCATTTATTAAATGTTAAATATGTCTCTCAAAAGCCTGGGTGGAAATATGATTCATGGACACATAGAGTACTCCTCATCTGGCTGAAACCCCCAGGACAGCAAATTGGTGGCTTTAATGGAGGTGTTGCCCAGATAATTACCACCCCGAAGTATGCCTAGTAGAAACTGAGATTGGAAGCTTTATAAATGACATATTTACAGTCTTAAGTTTTTTCCTTTGTTTGTTGATCTAAAATCATTATGAGGTGGAGAAACTGCATAAATGGGGCTGAAGCAATAGGCAAGGAAGAGAAGCTGGGGGCAGTTTTAGGGAATATAAACCATATATTGCTGAACATTTGTTGACATGTAAACAATGCTCTCTTAGCAGTACGAAGATGCTGATCACTAGTAGTCATGTCTGTAATCTACTGACTCCTCTTCACAGGGTGTATTGCTCAACAGAGGCTTGTGATGACAGCTAGGGAGGCAGACTCTTGAGAGCAGATGTGGTAGGAAGCCTGACAGAAAGTTTCCACACAAAGAAAATTTGTTTTAATGAATTCAAAGCCTTTATGGTAAAATGTTGGCATCAGTGTAGCTCTGTCATATAAGCAAATGAAGATGAAGGATTTCCTTTCAGAATAATGCTTTCACTAAAAATGTTGAGTTATAGTATTATCAAACTTCAAAACACCATTGTTTGAACAAGTCTTCTCAATTTTATTGAAATAGAATGATTTTTTTACTCCAACAGACATTTTCCTGAGATGGTAATTTAATTGTTGAAACATGAAACTTCTCTAATTTGGGATGAAAACTGACTTGGACACTTTCAATAAAATTGAAATGTCAGTTCCTATGTCTCTAATTGGGAGTTCTGAGTATGTCCAACATACGGAAGGAAACTTTGAATGGCAGGGTGGGGGGAATGGGAAACCCTGTTTTAAATGTAAAACTCCAAGAATGTCACTTTCATGAATTTAATTACTACATACCACAGTGCTGGGAGTAGTTCACAGAACTTCATTACAAGTTGGCAGTGGAAGAGGAACTGTAGTCTGCTTCCTTCGGAGATCCTCAAATCCATACCTGATAAGGCGACGTGCGGATTTGAATCTTTAAAGCCTCTTCTAACTTTTTTAGCTGTCTTCCAGCTACCTTTCCAAACTGCAATGGAGAATTAAGTGGCTGTGAAAATGACAAATGACGGGGTGGGGGGGTGGGTACAGAGAAAGTGGTTCGCTTACTGTAGGAGTGAGCTGGGGGACCCACTGTGCTAGGAAGGCAGTGTGGAGACTAGCTCAAGCACTCCTCAAAACATGAGTGTCAATGCTGTGAACATGAGTTAGCCTTTCATTTGAGCTCCTGTGTGGCTGAAGCTGGGTGCCTATTTAAGTGTTAAATGGAGACTGTGAAGAAAACATCTATAGAAGGAAACAATTTAAGATACTGCTGGCATGGGCTTATGAAGGTAGGAAGTCCCATGGGGTGACCTTTTTTAGCTGAGTCTACCTCTGTGGAAGTTATGAGGGAGTCCACAAAGGTGAACAAAAGGGGCAGATGCCTGAAGTGAGAAACCTCCAGGCTGGAAGTCTCTGTTGCTGTCAAGGATTGCTAAGCAATGCTCCCGATGGCCCTCTGCCCGACTACCACTTGTGTCCATAGCCTGTTGCCCCAAGAGCTGTGCTATCAAACCAGTCCTCCCTGAGGCATGGCCAAACCTGCCTGTTAGGAATGCCACTGATTGAAGCTGATGCTGTCTGACTTCTTCCTTCCCCAGCTGTAGGATGAAGGTGCTGGCTGTTGCCCCATCCCAGAGCAGCTGACTCTGACTGTGCTCCAGAACATCATGGGGGGCAGCAAAGAAACACTTCAGCTGCACTGACTAAAAATCAGACTGCTGACTCATGACCAAAGCATGGAAGGAGAGATGGCAGCCTGGCTTTGCAAACCAGCCTCCTGCTGCCCTCCAAGCTGCCCTCCCAGTGCTAGAGACATAATTCTCTTAACATATTCTGTAGAATATATCTGTCTCCTTGGCCAGCTGTCTGCCCTTGTTTCTGCTTGTCTTGAGTAGAAAGACTTCTTCCCCTTTGGACAGCTTTCTTCAAGGGGTCAGCTGTAGGGTTTGATAGTTAGGGGAACAAGGGCCTTTGCTTGTTCCCAAATAATGACTATTTGCTTTGAAGGAATAAAGCCTATTTAGGCAGAATGCTTTTGCAGCAGCTTGGATCTTTTAAGTACCCCCAGACAAGAAACAGTTGCTTAATAGTAGTGACAGAAAAATGTGAACAGTTTGAAAAAGTAAAGGCAAAAGAGGTTTTCTGTGTTTGTTCAATAAAAGAGTCTCTGCCCTCTGTGTTATGAAGTTCTTATGTCAGACCTATCAAGAAGAGGCAGTAGTAGATGAGGTAGTTTGGTTGCTAGCACAAATTAGAGGAGCTCTGGGACTGTTCTTGCTCTTCACTGTAGTCCAGAGAAAGCTAAGTATAAGATCAGAGCTCTGTGATGCACAAGGAATGGTGTATGTTGTGAGAAGGATTTGTTACCTGGGAAGTTTATCACCTAGAGCAGGAGATGAGTATTGCGTTCTTGCTGATGTCAGGCTTTTCAGACAAAACTGGAAAGCAACACTAATACACCTTACTGATGTTTTTTCAGTCACAAAGTGGGAGGAATCTTGTACCTCTGGGTCATATGAATAAACCATGAGCTGTATCCTCCCTTCCCTGTCTTTGGCTTCTCCAGAGGAGCTTGAAATAGATAAGAAGCCCTTTGAGGCAGAGGGAGAAAGAAGATAATTTGTCCAAGATCACAAGGTGGGTGACAGACCAGGAACAGACCTCAGAAATCTTGCTTTACAAGTCAGTGTCCTCTCTATCTGCCACAGAGCTTTGTATTGGGTTTGGGCTAAGAAAATAAGATCTGGGTGCCCTCCAATACTCCTAGTGATACTTGCCTAGAAACAGCATTTTCTACCTCATTTTGCCCTGGCTATGCCCTGTACTCTGAGCGCTGTGAAGAGGGTGGAGTAGGTACTGATGCCAGTCCTGCAATAAAGTGTTTCTTCACATCCAAAATATTGGCAGTTGGCTGGCTCTGGGTGGAGTTTAGGTCACCAAAAAAAAAAAAAAAAAAAAAAAAAAAAATCAGTCCTACTGGGACCAGGGCTGATGGGACCTCTCTTGTGAGACTAGATGTAGATGTCTGGGTGTACTGAATGGAGTCAGTAAATGGCAAAAGCTTGTACGTGTTTGGATCAGGCCTTAAATGGTCACATCAGTCACAATCCACTCTATGCCAGGATCATAAAACCATGCTAAATCTGTGTTTGCCAGCTCTTAATAAAAGAGCAAAACTGTCATGCAAATTCCTTGCAGATAAAGCTGTGTGTTTAAGCACTTCCACTCTATAATTTAGTGCCTTTTTTAAACTGCTCAAAATTGATGACTTTATTGCAGCAGACACAACTTCAGTAGATAAATATTATTTCTAAGTGGTGTAATGGTGGTTTGTTATCCTACCATTCAGGCAACTCATACTGGTCTACTAGCTAAAACAGTGGAAAGTCACTTCTTCCTACTTTCTTTTAAGTTTCTGAAACTTTCAGGATTGTATTTTCAAGCATGTGTGGAGATGGTTACTGAAAGTGTAAAGTAACTCATTGGGCAAAAAACAATTGCGCTAATGATTAAGGATGGACTCATTTCAGAAAACCCAGAGTTTGATTCTGCTTGTAGGAGAGCTAACGCTCATCCAGTTTTTCACAGCCTCTACAAATTATTGCTGTAATGTTCTGGAAACAGATATTTTTTTTTTTTTTTTTTTTTTTTTTTTTTTAAGTGAAGGTGCTTTTTGCTTCTATTCTTTTTTGGAAAAGCTTTGAGAAGGAAATTTCTCACACTCTACAAGCCAAAAGTAATCTTGCCTATTCCAAATGGGCAAATGGAAAAAACATTCAAATTCAGTGCTTTTTGAACCTCCAAATGGTTTGGCTCATGTTCTGCTCTAGACATGGCTAATATTTGAGGTGAGGAAGCTAGCCGATGACTGTTAGAAGTGTGTGTTGTTCCTTGTCACCGCAGTATTGATCCTAAAGTGATTTCTCTTGACCACTTTAGGGAAAAAAAAAAAAATCTATTGCTATTGTACTTGTAAATGGGTCCTCGCCTCCCACTTTAGTGCAGTTAATTCTGGGTTCAAACATGCAGTGAGCCATGAGACCGGGTGCAAGCCTGACAGTGAAAGTAAATGGTAGGTACAATAGGTACAATGCTAGGCAGAAATGTGCAAAAGGAGTTAAACAGCACTGGAAAAATGTCCAATGGGATGAATGCAAAAAACTTCAGTGGTATTTCAGCAGGAGATCAGGGAAGAATATGTCACATCAAGCATAAGTTTCTTTTAATACAAAATAAAAAGTAATCCAAAGGGACTGGAATGAGTTGATGGGACTTTGTTGATTAGAATTGATGTGTTTTGCATCAGACGCTAAAGCAGCTGATCATGTATGGTATTGGCTTGAGTTTGTCACAAAACCCAAAGGATTAGAATCACTTGAAGTCTGATGTTGAGTTTTTAAGTTTTGTTTTCAATTTGGAGTTCTTAATGGCTTTTAAGTTGCTGTTTCTAATTAGCATAAGAGTCTGAATTTTCCTGTGTACCTTATACCAAGATATGTTGCACAGGAAATCCAACATAAACCCAGAGTACTGGTGTGGGGTTTTTGTGTTTTTTGGGGTTTTTTTTGGTGGTTTTTTTTGTTTTTGGTTTTTTTTTTTGTTTGTTTGTTTTTTTTTTTTTTGTGAGGACACCGCCTGGAATAAGGTGCCTCACTGCATGGTACTGGTGTTTTGTCCAATAGCCATCAGACTGCGACTTCTTCTGAGGCTGGATCTGAAATTCAGGCTTGAAAACATAACAAAATGCCTGATCCAAAGGGGGGCAAGAGAATTCCTATTAGGGTGGAGTGTTTACTTTGCTCTGTGAAGTGTTTTTATAGTGTTCTTTTTCTTCAAAGCTCTCTGTGCAATCATTTAAGAAACCAGAATGCTGTCAGCCTTGTTAACAGCAAGTCCTGGAAGCATTTTTCAAACCACCTCTCTGATTCATCCTGCCAGTTTTCTTTCACATATCTAATGTTTATATGTGTAAACAGTTTATTTTTAAAGTCTCATGTTTCGTGCTAATAACAGTGCTCCTTCATGTGCTTACAGCTTACATTTTTGTAATGAAGGTGTTTAATCAGCACCAGCATAGTTATATTGGTGCTCTGTCAGTCTGTCCAAACATAATACTTTCTGCTCAGAAAGTATTTTCTTTCTTCTTTCTTTCTTCTGCTCAGAAAGTAACTTTCTGCTTTTGGCTTTACTATGTAAGGACCTCAGACTATTTAACTAATTTAAGGACTAATTTAGCTATATTCCTGTTGACACAAAGGTTTTTGCCTGCAGTAGGACTGTATGTACAGGTTGGAATGGCAGGAGCCCCAGGACCCATGAGGCTGTCTTGTATCATTTTCCATTATATCAAGTGATGATACTTTCATAGGATGTTCAGGATTTCCATCACATTCCCCCTATTCTGTAGGTTGCAAAACTGACCCCAAAGAGATTGTGACAGAAGCCTGCAGACTGTTTTTGTGCAGCCACCTCTTTGCCTCCCTGTCTTGAATTCTTCCTTGATGGGATCGTTTCCAGGATGCATTAGAGGGGATGAGGTAGATATGGTTACCAGAGGGACTATACCCAGCTGCTGCATCTGCTCTGTGGGAGTGTACCATGGGCAGCAGTGCATTAACAAGGATCTAGTCTTTATTTTGAGTAAACAAAAGATGCAGTCAGGTTGTTGTTCAAAACCCCTCCAGTAAATGTTGTAAACTCCAGCATTCTGGATCAGCTGATCCTGTCTACTGATGTCCCCTTGATCTTCACAGGTACAGTTGACTGTTTTGGGCTTGCCCAGATACTGTGCGAGCATACTTTTGGTCACAGGAACTGGTGAGACTTGGTTTCAAGCTCCCCTGGATGTAGCAGGACTGCAGTGAGTGTAATTATTTCACAAGTTTGGAAGCATGCCAGTCATTCAGAGCTTGCCACTTCCAATAAGCCTGTACAGCTCAAATCTACATACAGTTTAATTGTGGGCTTGAGTTAAAATGAAAATCCTGAATGAAAGCAACTAATTCCACTCTGAAATTGGACAAGAGACATTGAGTTTGCTAAAAGGAAACACATTTCTACAGTAATGTTTCTCCACCAAGACTGCTAGTATAGTTCAGTCTGCAGAACTGCTTAGATAAAGTTGCTATATGCTGTGGAAGGAAGTTATTGTTCAACAATTCCTACCAAAAAGGTGCCTTTTTGATAAGACGCTACCCAGGAGCAGTGTTTGCATGTTTGTGTGCCACCAGATCATTTGTGTGGCAGCTCTAGTGGGAATGTAATGCTGTGAGCCAGAACTGTGCCTCTGGAGGGTGTGCTGTAGGTTTGCAGTGCTGGGGAAAATCTGTGGTATATCAGATGCAGTTTTAGCTTGCTGAGTGGATCAAAAGCTGCAGGGTTATTAGCTTGAGCTTAGCAATTAGTTCGAGTTTAGCACCTAGCTCCCGGAGTCTCTGTGTTAACCCAGAGCAAGCAGTTGTCAGTGTGAATAATACTTGGTGGACACAGCTGGTGTGTTACACGGTGCACAAATAGTTAAATGCATCTGACTGCTAAGCCTGGGACAGTACAGATACACCAGCTTGTCTTGGCTGTTCTGGCTCTACAAATAGCTAGTGCAGGTATACTTTTAAATGCTGAAGGACTTGCTTTGTGCGATTTATTGCTATGTATACAGAACTAGCTTGCAGCCTTAGGTCTTGATCAATATAGGTACTTAAGAGTAACACAAGTACTGGTGATACTGCAATGTTCAAAGAGCCTGCTGAAGTTTGTCACTGCCCACTATACCTGGTATTGTACAGGAAAAGGGGGACGGATAACACCATCCCTGCTGTCAGCTAAATCACTTAGCATATGACTAGTCCTGCTATAGTTGTGCTGACCCTCAAAAACATTGCAGCAAATAACACCTGCTTCCCCTGTCTTGTTTTAAGATCATAATCTTTTTTTGCCTTTTTGTTCTCCTAACTGCAGGGGGGCTTGGCTTTTACCTGTGGGCATATTCAGGCTGAGATTAGCATGATGATGGAGGAAAGAAAACCTGAGGGACGCTTAAGCAGTGCCCAGCTCTTTTTCTGAACCTGGATTTCTCCCACCTGATAAGAGCTAGTTTCTTCCTCCCACAGAAAACTCACAAACAGCAGCTGGTTATACAGTAATGGAGATTAAGAAAAAGGAATTTGCTGAAAATCTCAACACTCTGGGAAGTCTCTTGTTTAAACCCTGTTTTGCACTTTGCTATCATAATTTACTTGAGTTATTCCAAGTCCAAGGAAGAAGGTGTGCTGCCAACTCATGGGTCATTAATTTCCAAACCATGCTGAAAGGTGCAAAGGTGAGCATGTTTTTCTTAATGTTTTACTGACAACAAATGTTTGTGTTTTGAATATTTTTGTGAAAAGCAGAGATTAGTACTGCTCACTGGTTTGGAGCTGCTCATTGCAGTGAGGTATTTAGAAGGCCTTAAGGCTGTGTGGGACATGCCTAACAGGCCATGGCAGTCATTCTCAGCCTAAGATTTACAGGATGATAACATTCTGAGGTTTTTTTGTCAGCTGTATGCTAATGCTTTTCCTTTAGTAAAACTTACCCCCTCCAGTTACTCAGTAGAAATTCTGCAGCCTCCAGGCTGTGAAATTTTGGAGTATGTTCCCCTCTAGCTCTCTTAAGCTTTGCTGTGCATTATCTCATCTCTTGCAGGTGATGATGCTAATGGTGCTCAAACCAGTGGCACTCTCCTCTGGGGTTTGCTAAATTAGGATAAACTATATCTGGCAGAGACCAGATTTTTCATGAGATGCCGAGGCAAGGTTTTGACTTGTGAACATTTTGCTAAATACCTTGCAGTATGCTTTTTGTTTAGAGAAATTATGTAGAGTCCAGTCCTGGTCAAGTTTCAACTTGGTCTGTTACATTCTGCCTTTCTGTGTCTTCCTTGAACTCTCATTCAAACCTGATGGCTTTATTTCTTGGTGCCTTCTGTGGTATAGAGCTGCTGAACAACTTTATCTTGATTTAGAGGTGTCTGTATTTCACTGGTATATAAGAAATCTTTCATGCAGACTCACTTCTGCAAATACATAAACTGTTGATGAATTTTAAATAAATGAATAATCTCACTGAGTTGGGAATATTCACATAAACAAAAGTCCTCGGGGGTTTCCTAGGTTTTGAATGAGTTCCACATGTAAAGCTCTTTGGGAAGAAAGTTTCTCTATAAAATACAATTCTAAATGTTTGTTTGTATTTACACAAAACTACATTCCTTCAAAGTTAAAGAAATACCTTCAATTTGTAGCTTAAACAATGTAAATGATTTATAGGTAGTTTCAAATATCCTATTTTCTATGCCAATTTTTATGATCTTACAGTTATGGTTTCCTATAGTTAAAAGACTGTTTTTCTCCTTGTTGCTAAGAGAAAAACACACAAACAGCAAAGCAAACTAAATACAGTCAGTTTAACTATTCATACAAAAGCTACATTAAATGTAAAACCAAATAAAACCCTTTCTCTTAATTTTTTCATTTGCAGTATACATATTTCACAGAGCAATAGTAAGAAAGATTTTTGGACAGGAGCATAATTAAGACTATGCACTTAAGGCAATGATAAATTGGGTTTGTAGAGCTGCACACTTAATACATGCCTCAAAATAGTGTGGCTGCAGAGCTGTGCAGCTTTAAATCAACTCTGTATGTTTAAAACCATATCCCAGGTTTAATTATTTGATCTTGGATACTGTTTCAGCTATGACAGTGTTGTATTTATACACATCCACAATGCTGTTCTTACGGATGTCATTATAAATAAACATAAGCAAAAGTTATTTTAAGTCTGAAATGCACAATGAAATAAGTCACTTGCCCCAATGGCTATAGTTTTTCAAGTAATACAGTCCTAAGGGCTTGGGGGGAATGTTGTTACCTGTAACGTGGCTTTTATTTGGGTTTTGTGTGCTTCAGTGTTAGATCCTGGTAGTCAACAGTGAAGGCTTTTCATGTGGAAATACTTGGTGCTTTGAAATTCCTATACTTATTAAAAATAAAAGCGTTAAAAACATGAAACCCTGAAAACTTGGGAGACTGAGAGGGAGCCCTCAAGAAAATGATGTAAAGAATAAAACAGAAAATGTTGGTTTAATGGAGTGTAGATGAGAGCAAGGTATGTGCTGCATGCACACATGCATCTGCTTGTATGTGCAAACAACACTAGGTGTGCTTACAAAACAGGGGAGGCTATGCATTTCTGTGTGCACTTTTGATCTGGTTAAGTCTGGAAGCAGTGTGTGAGCATTAAGCTGTGCAATGTACAGATGTCCTCAAGAGCAAGAGGGAGGTTCCCTTGGGAGGCAGAGAGCCCGTATGTTGAATTTTATTAATAAGGTGCTTGAAGTCAGAGAGTGAGAATGGTGCCTTCCACCTTACCCCATTCGCAAGTGCAAGTGAGAACCAGTGAGAACTTCTGAAAAGACATGGAGTTAATGCTGGGTATTTATGAATCCAAAATATATGCAATATTTTAAGGTATGTTATCTGTGTAACTCAGTTTATCAAGGTGCATTAAACAGATGGAATTGTGATAAAGGGTTAGTAAACCACTGATCTCCAAAAGCCAGGGGAGTATAGTGGGAGGTATTCCTGTGGCCTTATTCTTCTACCCAGCCCTCTTCTCCCCAAATCTGCTGTTAGCTGTGGTTAGAGGGTAGATACTGTGTTAGATCTAACATGATTGCTCTTATATCCTCAACATGTCCAAAAAGCAACAAATGTGAATTATCTTAGTGGCTTATCAAAGAGGTATAGAAATAGGTAAAATTGATAGTGTAGGAATATTAATATATTCAAATGTGAACAGGGAATTGTCAGAGCAGCTGTAAACCGTGCATGTAAGGAAATGAAGGGAAGGCCACCTCTTGTCTAGATGTTTCTCTAGCATGTAGAACTACATGCTTTTTATTGGGGGCTTATGCTTAATTTGGAGACTACGGTATACAGTGCAAGGGGTTAGCTTCTAAAAGAGAACATCGGCAGAGCCTGGCCCTGCAACATCACTGAGGAGATTGTAATTGTACAGTGACTTCAAATGTGTGGATAATATGATGGAGAATGTATGGCAAGTCTTCTAAATGTAATGAACAAATACATAAGTGTAAAAATCAAGTATAACAGCAGCATATCCTTCCCCCAAACATGTCATGACTGACACTATAGATTAATGCCAATATGCATTCCAAATTAGGAATTTTTATTCACCTGGATTTTGTTCAGATCAGGTATAACACAGGTTTATAACTAAAATAAGAATTTGAAGAATTTTTCAGCTTCTCAAGAAAACACTTCTAAAACTCTAGCTGAAAATCATCAATTTCCTGCCAGAAAAGAACACTTTGGAGAAGTAGAAAACAACAAAAAAAAACCTGTCCTGAGTTGCAGATGCAATGCACTTTAAGACACAGCAAACATAGCCATGCAGTTCACAGTCATTCTTGCTACTTCTGCTATGTTCCAAACATTAATAATTTTCTACTTTTAAGCAATGGCTTAAAAGAGAGAAAAGGGGATATCTCTATTTGTATGACTGGGAAGTTCATTTCCTATGATTTCTTGGATGAGATGATTCACACTTTGCACAGAATTATTTTTTTTGCTCCTGAGTGACCATCATTGTGGAGACTAGTTTTTTCCATAGGATAATCTGTATTATCAGGGGAAGCCTCTTCAACAATAAGCTTCACTGTAAACATACCTGTTTGATGAAAAGTTTATCCTAAACCACTTCAATTAAGGTTCTGCTTTAGAAGTTTATAATAAGATCTGTATCAGAATCAACAATGCTCTAGTTAAGACTGGCGTGTAGAGCACAGTGAAGTAGAGCAGGGATGTGAATAAAGATTTCAAGTATCCCTGAATGCCTTATCCACTGAACTGAAGCAAACAAGAACACATATTATTGTCTTTTTGGTAAAAAAACTTCCTTAGGTTCCTGCTGCTTCTTTCTGCCAAAACTTCTCATCTAGGTTTAGTCATCACTTATGACTGTAAGACTAACTGTTATCGAAACATTTATGTATAAAGGCTTTTACTATTGTTTTGGTATAAAGAAATATACATAAGTTCTGATTGTCTTTTTCTAACAAAGCGTATGGTCCTCATAAAGGACCAGTTAGGGACACTTTAAAATAAATTCTGGGTTTCTCCTATTTTTCCCTGCAGCAGTGAGAAACTTGCTGATGCAAGGCAAGCCCCACACCACTTCTAGCCTCTCCTAGAGCCTGTCTCTTCAAATACAGCCAGCTCCTGCCTCCCCCTGTGCTTCCAGGGTTGCACCTTGACCTGTGCATCTGTCATGAGGTCTTCACTTTTGTCCTGTTTCACAAGCCTTTGAGTGAGTTTGCCTGAGACCTTGCACTGTTGCTGCATGTCACATGGATGCTGCTCACCTCTGTATTTTATGTATCAGGGTGTTCATTCCCTGATTTGTCATTAAATATGATTCCAGCTGTTTCAAGCATTTCTATGGCTCCAAACACTTACAGAATAGTCTGTGTTTTGCGTAAGTAGTCCAGAGACACAGTGGGTCCAGTCTTTCTAATGTTATCATTATGTAAGGAGCAAAATAGAAAAATGTCAAGAACTAAGTTGTCTTCTTTTTAGAACATGTTCCTGAGGATTTTGATTTCTATCCAGCTATGGTCAAGTAAACCCTTGTTCTTGCAGATGAGCAGTGAATTTCCAGTAGGAAAGGTCTTAGGAGACTGGTAAATCCACGTGTAGTTTCATCTCTTCCAGGCATTTCTTCTTGCCTTCTGCCAGCCAGTGTTTCTCTTGAACACTTTCATTTTCCGTAGAAAGCCCTCCTTGTCCTATTTCTAAGCTTTTTGTTTTCTTCCCCAATCTCCAGATGTTTTTTCTCTTTAACCTAGATATTAAGTACACTGTCTCTTTTATTAGGTGCTTAAATCATTAAAGAAATCTCAGTTCTAAACCTCAGTATAATTATCAAATAATCAAGTTGTGGATATCTGATTGTTCTTACTTTAAATTTGAGTTTTGAATATTACTCAACATGTGTGGAGCAACTGAGCTATGAACCGTAACCTCATACACAGAGGGTATTTGGGAGTTCCCATCAGGGAGAGCTTTCTGTAAATGGTCCAAGCTGAGGAAAAGCTGCAGTTGAAGCTGAAGCTTGCACTTTTGATTTTTAGATTTCAAAGCTAATCAGATGTGAGAATGCTCCTGAAAGTACCTGGGAACAGCTGGTGAAGTTGTTGTTCATGCTACATGCCAATCTGGCTTCATGATTTTTTGAATGCTCTTAGAAACACTTGGTTTGCTCTTCTAAATATTAAGAAGGTCAGTTCCATACTGTGGTCACTAGTATGGCTATGTCCAAACTAGTGTCCACCTAGTTAATATATAAGTAATCAGGGAAGGACTATAGATCAAACTTCAAGAAGGTTGATGCAAAACCCTTGGGGCACCTAGTAGGTTATTTCCCTGTGCTAAAAGTCCATGCTTCTGCATTCTCGCTGCTGCTGGTAGCTGTGCTGGCTCCCCAAGTCCACCTCTTCTGCACTACAGTTTTTGTATTAATATTTGTATTGTGTTTAACCAATATGTTGCAGGCAGGCAGCTTTTTTTTTTTTGTAGCACTCATGGTAGACAAACTGTGTTCTCTTGCTGTACTCAAAGCCTGTAGTCTTTATTTACAGCAGCTTTGTACCAATAAATCCCTGTTTGACGCTTAACTCTTAATTAAGAAGGAAAATAGCATTCTTTTTCAGTAAATGTTGTCAGAGTGGCTGCCTAGCTATACTTCAAAGAAAGCTTTGACAGTGGGTGGGTGGGCTAAATAGCTCTGATCTGCTCTTCTAGCCTTCAAGTTGCTCTGCTGCCTGGGATACTGGAAAGGACCAGTGCTGTTTTGTACCCCTGCAGGGAGAGTTTCTGCACCATTATGGCACAGGCAGCTTAACATTTGAAAGCAAGTTGCATCAAATCTCAGTGAAACAGGGATGAGGATGGCAGAGACTTCTATACCACACCGACAGCTCTGCCTTGGGGGTTTCTAAATGCACTGGTAATCATGACTCTTTTTTCTGGTTTCAGATTAAGCTGTTCCTAAATGTTTAGATTTGCAGGGATACCATCCAGCTTTTATACCCCCTCTTCTTGCAGAGCCGCATGTCTCTCTTTACCATGTCCTTTTTCAACAAGATATCAGCAATCTGAGTGCAAGAGAAGAGTAAACGTTCCAGATTCCCACATTTCTGATAAGAACTGTTGTGATAGTATACTTGCATAACATGGGTACATTCAAAGTCTATAGGGTATTATCTGGTAGCTGCCTTCTAATTGGTCTGAATCTGGGAGGGTAAGAGCTCGTACATGATATAGGATGATCTCATCTGGCTGTCAGGAACCCATTTCTCTCTGGCCTGTCTGCTTGCAAAACCCTTGGGTAAGAATTATTAAAAAATACCAAACTTCAGGGTGCCCCAGGAAATGATCTGGCTTCATATGTGAGAAACAAAGCAATCAATAGGAAATAATAAATAAACTAATTTGAAGAGCCAGTGCTAGAGCCTCTGAAACCGTATCAACTTTATTAGGAGAAATTTCCAGACTGGCATCAACCCTCAACAGCTTTGATTTCAGTTGTGGTAAGATGTGGCCGAGAGGT
Source organism: Aquila chrysaetos chrysaetos (assembly GCF_900496995.4). Taxonomy (NCBI): domain Eukaryota; kingdom Metazoa; phylum Chordata; class Aves; order Accipitriformes; family Accipitridae; genus Aquila; species Aquila chrysaetos. The sequence goes on along the minus strand of NC_044009.1, from coordinate 13,431,988 downwards.
CAGAGTTTAGCTTGACAGCTCTTAATGTCAAATGCCATACCCACTGACTGCAGTACCAGACTAAAGGTAAGGCTTGAGATTTTAACTTTCCTTATTTTACAGTTTTTGAGCTGAATTCCACTTCTGTGGAGAAAGTGGAAGAACAGCTAAAACCTAAAAACTTGCATTGCTAGATAAGATGGGCTTGGAATAAAATTTTATTTGGGAGATCTTGGTGTTTCTAGTTCGCATGCTAGAACAGAATACTTCAGCGGGGTGAAACTTTGTGAAACACCTCTCCAGGGAAGCTTTACTTTGTGTAAAAACAAACAAACAAACAAAATCCCAGTTGACCAGGAGAACAGTGAGTGGATTGATTTGTTTAGCGCTCAGTTCTGCCTTTCTTTTACACAGAAGGCCACTCCTCAGGAGTAAAAGATGCTGTAGCAGATGAAAGTGATTTGCCCATCTGGTAGAGGATATAGGGAGTATTTTGAATCTGAACAAATACATGGTAGTTTCATCAGAAGAGCTTAACTCTGAATCAAAGAATTAATCTCATCCTGCTTAGCCTCTGTCCAAATACAAGTGCACCCAATTTTGAAATGGAGAAGAAAGCTATTGGATTGTACTGGATACATTGCAGAGATGGGTATTTTGGGGTAAGACACTTCCTCAAGAAATCCGGACAGATGTGGAGCAAAAACAGCTTTGGGGAGTGATGGCTTAGCTTGAATTCATTTACTTCTTTTGGCTTCTATTGCTGGAAATTCACTGCTTGCTAGAAGAGGCAAATTGTTGTTTCCCACAACTGGGATGTGAACAAACAAACTTAGCGTAAAAATAATAACCCATAAGAACACTCGGTTTATTTTAATACCTCTTCCCTCCCTCATCTTAGGTATAAATAAAACTATTTTTGCTTCATAATTCCAGCAGAATAGATTGCCCTACTTGCCCTTCACGAGTATCTCATGGTGGAAAAACATGAGCTTAGGAACAATTTTCAAGAGAAAGTGAGTGAACTGCTTATGTAGATCATACTTGGCAAATTAATCAAATCTCTAATTCTAACTACCTCCAAGGTGTGTAATGAAACCCCATGTAACACTTGAGAAATGCAAGGACTGACAAGTGGATATTTTACCATGTCAAACTTCTTTCCTGCCTCAGAAGAGCTGTTGAAAAAAGTGAGAAACAGTGCATGTGTCTCACTACAAGCTGATTGAGTCATTACAAATGCTCATTAAGTCACAAAATGGAGGATAATACAGTGAGTAGTGGGTGTTGGGAACTGTTTGAGTTCCATCATCTCTTTATATAAAAAAATTGATAATCAGAACAGTCTCACAATGGTTATTTTCTATGGCAGGGATTCAGCGGGGGAGGGAAATCTGTCCCATCAAATATGGAGGGGGAAGTGAAAGATGCTCTGCAGTCCGGGTGTCAGGTGCTTGTTTGGAGCTGCAGAAAGGCAGGTGCCACTATTTCTTGCAGTGCTGAGCTACCACTGAAGCTGATGAGACCTACATTTTTTAGATTTCTGCATTTATTTTTTTTTTTAGAGTAACCAATTTACAGCATCTTGAAGGAAGGGAGATTTTCAGAGGTGCAATATCCTATCTGGAACTGAATTTGGGCACTGAAAAAACTGGTAGTAAAAAAAACAAAAAAAAACCCCCCAAAAAACCAACCATCAGTACCAAAAACTTAGGTCAGTATTGCAAAAGCTTTGAAAGGCACCAAAGGATTCGGAACTAATTTAGGTTGAAATTAGCTCAAATCTTTTGGCTTGCATGTTCTCAGTCTACATTTCTTCCCTGTCATGACATTCTGTTTCCAGTTGCATCTGTGTCTGGAGCCCTTTCCTTTGAAAGATATCACCAATTTGAAGAATGAGGTGTCATAATCCATGGGTCTTCCAGCAAAACATTGAGGCTACAGCACTGCAGATGGCTACAGCCAGAAGCCATTGTGCAGCTTGGAAAATGAGATACCTTAGGACACCTAAAGCCTCGGATACATTCTCTGCTCTGTTAAATATCTCGCAAAGTGCGGGTGTGATGCTATTTAAGTGGAAGCAATGCACAGTTTGAGCACATCTGGTGGATTGCACCAGGGGAGAGGATATTCTGGGTACTGGTGAGACAGCACACATAAGAATTAACTGAACTTCAATATATCTTTTAGCCCTCTTCGACATACTAAAGCATCCTAATTCTTCTCATTGCTACTAGCATCACTTAGCAGTGTACCAGTGGTAAGGTATTTACTTTCTTTAATGTAAAGAATGTTTTCAGAGGGTGTTGGATGTTTTCAGACACTGGGTTGGGAGTGGACAAGCCCTGTGTGGACAGAGAAAGGAGGTGGTGCTGGAATATTTTCTGTTTCTCACTCCTACATTTTCATTAGGGAAATGGCAGGTTGGCTTCTACTAAATGCTGTGAACATTTACTCTGGTGACTTGAAAGGGACATGAGTAGTTTATAGGTCTTGGAGAAATTTTACCTGGTTGAATATTATGCACTTTCTCCTCTAGGAGATATATCATGACAATTACAGAAGAGTAGGTGAGCTACAATATTGTGGTATCAGTCATTCGAGGTATGAGCCACCCATTGGAAATGCTTATGGTACTGCTGGGAATGTCCTGCTTTCCTGTTTGGGAATGCCATGATTTTCTCTGCTGGAGCAGGGGAGATGAATTCATGCCCCCCCTTTTTGATTTGCATCAAAAGAGACTAGTAGGACTGACATGGTCATTTGTTGCACTTTGACTAGGAGGGTGTTGTGTCCTAATTGGCAGCACTAATTTTAAAGCATTTTGTTTCTTGCTATTATCTAGTCATGCCAATTTGTGTGTGTGAAGCAATTTCTTAATGGAACTTACTGTTAAAATGCTTTGTTTAGATCTGCTGCTTTGTTTGCTTAAGCTGAATGAAGCAATGGTCACTTTGGTCTCCTAAAAAGAAACATTAGCTCTGAGGAAATCAATAAATTATTTTCCCCTTAACAGCACCTCCCTTCCATTTCTGTTTGTTTCTCTTTCCTAGTTCCTCTGAAGTTCAGAGGTTTCATAGTCTGAAGTGATGGTCATTTGGGAAACTCTTTATATAGAGAGGTAGGAGTTGAATGTTTCTATCTCTGATTAAATAAATTTATCTAATTTCTTGTTAATGAGAATATTTCTCTTGTTTGTTTTTTTTTTGTTCCCCTCTGGGAGAGATTTTTGAGCAGTAATGCTCTAAGAATGTATGGCTGAATTATCTGCTGCTGCTCCGATTTCAGTGGAGTTGGGCCAGAAGAGACTTTGGCCCACTGCTTGTCTACGTTTCTCAGAAATGCTATTCTGAGCAGATTTGCATTGTTTCCCAGAGGAAGGCTAACTCCACTTAATGTATTAATCCAGGCAAGTTTGTAAATGCAAGAGCCACATGGCAAAGTGTATAAATGGGAGTGAAGGCTACCTCATGTCCAATTACCTTAACAGGTTTTATAGTGCATGAAACAGTCAATAATAACTCTTCTATCTTTATCTAGTTATAAGGATCTGTTAGTCATTTGTCTGTTACCTGAATGTGTGTGTCTCTCTCCCCCTGCAACTTTTGAGTACATAAACCAATTTCTTGCATATCACAGGACCAAATCAAATCATCAGAGGGTTTCCCAATTACATGCTGTGAGGTTAAATCTGGCCCATAATGAATAAGCTGAAGAAACAAGCAGGTGCTCATTGTGCTGTAGCTTACTTCATTCAGCTCAGCTATGATATAAATATATTATGAAGATCATGTCATGTAATGAGTAGGGTGAACTATGAGGCCCACTGGCTTCTTTTTATTGTGGGTGGTATTTGTTACTAGTATAAGTGATTTCAGGACACTGATGCATCTTTTTGGAAAAGTATCAGTTTGTTGTGGACAACTTGGAGGCATCTTTGTCCAAATCTGCCTAAAAAGGTCAGCTGGGAGCAGCTTGTATGATGTATTCCTGCTGTTGGACACTTACAAAGCAGAGAAATCTTGCCATGCTTGCAACTTAATCTACAAGTTCTGGGGTATCTGCGTGATATAAACATTTGTGGTCCTTCATTGTAAAGTCATGTAACTTACTAAGCTCTGAGCACTCAGCCATGTGTGATCAGCCAAACCAGGAAGCCAGGACCATGTTATTCTACTTTCCTCAAGCCAGTATTCCTCCTTGGTGGGACTTCTGTGGCTTATTACAGGATGGCGTGCTCATTACCGGATAAGGTGACCAACTTGGACTGAGTCGCAGTGAGGGAGACCACTTATGTCCTTGGAGTAACAGAGGGAATTGCAGGAGGTTAAATCTGCATTCCCACTCCAAAATGAATGGGTCACAAGCAGCATGTGAGCTCCAGTGAATGCAAACTTCTACAAGTATCTGACTTCCTTGGAGCCCTTACTTCATAGGGGATTGCAATGCAGGAGTCTTGTCTCCAATCCTAAAGCACAGTTCAAAATTCAGCTGTTGGGATCCACCAAAAATATGTTGCATTGTAGAAGGGGGAGGGATTCCTTCCATTTCTGCAGCTTTCAGACCTTGTGGCAAGTATCAGGCTGTTTGACTGCATATCTTCCTGAGAACTGAGTTGCTGGCCAGTTCAAATGTCCCTTTTTGCACCACTGGCAGCATGTCTCTGCTTGCTTATTAGATGTGGAACAGTTGTGGCATCTCTCCCTTCTTTGGACAGAGGCACGACATGGACTTGTGGCTCTGTACAAAAGGCCACAGCCTTACTGACAGTATGCCGTCATATGAGTCACTTAAGAATAATAATATTCCAAGTTGTCTGAGCAACTGTGAGAGAGATCCTGGTTTGAACAGTTTTCTGAGTGCTAGCCCTACTGGATCCATCCTTTCATGCTGTTTCCCATTGTCTGCTGATGCAGACAGACTTAAGAGCAGCTGACTGCAGAGCTAGCGGGAAATTTCCAAAGTGCTCCTAAAAGAGACCACCCAAAATTCCTGCCCAAAGGTAGGAATACTAATTAGGGATGAATGCTTCTGTAGATGAGAAGAAAGGTTATGGCCTACTGCTGCTTAGAATGACTTTATGCTCCTCTTTTTTTGGAAACTTTTCTTGGTTATGCTGGTAAGAGGTACTTCTGCTGGGGACTAGAATATGTAACCAAATACCGGAGGCAGATGTGTCTGCAGGATCTTCTGCAAGTTGTTCTTCCAAAAGGGGAGCTGAATATTTGTGTGACTGAGCAGCCCAGCAAGCCTGGAGGGTGTGGGGGTGAACCCATTGCTTTCCAATCAGTCCGTCTCTTTGGCAAGATTCAGTAAGAGATGGAGAAGGAAGAGGTATTAATGATGGGGACAATGTTATGCTCCAGTGGATATCTGTGCACTAAAGGGCTATTCTCAAGCAGACTGGAGGGAAAAATCCATTCTCCTTCAGCAGAGTCTGAGTAGACAAGGTACAAGCTCTTTCTCTTGCACCTGTGCTAGTTCAAGAACAGGAGTAAGTCTGGCTTGCCAGGTCTGTTTGTCCCCAGAACACCGTAATCGTTTACCATAAAACACCAGCCAATGGAGCTTCCATGAAACACACTCTGAACAAATATTTTTTTCTCCTTCGTCTATTTCTGTAAAAAGGGTCTTTTGATGAAAATATCATTAGTGTGTTTGAAAAAACCATCCCCTGAGTAGTTATTTACCAAGTCTTTAAATACACAGGCTGAATAATCGACTCCTGTGAAAGCACTGCCACTGTAGACCAGGCAGAAATGCCCCATGTCTCAGTCTGGAGGCTCCAGTCATTTCCTCCCTGTGCTGCAGATGGTGATGTGGCTGCATTTGTGTGGATGCCCAAGGGGAGAACCTCTGCCACCACTCCCTGTCTGACCGACTGGTGTAGGATACAGCCAGTGTCTCAGACCTTGCCCTTTCCTGTGCACCATGTACCTGGCTGCGCTCAGATGGAGAATGGGGTCTTGAAAGACAAGGGACACTGAAACCTGCAGAGGATGTCAAGGGGGATTGGGAGTTTTCAACACCTTATCTTTCTGGTAGTCCCTAGGGATGGGTAGTCCCTAGGGATGGAGTCAGTCTTGTCCATCAATGTTGTCTAACAAAGACCAGCCTCAATAACTTTAACAGAATTCATGGAGTTTCAGTGTAGTCTTTGTACACCTCTTATGTGTCTGCTCAGAGAGGGCTGGTGGTGTGGCTCCCATCTAGTTGAGGACTCTTTCTAAAAGCCTCAGGCAGTGAAGTACAGATGTCACCATCTACAATCAACATGATTGCCCCCTCAATGAGATCCTATTCAAAATGAACAGTAGTATTGGAACTACACCTTGGGTGGAAATCTGTGTAATGGCTGACTTGGCAAAAACTATTTCAGAATGTGCCTTTTACTGAGCACGACCTATTTTGCTGCAAGCCAAATATACATACATATATAATATATATAAAAATAGTTGTGAAGTTGAGAGGCTGATGAAAGGTTACTGTATAAGCAGTTGATAAATCCTTGACCTATTTCACATCTCACTGAGCTTTTTATGAACTAAGGAGCTGTAAAATATCTGTGAATCCTGATGACCAGCAATATATGAGATGAATAGCCAACTCCTACTGGAGAGTGAAGCAGGAGCCAGTAAATGGAAATGGTCTTGGTTTCTTTTTCTGTAGGTGTTACAGATGTTATTTTCACTCATGGTCTGCATCTGCTATAATGCACTTGTGGTGCTGCAGGATGTTGGTTGTGAGCAGCTGAAAGGTCTCATTAGCCAAGAACTGATCAATTTTTGTTATCTTGTGTTTGTCCTTACTTAGGAAAGGATACAGCTGAGTGTGTGGAAGTATACAGCTATATTTGTATTGTTGGTGGGAAAGAAGACAAGCTGTGGACTCTTCAGCTCCCACTTCTGTAGCATCATGCCCTGTCTCTGCGTGTAGCCAGTGCTGTGCATGTAGGGCTCATTCCCTTTCCTGTCTTCTGTCTGGAGGTTTTGAGGGTATCAGTACACTAAATTCTGATAGGCATTGAGTTTGTAAGTGGAGCTGTTAAGTTTTACGAGATGTGCATGATACTTGGAATAAGTTTTTAGCTACAATTATGCCTAACGTTCCCTGAAGTTTAAGCTAGATCAGGTGGGGAATTCAAAAGTAATCATGTTCTTTGAAGGAAAATGCAAAATGCTGATGAGCTGAATGAACTAAGTGGGTTTTTTCTCTATGCATGTAATACACAAACTAAAATACATTGGATGTACTAAGAATTACTTAGTCTTCCAAGTCACTGAGAGCCTTTAAAAATTGCATGTACTTTTAATAAGGTAGTTATTTGCCTAGAATAGATCTTAACTTGGTCCTGTGTCCCAGAATCTTTAAGGTGTTTAGGTGTCTGCCCTAGCCTTCACCTGCCTAATTCAGTCTAGAAAAATGAGACTTAGGGTCTTGAATCAAATAGTGCTTACCGAAATATAAACTTTAGCCAGATGCTATAGCAGAAATCATAGTTGCCCAAGCGCTAACCTCCAGATGTTGATTCTATTGTTGTTTTTTTATTGTGGATAAATAACTATTGATTTCTCTAGAACCAGATCAGTTCTGTACTTGATTCAATTAGACAGTTGCCTGTCTAATAATTCATTCTTGATTGCTTTTTCTATTAACGGTGAATTTTTTTTTATTATTCAGCAAGGTTTGTTATTTTTAATATAATCTTAGCAAGGAGTTTACTAGTGTTTTTTGGCTGTTTTCTCCATTGATCAAGAGGTGCTATAATGGTGCTATATTAACAGTTCTGCAGTGCCAGAGCAGCACAAAGTCACCAGAACTTACTAGTGAGCCTTGCTCTTCATATTCAAACATAGTATGGATAAAAATGTTGGCTATGACTCTGCTGTTGAAAAGCTGATGGGAACATTTTGTAATCTGTAATCGCTTTCATGGTCTATTTTGGGGGGGAATTGAAATACTTGTTAAAAGTCTAAATTTATCAATATATTACTATCACGCACCTATTGAAACCAAGAACCTTTTGAGGCTTAATGATATATTAAGTCTTTCTGCACGATTCTGGGAAAGGTTATTGAGCAGATCCCTTTTATGCTACAAGTGTCATGCAAAGAGCTGTTAGTCTAAGCTGGCATTCAGTTCTTTACATTTAAACTTGGGGAGGGAGTGTTTGAACCAAACCTCTTTGTATAAATAGTATCTTGCTTTTTCAATAGCCTCAAAATCCACTTAGATAAATACCCTAAGTTATAGTGGACTGAACTGAAAACCTCCAACTTCCCCTGCGTCCCAAACTCATCTAACTCTGGAGCTAGATTTGTGTGGGTAGGAACTGTCTATTTTAAACACTTATTTTGAAATTTGTGGTTTAAGAGCTGGAAATTGTGCTTCTGTTCTAAGCATTTTTCATTTTCCATAGTTCTCAGGCTAGTCTCTTAATAAAACAATATTGATCATGCTTATATTTCTAGTGTTTGGGGGCAGATGGCTTTGTGTTCTCCTCTCCCCAGCTCATCTTCAGGCCACAGTGGTGGTCCAACGGTGACAGCACAGCAGTATTGCTCTCTAATGCTGTGTTTGAACACTTTGCCCTTTTAAAAATATCATTTCACATTCATCCATGCTGTCATGCAGACAACACTTATTCATTTATTCATATAACTACCTATTCTGTTGCTGTTTCCAGGGGAAAAGCAGATGCCTGTTTCTGCTACTTAAAAAAGCTTGGTGTGCTCAACAGCCCGGAAGAGTCACGTGTCCCGCTCCCAACATGGGCCATTTTAGCTCTTTTAAGTTACCTTGAAAATTTCTCTTTTGTATTACCATAGCTCTTGTCTTAAAGTAACAAAGCTCATGGTCACAGGAGACCATGCATAAGATGTTCAAAGCAGCAAAGGCGACAACCTCTATCTCTTATAGTAGGCAGGGTACCAGTCATCCCTCAATGTCAGTGTTACATGGACAATGTTGTATGAGGCAGCCCCTGCTTGAGAAACCAACTGCCAAAAAACAAATCAAACCATAGTCTAGCTGGTACGATTTTTATCAAATAAGCCCCCTGCTCTGACTGGGTAAGGAATAAGCTGCTTTCCATACTGCCAAGTGTTTTTGGGGGAGGATCTCCTGAAAGGAAGCTGCATGAGGATCTATATATGGGGGAAAAATGAGCAGAAACGATATTAGATGTAGCAACAGTTCTTAAGAAAATGCAACAATTTGAGCATCAGGCTCAATGGGCAAAATGACCTTATCTGGGGAGACAGGAGAGGTCTATAGGCTAATGGCATAACTTTGTTAGCTTTGGGAGCTGCTGACTGTGATAGGAATGCCAGCTGAGTGTTGGTGCTAGCATTGGTCATTAGCATGTGTACGGTATGACATAGGATCCTTTACATCTAACACACGCCCTTGCCAAAGTTGGTGTATAAACGTACATTTTGAGCTGCCATTTATCACTGTAGACAAAACTAAGCTGGATTAGAATGCTATATTTAAAGCAGAGATTATAATAGCACTTGCTATGGTTATAGGCTTCCCACAGTACTAAGGAAACTTATGACAAATCCAAGCCAACTATTTTTCCAGATTTTGTGCCAGAGTTCAGTTTGCATAGGTGGCAGTATTGGAAACTCTCCAGAGAAAGCTTTTTATCTGACCATTCATTTCTACTAGCTGTTCTCATCTTGAATCCCATTCAAGTTGAGTCTAAACCTGCCATAGCTGAAAAAGCCAACCACTCTGCTATCCAAAACAACTCACTGGTTTCAAACCTACCGCAGATTGAGACAAGTAAGTCTCAGATAAAGGCAGACCTGGGCTTTTCCATTTCCTCTGCTTATCAGAGCCAAAAGCCCTTTTCTAACAAGTTGAACTCATCCAAAGGAACTAAAAGGAGAATATGGATTATTGGCTGGTTGCTTTCTGCACAAACATGTAGGTTTTCACCATTGGCATGGGCAAGTAAAATATCACGTAGTGTGCTGAAGCCCACCCACTGGGCAGATAGGTGGGCAAATGTGAGTTTGCTTGTGGGCTGATCTCGCTTCACTTCAGACAGTTTGGAGGTGAAAGAGGAGAGGGAGTTGTAATTAGTTACCTCTGCCATTGGGAGTTGTGTCACCTCAGCTGAATGACCAACATCTCTGAGTAAAAGCACTGAGCAAATAATAAACTTTGTAATGAGCTGTCAGACAAAAGGGTCTGTTGTAGTGAAACTGGGGAATTGGGCTGTTGTCCAATATCGGAAGATACTGAATACTCTGGTTCCACAAATAATACAAGAAAAATTCTGCAACTCTTCTATAATGTAGGTACTCTTCTAGAATATCCATATATGCACATACTTATATGGAAAAAAACAAAAAAAATCACAATTCTTTTACTTCTTGAGCAGTTCTACCAAGTGGCCACCCACTCTGAGCTGGTCCTTTTCTGGGAACCAAAGCTCTTGGAAGCTGAGTCTTTTGATCTGGGGAGTTCTTTTAGCAGGCTTGGAAACATGACCTACTTTCAGACCAATGTCTTCTCTCTGTATCTGGAGGGAGCCAACAAAGATGGCCACAAATAGGGTCACCTCTGAAATTCAGGGTTGTGAATGGGGACGATAGAGATGGGAGAATCCATAAGTGGCTGAAGATGAAACAGTGCCCAGCAGATTGAAACCTCTTGCGCATTGTATGCCTTGAGAGCAGTAGTTAGTGCTAAGATCTCTTAAAATTCCTGAAGCCACCTAAAGGCTTGAACAGCCTCTGAAAACCTTTGCTGACTGATGTTCCGTTGTATTGGAAACCAAAGGAAGGATCAAAATCTCATGGCTAGGAGAATATCCTGAGTTTGTTTAAGCATCTTGAAGGCTAAGGTTCCCCTCTCCTCCAGAGAGTATTATTACTTTTTGCTGAGTTTTGAAAAATCAGACCACACCATGTTCAAAAAGGGCAGCAGCTAATGATGCTGGGTGAACTGGCTGATCTCGGATGTGGAATCCTATGTGCAGAATCTGCTCCCATGGGATTCTCACTGGAAAGGGTTCCTGATTGCAGCAGTAAATGTAGTCTGAGGCATTCAGTAACTATCTAAAATTCTCAGTTCATTACAAAGTAAGGGCCATTGCATCTTTTATATTCACTTGGCTCCCTGCATTTGCTCAGTCTGTTTCTCTGTTATATTTTAATGGTTGTAGTAGTTACACTGAAAGCCCCAAACAATTTGAACTAGTGCAGAAGGAACAGCACAGCTGTGTTGTACAATCCTGATGTAATGTGGCTACCTCTGACAAAAGTCACTTTTTTTCCTGGTCTATGTAGAGTATGGCTTTTATGTTATAACAGAGTGAAGACACTAAATAGTGTTCAACAAAATTCAATGGATTTTTTGTTTTTTAATTGGGAAGACCTTGTAATGAGCTGGTGTCAGCTGACAACACTTTGCCATTCAGTCAGCAGGCTGGGACCTTTGATGACCATTTATTCAAAACAGCTGAATTTGCCACTTTAGACCAGCCTCATCAATTTACTAATCCTGTGAACTCACTAGTGACGTCTGCTACCAAGGCCACTCCCTGCCACTGATCTTTTCACTTATAGATGGCAGTTAAATATCACTACTTTTTTTAAGTGTCCTTCATAGTTATATCTTAGACTTGCAGTTAAAATATTTAAATACGTACTTAGGTTTATGCATGGGACTGCCCTATTGACTTCACTGAGATTACTTGTGTGTTAGGCATATGTTTAGGTAACTCACCAGATTAGAGTTAACTATGTATAAAAAAAGTTTTCTCTGTTCTCTAGTCCAGGAGAAACAGAAGCTGTGCAAAGCTGGAAGGCATTGTCAGTTGGAAGCAAAGGGACCCCTCTCATCAGAGGCCTCATAAGCCTGGGGTTAGAAAATGAAGCCGAAGCATAATAGGAGTATCAGCATAAGGTAGAACTTGCCAGTAAGAAGTGAAATGCTGGCTAAAACAAATATCCTTACAAACCTGTGCAGCTGGATTGATTGGAGAGTTGATTACTCATCCTTTCCTGTCTAGACAGAGCTAGTTTTTAGATTTCATCTAAAAAGTTAATACTTATCATGTTCGATGGCTGTCTTGGTGCTGGGGTGAGGTTTCATGAATTACTGTCAATATGATTGGAAATGGAGTTTGGGAAAGTGTTAGTAAAATGGCCTTACCTTTTGCTGTAGCGTAGTGGAAGAAACATGCTTTTTTCTGCAGGAGTATACAAGAGAGGGAACCTCCCCCTGTGTCCTTTTCAGAGTTCGATTACAGCGAATGCACTCAGCATATTCTAGGCTGGCATGTTTGGGGAAAATCTTGGTCCATTTCCCTATAAACAAGAAACATTGCATCATATGAGTCTTAACATAAACCTGAACAAAAGCAAGGTTGTCAAAGGTATGAGATATATAAAGAAAGGAGATTAATTTGTACCTGGAAGACTTTTATGTCTTGGGGATAGCATAGCTTGTTTAAAACTATAAAGGCAGAAGGTGACCTGTGTAACCTGGACCCCAGGCTTTACATTGTATGATGATGGTGAAGATGTCCACTTACTGAGTGCATGCCCAGGCAAGGCAAAGGATTTATTTTTCCCCTTCCATCTGTTGCTCTGGTTGCAAAGTGATTTTTCATTATTGATGGGGAGGAGAGGGGATGAGGAACCACAGAGCTGGCTGTGTGCTGAGCAATCTTTAAAAGGGGCCATTTGTTGTTGGCCCAATCACTTATACATGGGGTATCAGAGCTGAGGACCCTGATTTGAACCAGTCCAATGTGTTTTGATAGACTCCAATAGATTCAAAGGAAAAGAACACAAGAAATAGATAGATTTGACATTGTCAACACTCTGAATTTTGTTGGAGAAAGGGAGTTAACTTTTATGGGATTTCTGTTTTCCCTTGCCCTTGAATTAATCTAGTCAAAATGGTAGGAATTTTTCCTTGAAATTTCATATTCCAGAACAGGTCAAACTGTTGACAAACTGTTCAGCTTTCGTTCCATTTCTAACTTCTTGTAATATCTATTAAACTGCTGGGCAAAATGTAAATAATCCAAACAGACTGAAAATACCCAGGCTTTGTGCTCAGACTTTACAGGTGAATAAAGAAGCATGATGGCTTATGATGGCATTTACCAAATGAATATTTTTAGGAAAAATAATGTGGCAATAAGAAACGTATCTCCTAATGTTGCACTTAATAGGGTGAGTTTCAGAGCTTTCAAAAAAAGGAGTAAGAGAATGGTCATGGCTGTTTACTCATAAACTAGCACAGATAATCAATATTAAAACATGGTATTAACTTAGTGCTCACTATTGCTGTATTAATTACCTTCTGAACATATTAGACAATGATTTACCTCTTGCAACCCAGCCAATACTGAAGTCTGAGTTAGGGACGGACACCTGAGTACACTTCCCACTTCAAATGCTCTTGCTTTAAACAGGTAAGGTTGAGAATAGGAGAAATTAGGTCCTTTTAGCAGAAGGGAAACCCCAGGTAAATCTAAGTTCCAAATTTGGAGAGTCTCCAACTCTTAAATTGAAAGAGAGCAAGGGGTGCAAAATACCTGCAGAGATCAATGCTGAAAGGACATACCTACAGCAGAGTCGAGAGCTAAATGAGAATCTTGGCCCAGTACTTAACTGGATGCTCTTTCTAGGTAGTCTGTACTTCTTAAGTCTACTATGAAGATCGCTGAGACATCATTATATGAGAAACACAGCAGAGTATTAGAGGTGGTGTTCTACCATACCAGAGTGTGAGCTGACTTCATTAATGGTCTGGTTCTGATCTCTCTTCACTGGCTACAAATTTTAGTAACTCCCTACTGATGGTTTTGGATACTCTAGCTTCAAGTGTGTCTGATCCTGAAAGCAAGTCAGATCCTGAAAGTGACCTTGGAGAGAAGCTTTAACAGGCATTTGAGCTGTCCTTTCATCTTTTATGAAGAGTGTTATGCTAAGTGCTGTTTGGCTGCTGTTTTAGGGAGCTGGCACAAGCAAAGTGGTAAGGAGCTCATTTTAATGGAGCTGGACTCATTAGCATTCCAGATGCTGAAAATGTGCACAGTTGGATCTCTGCCAAAGAGCAGGCCTCCTCATCTGTGGCTTTCTGCTGGCCTAAAAATAAAGTTCAAACTGACTTTATTAAAAATCTCTCTATATGTATACCTATATAAACATATATATTTATACATATATAAACACACATTATGGCCAAGCTGATGTTTGCCCATTGCCTGCTTAAAGGATGAAGTCCTGCTCTGTCCTTTGCTGGTGGACGGTGTCAGATTGCAAGAACTATGTTCACATCCAGGTCTTGAGGTGACAAGTTAGGTTTGCCTCACAGCAGTGCTGAGATGCTCTGCTAGTTCCTGAGCTGAAAGAGGGACTGTCACTTTAGAGTACCATATTGCCTTGGTTAATATGGCTGTATCCCCTCTCTGACCAGGCTGGCATTTCATCATGCAGATGCAACTCTAACTTCTAGTGAATAGGAATGTTTTGAAACCCAACATCTTAAAAGCTGTAATAGGTGATTACATGAAAATAGCAACTCAGCTGGGGTAAGAAAGATCAAATGATGCTAAGAACTACCAGGACAGGAAAAAGAATAAACCAGACTTGTGGCAATGTATAGATCCTTGGCATATCCTTCCCTTAAGAACTGCATATGGTATTTGGTACTCAAAAATAAAAGAAGAAAGTATACAGAGAAGGACGAAAATAGATGAAGGGTGTGGAATGGCTTTTGTACAAGAGGTGACTGAAAGTGTTATTTGTTTTAGCATGGAAGAGATGAACAAGAAAGAACTGTCTTTAGCTTCGTGACCTGCAGGGAGAAGGTCAGTGGGGAAGGCTTAGTCACTCATAGTTTAAAAATCAGAGGCATCAAATTAAACTACTACCTAGATTCCTCAAAATGAATGAGAAGAGGTACTTTGTCACAAAACATATGAATCTGGTGTGGAAGTCATTGCCAAAAGTTGCCAAGCAACTGCTGAAATCCAAAAAAGGCTTTAGAGAAATTACTGGAAAGAAGATTTATTTGGGATTATTAAACACGAAGGTCTGTTTAAGCATGCGGACTCTGGCTCAAGAAGTCTGAGCTGCACACCGCCAAAAACTGAGAGAATAATGGGACGTGTTGCTAAATGCCTGTCCTCACATGCTTCCTTATATAGTTGGCTGCAGCAGTTGAAGGGAGGTTACTGGGCTTGGATGGCCCTGTAGTCTAATCCATGGTACGCAAGTCCTCCAAGACAGGTAAAAACTTCCTGATTCAATAGGCTGAAGTTGAAAGGCTGGCTGCAGTATTGCAGAACTAACCAAAGAGACATCATATCCCCTGAGCTACCATTTGGATTTCTACCCTTTTTCCTTTGAGGAGCTAGTACTCTGGGCTTGCCTTTTTTTAAAAGGCAATAGGGCTAGATATTTAAAAAGACACTTGGGCATTTTACTTCCATGTATTTTAAGGAAAAATCTGTATCCTTATGGATCTTTCCAAAAAAGAGTTCACCTATATTTAAATATACCTGTATGCCTAGTTCTTCTATGCTCTGTTTTATCAGAAGAAAGGGGTACCTTTCTCTAGCTACTTGCACTGGTAAAGGCCCCTTTTTTTTCACAAGGCTTTGCCCATTCCTGGATTTTAGACATGTGAGTTTCTACTTGGGAACTTAAAAATGGCTGGTCCATCTATCTGAGCAAGTCACTCAGTGGCACAAAGCAAATGAGTGATGGCAGGGGAGAAGCTTCATAAATCACAAATGTGGACAAGATTGATTTTCGGGGAAATGAAAGAATGCGAAAAAGCTTAGCAAATTTAGTGCAGAAAAAGACTGTAGGAGAACAGTGTCAATGAATATCACCCTAGGAAGAGGAGTGATGGCTGCAGAATGTGCTATCAAATCACAGGTATGCTGAAAGATGAATTAGGCACCCTTCTGAATGGTGACGGTTTGTTGGAGTATACTGCACCATTGCAGATCTTTCAGGGGTGTCTGAGATGGGAAGTATCTGTCTACCATTTGTTTACCTATACATGGTGGCTCAACGAATGTGTTTGCAAATGATCCCAGTTCCCAATAAGATGATGTTGTTGGATATAACCACTATATTCCCATGATAGTCTAGTTCAAAGTTGGTCTTGTGGGTTTATGGCTGTCTAGTTCCCTCTCAATTCTGGTACATGGGGTCATTTTTAATTGAACACCCATCATTTAAGGAACTAAAAACAGTCCAAAAGTTTTGTTGACCAAAGTCTGAAAATATGAAATGTTCTTTGGGGGGTTTTGGGTGTGGATCGTGAGGCACATTTTCGTAATATTTAGTATGTCATCTTCAAGCAATGTTTTTAAACCTCAAAACTCCAGGGAAGTTCTGTAGGCTTTAGCAAACAGATGTTAACAGTCAGGAAAGAATTATGATTCCTGCCCAAAAATATTCCCTCCTGCCTATCAAGATATCCTGATGTGAAACATTTTCAAGATATGTCTCTTATGGAAGTGGAGACACAATGTTTCTGTAGGTCTGTGAATCAATAGATTAAAAAGAGGTCTTGAGTCCCTCTTAATCATCAAGGCAACATATCATTTGGGATGTTCTGATTAACAGAGTGTGTGTGTCTATTAGTGCACACTATGTCCCTATCTAGTAGCTGCCTAAAGTTGTTTGACTCAGCTGCTGCTTGTAAGTTAACAGTCTTTTAACTTAAATATGTGCACTAAGATCCTACATATCCCAAGTTCTGTAATCTGCTTCAGGGATCAATGGGAATTATTAACTGTGAATCCAGACCCCTGCTGTTATGAAAACTGGGGAAGGGTTGGCCCCAGAGGTCTTGATGAGGGGAAAATGACAATATCTGGTTGATGGGAAAAGTTTTTAGCTTCACCTCCACGGAACTATGTCAACTTTCTGGCATTTTCCATTTAAAGCTTAATGGTAAAGGTATACAGAGGTTCCTGAGACACAGCATGAAACCATGGCTCACTGATCCAAAAGGACTTGGAGCTTCTGCTGTTTGACAGATAGTTTGACAGTGTCTTCATGAAACTACCAAGCAACATGGGGATAGCTGCCTAAACGCTTGAAAATGAGCTGACATTGTGCTGATGTACAGTAAGAAACCGAAAGACTGTCTTTACATTCCCATTGCAGAGGCACCACATAATAACACAACTTCATTATCTTTGGGTTCATGCAACTCCATGCTGTGTCCTTCCCATGGAGAGCATAAAGGATATGATCTGCTCATTCTTCAGAGTTCTCGTGCTTTAAGATTTAATGGAAGCATCTGAAATCTTGCTCTAGCTTGCTTTCTTTGTAGCAGCCCTCAGTGTGGTTAATATAAAAACCTGTAGACAACTTGCCTATACAGCCTCTTGTTGCCTGTTGCCCTCTGGGTTCATGACCGTATACCCATCAAAAGCTGAACATGACGTGTGCTTCCACCAGCAGAAGAGCTGTGTTCTTGAATCCAGAGTGGCTGGACTTAATCCCTGCAGATGGCTTTCCAGCTTTGCTGCTTTTTCCTCCCTTTCCTGGGCTATAAAGAAAAGGGAAAGGAGGGATGATGGCTCTGTAAAGGGAGTTGTAACACTTGTTGACTGTGGTACTCTCCTGCTAGCTTACGCGTTACCTTCTGGTGTTCTGCTGCCCATAGAAGTGAATGTTTTTCCATATCTTTGTTTCCACTCTGCATTCCTGTTCCTGAAAGTTACCTTTCAGTGTGGGTTCCAGCCTGACAACTTCCTTCAACTGTGTGTTGAATGCTCAGCTTCTGCCCTTTAGGTCTAGAGAAACAGCAGCCCAAACCAAAGGCTTTGGGTTTCCTTTTAGTGCTTTTGTCAGTGGGAAGCAGAGAATGCTCTTTAGTATCTTCTCTGGTCCTCACTAAAAATATGAACCGTTTTTTATTTCTCTGGGAATCCAGTGTCCAGTCTTAGTCTGAACTGGTGTAGCATTTTCTTCTCATATCTAATCAATGGATCCAGTGGTATATCTCCCCTTTTATCCTTCTGCTTGCTTACACTTGCATGCTTACTGTATCAATGAAGGTGAGAATCCCAATTTCAGTATTTGGGGAGTTCTGATTTTTGAACTTGTGGGATTTATTAATAATTTCAAATGGAGAAAAATCACTCTTTGAAATAGCTCCACTTCATGTAAATACTAAATTTAGGATCATGTTCTACCAATATTTACCTTAATAGACATGTCCACTCTTCACATGAAGTTTGCCAGGCTTTTATGTTACAGTAAGGTGAAATTGGCTGCCTGCGAAAAGTAAATATGTCTGATTAATTTTATCTGTGCAGAGCATATATGACCTTTCCATTCATCTTCAAAAAAGTTTCCTGTGCCTGTACTTTACAAATGATTCATCCTTTGTGGTGGTGGGGAAAGGACATAGGGGATTCCCTAGGAAAATGTTGCATTAACCGTAACTTCAGTTTATTCTTGCCTAATGGAAATAGATAATACTGTGCATGGATCAGCTTTTTGGAGACCAGCCCAAACTCACTTGGGTGCTTGAAATGAAGTTTCCCTTGATTTGGGATCTGTGGTGGAACTGTTACTTTGAGAGGTGTTAATTAAACATTAGAGGATTATAATGTCTTAATTATGTTCATGTAATTGCCACTACTTTAGAAGGAAGCTGTCAGGAAGGCAGTGATGAACCTCAACTGGAGAACTGCAGATGGCATAGGCCAAATAACTGTTTCTCTGACATGAAGGAAAAGAGGTGTTCCAATGTTAATGGTAGTATTTTATACCTAACTCAAAATCCATGAAGTCTTTGGAAAGGCTGCTTTTTAGGGAGGAGGACATGCTCACAGGGCCCAAGAAAATACATGACATGGATAGGGTGCTTTCACTGAATGTGAACCCAGACATGTGCTGGCACATTTTCTGACTTAAGGTGAAATTCCTTGCAAATGGCTTAGTCAACCTAACAAAAATCAGAACTGCAATCTCTCAGTTCAGGAAAGTACAACATAATTGTGATTATAGCTTTCTGCTGTCTGAGCCACTTAAAAATGAATGACATGCTGAAGAAAGGTAGAATTTGCAAATTTATTTATTTATTGCCTTCACTTCTTTAGTGGCTGGATGTAAAGATAAGTTACATGATTGCAAGTCCAAGAAAGGTTCTCCCTGGAATGTTTTTGAAAGCTTCCAGAAAGAGAGTGAGAGTCTGATGAGTTTGGATTGAAAAGTGAAAAATTCCAAGCACGAAGCTCACAAGTTTTGTTGGAGGCAAAGAAAGCTTATGTTTATAGCTGTTTCAGGCCTGATCCAGCTCTTGCTGATGTCAATGGAAAGCCCTTTGCTTGAGTTCATCAGCAAGGTTCTGAGCCCTGAGAGAAACAAGATTTATGGAGAAAGCTGTAAATGGGCAGTTTATACCTTTCACCCTGTTTAGCAGAAGGAGCTGCAGAAGATTAATCTGCAGCAGTTTCACTGCTGAAGAGATTTAAGCCATGAAAAGATGCAACAGTGCTAGTAATGACTGCTCAGATGCTGTCATTTGCATTTCCAGGATTTTGAAAGGGTAAGCAGTGACTGCTCGAGTGGTAGACTTGGAAAATACAGTGTCTAGCTTGGTATGTTAGGAAAAGCATGGGTTGGGTTTTCTGGTTTTTTTTTGAGGGGGGGGGGTTGGTTGTTTTTTTTCAGGAAACAGGGTAAAGTATGACAGCACCACCACCGGGGCACTGGAGGCAGGCCAAATATACATATTTGGTTAGAGAAGAAAAACAACCATCTGTCTAGAAAAGGATGTAAACATTAAGTTTTAACTTTCTGTCTTAGCCTCTTCTGCAACAGAAAGGAAGCCTTGTATGTTGAGCTATTCTGCTACTCTGTTAAAAGCTACTGTAATTCAGGCTGTGTTGAAAAGGAGCAATTTAGGGATAGATTTTTTTCTTTTACTGTATTTTTCCAAAAGATGACTTTTTCCACATAGGTCCCTTCTGACTCAAAAAGGGAGAAATCATCATTTGGAAGGAAATAAATCTCTGCTGATGGCTACTCAGAGAAGAAAAGCAGCCAATGAGCGTGGGTGATCTAATATTAATAAATGTCATGGATGATACACTGAATAATCTCTCAGTTGTTTTTGTTACACTATTAAGTTTAAATTTAGGCTTCCAAGAAGCACAGGCACACTTACTTGTTGCGGGTAGGTGCATTGCAGTGAAACTTTGACTGGAGTATCAGTACAAGGAGTGAAGTATGCTCCAGTAGCATATCACTATTATGGCACGATCAATCTGTAATAGATGGGCTATAAGGCTGGAAACCTACTGAATGCAAAGGAGTCTTGCACCCCTTCAGCAGTGCAGGGTTCAGCCTCAGAGTGGCTGCTGGCCAAGGGTCTGCTGGCATTGTAAACCAGGATAACTCCTGCCCAAAGAATGGCTGAACTGCTGTCTAAAATAATTTACTGCTACACAGTTGTGTCAGACCAGGAATGGTCTTACATGCATTAACTGAGGACCTGACCCATTCAATTCATATTGTGTCTTCATTGTTGTTTATCCTCAATCTGGTAGCTTAGGACAGTGAATCTATTCCAGTTTGAATTAGGTTGGGTGCAAGCAATCTTCAAACACAGAGGACCCCTTTCTGCTGTGACTGATCCTCCATCTTGTGCCTTCTACTACTTCAATCCATCATCTTTGCCTCGGGCCCTTTTCTTATATCCTGTTAAAGCTGTTGAATATGAGACCATTTCTGTTCAATCCTCAACTGCAGTCAGGAGCTGGATGGCAAATCTAGACCTTAAATCACAAATTTCCAAACAGTTTTGCCCCTAAGACTTTTATTATGGACATTTACGATGTCATTTTTTCATTGTTGTATATGCAATGTAGGTAAATATCAGTTAGCTGAAGCCTGTTATAAATCTGATTTAACAATTAATAGAGGAAAAGTGCTTCCCAATATAATATTGCAGCTTTGACTTAAATAAAAGACAAGTAATTAAACTGTCTCATTCTCACTGTTGGACTTAAGTCTGCAGGGACTGAAGAGCATTGGACGTGATTTTTGTGGTTAGTCTGTGCTATGAAGCATAGAAAATGAACCTGGAAAAAATACAGGAGAGGTTTGACTTCTGATCACCGAACTAAAATCTGAGGAGATGGCAGAGGAAGATTTGGGGAAGATGTCCCAGGCTGCTTATGCAGTGCTGGGATATTGGTAGGGAAGAGAAATGTGTGCTGGGAACATAAACGCACCCAGGTCCGGATCCAAGGCCACTAAAGGCAATGCACAAGGTCCCACTGACTCTGTCTGTGTCTTCGTGTTGGACTAGCCTGTTTCCTCCACCCTCTGCCCTGAGCCTGGGGCTGGAGTGCGTTTTTGCAGTTGAGTCATCCAGCCTCTCAGAATAGGAGCCTAATGTTAATGCATCTGGAACAGCAAGAGCCTGGCCAAGTGCCTGTTCTGATTTGGTGAAATATTCTTGGCAACTACCAAGCATTTTAAAAACAGTCCTTCATTAAATACAGTTTTATATGCCAAAGTATGCCAGTTTCACTTTATATGCAAACTATTCTAAGGAGACTTATGTGCAGACTTATATTCATGATAATAGCAGGAGCTGCACTGCCACAGTCAGGCCAGGATAGCAGTACCTGGAGGATGAGAACTGGCAATTGCTGTGTCAGGCAATGTAAACACAAGTGCCTCTGTTATTTCTGTCATCTTTCATTCACTGTGTCTATGCATGAAGCCCAGATCTGTCCACAAAATCTCAGTCCTATGGACTCCCACTGACTTCTGTGGGGCTCTTTTGGCATGGAGGGGCTTTTCCAAACTGAGCTCAAAGCGCTGAGGCCTTTCAGGGCACTGGCTGCTCTGTTCTGTGTGAGTCCTAGGTGGCATTTCATGTGTGGCTGTAGAGCAAGTGATGGCAATGCTGTTGATGACTGCTTCTACCTTTATGGGAGCTGATAAGTGCCAGCTTCTTAGAAAGTTGATTTTAATAAGCCAAAATAATTTTCCAGATTAAGATGATACTGGTAGTAAAGATATAAGTAGCAAACTTTGTTTTCCAAACATGTTTGGAAACACTTTATGGTTGCTCTCAGTACTCCCCTTTGCATAGTAAAGTCAGACTTGCTGAATTTGGCCTGCTAGGGTCTAATATTTTGCTGTTTAGCATTCACATGGCTTATGTGCGTCTTTCCCTCCTGACAAATTTCGGGAGCTTGATGTAGTCTCTTTTGCAAATCCTTCCTGTGAAGGAAAAGAGGAACCACATGGCAACACCAGGCAAGGACCAATTTCACAGCTATTGCCTGCAGTGTGAGGGAGTCACCATATGGATGGAGCGGTTTTAGTAGCACAAGAGCAATCCCAGATGAGGGGAAGGTGATAGGCATGTTCCTCCACACCCCTCATCCCAGCTCTTATGTTCTAGGAAAGGAGGGCAGGAGCCACTGAAATCAGCAGTTCTTGGCCTCCCAAGGGAACACAAGCTTACACGCAGCCAGGATCCTCCTTTGCCCTGGCCCAGCTTCTACATATGCTGAATCCTCCCAGTGCACGAGCAAGCTGCAATTTTCCTGTGCCCTCAGCTGGGATGGGGGAATTGGCATGTGTCTGGCTGGTCCAGATCCTTTCCTCTTATAGTGGAAATGTGGAGGTAGCTCTGGATCTTACAGGTAGGAATAAAGTGTGTTTGAGAGGTTTTCACACCTTCATGTTAATGCATAACTGCGTTGCATTTCTGGAAGGAGATCACTTTGCCCATGTATTTGCCCATGCCCTTCTCCAAAAGGGGATGCGTACTCCAATACCAGCAGGAGTGACTTCTTCAAGGACCGTATGTTTTTCATGTGCCTGATCCTATGTGTAAATGTGGAACCCATTTACTGAATACAGGTCATGGCTGAATTAGGCTGGAATGGGGTCTACCCTGAGGCGCTCGAGCTGCAGAGCTGACGAGCACACCAGCGATGTGTGAGCTCAAGTGTTTGGGTTAGGAAATGTGTCTATACCAAGCTGGCTCAGGGCTTCTCAGATGGGTGCCTCAAGTAGTCTTGTCCTCTAATTGTCAGTGGCTGGGGCTGCTATAGGAAGGGGCATGGGGAAAGGGAAGATGCAGTAAAGCATCCGGGTGGCACCTGGGCAGAGTAGGAATGAGACCTACAGCCATTTTGTTATACGTCCTGCCTGTCTTCTCTGTGCTGACGTGGCCCTGTGTCAATCCTTCTGAAAGATGCTATGTATTTGCAGTGCTGATTTGTGAGCCCTTCAAATGAAGCTGCTTCACTTCTGTCGCATATATTTTTGTAGCGTGCTGAGGGTAGTGTCGCTGACTAAAAACACACATTTAAAATAATATTTTATCTTTTTCCTTCTGGGCTGAATGTAATGTTTTGTTTGATCCCAGGTCAGGGGCAGATGAATTCTATTTTTTGGTGTACTCAAAATTTTTAAATCATTTTGGATGGGTCTGAAACAAAATACTGTGTTTTCACGTTCACCTAGGGAACCAAAATGTAATTATTTGCACAGCTGTAATCATACTTCAAAGGAGATGTGACTCCTCCTGGAGCCCCAGGTGCATGGAGAGGGCACTCCAGCCCCTGCCATGAGTTCTGCACCCTTCTCTCTGCATCTGTGGAAATGCAGGACCCTTGCCCTGCTATTTTGATGACTGCTGTAGCATCCCGACCAACAGGTTGCATTTTACAGTATGAAACTCAAGATACATCTAAACTGATTCATCAGAGAATGCAGTTCCTCCTCTGCTATGGGCTGCTGTGCTGTGTTAACGTGGTACTGACCTTGTACTTACAACTCCATCAGTGTAATCCTCTTCCCTGTTAAAAATCTAACCAGCATCGAGATGCAGCCAGACAAGGCTATGTGGAGCTGAAGGCAAGGATGAGGTTGCACTTACGTGTGCACACCTGCATGGGCTCCAAAACTGCTGCCTACCAATTCCTGTTTAGAAATAAATAGGAGCAGCTTTCATCCCGTAAGCAGCAGTCCAAAAAAATTGTGAGAGAATCAATGGGCTTTTTAAAACAAAATTTTCCACAAAAAGGTACCTCTGTGAAAGTATTTTTTATGACAACATTTTTTTAAAACTTATAAAACTTCCAGCAAAATTGTTTATCAAAACATTTTTGTCTTCTGGTAGTCAGAATGTACTTTTGATATTTGCATTTAAACCTTGGGGAACCTTCTTAAAAACCTTGGGAAGGCTTGAAAAAATGTCTGCTTTAAGTGCTTTCAGAACAAAAAAAATTTAAAATTCTGTTTATTTTTATACCAGCAAAATAGGTTTATATAATTTAACCAGCTTGTCCCTTTGGCTGCCTCGTACCTCCAGTTTGAGCTAGTGTCCCAAGGGATGTAGGCACCAAGCTGTCTTGGGAGAGCACTGCTCATGTGGCAAGGTGGAAGTTTCTTCATTTCTGTCTGGACTTGATCATCTTTATTTAAAAAAAAAAAAAAAAAAAAAAAAAAAGAGTTCTCGGGTGCAGGCTGTATTTTATTGCTCATGCTTAGAGATTTGCTTGATATGTGAGTGCAAAAATATACTTTTTTTTTTTTTTTTTTTTTTAGAGATTTTTCTTCTTTGCAGTTCTGTTGTAGCGTATTCTTCCCAAAGTGCTGTGATGGATGGTACCTTTTTTCTCCGGAGTTTGCGTATAAGAACTGCTTCAAGTTAGGTGCCTTTCAGATGAAATTGAGAAACAAGGGGGCTGGGAAAAATGAGGAAAACGAGACAGAGGCTGGAAGGTCCAGATAATCTGGTAAAAAGCCACATGGTTTGATATCATCAGAGAGCTTAGCCTGTCCAGTTTATGTCCGCAACTGGGTTTTAGTGGAGATGGGGGAATTGCTGAAAGGATTGCAAAAAGTGCAGTACAGTGAGGTAGCTCTGTGGGGTTTGGGACACAAAGAGAAAGTTTACCAAGTTAAACCCAGTGTGTTTCTTTTTTTTTCTTTGATATTGATTTCTATATCTGATTTTAATGGGTATTTATTACCAGCTTGCTTTATAGAGCAGTTATTAAAAAAACAGCCTCTTAAAAAAATTATTAAAAATTATGTTTCCATTGGCAGTGGAACATTTTTACAAACAAGGTATGTAATTACTTTTTTAACTAGCAAGGTACCTGCCGTTTCCTTTGGTCACTGACACAGTGTTGCCTCTTTTTAATGACTGGGTGCAGAGATATTTTTTTATTAAAGCCTTTGGGAGACTCCAGCTTTAGCAAAGGTTTGTTAAAGCAGACTGGAGACTTGTGGGGCGCTTACTTCTCCAGCAAGGCTGTTTAAACAACTCTGTGGTCTGGGCAGATGTCCAGCTGGATGTATTGATACTTTGCTGGATTCATTCAGCAAAGTTTTGTTGCTAAGTTGTTTCTTGACTGGCAAATCCTGTTCAGCAGTGGTTCGAGATCTGCCCAGCCTCAGTTTTTAGCATTGCTTGGGACTATTTGTCCTACTTAAATCTGGGGCAAGAGTGAAAGGTGGTCTTGCGTTGCAGCCTAATTGCTATCTTGTTTCTCTTTCTGTGATCAAAGTCCCTTGAATAACATGAGCTGGTGTTAAATCCTTTGAGAAATCCAGCACTGCCACATCCCCTGCAAGTTAGAGGTAGTTGAACAACCAACCTGCCCCATCCTGGCCACCTGTGTCTATAGCTTCTTTCCACCTTAGTTCCTAAAGAGACCGAGATGAATCCCCAACAAAGGGCTGAGGCTCCAGTTTTTGAGTTAAGTGTCCATAGGTTTTCTTTCAAGGAAACAAGTTATAATTTGGGGGAAAATGTTTAAAAGCTGCATTTATGCCCAAATCATCTTCTCTGCTAGAATCTAATTTTCTTTATGTGCCCATTTTTTTGTTGCTGCATTCTTAAGCATGACAGCAAATACCAAATCTCACGCAGGCTTGTGACAGGATGTGGCCTCAAGGAAGACCAAAGAGGAGGTCTGTCTGCCAAATAAATTCCCTGTAAGGCTGTCTGGCGTTGGTTAGACAAACGGAAAGCTGAGACATCTGCTACGCTGTTGAACACACTCCCTTCACTATCTCCTGCTGCCACCCACATTCTCCTCATACGTGTCCTGTCCACCTGCCCTGTCCTGACATGTGCTTTGTACGTCTAGACAGGAGTCTGTGCATCTGCCTGACAGCTCAATCAAATTCATTCTCCTGGATTGTCTGGACACCCTGGAAATGCTTGCTCTGGGACACAAACATTTGTGGCTTACCTAGAGCTGCGTCTAAGCCACAAATATTTTGTGTCCTGGAATTAGCCTTGCATTTACAAGTGTGTTGGTTAAAGCAGCAATAGAGATCTAACCCAGAGACCCCCGTGCTACACAGGCTGCAGGGATAAGAGAGATCCCCTTTTCTGCCCAGATGGTCTTTCTACACTGGCTGCTTCTGCAATATATACAATTCCCACCACTGATAACTGTTAATTAAATGGTAGGCTCAGTGCCTTGAAGCACTGTTTTCCAAGACAAGGAGGTAACAGGCACTGTGTTTATGGCCCTTAGCAACATGTGTTCAGTTTTGAGCAACTCATCAACAGCACGATACTAGCAAATTAGTGGGATTTTAGAGAAAAGTGCATCTAGAAGGCTGGCACAGACGCATTGTCACAGGGAAGGTTTAAATGTTAATTACAAGTAACTTAACTGAGCAACCCTAAAGAGTCTGTCTGCCAATGATTCCCTAGTTCAAAATGACAGAATTGCCCCAGAGGAGACTGAAAGCACCTGAATCCAGAAGGGGATCCCGACATCCTCAGTTAGCTGCTGCCTGATCCCAGAGGCAGATCCACTGGTCCTTTCCTCAGTAGCAATAGTAGCCTAAAGCGTCCCCTATGTCCCCTCCCTTTACCTGCTTGTGTCTGGCCCAGTGCCTGGCGTGCCTGTTTGGTAAACCAGCATGGTAAATTTGATTGGTGAACTGTTCCAGGGTATAAAATAATCCTAGAAAAAAAGTCTGACATGATCTGTTCACTAACGCTGTGTCCTGGGCAACCCTGAGATCGACTGGGCTGTCAAAGCAGGGGGGGGTGATTGATAGGCCACAGGCAAAGGTGGGAGCTGTTTAAGCTGGCATAGTTGCTGAGACTAACATGGGCTGACTTTGCCAACCACCTAAAATCCTGCTTGTAGTTAGGTATGCCTGTGGTCTGGACAGAGCCAGACATTTCAGTTCTTAATGCTCGTCCATAAATTAGCTATCCTCTGGTTTGTCTTATGCACAGGGTTCAAGCTAATGCACCTTCTTAGACCAGGCAGAGGCAGGCTGGATGCCTAGCACAGCTCAGGGAAACAGTAACATTTGCCTCTACCCAAGAATTATGGCTATAGCACACTCAAAGGATGAGCTATGCTGAGCTTCAGGTCTTCTCAAGGAGAGTCAAACTCGGCACATCATCCCCCTTGTTCCCCAGTGGTTATTTTAGCTACTAGCTTGTGAAATGTTGATGGTGGGATGGAGCAGTCCCCCTTACAAGTGTCATATTCTTTGCAAGCTTAGAGTCCAGTGCCCAAACCCACTCTGTTTCCAGGTTGCTGCCCAAAACACTAAGCAACAGAGTTGAGCTAATTCTCAGCTCACTTCTCCTGGCCTAATGGCTATGGTATGCTGGGAAACGAAGGGAATGAGAGCAGCACCTTCACAAAAAACCTGGCTGCTAGGGCAGTCTCCTGCAAAGCAGGATCTG
The DNA here is from genome assembly GCF_900496995.4 of Aquila chrysaetos chrysaetos. Taxonomy (NCBI): domain Eukaryota; kingdom Metazoa; phylum Chordata; class Aves; order Accipitriformes; family Accipitridae; genus Aquila; species Aquila chrysaetos. The sequence goes on along the minus strand of NC_044009.1, from coordinate 13,404,280 downwards.
CAGGTTTAAGTCCCTCCAGCAATGAGCTGAACCCTTTTGCGATTTGTCACCAAGCACTGAACTGTCAGATGAAGCGGGGGACCATACAACTACTCCTTCAGCCTTTAAAAGATAAGCTCCCAGGAAAGCTTTTGAGCTGGAAATCACAAGTGGAAGGAATTGCTTGCAATTTAAAGTTAGGTGCCAAAGTCATGAGAAGAAGATGGGATTTAGGAACTACTCTGGTGCAGTTCCTGACACAGAGCAATTCCTCTTCTGTGGCACTAAATCTGCCCATATTCTTTGCAGTGCATCTAACTTGGATGCTTGAGTTTCAGTAGGTGAAACTGCACTCCAATTCGGAAATCTGGGTTAGTGAGGGGTGATTATATTCTTAAATATATACTATTAATTATAAGAAATGCTGGCCTTCAACTATGCTTAGAGCCACTGGCCTGTGTGTGATTGATCCTCCTGCTCCAGAAAGGTCTTTTTGACCATGAAGCATTTCTACAACTTCTTGAAATTTGCTGTTGAAAACCACTTTGAGAATCATGCCTGGCTTGTCGCAAACAGTGGTGGCCTTATTTATTGCCTGGGAGGAAAACCGAGAGGGAATCCAAGGGCTTTGGCATGAAAGGCATATAAAGGATACTAATGACTTCATATATTCAGCATCAATCCTTAAGTCCAGTGGCAAAGAGGAGCAGCCGATGAGTGGAAAGACTAAAAGCTCCTTCCAACTCATATGCGACATCTTTGCTAGTGAGTGAAGTGGCGAGTGGGGAGCCAAGGAAGCCTGTGGACACACCTCATCAGTACCTTCTCACCACTGAGCATGGCCATGTGTGGGTCTAAGACAGTTCTCAGGGCTAAATTACCCTAATTGTGTCTTCCCGGATCAGCTCTTCTAGCCAAATAGCTGGATTTCATCTAACCCAACTATTTTGCTTTTAACAGATAGGAGGCCTTTTCATGGCTGAGCCATTCATTCTCTAATCCCTCCTTTTTCCTTGGCTCAGGTTTGCTATAGTTACTCATGGTCTGCTTGTGTCAGTCTGTCTGTGTGGGCAGAGTCTCTGCCAGCCAGTCCCAGCAGGGGCAACTCTGACCTGTCTTTTCATTTTAATCAAGATATCTGTCACTGTTATTGTATACAGTGTTCAAAATACCCGAGCTATCAGACTGGTCTTTTTCAACATGGGTTTTATCTTGAATAGGCATATAAAAACACTGGCTTGTTTTGCAGTTTCATAAACAGGCAAGCAGATTGTATAGAGTAGCTTTGGGTTCTGTTGACTTTGAGGGTCTTTGAAGATGCTTTAAATATACATCACTTCCTGGTAGCTCATTATCTAGTCAAACAAGGAGATTTTATGGTTTAGAGTTATAGAAAGGAAGGAATCAGCTAATGTAAATAACAGTCAATGGATCAAGGAAGAAGTAATGATTTTTATATTCATGATTGTCAGAAAATGAAGTTGGGACTTGCAGAGTATCTTTGCAACAACCCGGTAAAATCTTTAGCACAGGCATAAATGTGTAACCATTGCGCAGAGCAGCAGGGACTACCTGTTTACTGAAAAGTTAAATTCTGCTTAAGTGTTTTGCTAGATTAGGACCAGAGTATGAATTTCTTGAAACCTTATTGGCCTTACTTCATAAATGCTTAACAGAGGCATTGCTATCTTAGGCCTACTTATGTGTACAGAATACCTTGAAACAAGAGCTGGAATAAGGCTTAAAGAAACCTGATAAATGGACAAAGGAGCGCACAGAGCCAAATTCCTGCTTGGCAAAGTTCCTCCAGCGTTAGAGCATTTGGCAGACAATATTTAATAAAGCACTTGCATCCACACTTAAAACTTCACGCCATTAGCATTCCCCGCTTCTCTTCCTCTGTATCATTTTTCTTCATACGCTATTGAAATTACACAGAGATGACCATTATAGCTCTCAAGGTATTTGTGTTAGTAGAAAGTAGAGGTGTTGGGTAGTGTGTGTATCACTACTGTGAATGTTTTGGATGGGCTAGTCCTTTGCTGAGCAAAGAAGATTCCCTGTCTTAACTCAGTCCTTTGCAAAGGACAGTAAAGGACTGAGTTAGGACAGGGAATCTTTTCCCCTTTTCACCTAGGGATAAAAAAAAAATAAATCAGCATTTGCTTTTTTTGCCAGAAACTAAGACATTATGACTAAACACAATTTTTTGAGGTGATGCTTTTCACAGGAACAAAAGGATATTTTTTTTTCTTTGGAACTTAACAGTTGGAAAAGGGGATGCTTGAGATTATGAGGGGGATCAGTGGTGCATATAGGAGATAACATGGTAACTTTTTGCCCCATCTTCTGCTGCAGAGTGTAGCCAGAGGTATTCCCTGTGACGCTGCATGGCCAGGTGTCCCCAAGGGAACGGCACTGGGTACACCACTCCTTACTCATTTGGGAGCTGTGTTTTGTGGGGAAATCCTTTCAGCCAAGAGCAGAACAATAATACCTCTACTCTACATGCTGAGAAGTTTAACTACTATCTGTAGAGTGCTTTGAATGCACTTTAAATTTTGTTTATAGCTCTGCTGAGAGCCTGAGCAGCTGGAAGATGGCAGGGAAATGGTTAGCTGGTGGTTGGCAAGTCTCACTGGGGATGGGGAGTCTCCGCAGCTCCACTCAAACAATGGCAAAAAACCACTTACCCCGTCCTCAAAAATGAAACATTTTACAGATGTCCATAAAGGAAATTGATTTGGGCTGCTTTATCCCATGTAGCTAAAAAGGGTTAGGAAGCTGTGTTTTCTTATTAGAATTTTTTTTTTCTGGGGGATAGTTTGTTGACCGAACAATAATTGCAATGTAACGTAGGAGGCTGTTTCTAGGTTTAAGGCGAGTTTCTTGCTCCCGAGTTGGGAACACCCGACAAGTCAGGCTGTGGTGAAGCACAAGTCCTCTGTGGGAAAGTCAGCTGAGAGCAGGCTGTCAGGCTAATCAGCAATAACCATGAGGGTCAGAGAGTCCTGTTTTCCTTGGACAGAAAGAAAGTGCCTGCACTGGGCTGGCTTAGAGATAGGGTAATGTGCTGAATAACAGGAGCCTGGATGGCTACCCAGCTAATGTACAAAATTGGCAGTGAAAGCAAAATTTCAAGAGATGTTTTAAAACACAAAAAACTTTAGAGGATGCAAGTTCCCAAGCCTGGACACCTGAATTTGAACACTATTTCTACAGTTAGCAACAGATAGATGTGAATTCCTTCACTACGTTGACACAGCCCTTAGCCATTCACTTCTGTTCATTGGGCTTGAAAACCATACAGTATCTGAGGCAGGTATTTTCCTGGATGAATGCTTTCCAGTTTCATGGTGTTGGAAAACTCATAGGCCTTCTGTAGTACATTGGTGTGTGTTCCTCCCCTCTTTGCTTGTTTTAAGCTCTGCAATATTCAGGAGCTATATCCTAATGTATACCTATACTGTTCCTAGCACACTGGACCTGATCTTGGTAAGGGATGAAACAGAAGCAAAAAAAAAAAAAAAAGGGGGAGGGGGCGGGACAGGACAGACAAGCAATAACAAAGCAGGGCTCATAAATATTTGGGTTTAAAGCATTATGGTTGTTCAGAGCTGAGCTATCTCATTCATCCCATTGAGAGCAAATGGATGCTGTACTATTCTTCCCAAGTATCTGACCCTCTTCTCCATCCCTCACTGTCATTCATTTGTATTTTGTTCCTCTTGTCCACTCACCTCTGGGTGATAAGGAAGCTTTCTTCTTTTTTTTTCAGATAGGAGAAACATAGGGCAATTAGAGACTTGCACAGGGTCAGATAAGGGGCCCTGCCTGAGCTAGGGGTGAACCACCCTTTGGCACGTTATTTATCAAAGGAGGTCTTGCACTTGTGCTCAGATTTTTATATTTTCTTAAATCCAGTGGTTGTATCTGGCTTTTTTTAACTCAGAATCATCTGTGGGTAAGAAAAATGCCTCCCTGTGTCTCTAGCTTTAAATGAAAGGTAACACACATTCTTCTTTCTGTATGTAACTTCTCCCTCTGCTTCTTCCCCAGGCTGCAAAGTTGCTTGCTCAGGCTGCTCACCTCTGCTCTCCCTCTCACCCACCCTAATGTGGCTGGCAAGGCCACTCCAGCTCAGTGTATCACTTCTCACCTGGCTGGGGGTTTTTCCCCTGCCTGGACATGGTGTAGCGTGTGTCCAGCAGCTCAACTGGCCTCTGAAGACAGAGGCACTCTTAGACTGCCCATCTTCCCTCTGCAGCTGCCCTGGTAGTGAAGGCAGTAAATGCTGTTTCTGACCACAGCAAGCTGTCCAAAAGAAATAACTTTCATGTCAAATGCCCAACAGAAATTCAAGCCTATACCCTAGCTGCATGGCTGCATATGAGAGTCACGCAGATGATTCTCTAAGGGGCTCATCAGGCTGCAGTGCAGGTGCTTGATTTCTCTTCTTGCCCAGCAAACTGCCCAGGTTTAAGCCCAGTCACCCCTTTCCCCTTCCCTCCCCAGGCTGAGCACTCAGTTGCCCTCGAGTGCTGCTTTGCGATGGGTGTGGATCTATTGGAAAACTAGCAAGCCAAACCTTCGGAGATGTTTTTCCAGGGGCTGGGAGCTGTGCCCTACCTGCTCCACCCTGAAAGCATCTCATGGCAGGCTCGCTGTTGCGGGGCAGAGCTGCTGAGGGAAGATGGTAGCAAAAGGCAGGACACGGGGGGGCCTGGGGTCTAACAGCCTTGATGACAAAGGATACGTCTGAGGTTGTGCAGCCTCTTTTTCTTTAAAACCTGTAAGAGGGGTCTGAGAAGTGCAAGGGGAGGTAGTGATGGGAGTTGTTTTACTGATTTTTTTTTTTTTTTTTTTTCCATGAAAACTAATTTAGAGAAGTTGGTCTGCAGAAATTTTGTCTGTATTTCTCCTTCCTCTGCTGAAAATCTGGAAGGGGAGGACTGGTGAAGATTTTGTCAACAGAGGAACCATGTAAATAAAGCTGATGAGTCAAGAGAGGAGTAGGTTTTAACCCAAGCGGTTCATGCTGTAGGCAGACCCACGCTGCCTTAGGAAGGCTGCGATATGAGTCCCACCTGGGACATCTCCAGCACCAGGAAAGGGGGATCCCTTGACCTGAGACCAACATTCCCTCTTCTTTGCACTGCTCTCAATTAGATGCTACAGGACCTGGTAATTGCATCTTTTGCTAGTTTATTAACAGACAGGCCAGGGGAGAGAGAAGGCATTTGCATTCATAGATTGATCCTGCTAAGGGTAAGAGCCCTCTAAACAGATGCCCAAATCTTGCTGCGAGCCCTCTAGCACCGCTTGCTGTAACACACATGGTCACTTTGGTAGATATTAGTGCTTGCTGGCACAAAACCTTGTGATGGGGGGGTGCTTTTAGGAGGGGAAAAACAAATGTCATGTTTGCTTGATGAAACAGGAGTAAGAAATCCAACCAGCCAAAGGTTTTGTTATCCTCTTGCCCCAAATGTCTGTGCCTCATCCCATTTTTTTCCTTTGAAGGCTGTTTTCATATTCCTTTGCTCAGGGGAAAATCTTGTTGCTCTACCAACTGCAGGCCTGCCAGAGAGAAACTCATTCTCCCTTTCCTCCTGACATTCCTCTTCACCCTCAGTTCCCCCTTCCCCAGGAGGTGATGGGAAGCACAGGGTTCTGCACCGTGCATCTGTCTGCCAGGCGTTTCACTTCATTGACAAGAATCCTCCACTGCTTTTTATTGAAGATGGGAAGTGTTTTGCAGGCTGGAGGTGACTCTAGGTCTGCTTGTCTCAAGCTTTCTAGTGACTCATCTGTCTGCAACTGATATGATGTCGTCCGGTATTTTTTTTAAACTGCAGACAGCATTATATGCTGAGGTATTGAAAGGCTGATTTCTGTTTTGACTGTTGTCATGCTGGCTTGCAAAGCATAAGGTATGTGTCACTTTTTGGGGTTAACCATTCTCATTCAGTAATGTTATTAATAGCTTCTATGCTCATGAATGAAAAAAAAGAAGCAACTTGTTGAAATTGGAAGGAGTAGGAGGGAACTTCTCATTTTTTCCGGTCTGCTATGGATTTCAAAGGCTTCCCCCAGAAAGAGACACTCACAAGAAGGCTGAGTTTCATTCTGCCTGAATGGAGCCTCAGCTAATTACAACAGAACTGACTCTGGCTGTGTTATGCTACAGAGTATATTGAGACTTATGAATGAAACCTGTTACATGTTAACACATTAAATATATACCCACAATGTCTGGAGCTATGTAGTAGTAGCTTAAAGGCTTAAAATTTAGAATAAAAAAAAAAAGTCAGTAGATTGTATTAAGCTCATTAAAGAGATAAAGGTAACATACAAATTAAAGCACAAAAGAAATCAGTTTAAAAGGATTGTCTGAGACAGCTTGAAAATATTTCTCTGGCCACTGGTCACTACCTCTAACCCAAGAGGTAAATGATAACAAATATGCCATTTCTTTTAAAGGCTTCTGTTTCTTTCGGTTTTAACTGTATTTATTTACCTACCTTGACCCTTCTGTGATTCCTCTGCTTTCTGAATAAAGCTAACCTGTTAAGTAATTTGGATGGCATTTACAAAAAGGCCCACAGGTTCAGGAATTGTGCAGCTTTCAGATGAATATTTTATCATGCCTTTCAAGGGTGGCCACATCTCATGTCCTTCATTGATGATTCAGGGCATTTTCCACCAGCCAGAGCATCTCTTCAGAAGTTATGATCTTGGAAGGAGAGGATCTGAACAGCACTATATTTTATCACCTAAGTAACCCCAAAGTTACAGCTAGAGGGGCAATGTGCTGAAGGTGAAGAGGGTGGGTGAGGGAATAAAATTTCAACTCTGCTGCACAGTTCCTGGTCCTGATCCAGTGCAATGAGAGCTTGCCTCTAATCCAGTGGGCTGCAAATGATGCCTGTAATCTTTGGTCCCTAAGCATCTCACCAGGATATTAATAATTCTGTATGTCAGAGGAACAGAGGAAATGAACTAATTAATTGAGGAGCTCAGATTGTACATTAATGAAACTTCAGGAACAGACAGACAGGACTGCCTGAGCCACTTGCTTAACAACAGATACTAGAGGATAAACAAAGCATGGGAAAATAGGGAAACAGCTGAAAAGTCAGAGAGAAATAGGAACCCCTCTGAGACCCTTGCAGTTTTAGTGTGATGGTGTTGCATTCCTCCCTCAAAACAGAAGTCCCTGAGGTTGAAGTAACAGGAGAAAGCAGAGTCCTGCTCTGGAAGTCTTAGGCAAAGAGGTGGAGGGGCCAGGTTATCCCTCTGGAATTTTTATCGGCTCCAGCTGCTTTTCTCCAGGCTGATTCACCCCTGTCTCTAAGGAAACGTGGGGAAGAGATGACGTTTCTAGCAATCTGGAGGGACTTGCAATATGCCTTCAGGGCACTGGGTGTGTATAAACAGAAGAATTTGAGATCAATTACCTGTGCTGTTTAGGTTGGCTTTTCCCTCCCCTTCCTTTGCTGACCTGTAACAGAACTTGTATTGAGGTGATTCATCCCCCCAATTTCTCTTAGTTACTATGGAATACTTCGCAAACAGCATGCATACATGACATAACCAGTCACGTGTATGAGCACCAAAATGGTTATCAAGGAGTCGGTGGTGGGCTAGTATGTTTTTTTTAATTATGTTTTCATTCATATTAATGAACTTGCAGTAACTGAGGATAAAAATTTACAAGTTACAGAAAAAAGCCAGTGTCCATGATTCATGATGGTGTTTTGTTGAAGCGAATCCCTTGTGAGTAAGGCCGCTGAATATATAGAAAAGAAGAGAGATTATTTCTTCATGGGACTTCTAAAATGCATTTCACTCAGCTGCAGTTAACAGGTACAATGAAAGCACCTGGTTTCTTTGCAAATACAGCTACTAGCAATATATATTTTAAGAATATCAAAGACTAGAAATTCTGTCAAATCAGTGTAGCTCTGTTCATTTCAACAGTGATTTTGGTTTAAACAAGCTACAACTTTATCTGTGTTTTTCTTGACCAAAATAAGTGGCCAAAAATTGTCAAGTTTCACCCAACCATGTTTACACAGCCTCGTCGATTAGTACATGTATCTTGGGTGTTGTATTTGTGCTGTGTGTTATTTGATAGAAGGCTCCAGATTCATGAAGCACTTAAGAACATCTTTTGAGTTTATTATTAAACAGCACATACAAAATGACATAAAGAAATGAGAGCCCGATTCTGGACTCTGATCAAGTTCTTGATGCAGTGTATTCATCGGATTTGTTGGTCCCAAATACATCCTTGTCTATACAGCCTCCATAGTCTTGTAGTCAAATACATGTGATTTCCCAAGTCAAAGGAAAATCTGCTTAGGAATTATGGCAAAACAAAACCCAGTTTGTTCTCTCAGGGCCGTGTCTCCCCACAAGAAAACAGGGGTGGTGTTACGGGGTACTAAGTAATGCTACTGAACAAGGCTGTACCCTGGGCAAAACAAAGGTCAAAGGGAAGACTGTAAAAGGCTCACTGGGCACACACCACACTGTAACTACACTCACTGCTGCGGTTTGCCCCTGTGTGGGGCTTAGAGGAGTGGGTGGAAAGAGGATTTGTTTGTACATTGAGCTCCTGTTAATGGTTAGCCAAAAGCAAACTTACACCTGCTCAATGGGACATTGTCCTGTCATGCACTTGTGTTGGAGAGCAGGTGACCTTTTATGCTTGGGTGGTGGAGGCAGTTGCCTAGGCTCCTACACTGGTCAATGCAGATGCAAACCTGCTTGGAGTTTCTTAGCTCCTACTATGCTGATTTGATACACTAGGAGACTCTAAGACTAAGGGAATTTCCATACCATAAAGCTGATTTCCCATGCTTGCAGAGATCCCCATACTTGCAGAGTACATGGATGCACTCGCTTTAATTCAAAAGCAATGCTACTGTGCTTTGCAGCATACAGCACACAAATAAGTCTTGCGAAGGTGATGCTGCATCTGGATCAGAGCTGAATTGTACCCTGACAGCTACACCATGCTCCTACTCCGGCAGTTTCAGTGCTTGCAATGACCAAGAGCCCAGCTTGAGCCTGGAGGGGGGACCCCAGGGCAGGTGTGTCAGCAGGTTGAAGTTGCAAGGCCACCTTGCTCTAGAGAGGGAGGGAGTTGGCCAGTGCAATGTGAATCATGTAATTATGCCAGCTGATGTTGCAGAATTTCAACTTTTGTCCTTAAACAGCTATATCTTGACTTCATGATAGGTCTCATCCACAATCATAGGTGGCCCCAAGGTAAATTCACAGGGTAAAGGCCACCTCCACTCCCGCTGGTGATTAGATGGCCTCTTCAGCAACTGGAGCAACAACCTTTAGTCTTTCCATTATAAGGAGCAATAAGCACCTTTGGACTGAGCACAATTCAAGCCCTAGTTTAATGGGATGGAGCAGGTGGAGAGAAAGGAGAAGAATAAGGACCCTGGTGCTGCTCACCTGTGCCCAGACCACAGGCTACTGCTTTGCAAACAACGGGTCAAGTCATGGGCCACAATCTAGAAATCTTTGGTCAACAGCACTAGGCAGGTAAATTTAACTTCTGCCTGTTCCAACACTTCTGCCAGAGCAGAGCTGCAGAATCCTACGCTGTGGCATGTTGGTTTTGCATGAATTATATTTTCTTACATTAGAAAAATTATCTATAAAAGCAGAAGAAAAATCCCATCTAGCAAATAGTCTCAGTTAAACAAACACGTAAATTTATGGTAAGCCCTATGAACTACTGAGAAATGTCTACTAGGGCCCATAAATGTGCTGGCTTTCAGTCTCAGTCTTAATTACCCTGTGTGCTGCTTTACTATGTACTTCCAACCCATGCAAAGAAAATACATCAGAGCTAGATATAACAGCTGCTCATGTGTTACAAAGTTTCATCCTTTTGGAAAAATATATATATATTTGATAGTTCTGAACAGTCAGGCTTGTATTGATAGCTGGCTTTCATTTATTCAGTAGGATCCTATAACTCCTTCAGATCAAATCTGAGATGAAGCGAAGTGTGAGCACTTCTACAGATGTGAATTTGTGAAGAAAATTGCGGTGCTACTAATTTCTGATTAATCCTGACTCCTGCTTGAATGTGAGCTCTTTATAGCAGCATAGGAAGTAAAACTGGTTCACCATAAACCCCAAAAGAAGTCTAAAAACTTAGGGTGGTTTTTTTTTTGAGGGAAGTGTGTATTTTAAAGTCTGTTTTAATTTCCTTATATTTTTTTTTTCCTGTTTGGTTTGTATCTTTGAGAAATATCTACTTTTCCATTTTTATTGCACCTTCTCACACCTTCCCCTCTGGAGATTTAAAAATCTGAGATGTTTATAAGCTCAAATACTCTGATTTTATTGGTCCTCCAAGAGCTCCATGTATGGCTCAACCTTTACAGTCGGCTGATGTTCTTCTCCATGGGTTAAACAAGGCTGTTAAAGAAATGAAACCTCTAAGGACAAAATCCCCCAAAGGTGATTTATCAGACATTTGGCAGACTAAGTAGCAGCTCTGATAATGCTTCTAATGGGCTGAATGAAAGATCTATAATCTCTTTTCTGTAGTAAATGTGGGCAAATCTGGATCTATTCCTCCTAGCAACCAATAATTTGACATAAATTACACAGCAACTGCTTAGCAGGGTTTGGAGGGTGGTGTTTTTTTTTTTTTTTTTTTCTTTGCCCTGAAGATGAACTTCATTTGCAGCAGGGCTGCCAAATCCATTTCATTGTAAAGAAACTTGCTTTCTGAACTATATACCCGTAGGGAATGAAATTGAGTGGAAACTAAGCCAAATCCAATTGCTTGGCTATCTGTATCGGTAGATGTACGTTAACAAACAGTATCGTTCTTTGCATCTTATATTTACTAAGCTATTTATTTATTCGCTTCAGGCTGCGTTCCTGGAAGCCTGTCAAGCTGCTAAAATGTGTGGAGCCTGTCGGAGAGCTATGGGGGAGGCTCCCACCTTAAAACAAGTGGCTGTGTTACCAGCTGAGGAGTGGACGTGGCTTTCTGCAAGGACCTGTGTCATAACCTCTTGAGAATTTCTGTTTGCAGGCTGGTGTAGGGGGGAATCCTGTCTTCTGTCCTTCCTCCTCCTAGCCATTCTGGGTGGGCACGTGAGCCCTCACGTGCCACTTGTGATCTGGTCCTAAGGCTTTGCTGGCTGACAGTGTGACTTGCAGTTGGTTTTCACTTTTCTTTATGTGCCAGTATGGGTATCTGATGGAAATCACTGTCTATTCCTAAGGAAATCTCAGAGCAACAACAAAATGTGTCAAAGTTGAAGTGCTAGACAATTTTGACCTTTCTTCTAGGAGCATGGTTGTGGACTAAACCTTCATTTTTTCACAACAGCAATTAAGAATTCTGTTTCACTTGCAGGATAGCAGGATGGGTTTGCTGCTGGCTTTGAACCTATGGGATCCAAACTTCAAGGTGTCTGTAGGTGCCACTCTAATATAAACCTTTTAGCAAGTGCTGCTCGTCCCTACGCTTTGGCTTTAGATTGCAGCAGCAGTATATGCGGTGATCTTTTCTGCCTTTGAAAATCCTCCCCCTCCAGCCTATCCACTATCGCTATCAACTTACAACCTAACCATACCAGAAAGGGTAAATATAGTGCTCAAACTCACAAAAAAAATGCAGTCCAAAAGGGGAAAAAAATGTTCTCTCAGCCAATCAGAGCATGGACAAATGAATGAGTCATATCTGATATATTTAAAAATATATGGCCTGTTCCTGTAATGTAAAACATTGCTACAGCTTGCTGTTCAAATACAGTGGAAATTCCATATTTATTTCTCATGAAGCCTATCTGTTATGTTATCCAATTGAGTTACTTAGAAACAGCAGTCACTCCAGTGTTTTAACAGGGGACTGTAACCAAACTTTCCTTTGTGATTTCAGTGAAGGCTTGTCTTGACAATCCATGAAGATGATGTAACCAGAAAACAGCCCATTAGTCTCATCCAAAGCTTCAAATTCCAAGGTGCAATAAATCAAGTTTAAATGAGTTTCCACTGAACAAAAGTAAAGGGGCTTTGTGAAAAACTTTCATTTTCAGTAAGGTTTTCTTTTACTGCATATTATTATACAATTCTTTAAGCAGCAGCTAGTTATGCTAAAGTGGGAAGGCACTGATGAATTTGGTTTTGTTTCTGCATCCTTGTAAGATATTTTGTTTAACAGATGCAGAAGGTGCTGAAAGAGAGAAAAAAAGGGGGCAATTTCACTGTCATACTCTTAGGGGAAAAAAAATGCAGAATTTATTTCTTTATGGCCTATGGACCAGGCTGATTATATGTTGGAGCAGTGCAGAATTACCAGAATCAGCTGGAGATGTCTGAATGCTCAGTTGGCTACGTGTCTGTAAGCTCATTTTCATGTTCTGGCACCTCTAAAGCACTAGAAATACAAAAGTAGTTGTGTTTGTAGGCTAAGTTTTTTAAAGCAGTCTCCAGCATTGAGTCTAGCCCTGTTCTTTAGCACATAAAATTTGGCAATGCTGTGAGTACATGAAAGGATATAGCAGAGGTGTGTGAAAATGCAGCTTTATATGCCTTTGTTGGATATAGATGCTGGAGAATGTAATATATACAAACACAGGTGCATATGCTTGACTACACACATACAGTTACACTAAATAAGCACATGCAGTTAAGGCTGGCTCTCATTCAGTGACTTTGCAGAAGCTGTTGGCTGTGTCTCCCTCTCTATACATGTGTCTGTGTTCCCCCAAACCTCTTCTTTGTTCGCCCAGCTCCCCCAAATAGTGACATGCATTGCTCTGCAAAGACAAATGTCAGCTAAGAGAAGAGGAGGGGAGGTCTCAAAAGCTAGGGCTCTGCAGAAAAACAGGACTCTGACTTTTAGCAAAGCTTCCTTACATTCTTTTTCAGTACCTGCCAGCTCCTGCCTGCTGTAGGTTGCAGAGGCTCTAGGATTACTAATGCCTGCACCAGACCTGTTGGGCTCCGCAAAGCCTGCAGTCAAAGTCACATCAGCCATTCAAGGCTTTGCAAAAGAAACAGGAGGCCCTGCAAGGGGAGTCAGAGAAGGGAGGGAAAGTGCATTTATGTCCTTGTTGGGCTGTCTTTGAGATTTTTTGATGCAACATTTGTAAGCACAAATGGTGTGGAAGCAGGACTCGGATGCCTGACCAGATGCCTCCTGAGGATGACTGGAGTAGGTCTCTTGGCTTCAGTGAGCCCTTAATTCTTTAGGCATTTTTTAAAAATCCCCCAAACTGTATTGAGAAGCTAGAGCCACATTTGAGTATTTCAGTTCTTTTTTCTCATGTAGTCCTTTCTCAGAATGATGACCTGGGGCAGGGTGGGGAAGAGAAGAATTCAGTAAAGCTAAGCAGGATCATTTTGCCTGAAGCTGTTACGAAACAGCACTGTTACCACAAAACTAAAGAGCCAGTAAGCTCTAATGTTGGGGTGCCATCAGACGGGTGGGAAAGGGCTGGAGCAGTAACCTTTTCCCCCAGGTCAGCTATAACCCGTGCAGCATGCCCCTAGTGAAAGAGGAAGGAAGCCCGTCTGCGTAAGTGGCTTGTCTGGAATGTACAAAGCTACTCGGTGACCTTTCGATGCCAAAATTTTCCTGTGCAGAAAGTGCAGACAACAGTGTTTTCTCACCACACAGAGCTGTGAGGAGAATAAATCAACACAGTTTGAGAGATGCCCAGACACCACCGCTGCCCAGGCAAGTGTTTTTAATTGGAACTGCTGCCCAGCCCAGGAGTCCTGTCATGGGACATGGCTCTGCTGTGCCTAGCATGGGGTCAGCACTGGCCCCAGGGAGACCCTGGCTTAGCCAGAAACACACAGGGATTAGGGGCATCTGCCTCTGTTATTTGGGCACGTTTATCTTGTACAACACTGTGAGGATCTGTGGGTACAGCTGTGGTTGTCTGAGGGTCCCCCATATCTGTGTTACTGTTTTCCAGCAGTGATTTTGGTTTTTCCTTGAGTAACTTTATACCTGCTTGGTTTCTACATATTCGTGTGTTACACAAGGAATATAAAGTAGGAGAATCTATTAATTTTCCTTTTGAATATAGTAATGTCTGGAAGCATAGTGGGTGTGAGTGGATAGGGAGAGGTCTCTCTGGGTGTCATGATTAAACTGTGGCCAGGGAGAGGAGGGCACCTTTGCTATGGAGGCCAATCTCCCCAGCAGCTGCTGAATGCCTCCCTACTCTGCCAGCTCTCTGAGAAGGTTTAGCTTTGACGGCAGGGCTGGCTAAGCCACAGAAGCTGTGTGCTCTGTTGCTGTCAGAAGTGTGAGCTACTGAGGCTCCCTCAAGTGCAGAGCTCCACTTCCCATCTTCACGTGGGTGTGCTTGTGTATGAGCATCTGCCCCAATGCTCACCAAGGATTGGGAGCTGGACTCTTCTCCTCCTCTCCTTCCATCTCCAGAATTTCTGTGCAAATATGGAGCCCTGTGCAGAGGTGGGTGAAGTAATAGGAAATACTTCTGACTGTTCTCAGGAGCTTATGACCAAGGAAAACCAAACAAGCACCTGAGTCTAATAAATGTCTCGGGTCACTTTCCACTGGGTGGAGCAAATGGAGGACATTTTTCTTTTTGTCAAAAGTGCATCAGGTTGACCTAGCTGAGCAGGCATTGGGTGTAAGGAAAAAAACATAAACCAGCCAAGCTGATACTTGTATGCAGAAGTTTTCCTCTTCAGAAAATCCAGGTGAAATCAGTACAGTTTCTTACCAATTTAGCGGGAATCTGAGTCTGCCTCTTTATCTGAATGATCTGTGAATTTTGCACAGTGACAACAGGGAAGAGGAATCATGTTATCACATTCTTTCTGCACTCATGATATCAAATACCATTTTGTTGGAAATCATTGCAAGATCACATTACTTTGCTGTTAATGCAAAGAGACAGAGCAGAAAGGCTGCAGAAGAAACATGCATGTTCAAGTACAACCATTTACATCACAGTTCATGTTCCTCCCTTAGTTCAAGAATGTGTTCTTGAAAAATATGTGCCAAGTCAGTCACAAGCTATTGGGCCTGTTAGTGGTGGCTTAGGTAGAAAAGAAAGGTATTTCCCACCCACAGAGAAGTTATAACAGAGGCTCACTGGCCTGGGTGATGGAAGAGGTGAAGGTGTATGAGCAAAGGGGTCTTTTCTGGCCTTAGCAAAATATATGAATCCACAAATTTCCTGACTTGAGTAAAGCTCTCGCTGAACAGAGGAAGAGCTGAAGCATGCAAAAGTTGGCTGCAGTATCTTTTGCAGTAAGTACATGCAGTAAGAAATAGCATGAAAGGAAAATGGTTTCCTGATTAAATATGACCTAGGCTTATAGAGCTCTCTGGCATGGGAACAGTTCAGCTGGCCAGCAGACCAGATGTGCTGTCTACCTTACCAGGTGATCTCTTTAATTAAAGCCATGTCAGTGTGCTACTACTCCCTTCCAAAAAGTATTTTTAGACAGCTTGAGAAACACAATAGGTTTGCTAGTGTGTGTTCTTTTAGGCTAACTAAAGGCACATGCAAAGGCATGCCTTCCTTAACAAAATATTTAGTCAAAGGATCTTCTTCTAAAATCAGCAGAGGAATTTTCTCAGGAAGTCTAGATTATCACAGCAAGAAACTCTCCTCCTTTTTCTAGCTTTAGGACAATTGGCTTTTGTCATTCCTTTGCTTCTGCTGGCACTGTTACTTTTTCCTTTATTGGTATAGTGTTTTCCAATAGCAACTGCCCAGGGTAGGCCAACAGATTCAAAAACATTGTGTTTGTTTTTCTTTTGAGTCATTATCAAGGCTAGGAACTTTTCTGTTAAGGTGCCTTCCTATCTAATTTCCACTTTCCCCCTCCTAAATGCTTCCCTGCTTTATTACCTATACTGTGAGTATTTCACACCGCCCATTTCATAGGGCTGGCTAGCCAGCCTGTGTTCTCTCTCAGGCACAGTGCAGATCAGACAGCTTCTGATTTTGATCCCCCTGTCCTTCCTCCCAGAAGTTAGGACACCTAGAAATTACTTTTGTGTTTCTCTGAAAGGCAGGCCTTCTGTAGCTATATGCAGATGAGGCGTCTCCCTCCATCCCATTCTTGCAGCAAGAAGAAGACAAACAGGATACCATAGTCAGGTCACACACAAATGGTCTTGCAGCATCTGCAGAGGCAAGAGGCTTGATGAGTCAGCCTTGAGTCAAAACATCCAGCACTAGAGTCTGGCTAAAGAGGCCTCTGTTACTGGCCTGTAGGTAGGAGGAATTTGCACAGCCTTGAGTAAATAACCAGACTCCTAGAAGCCCCCCAAATCTGAGCTCAAAACCATGTCCTGGTTTTGAGAATACAGAACCCTGTATTCCAACTGTATGGTCAGGGGAAGCATCAGTTTCAGGTAAAGGAGATTAATAAAGGAACTTAGTTTATTCCCTTGAACATAATTATGAAGTCTAGGGCATGTGTAGAAAGATGTGTGGGCTTTTTATCTCAGCTTCAGGCTTCTGGAGGGATTTTATACCTCTGCAGGACCTTCTCTCAATGTTATTAGGCTTCTGGGACTCTGAGGCCGTTGCAGCCTTGCATTGAATGGAAAAGAACAACAGGGAGTGCAATGAATGAATGCAGATTCTTTCATGCTCTGAATTTACGAAAGCCTACATATCTTTCCTTAATTATAAGCACCTCCCCCTCTCCTGAGTCCTCTGACAACAACCCACCAAAAAGCCCACAACCCCAAAAGGTATATCAACTATTTTCCCAGGGCAGGGGAGAAGCAATGTTTACCTATGTGTTTTGGGTTTGTGTGGTGGGGTTTTGGTAGTGGGGGAGGGGCTACAGGGGTGGCTCCTGTGAGAAGCTGCTAGAAGCTTCCCTGGCTCCAAGTTGGACCCATTGCTGGCCAATGCTAAGCCCATCAGCAATGGTGGTAGCGCCTCTGCAATAACATATTTAAGAAGGGAAACATGCAGCGGAGAGGGGGTGTGGAATGTGAAAGAAACACTTGTGCAGACACCAAGGTCAGTGAAGAAAGAGAGGGAGGAGGTGCGCTGGAGGAGGTTGATGTTCCTGCACCCCATGGTGAGACAGCAGGCTGTCCTCCTGCAGCCCAAGGAGGTGAAAGGTGGAGCAGATGCCCACCTGCAGCCTGTAGAGGACTGCACACCAGAGCAGGTGAATACCCCTGAAGATGGCTGTGACTCCATGGAAAAGCCCGCGCTGGAGCAGTCTGTGCCTGAAGGACTGCAGCCTGCAGAAAGCACCCATGCTGGAGCAGTTCATGAAGAACTGTCTCCTGTGGGAGGGACCTCACGCTGGAGCAGGGGAATAATGAGGAGTCCTCCCCCTGAGGTGGAAGGAGTGGCAGAGACTAGGGCCAGTTCTGTTTAATATCTTTATCAATGATCTGGATGATGGAATCGAGTGCACCCTCAGTAAGTTTGCAGATGACACCAAGTTAGGTGGGAGTGTTGACATGCTTGAGGGTAACAAGACTCTACAGAGGGATCTGGACAGGGTGGATCGATGGGATGAGGCCAACTACACGAGGTTCAAGAAGGCGAAGTGTTGGGTCCTACACTTGAGTCAGAACAACCCCATGCAATGCTACAGGCTTGGGGAAGAGGGGCTGGAAAGCTGCCTGACAGAAAAGGACCTGGGGGTGCTGGTCGACAGCCGGCTGAGTAAGAGCTGGCAGTGTGCCCAGGTGGCCAAGAAGGCCAAGAACGTCCTGGCCTGTATCAGAAATAGTGTGGCCAGCAGGACTAGGGAATTGATTGTCCCCCCTGTACTCAGCACAGTTTTGGGCCCCTCACTACAGGAAAGACATTGAGGAGCTGGAGCGTGTCCAGAGAAGGGCAACCAAGTTGGTGAGGGGCCTGGAGCACAAGTCTTATAAGGAGCGGCTGAGGGAACTGGGGTTGTTTAGCTTCAAGAAAAGGAGGCTGAGGGGAGACCTTATCGCTCTCTACAACTACCTGAAAGGAGGTTGTAGTGGGGTGGGTGCTGGTCTTTTCTCCCAAGTAACAAGTGATAGGACAAGAGGAAATGGCCTCAAGTTGCACCAGGGGAGGTTTAGATTGGATATTAGGAATCACTGAAAGGGTTGCCAAGCATTGGAACAGGCTGCCCAGGGAAGTGGTTGAGTCACCATCCTTGGAGGTATTTGAAAAGACGTGTAGATGTGGTGTTCAGGGACATGGTTTAGTGGTGGACTTGGCAGTGCTAGGTTAACGGTTGGACTTGATGATCTTAAAGGTCTTTTCTATGATTTCAAACCCTCAGTCTCAGCAATTTGTCAAAGTTGTTTCTATATCACAGGGAGATGTGAAAGAGCTATTATCAATTGATGCAATTTCATGCCACCCACAAGCATCGAGCTGCAAAGCCCAGCACTGAACTGGGAAGTAGTCCTGGAGAAAGAATAGATCTGTACCTGAGCTCCCTGCAAGGGTCTAGGTGGAGGAAGCCTTGCTTTTGGTCTTGTATGGTGTTTCTGGCAAGATGGCAGGCTGGATGCAAAGCTTTTGCTGCATAAGAACCCGATGGTGAATGTTGCTGGGCCAGGTACAGGCTCTGGAGGAAATAAGAAGTAGTTGGGAATGGTGGGTTTGTTCCTTTTCCCTTTTGAATTTTCCCTTTTTTCCTTCTTTTTCCTCTCAGTAACCCTGGAGAAGCCCTAGAGAAGATCAGCCAAGGGACCAAGCTCCTATGTGAGACTTGGTGAGAGTGCCCACCTTGGCATGGCTGAGCAGAGCTGCCGGAAAGCCCCAGCTCCTCACATTAGGGTGTGGTGTGGGATGCTAGGTCTTTGGCATGTCATAAACGAAGTAAACTGATTGGGTCACTGTCTGTCTTGCTCCAATGAGAAAAATTCATGGAAGTCTAGCATAGTGGAAAATTACCAAGGGTAAACAAAAATGTCAAAAGGAACAGAAACCTCTTCTGATGTATGGCCAGAAAACCTCAAGGTTTGCAGGAAGCTGTGCTGGTGATTCAGGGCGTGGTATTCTTCCCTTTGAATCAGTCCTGAATCCATGCCTGGGTATGACCGCATCTGAAATACAGCTCCTCTGACAGCACAGTGCCCACGAACACTGTGCTGGAGGGCTGGCTTGTCGCTGGATTTTTCTTGGAACACTCCCATCCAGGAAGAGTTCGGGCTTGACCAACTTAGCTGATGAAAGCTGGCAGAATCACAGCAAAGGCTTTGTACCTTTGCTTGAGCAAGCAGAGGAATTCAGAGGTATTAGATCAGATCCTTGGTTAGTAAAAATCACTATAACTCTGGCTGAATTGCAACTACAAACTATTGGTCTAACACCATTAATAGCACAACTTTGCCGATTAAATGGGAGGAGAGAAGAGCTGAAGACCTGCTTACTTGCTATTGTTACAAAAAGATTGCTATTACTTCTAGAAACCAAGTAAAATGCATTGTGAACAGTGAGGCAAAAGCAAACAGAACAGTGATAACAGTCACTGCCTGAGTGAGTTTCAGCTCTCTATGTCCTGCCAAGGTTGAAACACTTTGCTTCATGCTAAGGGAAGTTAATTGGCAGTGGCTCTCCCATCTTTACTGAAGCCAGTGATCCTACAACAGCCTGTTCAGACATCTGTACAAAGTAAGTTGGTTTGCTGCAATGCTGTGGACAGGATGTAGGATGGCAAATCACTTCATTTGGCACAAATTCACACCCTGGCTGGAAGGACCACATACATAGGAATGATTGGCTTGGAGGCTTAAATGCCGCCTTGTACCCAGGCATGGTCCCCACAGGTCTAGCTTCAGTCTTGATGACTGAAATATGTACAGAAGTTTGTGCTGCTACTCTTCTGCAGCAGTAGGTGTTCTGATAGAGTATTTCTGTCTGTAGATCACACTGTGCAGTGCATTGTAGGGAGCAGAAGATCCTTTAGCTGGAGAACTCTTAACGCTTGGGAAGAACAACAAATGACTAAGAATGAGACCTTCCATGCAGTAAGGTTTTAATGTTTCCTTACAAACAAAGAATCTATTAAAAAAAAAAAAAAGGCAGCTGATGGAACGTGAGAGTGATAAGGCCTGAGGAAACACTTTTAATAATAATATTCCATAACTTGATACTGGAATAGTAAAATCACAAAGAGGTGAGAAGTTATTTTCCATAAAAGTTAATACACCAAAAATAATGGGGCTTTCTACTGATTAATGCTTTATAAAGCAGTGTGTTGATGCAAATGTAGTCCAATGGATGTGAGTAGTGTGGAAGATAAATTTTGTTTAAGCGTTTTCCTGAATTAGGTTGAGATTGTAGGACCCATAAGACATTCTGGAGCTGTAACAGCACTTAAACCTGTCTTATTTCACATTAACTAGAGACTTATTAGGCTCCTAAAATACAGGGGCTTATGCAATTGTCAGGTCATGTAGCTGCAGCTCAAACAATACCACTGAACTTAGTAGTATTACCTTTGGGTAACACTTGACAAGACTTTGGTCAGATACTCATGTACATGTGGACTTGCATAGATGTGGGTGGAAGGAAGGAGAGAGGGAAACAGAAGGGGAGTCAGCACTGCCCCTAGATATTTTTTTTCCTGTTTTCCTGTCTCACTTCTGGGAAATTAGGTGTTTCTGGCAGTATCCCTCTCCAGAGACATTACAGTATCTATAAGCCCCATGCTGTGGGACTTGGGGAGCTATCTGAATAGGGAGGGGACTCTGCTGCATGACCAAAGCCCCTTGTTCACACCTGAGCAGAGTCCACAGTCTACAATATTGGTTTGTGCTGGGCCACTCTATGAACACCTTATGGAGCTGCTGAGCCTTGGCTGAGGAATGGGTGCATCTTCTGCAGAGTCCCAGTCTGAATACAGAGGGGATACTCCATCACTGAAGTGCAGTGAAGCAGCTTCACAGATTCATTCAGTCCTTTAATTTCTAAAGCCATAGTGACAGATGTGGTGATGGTCAGAGCAGGTTCAGCTATACAAATGTGGGAGCATGCTGAAATGGATAATAGTTTGCTCTTTTTCTGCTGACAGCTTTTGACAGAAACCATTTCTCTGATCCCAAGATCCACCCATGAATATTATGAGCTCAGAAATAAGGCCTGCAGCCAAACCATTCTTGGTATTGGTTTTGCAAAAGCAAACACAAAACAAGTGATGAGGTCTGTCCATCTGTTTTTAACCCATTTCTAATTATAGCATGTTTTCTCAATACAATCAATTCCTCCTGTTGCCCTGGTGGGATTGCTATAGATGGTCATCAGGAGCTGATGGTTCTGGCTAAGGCAAATTCCAAGGAACCTGTATTTCTCAGTATGTTACAAAGCAGTGCTTGTATGGCAGGACAGTTTCTAGCTACGTGCTGTAGAGTAGCAGTGGGCTCAGGTGCTGGAGTTCGTTCCCTAGGTCCCCATCAGTGTGTCAGGAGCTTTGCTAAGGTGGTAAGAAGAGACTGAATAGTGCAAGAGAGGGAGAAGGAGCCTTGCTAGAGGACTAGGTAGAGAAATAAGTGCACTGTCCAACACAAGGAGAGCAGTGTGACAAGGCAGCCACATGTTGATCTGACCAGCTCACCTCACAGGTATAGCACCTAGGTGTCATTGTGCTGCACCAGTGTTCAGTGGCATGGGACATTATGGACAGGTGGAAAGTATTGTCTGTAAGTTGCTGTCCACAGCTTCCCTGTAAATCAGTGCAGAGGCAGCCGGATAATCTGAGTTTACAATATTTTAGGAAGCCGCGCTAATTATGGTGGTAATACTGAAGTTGTAGGAGAGGAAATTTCTGTTGAGGGGGGAGAGAATGAAAAATTTAAAGAGCTTGCTGATGGTGATTTTTGCTAATAATTATCTACAGTTATGACATAGTTTCATTAAATCTAGTCAAAATACCAGAAAAAAAAAATCATTCAGATACTTGCATGGATTGCATGAATGCTTTTTGGCTAAAAGTTTTGGGTTTCCTAGCATGGACTGAAAGTAAAAAGCAAGCTTGAGCTCAAGCATCCTTTTGAGTTTGTCCTTTTATGCCACACAAAAGAAAAAGATATTCTGAGAATAGTTTCTGACCAGGTCTATTTTTATTCTAATGACCTCTGCAGCAGATGGTAGTTCTTTCTGTTGCTCACCCTTAAATGAAAATCAAGCTTCTGGGCAGGTTATTGCTTTTGTGGACACAGATGACCTGATCCCTGTAACTTGTTTGAGCAGAACAGCCAATTCCATCATAAGTAATTTGCAGAAATGTGTGTAGTTTGTTTGGGTTCTGTGGAGTAATTTTTTGTTTGGGTTGTATTTTTTTTTCGGAAAACATCCTTTTTCCCTTAGTAATTATGTTATAAGCATTTAACTGGGTAAGCAGTGCCAATGAAAACCCTTCTAAAATATCATTTTTCATGGTCGTCCTGCCGGCAGAACTTAAACTTAATGACTCATGTGAATCTCTGTTCCTCTCTCCCAGTGGGAGCTAATAAATCCTAATGGAGTAGCTGCCACTTTATAGCTCTAGGAAAGATGGAGGAAATGAGCTCTGTTAGGACTCTTCATGAATGGAGGACACTAGATCAGAAGACTGAAGGAAGCTCAGAAGAGTTGAGGAACATGTGGCGGTCCTTCAGCTGTTCTGCACATCTGTAGCTGAAGACACTGCAGCAATCTGTTTGCTTTACCATGTGTTGGTGCCACCTGACACTGAAATGCCCTTGCATTTGCATTGGAATAAGTGAGCTGTAGTCTGTTTCTTAAGGACATGCCAGTTCTCTACCATTGCAAGACCTCAGGACACCAAAATGCCTGTGGTGTCTCACTCCCTTCCAATAACATGTTATAGTTTTTGAGGGTTTTGGTCTTTTCTGCTAACAGCCTTATTTTGTTAGGTCTGTCTTACGGTTGCAGTGAGTGTGGAATGGATGTGCTGTAGATTTTAACTGGACTAAAACACCTCTGCTGTGCTTTTCTGGGATTTATGGGGAGTGATCTCAGTGCCCCAGCTGGTCTCTAGTCCAGTGGAAGTAAGTGACTGCCATATCCCATTCTCAAAGCACTGTCAAGGGAATGATTTACTGAGTACAGCTTCTTTCATGAATGATGACATTTGCACAAGTATCAGCAAGAAGCTTAAATGGGGGATTGGGGTCCCAATTTGCTAAGCATAGCGATTCGTTGTGCAGGGAAATGGCTTATGTTGTCAGTGTGTTACAAGGACTAACAGATGAACCCAGCCAGACACAGAAGCGCAAATAACAGTGGGAGGATGACTAACGTGTCTGTAATCAGCAGGCACTGCAGCACACTGCCATTGTTCATTGCTGTCAGAGTTGAGGCAGCTGCACAGATGAAGAAGTTATGTCATCCCTTGCAGCCTTGCCCTGCTTGATGCAAGGCTGGGCTGGAGCAGGGTCTGCCCAAATGTAGGAGATGGGAAGGATCCCCTGTGAGACAAAAGTCCTCACAATGACCAAGTGCCCAGGTCACTCTTAGGTATAGGATGGCCAAGGGAGCTTCGTGGGGCTTGGGCAGGCTGGGTGTTGTGCTCATGCATACCAGAGCTGGGTGATGCAGAAGCAGCCTGAAGCCCAGGGTAGGTAGGAGCCACGGGAACAATGACGTGAAGTGCCATTTTCCAGTTCCCATCTGCATGGTGGCTAGCTGCAGTCATGGATAGGGTCAAGGTAGCATTGCCTTCCTGACTCTCCAGCTCTCCTCACCAGCTGACTGTAGCACATGGGATGTGTTTTAATACAGTACACTCAAAGGAAACTTAGAAGATATGTAAAAATCTCATGCATTGGCTAGGTAAGCTGAGAGCATATTTTAATAGAGAGTGTCAAGTGGGAGCTGTTGGAGGGGAATTTCTAAGCGTAGGTACTTTGTTGTAGGCATTACAGAGAAGCTTGTACTGATGAAAGTTATTTTCAGAAAATAGCTTCAGCTCCTGTGGTGATCAGCCTTGCTGTTCAGGGTTATCCTCTTCTCTATCAACAACATGCCTGGCCTCTGCCTGCCATTTATCCACCATGTGTCAATTTAACTCTCATTTCAAAAAGAACAAACTCTTTCTCCCTTCCTTCCCCAAATATGTCCCCAAAGAGAAGTTAAGTAAGTTATTCTTTCTTTAATATGAGACATCTGGTCTCTGGGATCTACAGCAAGAGCAAAGAAAGCATGAAAAAATTTGGGTGGAAAAAATTCCCAGCTTTTATTATCATGTCCACAGAAATGCCTCCCACAGAGCTGCATGAGAAAAGTGAGAGTAGAGCTGATAAACAGCCACAGACCAGTAATTCATTCCCTTCACTTTCCTTTTGCTCTACATTATGCCTTGCACCTTCCCAAACATCATTTGCTTAGCTGAGGTGGAACACCAGCTTTTATCCACTGCTAAGGATCCTTCAGTGATAACTCTGTAGCATATCTGTAGTTGATCAGAAATGCTCTGGCCATTAAGGGTTTTTTATCAGGGAATCTGACTTTTTAAAAAGCAAATGTTGCTTTTTTTTTTAATGAAAAGATTGTGAACTATAGAAAAATATCCATGAAAAACTTTTACCTTTAAGATGAGCACTCAAGAAATACAGAAATGCTTCTGGTTTGCACCCCAAACCACATTTTTTTTTGATCTGGAAAAGATGCTGTGCTAATTCATGGGAGCTCTAGCACAGATGCCTTATAGCACCAGGCTTCCTCAGCTGTGCAGCATTTCCCAGGATGCCTTCCCGTCATGTCTTTTCTTGTGGTAGGGTGCTGATGTACCATGGGAGGCACTTGGCTTACAGAAGATAGTGGGAAATGATGGTCGTCAGCCAAACCAGAGGTTCTGCACTGCAGAAGTTTCCCTGAGTGCAATGATTTTAGTTTTCGCTGAAGTAGTCAAATTTACAGATTCCTGCCCTAAGGTTTAAATTGTCACTAGGCATGTTGTTGAAACCACAGGTAAGTAGTTAAGGCATGTCACAAGATTATTTCACTTTCTGCTGGCTTCCTGCAGTATTCATTCTGTAGCTCAGATCTGCAGCAATGGAGTCGTCATTACAAGAATAGAGGAAAGAATACGACTCTCAGTCACTTTTTGAATCTCTGCATCATGAGTTGGCTTGGCATTCATCCTGACTCTTAGCATAAATTAGAGCAGCCTGAGGTTTGGTTTAAATTTGTACCAAAGATGGTCAGGGACTGACTCCAGGACTTAAACCAGACATAACACTCAAGCCAGGTGTGAGGCCACTGAGTGTTAAAAAACTTTTTTCCTATTCTAACAGGGAAACATACCCAGCCCTCCTGGGTGAGAATTATTGTCCCTTAAACCAAGTCTGGCTTCAGCTGGGTGTCAAAGTACAGGATGCTGAGTTTGCCTTGGAAATGTTGTTGCATATCTCCATGTTTGAAGGGGGGGGGGGGGGGGGGTTGGTCCACTGACCTCAGTTGTGAATGGTGCATAGTTGAAAAATCTCATCTGGGCTCCTTCTGGAAAATCTGAGGATTAAATCAGATGTGAAGTTAAATATAGCAGAGTCAAGCCTGAATAGAGGTCTGAACTTCATGTCCCAGTCCAGACAAATTAAAATGAGGGTGAGAACAGACCTGTGTGGCTCAGATGGATTGCTGATAGATAGGAAAGGAATAATTTTTTTGCTATATTAATTTCAGGAGGTAGGAGGATGGATATTCAGCACAAGATGAGCAAAAAAAGGAAATTTTCTGGTGCAGAGATCCTCTGCTGGACTCTGTGGACCGAGATAAGCCTCTGAGGACCATAAAACTTTAGGATCTTTCTGAAGAAGCTAGGCAATCTGGGCAGTCAGAGCATTGGCAGCACAACAGGCGAAACTGGATTGCATGTCAGGGTGAGAGACAAGTTATTACAGGAGTCAGAAGCCATGGAAAGGGTTGGGTTTGTACCATATTATTATAATTTATAACGTGCCCTGCAAAAAGCAGCAGTTATGATCCAGACCTCCAGCTCCTTCCAATACTTACCATAGCTCAGAGTCTGAGGTAGGCTGTTGGAGAAAGGAAGGATAACCCCACTGCATTTTTGGGTGGAGTCAATGTGGATTTGCGACATGTGCTTATTAATACTTTCCACTTGCGCAGTGGTTCCAGATATTCTTTGAAGATTGCTGGCTGTCTGCTAGGCCCTGTAGAGTGACCTTCAAGACACCATCCTTCACTTACACATCTGTTAAAAAATGAGCAATGTTGAGGACAGGGAGGGGCTCCTTCCTCAGAAATGTTTGGGATCCACTCAGCTGTAACATTCGCAAACAGTAGACACCAAGAAGAATGTGCTTGCCCTCGGTTCAGGACACAGTACTGAGAAGGATGGTGAGGAACTTTGTAGAAACTTAGGGGATGGCTGCTGAGGGTTCACCCATTTCTGAGTTAGTTAGGCAATCACTCCGATTTTCAGAACTTCTCAGATAGTCAGGATATCTGACAAAACGTTTATATTGGTGGCCTTTCTCACCACAGCTATTTGGTGGATCTCCATTGACTCTAACGCAATTCTTGGTATTGAATAACAGAGATGAGGAAACCTTGCTTATAACCAAACCTGAAACTGAAACACTTTATTGTCTGGAGGCATGCCACACTTTTCATCATGCATCCAGGAGAGGGCAGAGGTAGGCATGAATCCACACTAGCTATTTTGGCTGTAAGCTGGTGCCTCTTCTCTGATGGTTGGTGCAGGCCCATGGCTTTCATCAGATGGGACCAGGGCGCTCTGAACAGAGCCTGTGGATAATTCCTTCATACTGAGGTTGTTTTCTTTGTGATTCAAAATTGAAAAGGGACTGTGATTCACTGTAACTTGAAGTCCTGAGGGACTTGCCACTGATTTCAGCACCCGAAGAAAGAGGCAGGGCACACCCTGCTCAAGGAGCCCCCACAGTGGAGAGACAGGACGGTGTGACCATTGCTTCCCTCTCCATGACACTGGAAGCATAATTTTTGCACCCTTTTAGAAACCTCTGGAGCAGCTGCTTGTATGTGGTCAGAGTTCATCTCATGAGCAAACTACACTACCCCATAGGATAACAAAGATGACTGGAAGAAACAATGGCTGTTTTCCTGTGTGGTGTTTTTGGAAAATTTTTATTTTTTCTTCCACATTTCCAGTACAGATATGAGTCTGGACCAGAGCCAAACTTTGTTTTGTCCTGCTTTTTAACCACCCGCTTCCCATGAATTGGGAGCCGCTTAAGCCATAGACAGCAACCTCTCTGACATCAGTGGCTCATCTTATGGGTCTTATTCTGATTACAAATGTTATTTGCAGTTGTTCCTGGATTGCTGTAATG
The DNA here is from genome assembly GCF_900496995.4 of Aquila chrysaetos chrysaetos. NCBI lineage: Eukaryota > Metazoa > Chordata > Aves > Accipitriformes > Accipitridae > Aquila > Aquila chrysaetos. The sequence goes on along the minus strand of NC_044009.1, from coordinate 13,376,997 downwards.
GAAAGATTTGGACATGACCAATGCAGTGCTCTTCATACAAGAACATGTGATATTTCCACATAGTAGTTGATGTCTCTCCATTTAAATGGGAAAGACAGAAAGAAGGGGGACAAGGATCATGGCAACAAGGAAATGCCCAAAGCAAAATGTTTCTGGTAAGTATGACTCACAAGAGTCAAAATACTTCTCCTTAACCACTGGCCAGCTGAGCAAGAAGAGAAAAAGAAGATAAACAGGACAGGACAACAGAACAGCATCTCTGCAAAGTTTCCAGTCCTCCTGCCCAGTCTCTGAACACTAGTTTCCAAATGTCTTTCCCTCTTTTACAGCTCATTGGCAAGGACAGCAGGTGCTTCAATAGGATCCTTCCATATTATATTTTCCAGGAAGGTATATTTTATGGGATTCTTCAGGATTAAAGTAAAATCCAAATAAAACTGAGAATAGTAACAGCTTAACTTGAGTACAACTCTAGTAATGATATCCTGATTGCCTCTAAGTCTTTCGAAGCATCTGTCGTTCGTTTTTTCTGCTAAACTACACACACATGTGTATGCATATGTTTATACACACCTGAGACCTTTAAGAACCAGGGGTTGCAAGCCCAAATTAGACCAACAGTTCACATAGCTAGTTTCTTGTTTACAAGAGTGGTCATTGCTCAGTGCTTCAGAAGAATGTGTAGAAAGCCCTTTATGAACCAGTTCTCACGACACTCTGCTTCAGAAAAATATTTCAGCCTGCAGTAGTTAAAGGTCAGCTTCAACCTGAAATATATATTATAACTTTTCCAACTGTCTCTGATTGATTTAGATAACTCTGGATATAGTAGTCATCCATAATTTCTTTATGTCCCTGCTAAGCTGACAGGCTCATGCTCTTCACTGGCAGGGACTAGCCGTGCACTGCATGGAAAAAATGAGGCGAGGGCTGTTTCCTCAGATCAGTGGTAATTAGCTGCTTGAAATGAAAGTTTTGAGTATCTTTTCTGTTTGCAGGCAAGCTGTGAGCAGCTCACTAATCCTGTGTAGGATATTCTCAGTGCAGAGATGTCTGCATAGGAAGATGAGGCTCACCCTTCTACCTGTAGCTCTATCGGGTTACTTTGTGGAAAGCTTTCTTTGAGGCCAGAGGAAACAGGCTAGCGCTATGGTGGACCAAAATACTATCTCTTTCTCTACCAACAACAGAGAACAGTATTTTCTCTGAAAACAATGCAGCCAAGTGTTTTTCTTCCATCAGGAAATATGATTTTTCTGCTTGGTCTCTAGTACTGGCAATATCAGAAACACTCGTTTTACCTCTTCCCCCCCCAGCCCCTAGCAAGACTGGGACAGCTTACGACATCTTAGAAATGTGGACACCAAAAATATGAAGTTTTTGAACTGTGCCTTGACACAGGATGAGTTTCCACTGCACTTTAGCCTAAGCTTGAACCCTGACTGCAGCCTCTCCACACAGAGAAGCCTCTGTGGGGGTGGTTTAAGCCAAAGTGAATTCAGCAGGGGGTATAGATAAGAAAAGGATGCTGTTTTTCACTCAAGTTCAAATCACCCACTCACAAGTGCTGGTTGTTCTCCATTTCCTTCCCAAGCTTCTCCTTACAGGACAACCACATTCTCCATAGCTGTGTTACACATTTGGACATTTACCTATACCAGTGCAAAAGGGGTAGAAATATTTATTTTTCTTTTCCTTTGCAGTGAAGAAAATCAAAACACAAGGATACAGGGTGTAGGACAGAAAGACTTTTTACTCGAAGTTCAAATCAAATAGCAAATTGTACTGATAGATGAATCGTACTGATAGATGTCGTCATACTGATGACATTTGCTGATGTCTAAAAGTCAATGTATAAATTCAAAATAAAGCTGGATAGAAGTTAGAAAAATTTTTATTATTATTTTGGTTGTGGATTTCCTTGATACTTTTTTGTTAGGAAACTTGGAACTTAGTTTTTAAGAAGAAACAGTTATCTGTAGGGATCTGCTTAGCAGAGATCCAGATTGTAAGTGAATTTGGAAAGTTCATAGTCATATATTAATTCCTGCGTTGTGCTCACAAGGAAAAGCAATGTTGAACAAATGCAGTGCCAGCATAGATTTCATTCTGTTGTTACATCTTAGAACAGAGAGAGATGCAGCCCAGCACGAAACTAGAAATCAGAAGGTACTCCTATAGTTTTTCTGACAGGCACTGCAAACACATATCCAAAGAGCAGAAATATAGACTGTGTTCATTTTAATGGCTTTTCATCAGAAAACAACAGCCTATCAGCATGTCCTGTATCAGACGTAATAGCACAGAAGCAATTAATTAATTAGTAGAGCCTGAGACTTTCTAAACTCTCTGATAATAAGCTCCAAAACCTCTGTCGGTCTTCTGCTGACATTGCCCCAGGAAGCTATTTATTTTGTACCTCTTCCTACTATGTAGGATCAAGCAAATTCCTCTGCCTCCACTGCAAGCCAGATCTTCCTGAATACAAACTGGGAATAGATGAATACAAGAGGAAGCCTGAAGCATTGCTGAAGAAAATCAGTGCAGACAGGTCTGACACCTGACAACATATTTTGCTGACTTTAAGTGAGTCAAATTTAGGGTGGGATTTAACTGTTGTCAGCTCACTGTATGCATGGCACTGCAGTGCCCAGCTGCACTGTGTCCTAAATTAATCCAAGCTGGGATTGGAGCTTGCAAAAAAAAAAAAAAAAAAAAGGACATGAATAATGATACAGCTCTAGAAGCAGCTAATAGTGGCCAAAGATTTCTCTGTGAAATATCTAGGGTTCTCACCCTGGACATAAGTCAAAGTAAGAATGAGGAAATGTAGAATAATCTGGGACTATGTGACTTTCTTAGGTGACCTTCGGCAGGTCCCTCCATTTCTCTGTGCCTCACCTCATCCTCTAAATTAGAGTTTTCTTTTATATTTTATTCTCCTCAAAGCAGGATGTTTTTGCCTCTTTATAGTTTTTTTTTTCCCTTTGGGTGTGAATGTGATAGTCACACTCAATAATATTTTCACCAACCTACTCATTAATATCTAGTCATCTGGAATAGTGCTAATAAAACTTGTAAATAAAAGTAATTTTTGCTAGAAACATTTATAGTGCTCAGTATGTTCAAGGAATCATGGAAGGAAACATCAAAATAAACATTTTCTTTGTAGCTAATGGAACTTAGAAAAATGATATCATCTCAACTATAATTTCCTTTTGAAGGAATATTTTCAAGCATCCCATAATGTGCAACAAGTTTCAAACATTTCAATATCTTTGAGGAAGTACAAAGATTAAAATACACAGTGCTTGTTGCTCATTGCCTTGTGGCGATACGAAAGATTTAAAATCATGGCAGAAGCAAAATATGCTAAATTAATCTTAAACGCCACAGCCCTGAAAATGTTGAAACCATCCTTTGCTGCTGCCTGTAATGCTGTGTTTTTGATCCACCAGGAAGGACTTGTTTACAACCTCAACAATTTATATTTCTCTTTCGCAAGAGCAAGGCATCATATTGTCTTGTTCCCACCTCAGTTATCATCTCATTTGTTGCTCTGAACTTATATTGCTCAAGCTCCAGTCCCATTTGCTTCAGCAATGAAAGTTACATAGATGAAGCAATACCAGGAACAATACAATCAAATTACAACCCATTTCTGGGGGAAAAAAAAAAAAAAAAGGAAGGTGAAGGGAAAGAGACTTGGGAGAAGGTTCAGAAGGTTCAGAGCAACTCTGTGACACCGAAAAGTAAGAAAGCAGAAGTTGTAATGATGTTCTCCATAGAGAAAATGAAAGTTATAAAGAAAGAATTCTTTCTGCAGATGAAGATTATAGGAGATTACAGCAGTATCTCTAGGAGATAACTGTTATCATCAGGAGATTTATGGGAATTAATTGCATTTAAGCAAGTTACTGCCAATGGAAGTTACAGGGATCATCACTCATTCTTGGGAGACTTTCCCACCATGAGTCTTGAGTATGCTTGGTATGAATTTCTCTGCTGACAATTCAGGCCTTACTAGGTTGGACTCAGCCCAGATTGTCTCTACTGCAGTCCTAGTATTTCAATATTTAGCTTTAAAAGGAGCTAGCTTTATACTAGCTGAAGTATCAATATGGCCTCACCACTCCAATGCTGAGCTCAGAACAGGGTGTGTTTCCTGGACAAAAATGGACTGAAGGGTAGATGTCCTTTAAAAGTGAATCTGATGTAGCTCAGAAATTGCATGGTGAGCTGATGTCTTATGACAAAATGGTATTTCTCCAAGTGGTTAGAAGTAGGAGCAGGCATGTTATAGTCTCTCTGAGTTTTGTTTTTTTTTTCCTTTGAAGCTGGAAATTCAGACTGACATACATCTGAGCTCATGGTCTTTGGGATGACATGAATGAATACGTAATACCTGCAGGCAAAGAGAAATGTTGCAGTCAAAGATCTAGCTTGGGGAGAAAGCTGAAAACTTCTGAAACAGTAGTCAGAAAGGTGAGCTCAGTACAGCTGCCATTTAAGATGTCTTAAGTGTCCATACTGGGCATCATATGGAAAGTCAGAAGCGTTTGTCCATTGAAATGCATCAAGTAGCCAGGCTGCTAGGAACACCTGAAATCAAGGCAGAGATTGCAGGGTTGCAAATGTAACCCTGACCACAGAACATGACTGTGTAGACCCACACAGTTCTGCTTGATGTGAGCCATAACTGTCTAGCTTGGAGAGGAGTCACACCAAAACCTTTCCATATATCTTTCTGTTAGTCTGACCTTGAAGTTTGGATGTGCTGGGTAGTGTAAAAAGATCATAACAGGGGTTGCTTTTTCTAAGCTTCACCCTTATCACGTGCAATAGAGCAGGAAGCGGAGCCTGGCAGGAGTTTGATAAGCTATGGAGCAGGTCAGTAAACTGGCTCTTCCCAAGCTGCTTATGTGTCTGACAGTCGCATCATTTTTTCCATGTCAAAAAGCCAGTACTCTTAATGTTAGCACGGAGATGTATACAGTGCTTTTTCCCTACTGTGCAGTCTCCTCTTTGACGTAAAAAGGAATAATAAAGGCTAGTATCAGGTTTTCTTTCCATGCAGAGCAGAGGGAGAAAGCATACATCTCACTGTGCATTTGCAGATGGTTTCTGCAGTTAGCCGCAAAACTGGGGTTTGGGTTTGGTTTTTTTTTCCCCTTCCAGGGATGGCTTGTGTGGTGAACAGTACAGTGGGTCTGATAACATGAAACAGTGTGTAACCTCATCTCTAGCTTTGGCCAGAAAAAAATAAAAATATATATTTTCAGTGAACTGTGGCACCCTGACTTCATCCTAACTCTTGCTGTTGGTACAAAAAACCAATTTGCTGCCCTAAAAAAACCAGCCTCTCTAGCAAGAAGGAGTCACCAAGTGTTTCAGTTGCATCTGAATTATGAAGTGTTAGAACTCTTTCCCAAAGCAAGCCTTCAAAATCTTTAGCTGATCAGATAAACATTTCACAAACATTTCTGCTGGGTCTGCAAAATCTTTTCTCTCCAGTGCGCCTCAACCTAGGAGAACGAATAAGGACAGCAGATGATGCTGAAGAGATGTGTCTGCTGCATTTCCTGATTGTGGTAGACAAAACACACATAAGGATTCCCCTCTTTCTTCTCTTGAAATTAATGCTGATCTGACACAATGTTTTCTCTTTCCTTCCCCCTAAATCTGGTATGGCCTCTTGAAATACAGCTTAAAATCTGAGTAGTCTATAAAAGTAGGATCTTTACAGTTCTCCAGCCTCCATCATCTGCCAGTGACTGTCGCTGTGTACACAGGGGAATCAAAGCTTCCTTTGAGATGAAATTTAAGCTAAAAAAAGAAGAAACAACAAAAACAGTCTGTTATGTTTAGGAAAAAAAGGAGGTAAATAAAAATATTACTCTCTTGCAAAATCATTACCACCACATCAAGTGATGGTCCAAGAAAAAGAGCCCCATTGCCTGTCATAAAATCATATTCACAGCTACATATGTAGCAGAGATCTTGTCCAAAAGTTTCTTCAGAAGCTGGCACATCACCGTAAGAGGGCATCACAGTGTCAGCACAGTGTACCTTCTCACTACAGAAACGTGATATATGATAAATGATGCTCAGTGTTTAAGGGCATTAATTGATTTACTCTCTGCAGAAAACCTTTTAGACGAGCTGGGTTCAGATCTCACAGGAAAAAAGCCACTGCAAATACGAGTGTTGTTTATAAGCAAGTTGAGTCTCAAGGGGCCTATCCTTATCCCTGTCACATCTGTGAAGCTGCCTGGGAAACATCAGCAAATTGCGTGCACAGCAGATCTTCTTGTAAACACACAAAGCCAACTTTGTAGCTCCCAAACACTGGTTTCTGCCCCGGGAAAAACCAGCCGAATGCCTGCAATTCAGGCATTCCTTCAGTTCTCCCTTCTCTTGACAGGTTTGTCACTATTGCAGCACTGTGACGCTGAGTCTGGAAAGCGCCTGCTAAAATTACGTCTCAAAAAATATTAGACTCTGGAATGAAGCTGTGCGTGATGGTCATTGCATTGGTCTGCATGCTGAGGTTAAAGCCAAACTGAAAGCCCAGGCTGCAGTTTTCCAAGCTAAAAGCTAAGGTGCCATAACTTTTATTTGGCAAAAAGAGGAACTGCAGCGTGGACTTATTGGAGGGGAAAAGGAAGGTTTATAATACAGTGTGCACCTGAGGTTCAGAAGTTTGGTTCCTATTCCACATTTGGGCAGCAGCAACTCTTTTGGAAGACCTTGTTGCAGCTCAGGAGATAGAAGAAAGAACTGGAGAGACAAGAGCTTGTAGCAGAGAGCTGATACCCTGCGGATCAACACAACATGGAGCCTGTGAAAGATCAAGACGTTTGCATTTGGTGCATCAGCAAGGAGGAAGGAATATGCTAAGTAACAAGCATGAAGTTAATGAGATGGGTATTTCACTTTCTTAAGCAACAGCAGGCCTATGCGGCCATTCTTTTGTTTTCTCTCTCCTCCTTCTGCACACAGCCAGTCCACGCAAGCTTTTACTGTGGATGGACTTAGAGCTGGCCAAAACATTTGCAAATTCTTGTCCTGCAAAGTGCCAATACTTTTGCACGTCTGCATGTTTTCAACTTCCAATGCTGTTTGCAAAATGTATCCATTCTACACCAGCCTGCAATTTCAGTCCTGTAGTAGCTACTGATTGCTCTGGCAAGTAAAGGCAGCTTGCTTGAGACAGGCCGTGGGATAAGCCCTTGGTACTGTAAGCATCTTGAAACACAGACTTTTCCCTCAGGCTTTTGGTAAGGCCCCAGAATTGATGCTCATAAACAAAATGATATCTGGGATAGATGTTATTCTCTAGATTAGGGTCCTACATCTGCAAATATTTGCACAAATGTTTATCCCTAAGCACATGGCTGGGCCCATCGGTTTCAAGCTGCTTAACTTGAAACAGCAGGGAGCTGTGCTCACTTTGGAGGGAGCCCTCCTTTAAACAGCACCAGAGCGTAGAAAGGGCAAAGGGAAAGGAGTGGTCAAATGGATGCGTTTCTCTCAGCCTTACTGGCTACCATTGTGGCAGGAGAGAGAGCTTCAGTCTGCGTCCAAAGTGCTAGCAGAAGGTGATAGAAAGCCTAAATTGTGGGGTGGCCAGGCTTTGTCCCAGAGCATCTTGGATGGACCTGAATAGCTGAATATTGCACAAAACCTTTCTGTTTCTAACCCTGGTGGGAGCAGCCCCTGCCTCAGTGTGCAGTGTGTTACAAAGTGTGCCCTTTCCTGAAGGTGTTGCCTAGATCCCACCACGTTGGCTGATGCTCTCAGTCAAGGGTAACCTCATCAAGTGTATGTCAGCTTATGAGCCCAGACACGCAACTGATTTTCAGCAGTTTAAGAAGTTACCACTCATCAACTGAGGTGCAGATACTGGCAGGGTGTGCTCACAGCCTCCCCGCCTGGGAGGGAAAGGACCTGGGCCAAAATCTCCAGGAGTGGGACTGTGCTGCTTCCCCACTGGACAGTAAACTTCTGTGGCTCAGCAGACAACAGTGGTGACTTGTTATACTGGCATACACAACCCCAAGACTCTTCCCAAAGTCTGCAAAGACATAATGCACAATGGTATAGAAAAAGGGCATTTGGTTTCTAAGTTTCATTGCGCTTCTCAGTAGGTGAAAGATGATGCTTGCGAGAGACTTCTGCAGAAATGTGTGATGTAGCCTGTAGCCAAGTCACTGGGGCCTTCTAACCACTAATTTCTTTTGGCCAGGATTTTACCCACTGGCCTCACTTCAGTGAAGCAGTGAAGCCAGCACATACTCTTACTTGGCCCAAAGGTTCTCAAGACAAACAAGAACAATATTAATAATAACTTATTGAGGAAAATTTATGACAAGTTTAAATAATTGCTGCATGTCTTTTCTGTCTGTGTGTTGTTTAAATTATTTATTTCTATCAAATATATAATAATATCTCAGATACCTATTTACTTTAAATAGCAGTAAGAGAAAAAGGGGATGATGCAAACTTCTCTAAATAATGTGAAAGTAATTTCTACTGTATTTGGCTATTCTTCATTTTCATCAGGCAGTACAATGCAAAGGAGCCAGCTAGGTTCAGGAGCACATACTTGTAAATAAAATTGCTTGCCTCTAAATCTCGGACAAGAGTGCTTGTTGGAAATGTGCAATTGCAATTTATGAAACAGGAAACAGATGTATTCTGTATTGTAACCCTCTGTGGTTTGGAGTGGGGAGGTAGGAAGGGTATGATAGCTAAGGTCAAAGATATACTGCAAAGTAAAGGACTATTAACTTGGAAAATAATCAGCAACACTTGTCACTTACTGCCATGCTTTTCTCTGTGGGCCTCAGAGTGCTTTGCAGACAGCAACTAATTACCCATTGACCTGTCTGCCTCCAATTCGTGATAGGGTTATGAAGACCATGATTTGGTAGCACAGTAAATCCAGCTCTCAGGTTCCTAGCACTAGATCAAAACGTGATGGCAGAGTGATGCAAAACAAGACAATCAGTGTAAAGTCACTTTTCTACCTCAAAAATGTTCTAAAAAATGCAGCTGGGTTAACTCAGCATTGGCAAGTGTTATGCTACATTAGGTATTGTCTGATTTCTGACAGCCAGGCCAAAACTAGCATAAAAGCACAAAGCCAGGCTAAATTCCATCTCATATACTCTGGATAATTTGCAAAAATGTGATTGTGTGAGCTGGCCTGATGAGGGTTACGTCCACAATGCAAGTACGTAGATCTCGTTCCAGTTACTGTGGAACCGAGGTCTGCAGGACAAAGGTGACAATTTGCAGTCCTGACTCCCTGCAACTGGGCTCATAAAAGTAGGTTTTGGCCACCCAAGGACAGTTGCTGAGCCTCTAGCTTCGAAATTGCTTCTGGGTGGCCTTGGGTTTGGCTTTGTCTGTGTTTTAAAGATTAGCTGGTCTAATTGCGCTCGCCGGCCCTCTTGCTGTGGACAAAATTTACACTAGCAAAAGATCTGCAGCTGAAGTAAGTGCTCAGGTGCACTACCCAATACAACAGAGCTGCTGAGGCTTAGCAGGTACCTGTCAGCTGCCCTGCACTTAACTGCCTATGTGTGTGCTCAAAGCCTGCCCAAATTGCAAAGTAACACAATGTTGATTAACCTGTAATGAAAAGTGATGAAATTAAGGAATTTTGCCTCAAAACTGGGCCTGGTTAAAACTATACCTGCCTGGCTGTTTGCCTCATCCCTCTGCCAGGGATTGCTTATCCAGAGCAACATTAGCAGAAGACAATATGTGCTTATCTTAATTTACGGCATGGTGAGGTTGTGTCAGGGATGAGGATGTCTTTGGCCAGCAGAGCCCAATTCAAATGTCACCAAGATCTGATTCAGCAGGGTACGTACATATGTAACTTAATGCAACAAGCTTGTGCGCACGTCCGCCTTGCTCAGCCTTTGCTCCAGACACGCCAGCCGTTGCCTGGGCACACGCCTCTTCTTCGCTGATGGGGCATATTTGGAGATGACCCACAAAATGCTTCTAGCTAGCGATTCATCTCTAGTGGCATCTTTATCTAGCATGCATTAATATGTCCATCACCAGAATATCCAGCCTTTAAACTGTTGGCTAGACTATACCTTTGGGAGTTAGCTTTGTGCTACTGTCCCTGTTAACAAACAGGGCAGTGAGGCACGAAGGCAAGAAGCCCTGGTTCTTAAGGGCTGAATTGTCTCTGCCTTTGGTGCTCTGCTGCCTACCACCCTGCTATTCTACTGGCAAAGGAAATAAGAAAGTAGATAGGAGAGACATCTTTGGATGTAGGTTACAACAGCTGCTGGATTGCAGCTTCCTCAGAGTTCAGAGCTCAGCAGGAGCTCCAAGACCCAGCCATTCTCCCAAGATATTGCCTCTGCAGCATCAGGGTGCCACAGAGCTTAGCAGGCAATCTAGGAGCCTGCAGTTTTCTTCAGAGGCAAATACCATTGCTGAGCTGTGTCTTGCAGCTGTGAGAGGCAGGGACACCTAAATCCACTCTGGTTTTGTAATTGGTGGTATACCTATCTCAACAGCAAAATAAGAAGTTGGGGAAGTGGCGTACCATCCCGTACCTCTGAGTCTGCTCTGAAAAGCAAAGCTGTGTTCCCAAAGCCTGAGGACTGGCATGTGTGAGACGATGGGAAAAGTAAACACAGCTCCACGAGGAAGAGATTTTACCCCGGCTTTGATTTCTTTTCTGGTGTCCAACAAGAAAGGGCATAAGAACTTGACCTTACTTTGACTTCTCCATCAGCAAGAGGGAGAATCCAGATGGTGTATTGGGAAAGTGGTCAAGCAGAGCTGAGTGCGCAGAGGTGGGCAGCACAAGCACGACACCAGATGCAGAGAGAAGGAAATTGGCACATCAAGTTGTTTTCTTCCTTCGTGCCAAGTGAGAGCAATTGGGGGGAATAGGTTGTTGCGACGTAGGAAAGCGGAAACAGATGCAGTCTCTGCTTCGCCACGGCCGGCCAGCGCTGCAATCAGCCACGGCTTGGGAAGGGTGTGCAGTGGGAGCTGTGAGGTGCCCAACCATCAGAGCAGGGCAGCTGAGGTCACCAGGGTGGATTTCAGAGTGAGAGCTGGCTTGTGTTGAAACGCTATGTGGTATTGCTGTAAGAATATGAAATAAGGCCATAGTTGGAGCATTTGTTGGTCTGTTGCTAGGCAAACATTTCAAAAACAATCATATTTTGCAAACTGATTTCTTCTTGTCTTTTTTTCTTTTCTTTTCTTTTTTTTTTTCCTGCGGCCCTTAATAAATTGTCCAGGGCATACCATGATTTTTATCATCATATCTGTTCTTTGCTGCTGGTGTGACTGAGCACTTATCAACTTCTCGAATCACCCATGAGTTAATTTTCAAAATATTCATCCAGGTACTTGGTGCATTGCAATTCAATACATGGTCGCATCAGTTCCTAAGGCACAGGAATTGTTTCTTCTCCATGAGAACAGGCTCGAGGAAATCAGTTTTCACAGTTGTATTGCTGGTATGAATTTTCCTCTGTGTAGGGATTGGAAACCCTTATTTCTTAGACATTACTAAAGAAAGTGCAATCTGTTCCTCACAGTAAAAGAATAAATAAAACATCAAGTGCTTTAAATTAAACACACCAGCTCAAAGCTATTTACTTTATAAGATTACTTTGTAAGTGAATTTTTAAGCTACTTGTCAAGTATCAGGATTATGGCCACGAAACAGCCCTTTTTTTTCTTTCTTGAGTGGTGGAAATAAACCTGGATTCAGCCTTCCCTATGTGTTTCCCCTTGTGCCGTGATATCCCACTGCCCATACTGATTTGTTATTTGCCAGATGCGCTTTTGTGGATGATCCGCTTCTGTGGATGATCTCTTCAGTGTCCTCCTGGGCCAGCTCCAGGCCAGCCTGCTTTCCTCACTGTGATCGTGGGGCCACTCCAATGAGATATGCTTACATCAATGTACCAGGAGAATTATGCATAGACATTTGTTAAGACATGCAGGTCAGTGTTGGGAGGGCAGCCTGAGCATCAGCTATGCTTTGCCAGCAGAAGAAGAAATGGTTGTGCATTGCTCAGAGACCCAGCTGCTTGCTTTTGCTCTGCTGGGCTGTCGTTAAGGCCTGCATTCACTACATTTAATTTTAGGCATCTACCTGGCACATCTCTCAGGTGCCCCGAACTCCTTCTCCAGGATTACAGCCATGAAACAGTCTCTGGAGCTGTAAACACTGTGTGCGGATGCACAAATGATGACACACTGTGCTGCATCCAGAAGCCTCCTGGCATGTCACCAGCCCCCAGCCTCTCTGTGCAGTTTGTCTGTCCCAGGAAAGCTCTGAAGCACCTAAGCCTGGTTCCCTACAAGCTAGAGGTGAGATCATCCCTGACACAAACACCAGAGCAGAGATCTCCTGCCTTTCTCAAAGCCACAGGCTCCCAGCCCCGCTCTCTGTTTTAATCTCCCCTCTCCTGAAGGTATCCCATCCTGAGCAGGAGGCTGGGCCACCCACTCCATGGGCAGACAGCTGAAGGTAGGAGGTCCATGTCACCCTAGGTCCTGATCACCGATGACAACATTCACAGGTGGCCCCAGTTTTCAAGGCAAAGGATGCATATCACTTCCTGGGCTTCCTCATGTAGCACCGATCATCATTGCTGGAGCAGCCTTGAGGGCAGCCATGCTGGTTAGCCACAAAAATTAGCAGCCAATTTCTCAGCGTTGACTACTACTGTAGGTTACATTTGATTAGTATCAGCAGAGGATTTCAGCTCAGGTTTTTATCTGTCATTTGTTATTCCTACTCAGTGTCTAGTATCTTGTGTTCTCTCCCATCATCCCAAGATGACAATCAGCTCATCCACAAAGAGTAGATGGGATACCCTTGAAAGCACATGACTTTGCTCTACTTACAGAGCACAAATTGCTTCCTCTGTCCAAACACTTGCTCCTAGCATGCTGGTTTTCCCACACCACTCTGGGTGCATTTTATCTCCTCAAGGGCCACAGAGGAATCCACGTTGTCATACACACAAAAGTGGTCTTGAATAAATTAGTCTTCGTATCTCAGCTGGAAAATTATAATTTGAACCATTCTACTGAAGCAGTGAAATAGTATGTGCAAAGTGCCTGAGAGGAGCCCAGCTTGGAGGCTTCTAGTGGAAAAAGAAAGTTCAGATAGACAAAAAAATCCTGGCATGAAGGAGAATGTCATGAGATCAGCCCATAGAATATGCTGAAGAAGACAGAAAGCAACTGAGCAAATCTAAGTAATTTGGGTAGCAGTTTGCATTTATTAAGTTCTGGCTCATCAGATGTATCAAATTAGGCAAGTATACAAGTGCCATGTTTATTATACCAGGCTCCTAACGAGCATCCTCTGTCTTAAGGAGCTGCATTTAAACAAACACATGCAGACGGGGGAATGGCTGGGAGGTAATGAGGTGGTGAGAGGAATGTATGTTGAATTCAGCACTTCTCTGGCTAACTATCAAGCCATTAGTGCCGCAAGAAATTCCCAAACATTGTGCATGAAAGATAGGCTCCCTTACACCATGTTGTCTAAGCAGCCTCAGCCACATGCTGTCTGCTGCTGAGAGAGCCAGGACCCAAGCCCAGCTCCTGCTTCTGTGGAGAGGCTTGCAGAAATCCAGGATTCCTGGGGGCGCAGGATTTGCCAGTGATGTGAACCAGGCCTGTCTTTGCCTTCTTCCACGCAGACTTGCTTCCTGAGATAAACTTTTGTTCTTCAAGTGCTTCGTCTAGTCTAATCAGGCTGCTAGACTGAAGGGGAGTGCTCTGATATTTAGCATGAATATCCCAAACGGCATTTTCATCAGTTCCTCCTTGTTGCACGCTCCAACTGTAACCAATAGCCATGAGCAAAACTCATTTGAAATCACCCCAGGAAAGAAAAATATAAACAAGTCAAGAATAGATCTCATATGCAGAGATATATCTTCTTAAACTCAGCTTCTCCCAACATTCCCCAAACAGTAGATTCACAGATGCGATCTTAAAATCTGGTTAATAGGTAAACAGGCGTATATCCTGGCTAGAGATTGGTTTTGCATACCAGAGAGCTGATAACATGTCTTCAGTACCTAGATGACTGTATCTCTGCACTGCAGTTGTTGCCATTTCACAGAAAGATTAATTCACTTGTCCCACATCCTAGGTCTCTTACTAGATTTATGAAAATCTGAGATTTTGAACATTTTTTGGAGTATTTTTCTGAACAAATACCTAGTACTTAGAGGGGGCTTGTAAGTGTTTTTGGAGTGGTGGTATCACAACTCTCGAAGGGTAACTTTATCTTCTCTTTTCTAAATTTAAGTATTTCAATGTGTCTTAAAATTATATGCATTTCTCCCTTAATCATTCCTATTATTCTTGCCTGAATTTTCTCCTTTTTTTCCATTTAGGGTTGGAATCACCAGTGATTTCCATGTAGTCTCACTAGTGATCCCTATGCCAGAGATGCACCATCTCTAATGCACATAGCACAGTTAAATACAAGTTTATTATAGCTATCTTGCCTTACTGTTTTATAAATCTGTGTCTCAGGTGATAACCTCCACCCTGATGCCCACTTTCAAATTGTATTGCTTCCACTGAATATCTGCATTTTGGATCACTCCCTCTCTGGCATTCACTATTCTAAACTGAGTCTCGTTTCACTATTTCCTCCTCGTATTTCTAAGTGGTCAGTGCAACACAGATGTTGGCTGCATGTTTCAAAGTCATTTCAGATGTGAATGTACTCACTCCTTTTTATTCTCAGGGAATTAATGAGGTTGTTAAAACCAGACACCAATTTTAATCTTTTTACCGCCCCCCTCAGTATGTCTGCTTTTCAGTATGGAACAACTACTATTTCTTCTTGTTCTATGGTTCTTCCATCAGTTTGCTATCTGGATGAAGGGTTTCACATCTTCTCCACTCTGAATGTCTCTTGAGACATCATACTAAAAGTTTTATTCCTTTCACTGCAACATCACCTTCCATTTTGTTCAGGACTATTTGTCCATGTCTAAATCAGGGTTGTGGTTTATTTGGTGCAATGAGTTCTCTTCCTGCAAACGTGTCAATATGCAAGGGAGACTAAAAAGAAACATACAGGCTTAGCACCTCTGCTGTTTCTTGCTCATAGTACTGTTTGTCTCCTGAACTATAATTTGCCCTCAAGGATACAGCTAGTATGGGTTCCTCCTTCCCATATAATCTTGTCTCTGTTTATGGAGACAGTGAGAGACATGGGCTGACCTGTTGGGCTGTGTCGCCCATCCACAGAGAACAGGGCAGGTTGATCTTGGCAATGTTTTCCAGGACTTTGCTCAGACCACCTTGCAATGACTCAAGCTCAGGCTGTTCCATTTAAGAGCTGATGCTACCATCTAGCAGATTTCACAGCCAGGATTCATTTTTGACCCCTAGCTTCTTCTTTGCTTGTTTCATCCCCTTCATCCAGGTGCCACATGCCATTTCCTCACCTTTCAATTTGTCTGATGCCTCCAGCACCTCTGGGACAAGCTGTCTCTGGGTACAAGCTTCACATCTCCTCAGAAAATGCCCATATTTTAAAAAATATTGTGCACCCAGCATCTTCCCTAAGGACCAATGAAAGCTGTTGTGTGCTGAGCACATGGGAATCATGGTCAATTCTAGATACTTAAACATGGACTTTAAGCCCTAACCTCTAGTTCAGAAAGTGGGCTGTAATGTAGGACTGCAAAAGGATTCACTAAGAGAGTTGTCAGTACACATACATCATCTAGGTATCGTTTACATATTGTACCAAGCTCAACTCAAAGGAGGCATCCTCCCTTTATCTCCACACTCTCTGACAGGTTTGAATACACAACTATTTCCACTGCGTGTTATGACTTCTGCAGGCAGTAAAGTCAGAACAACTTTTGAGAAGACATTTATTCTGCAGTTGTTATGGCCCAGGCACTTTTCTATGTGGAGTAATATTGGACTGCCACTGTGGAGGTGGCATCTCTGCTCCTGACTCAGCTAGTGAAATGGTGGATGACCCTACCTAGGTTGTTTTGCTACCCCTATTAGACATTTCCGAGATCTGCTAATAAGAAGGGCTGTAGTATCTGTAGTCTGTGGCCATGCAAATACATATCTGCATCATATCATACAGTGACTTATTTTTTAATGCAAATGGACACCACCTAATTCTCACAACATTTAAAAATGCAGCATAATTCTGTTTGAATGGAAGTTCTTTGGGGTCAAAATCCCATTCCCATGAAAGCGAATGGGAATTTTTCCTCTGGCTTTCAGGGAATCCAGATCTGGCAAGCCATGAATGCGGATCTGTCACATTTCTTTCTCTTTCTTCATGAAGTTATTGCAATTTTTTTCCTGGGAATCAGATTAGTGAATTCTCATTTGACCAAATACCTCTCTGAGGTACCTCAGCGAGACTGGAACATTTCCTGTGGCTATCGTATCCGCTTCAATATCCTTCAAAGTGAATGTCACAGCCCTTAACCATTGAAACAGGCTTTTCTTTCACAGCAGCAAAACAGTAAGCCAGCCTGGATAAGATGAGAGGGACACCATAAATATTACATAGGGTCTGAGGCATTTACTGTAAATTCAACAGGAACTTTTCCAGCTTCCCACTGGGAGAGATTTCTTGGGAATAGAAAACTCTCTGGAGTTTGTAATAACTTCTTAAGTGATATTGGGATTTTTAACATTCCATATTACACAACAGGAAGCAGAATCTTAATAGAAATGCTGCACACAGTTGCCTTTAATAGGAAACAGAGCCTATGCAGTGGTGGAGGAATATTTAAAGTATTCTTTCCCTTTCTTTTCTTTTTTTTTTAAATTAAAACTGATTTTAGACAATTTTTAATTTACTGAACTCTTTATACTGCTGGATTCAAGAAAAAAAAAGCAATGCAGGACAAGGCATGACAGTCACAAGAACAACCTGTTACAGTCTACAGGCTAACTGGACCCTCACTGCAGCTCTCTCAAAGCTGTAGGGCTGGGCTGGGAAGCCCAGGAGAACAGCCTGTCTGATGAGTGCTGTCAGCCTTCAGCTTTGTGCTTGCAGATGTCTAGTTCTTGTAGAGATACGACTTTGAGCTGAATCTAGATCTGGGCATTTTTCAACATCAGTGGGACCTCCTAAACTTTAGATCGAAGCAAACTGAATTTCCTGTTCAGCCCCTCTCAGAATGGGGGCTAGCTTCAAACTTCAAGTCAGCAACGTCTGGTTTTGTTCAGCTAGAATGTGAGTGTAGGATGCAAAAGCCTGACTGAGAATTGCAACCTCACATAAAGGGAATGGGACACTGGTTAAATCTGCAAACCAGACTCCCCGACTCCTCACTTATGCTGAGTTTCAGAAAAGGCAGGCAGAAAGGTAGGGCCATTCCTGAAAAGGGGTTTCCATACTCTCATTGAAAATGCCAAATGCCTCCCTTTCCCATTTACACAGGTGAAAACCCACACCCTGTACAACATATATAGCAAACTATAGTTAGCAACATGTTAGTAACTCCTTCACAGAGAACTTACTCGCTAGCATCCTAATTCTCTGAGGCATCACTTAGCCTTGTGCTGCTACATTTGGCGGTCAAAGGAGTTATGTGGTTCTCTGAGGTTGAGCACGTGGTCGGGGTGGTTTGCTGAACAGGGTTTGCTGGCCATATAGACAACAACTGACAGCGAGGAAGGATTCCCCCTGCTCCTCACCCTGGAGAACTCTCTTTGTGCTCTGGCATTCAAGAAATACCCAGACCATTCAATAGCTATAAATGTTTTTCCTGACTTTCACATGAGAGAAATTCCTTCCAACTGATGTTGCTTTTTTATACAAACCGCAGGGTACATGATCTTGAATCAAACCCAGCACTTTAAGGTAATTTGTGGCTATTTCTTGGGTCTGAGCAAAGAATGGGGCTTGAACTTCTCCTTCCCCACAAGCAAGTAGCTGGTGAGTAACACATGTGAGTAAGCCTCATCAGATGTCTGTGCAAATGAACCTTTCCCCCACCCAGTCTGAGACACATACAAAGTGATCCAAAGAAAGTAGATGTTTCTGTGAAAGTGGGCAGGCAGGAGGACTCGAGCAAGCCTTGGCAGCGGAGCTCACCTCCAACTGCAGGGAAGCTCTGACCGGAATCTGGACTTCTTGCCTCACCCTTGTTTCATTTCCAAATTTATATGTGGGATAATGTTTACAGTAAATACAGGTCACCTCCATGTCTGGGAAGGAATTTCATCTCCATGCACTTCTGTGCTTTGAAAAGAGTTGCGTTTTATAGCAAGTCTTTTATTTATAAGTGATTGGAAAGGGGCTTGTGTTTTAATGAGTATTCAATGGGTAGCACCCAGCAGCTTGCTGTTGCTAGTGTGTAATTTTCCTGTCTGTAACGTGCTCAAGGAGCTCTATTGACCATTTATGAACTCTGTGCATCACTTAGAAATCAGACTGCACTGTGAAGTGTACTCGATCGCTGCAGAGCCTGCTGAAAAGGCAAATATAAGAGGCTGCGTATTAGAGGAAATCTCATGCCTGAGAGTTGCACTAGGTCCTGGGTGCTTTAGGATCACACTGTTGGACCACAGTGAGAAAAGGGCTCCTGTGCTTTTTCAGCCTCTCCCAAAAAGAGCAGGACAGACAGAAATTTTGTCCTGGAAGTTTGCTTGCACGGTCATCCCCACAGTCTGGTACTTTTTGCTTGTGTTTGTAGTCATTTCCGGGCAGAGCTGTTGTGAATAATAACTGAACTGAGACCGAGATCTGGTTGCGAGCTACTGAAGAACGCTTTTTTTCCTCTGTGCCAGAGGGTTATATGCTGAGTTCAGATTCAGACAAACCCTTATGAGACTCCCCTGGAACAAGGTTGGAGTGAGAGAGCTGTAGTGGAGGGAAGAGTGTTTCCAGCTAAAAACGTGATTATAAAAATGATGCTATGGTGGGAAGCAGCTCTGGCTGATGCAGCAGCTGCTGGGGATAGGACCATGTAGCTCCCTCTGTGATATTTTCCCTTTAAAGTGGAAGCTGCCTCCTTGCCCAGAGTTGCAGGAGTCCTGTCTTCACCTGCTCCACCCTGCACCTGAGCTTCCCAGCAGTGGCCAGCACAGCTGGGCAATGGGCTTTGCAGGCTGATGAGAGGGGTCATCAGCCCCAGATGCAGCTGGGAGGGATGGGAAGAATTGGGTAACTCTCCTATCATCTGCTTTTTGCTGCTCTGCTATGGGGCATGGGAGGGAAAGCTGATGACAGGTCAGGCCTTTTACCTCACTCCAGCTCACGCTTTTTCCTGCAGGCCAGGTGTAACCTCAGTTTCAGCATTTGTATGCCCTTGGGACCCAGGAGACGCAGATTTCCTTTTCAGTCCTGCTCCTGGCTGGCAGCATGATTGTAAGAAGTCATTTCACAGCTGCCTGCCTTAGTTTCCCCCACACAGTGAATTTTTCAGGATTAGTTAGCTCGTGCCTATCTCTCACCCCTCTCTAAGGGATGCTGAGCATGAGGTCTATCAAGGGACTAAGTTACCTGTAAAAGAGATCAAAGAAAGGTCCCAGTTACAAAATTAGATTCCTGGTTAGTGGCCTCTGACCCTTCCCATTTCTGGGACTGCAATCCATTTGTGTTTGTGATTTTGAGCAAGTCTGGACAATTTTGGCAGGTTTGGTGTCAGGAGTTTCTGATCTGGAGCTGAGAAAGAAAAGAGGATCTGGGTGTGTTTTTGCCTTTCCATGACTGAAAGCTGCTGTAAGTCCCAGAAAGGCTTTTCCAACATTAATAACATTTTGTGGCTTCTATCCTGAGGCATATTAAGCAAGGCTTGGTTTTCATAAGGTGGATAATAAGGTGAAAATTGTCTCCTATTACGATTTCTTAAGTCTAGCTCTCCTCCCAGTTAGTACTAGAACTGTCCCCCCTGCTCCTGAGCATTAAATTCAACTGCTTAGACTTGTTAAAAACTCTAGGTTTAGCTTCCTGCTTAAAGCTGTAATTTTAGATCCTTGGTGGGTATAAATAGACACAAATACACAATGCAGTTATGCTGACTGACATTAACTGGGAATAAGGCCCAAACGTTTATTCCTTCTCTTCACTTCTTCTGTCTGTCTTTCAAACGCAGACACACACACATACCGGCATGCACACTTGTACAGACTGAGACACTGGAAAGGTTTTTGGAACTTAATCTCCTGCAAAACCTATAGCTTTCCTTCTGTGTAAATTGATCTGTAGGTTTATTGGTTAAATCTATATATGAAATAAAACAGTCATAACAGGAACTGTGTGCAGACCTCTGATGGCATTTTTACATGACAATTTGCAAGAATAAAAAAGCCTGCAAATTAATGTGGTGACCCACCAGAAACACTGGAAGTTTATCATTCCTTCTCCATGACTTTATGTATACAGTGTTTGGAGGAGGAGGTTTTTTCTGGTGGTTTTTTTTTAATTATTTTTTTAAAGAGAAGTAATTATAACCCAGCAAATGCTTTAAAGGGGAAATCATCTCTCATAAGTTTGTCTGGAATGACTCAGCTCTGTGTTGGGGATCTGCAGTGCAGAAACAAGGATATGAATGTGTTTCTCAACCTTTTCTCAAGGGATAGCTGCTTCCCGCATGGCCCCGCAGGTCCTTGCTCACAGACAGCATGCCTCCACCCTGGACTAGGGCCATGCTCAGCCCCTGGGGCTGGGTGGGAGAAGCAGGAGTCTGTAGGAGCTATGTACACGCTCACATGTTAGTACACATGGACGTACCTGCTTCAGCACAGGAAGATCTGTTTTTCTCACATAGCAAGTGAAGGACATATGATCTGGGGTCAGCCATCACAGGATCAACAGGACACAGTGGCCCTGTGTTCATGGGGGACTGTCCCAAAGGCTCATTCCCCAGCTTGGCTCCTGCAGCTGGAGTTGCCGGCCACAAGAAGGCTATCTGTAGACAGTGGATGTTGCCCATCACACATTGTCTTTGCCTTCTCCTCCTTGAGCTCTGTTTTTGGCAGCTCTTTGCAGCAGCTGGTCACTGCAGCCTATATGTGCACAAAGCAGCTGGTCAGAAATGTTTGGTCAAGGCTTTTCTTCCCATGAACTTTTTCTTTCCCATTCTTCCCCTCCCCCCCATGAAAAATGTCTTTAGACAAACTACTTCCCATGGAGAAATTTCCTTTTGCATGAACATTTCTGGAGAAGGAGGGGATGCCCAAAATGCTGAATTGCCTGTGGAGGATGCAAATATCTGATGATGCTTAAACAGAGGAAAAAAAAACCCAAACACATCCATTTTCACTGGAATTGATTGCTTGAGCGTGTTTCTTCACAGCAATAACGTGTGATTAACCTTAAGTGGTTTCCATGGCTGATAAGTCCTTTCCAAGGGCCTGCTCTGCACTGGCTGCTTGGGGCATGAATTCTCATTGCTGTCATCCCTGCCCCTTCCCAAGCCTTAAAGCCCTCTCGAAGACCATCCAAGGGGATCATCCGCATCAGGCTGCATTTATAGGAAGCAGGCGAGAAAGGAGGGGG
The DNA here is from genome assembly GCF_900496995.4 of Aquila chrysaetos chrysaetos. Taxonomy (NCBI): domain Eukaryota; kingdom Metazoa; phylum Chordata; class Aves; order Accipitriformes; family Accipitridae; genus Aquila; species Aquila chrysaetos. The sequence goes on along the minus strand of NC_044009.1, from coordinate 13,355,462 downwards.
AATATTTTCACATTCTTTTGAAACATACGTTGGAAAATTTCCCTAGGAAAGAAAAGTGCTTATGCAGCTTTAGTTACTGTACATGTGCTTTGGATTGTGTGAAACCCTATCTGCTTTTTCTCAGCAGAGTCCTGATCCCCACATGAGAGAGGCAGACAGACAGGCAGACCGGCAGACCCAGCGACAATGACTTGCTGCAGAGCCCCTTCAAGATCCTGCAGGCAAGTGCTGAGAAATGCCCTCACCGCCTGCGTTTGTAGGTCCAGGTGGGAGGGAGGAAGAGGAGGAGATATTCCTCCTTGGGCTCAGGCCCAAAGAACTTGTGAAAGCAAAATATTCAAGGCATAAAGTCTTTGCTAGAAAAGATGGCCATGGCTTTGAAATGCCTTAGACTTTTTATCAGGAGATGAGTCTTAAGGGTTAGAGGGTCTGTTCCCCTACTCCATGTCTTGATGCTGGTCATGCAGCTGGATACTCCCTGCCCATGGCAGAGCATGCTTGGGATGGCAAAAACAGGACAAAGCCCTCAAGAGCATGCATGTACAGGAGGGCAGTGAAGGACTGATCAAACACTCAGAGCTCAGTCTGATTAGTCTCAGGTCTCCAGTACTGTTCTGTCCTACATGTTGAAGTTCTCACCTCCTGTCCAGAAGTTTTGGGGGCTGAATGTTCAGACAGCTTTGTTTGCCCTTCCTGGAAATGAGGAGATTCCCTCCTCTTCTGTGCACATGTGTGTCTTGAAAAAGAGTCTGGGGAAAGAAATGGTTGTGGGTATGTGTGCATTTGTGTGGGCAGCCACACTACCACTGTAGACACCAGCAAAAATGACACCTTTTTGTTGCTCATGGCAGGATCCAAGGGCGAAAGAACCTGTGAGAGGACAGAAAAGCCCTCTCATGCTGTAATGGAAATGCGGTGCTGGAGAGAGCAAGGGGCAGCTTCTAGGAGACAACTGGGCTAGCACTATGGTTTCTCCACTGCTGCTGCCCCTGGAAATATGTGTCCCCACAGGGGCTCGGCATGTATGTGAGGAGGAGGAGACAGCTCCCTGAGGGGGGTAAGGCAGGGGAAGCATTGAGAATGTGAATACCACAAAAACAAATCTGTTAGTAATTACGGCCCAGTAGTGCTGCTAGCAGCCGCTGCTTTTCAGGCTGGACCCTCACCCTAAGCAGATATCTCAAGCATCCCTGGACTCATCTTGGCTGAAAGCTAGGCAGGGTCTGGTAAATCAGCAACTTGGAGGCAGCTTCCAGTCTCCTGAATCATCATTTTGAAGGTAGACCTGCTGAGTTACCCGCCTTCCTCCCCGCAAGGCATGTGTGTATATATACAGATATAAAACACACATATAGCTATGTGTTAGTACACACACTCCCACCTCTGTGAAATGTCAGCCAAAAAATAATTCGAAGATTGCACAGCCTGGTTCAAATGCTGTTAGGCTTCAGAAATTACACCCCCCTCTAGGAAGGGTAAGAGCTGACACAAAGCAGCAATAACCAAAAATTCCCAGCTGTTGTGCCTGGCCTTTTGAAAACAGGAATTCTTCGGTACAGAGCCTGAAACCTTACTCTTTCCATTCTGCATTGCCTGAGGGCACTAGCATTAAAAGGATGTACGAGAAAGGATTTATTGTCAGCAAGGTGCTTGTAGCAACAACATTATTTTTTTAAAGACCTGAGTATAGATGGACATTAGGAGGATGGGGGGTAACCATTGCTAGGTCTGTTTTTCTTCCCCAGACTGTCTGCACGGAGAGCCACTTGCAAGAAACACATTATGCTCCAGAGTCCAATGGCCCTGCAGTACTAGCAGGGATGGCTCATAGCTCTTAGTGGTTCAGTCAAGTTGGCTGCAGTCAGGGCTAAAGAAACATGAAGCAGAACAGGATCATCCCAGGAGAGCACCCTGGGATAACAAGGTATGATGTTCCGCTTGGCCTGTTTTACCTGAGTTTTCTCTGGGGACATCAATTCTCAAAGGCTGGTGGAACAAACACCACAGATGAATGCAGGAATAGTCTGTGATTCCCTTAGCTGCTGTCAGAGTATGTGCAGATTATTTCTAGAAATTCAGGGCTGGGATGGGAAGCAGGTTTCACCAAGACCTGGATCAAGAGTGGAAGCTGTTCTCTTTCAACTTCCTGGTGCACAGGACCTGAGGCAGGTAGCATCCCCATGAAAGCATCCCTGGCGAGGGCCACAGGAGCTGTCTGGCAGCATGAAGGAGCTTTAAAATGCTCCACTGAGCCCCAGTCTGCCTTCCACAGGTCTTTGGTACATGACTTGATGAGCTGAAGCTTCAAGTAAAACACTCAAAAGCCCAAGATACTATTTCAGGGATTGATTACATGGTATATCTCACTTTAAGAACATAGAAGCCCACAGCTTTTAAAACAGCACACTTTTTCTCCAGCTTATAATACTACTGCAGCTATTCCCAGGGCAGTCAAAACCTGTGGGGTTTTGACCTGGAAATTTTCCCTTCATGACTTGTGATATTGTCTCTGGCTCAAAAGCTTGTTGGTAATGTGTCTTCAGTTGCATGAAGGATGCTGCACAGATTTATGCTAAACTTGGTGCTTCCTCTGACAAAAGCAAATCTGTGGGAGCTCAGAGCTTTCCTCCTTTCAGTCTCCCCGCAGGCCATCCACAGCTTCCCTCCATCTGCCGATACAAACATGCAGCTATTTCAGTGCAGACTCCTATTGTTCACAGAGTGCTTTGATGGTAGAACCAAACTTTGTACTTGGAGTGCTTAATTGTGTACCAGTGCAAACTCTGATTTATAGCAGTATATATAGCCATGTTCTACATTTTATTAATGCTGTATGCATAATCACGCCACTAAAGTCAGATCCTTTCAGACAGAACTCCACACATGAGGCTTAATATTGAGTCTGAGCATTGTGATAAAATTTTGAATAACCAGAATCTCAAACAGTTGGAAATCACACTGACATTTCCTTTACAAAATGTTACTTTTAAAGGTTTCTTTCAATATATATATGCATGAAGAAAAATCTGGTGCAAAACACTTAGACTTGGTGAGCGTTTTAGTATAAATGTAAAAAATGGTCTAGATGGAAATTTGAAAAACATGAAAAAGTCATGATTTGTCTCATGGCTTTAACAACTATTAGTTTGATTTTTTGGTAACTAATGCTGCAAATACAAAATCCTGGAAGAGAGAGTTGAAAAGTGCCTGGTGCTTATTTTGGCTCTAAGAAACCTGTTTTTTTGAGGTGAAGAGCATCTGCAGCTTCTGCTGATTTCAGGAGGACACTACCTCCAGGATTTGAACAACATACAATGGAAACAGTTAAACATGAATCATTCATCACGTAAGTCAGCACTAAGAAAATGATCTCATATTTATTTATGTCCCTAGCCAAATTTGTACTCATTTCCTCTGTGAAAGGTAATAAATTGCCTCAGCTAGAGTCTTCAGCATCAAGCTTTTAAGCAACATGATGCCCACAATCCCGGTGGCATCGCTTGTAGTCTAAAGAGGTCATGACTTCTGCAGCGGAGTGGACAGGAAGAGCCGCCGTGATGGCTCCTACACACCACCTTTTCAGTACCGCCTTTTCCCAAGGGCCCGTAGAGGCTCAGGACTGCTAGTCTATGTCTTCTTACGTGTCTCAGGAGACCATGTCTGTCTGTGCCATGTTTCTCAAATTATCAGACTTTGCAGACTCTATCTCACTGCCCAGCCCTTCAGCTTTGCTCTTACAGTAGGGAAGCTGAAGACCTGGGGTTATTGTTACATCAGTCAAGTTAATTTGCAAGTGAAATATAAAGAGCTAATCCATAAATAACAGTAAAAATGTAATAATCTGGCACAAGCTATTAGCAAGTCCATCAAATGAATAGAGTGCCTTTAACCAAGGCTTGAAATTGTCTCCATCGCTTACCATCATTTTGTATCTGCCCATTAGTAGTTCGTACCTATAGCACGTGTACCATGTCCAATACTAATTTCTTGTTTAGCCATCCAGGAATTCATCATGGAGCCGGGAAGAAAGATTCACTAGTATATCCAATTCTAAGAGTAGCTGTTTTGTATTTTTAGGTTGATCAGTATTTCCAGTAACTGGCAGGGCTGTGCAAGTGGAGACACAGTTGGTAATATTGTAATTATAGTTATATTCCATGATGTTTTATTTAAATGAACTTTTTTATTTTCCAGTCTAAGTAATGTTACTGTGTTATTTTTGTGATGTAGTCCTGTGGTTTCTAAACTAAGGCCCACAAAACCCTGCAGGCTGACTGTCCCAGAGCTGGTCCATGGATTGCACCAGGCTGCAGATTCAAAGAGCTCCCCCCCCCACTAGCTGATAGGAAGCTTTATGTCCCACTGCCACAGGGCTTCACATGTTAGATGTGGACCCCAGTATGTGTTGGTTCCTGTTGCTGCTTAGTAGTTCCACACACATAAAAATTAAAACAGATTTGGGAACCACTTACCTACTACATTCTTGTTCTCAAAGGGATATGGCTTTGTCAGTATTTTACAAAGAATTAACCCTAAGGCATGGTCCTGGAGAAAGAAGTATTTAATTGGTTCAGAAAGAGCTAAAACCTGCTCCCATAGCAATCAAAGAAGGTTTTGCCATTGTTTTATGAAGTTGGAAGAGATTCAGAGCATCCCGTGATGGCTGCTTTGGGTTATGGGAGTTATGATTATGGTTTCTATTGTTGTTCTTTGAGTCACAGCTTGCTCCAGGTGCATAAAATTCAAAAAGTCGTGGTTTTGGTGTATGGAATAGAGACAGGCTGGGGAAGTGGAGGGGAATGGGATGGGATGAGATGGGATGGGATGGGATGGGATGGGGAGTCCAGGTGCAGTTTCAGCCTATGGGGTGGAATGGATGTGTGGTACCTTTCATTTTCCCAACTGTGGAGCTAAATTTGAAATTCTGAAAAGATCTTCCCTCTATAAAATAACTTGTACTTACTACAGAAAGTTCTTCATGGTGGTAGCAATGATGGTTCTGTTGGTGTCAACCCAACTGAGAGCCCTGAGACAGACATTCTTTGCTGTAGAGCTGCAGGTGTGGCAGAAGAGCATTTCTGGGGGAGGATATGGTAACAACAGTCATTTCTTATAAGCAAACAGTTGTCACAGAGTGCTTTTAGAAGCAGAGTTTGTCTATGCATATCTCCAGAAAGCTATGGCACCCATCCGTACAATCCACTTTTGTACACCTTTTAGACAGGTGTTCATACATGTGTTTCACTAGAAATATTCAGCTAACACTTTCCAACAGTGCGAGAGTCCAAAGAAAGTTTTTATAAACCACACGGGCTGGAACTGGCTGATTTGGAAAGCTGGTACTAAGAAATTTGTAAGACTATTCCCACTCCCCATGCAAGTTAGATTTATTTGTATGTAAAGTGAATATTTATGTGCAAAAAAAGATGTATTTGCAATCTAGAGTCCAGGGCAGAATTAGTTTTCAGTTCATTAAAACAATTTCATTGTTTTAAACAATTCATGAAACAAAGGACAGCAATGAAAAACAGGAATTCTCCCTAAATCACCACCTCTATTAAAACCTGCTTTTTCTGGAGCACTAGGGCAATGAAAGTGCCAGCCCCATGACAGAGGAGAGGTGTGAGGTGAGGCCATATCAGTGGCATGTGCACCTCCAACCAGGCAGAAGAGAAACCACAGTTCGTTTTGAGGCCTGGCCTGGGGCTGGTTCTCCCTGCTAGCCCGCACAGTGCTACAGCTGGTTTCAGGGTGGAGGTGCTGGGCCATGAGATGGGGCATGGGGCTGGGGGACGGGAGTTCAGGAGTGTTGTAAGGGTGTGTGGCTTCTGGCTTCCAGATGGTTTTGGGTATGCTGGCATCAAAGCTTTTGTCCATCCCTGTCGTAATAGGTGAGCATCTCACTGTCTTTAACATAATCACCTTCCTCAAACCCTATATTTCAGTGTGGAAACAGCAGTAGAAGGTATCTTATCTCTGGATATATGGGGAACTTGCTGTAAGGACTGAACCTGGGTCTCCCAAGCTCCAGGCTCCGACTCAAATCACCATATAACTCCTGCCCTCTTCCTCTGCAGCCGCTGATCCGGAAAAAGCGGTGGTCATAATCTAGTGCTAAATCTCTTCAGATCAAATAGCTTTGCTCTTAACAAAATAATCCTATAGAATGACTTGGCTCTCAGCTGAGAGCAGGAGGAAGATCTGGGCAGTGTATTACAGTCAGGGCACAGCACCAGGAAATTAAACTTTATTATGTGTGCTCTGGCAATCGAGTGCACATGGAAGTGATGTTTATGGCATGCGCACCACAGTTCTGTCTCTTAATTCTTAATCCTTTGCCCATCGCAGTATGGTTGGGGAGTTTTCTTAGGGGAAAGCAAGGCTAATTTCTAGGCTTACTGTTGAGAAAAAAAAATCTGGCTGTGAAGTTTTCCCCCTTTCTTTTTTTAAGCTGCTAGGTGACCTGACTGCTCTGCCCTGCCTGTCTTTGTTCACTTCTGGAGTGAGTGTGTCAGGTGGGGCATGAGCCAGATGTATCAAGGGTAGGTTCATCACCAAAATAGCTTGATCCCCTGACACCCACTTTCCTCTTCTGCTGACAGTACCGCATGGTCATGAGGCCAAGACCACCAATGTGCCTCCTGTTTGGAGCTCAGGGCAGAACATAAATGCATTTGTGCATCACCACTGCTGCTCAGACCCACAGACTAAGGGACAAAAGAGTCACTTTGAGACCAGCTTGTCTACCATATGGCAGAATGTTAATAAGACTGTGGATCTGGCATTTAAAAGCATTATTGTATTTTTTCCCCCAGCTCTAAGAACATGGTAGTGTAATGAAAGTCTGAAGCCATGGCTTCGGTTCCTTTCTAATTTAAAGATTAGATATGAAACTATAAGTCAAGAGATTGGGTGGCTGGTCTTTAGCTGTACTGTAAATCTTTTTCCATTTCCTCTGGCCAAATCTGGAAAAAAAAGCTGGGGTCGTGACCCAACGCAAAATCCCCAGCCCCTGTCAAGTTGCTGGCATATTTCTTTGCATCAAGGAAAATCTGTTATATTGGTGAATTCTCAGATTTTATTTTAGGGTATCATAATACTGATAATCAGAGGACCTGTCTCTAAGGATCTGTTCTGCAGAAATATTTGTGATTTTCAGAAGAATACCTTCTTTGTTAACAATAGTTCTTACTTCGGTTAGCTTGCATCCATGTTTGTGAAGTATTTTGCTGAGCATGGCCAAAAGGAGGTGCACAAATGGCAAATTGGTATTTTACAGTAAAAAATTTTTTCTGAGAGGCTTTTCAGGAGAAAATGAGGAGATGCTTTCATATGTGAAGGTCTCAGCCAGATAGAGACATCCATATGTCAGACATAGTGCAGATATCCAATAAAGCAAAATACAACTCTCCTTAACTCTAGAGCTGCAAATGACACATTTATAATTGGAGCCCCATGAACAAGGGGGTTGTGGTTCAGTCCTACTTGTTTAACACTTCTCAGCCTCTGTGTGAGCTTGAACTTTCAATTCATTCAACACATTAATGCCAAACATTGTTGAAGCCACCAGGTCTCTCTCCAATGGATTTCCTACCAAAACTATTTATTTTACAGGGTCTCTCTGTTCCCAAATACATAGTTGTTTAAAATTGCTGGAAGACGTTTGGCTAGGCTTGTTCAGAATTGGACCTTTGCTCACTGCCAAGGTTCATGAACCTTCACAACTCTCTAGGTGAACTTAGCCTGACTTTCCCATGTATAACCAAATCCCAGTCCAGGTCAGTCTCATTTGGTTTCATGTTTCACTACAGACATTTTTTTACAGCTCAAGTTTTAAAGACCTGAGCGTGGGACAGATACAGGGCTCCCATAAACACAGGCAACAGCCATGATAATAGTTGTGCATCTCATTTGTCGTATCTGATGCTGAAATGTATTTCCCTGTAGCAAAATCCTGGAGTAACTGTGATGTGAATTAGTAGCAAAGCAGAAATAGAAGAGGAGTGTTTACTGTTCATATGTTAAAATAATTCCACCAAAGTTTGATTTATTCCAAACCTCTGTTTGGTCTAAGGCATTGCAAGTTTGCAAAAGTACCCAAAATGTTGAGGGAGGCAGCTCAGTTTGTTCTGAAATGACCACAAAAGGGCAAAGACATTGGCTAGAAATGTACACTATAATGCATAGTATATGAAGTCTGCCAAAAAGTCTGAATTAGACAGTTCTCTCATGCTATTTCCTTATAAGATCCCAAAGAGGCGGTGCTTTATGTCAAGAAGCATGAGTCAATCCTCAGAGGAGGATGCTTAAATGGAAAACAGATCGAAGGAAGGCTCTTCAGGCTGTGCTGCTGCAGGTCCTGTCCCTTGAAGTGAAAAGCAGAGGAAGGGAGGAAAAATGGGATCAGTAACAAATGATGTGATGGCAGAGTGTCAATCACAGCGGAATTTCATCCTGGCCCTGTATTACAGCAGCACTAGGAGTGCTGTTCCAGTGAAGGCTGCGTCAGCACTTTGTTTAGCTTATACACCGATTTATTATCTGCCCTTTGGGCCGAGGCTGATTTTTCTAGGAGTTAACCTGGCAACGGTTCTCTTCATGTATTTTCAGCTAGTGTGTAGCTCAAGAGTTGTTTAACCTCTCACCCCTGCAGCCTCAGTCCCAGCTTATCCTACCACGGCACAATTTTCTTGGAGTGACTGGGGTTGTAAGTCTGAAATCCAGGCTCTACAGCAAAGAGAAGAGTTTGCGCAGAGGTCCCCCATCCTCAGAAAACATCTGCACCCTGTGCCTGTCCTGTCCTTAGGCTGAAAGTCCTTTGGTGGCTGATAGAACTGGTGGATATTTGGGAGCAGTTTACAGCTGGTTGGAATATGAACATCGTGTGTGCCAAGGGTAGTGATTTACAGTTGCAAGCAGTGGAATTGTCCTACCTAATTAGTTACTGCCTGACAGAAAAGCTGCAATAAATGAGTCTTTTTCATCCAATTCTGTTGTGAAGTAAAACGCAATAGCTTAAAATCCCCTGTCTTTGTAATGGGACGTGAACGCAGTCAGCGTGCCTGGTGGGTGATGGCTCATTAACCCATGATAACTTGATCAGACCAAGCTGAGAGAACAAACAGCAATAAATTGCTAGAATTTTTTGCTCCCAGAAGCTCTAGTGTTGCTTAGATAGGAAACTACAGCACCACTTGCTGTAGTGTGAAGCCTCTTGCTTAAATCAGTCTCTGTGCCTGAAGTTTGGAGCATGGTAAATATGTCACCAGTTCTTAAAAGGTCTCCTGGGACCCATATACCAGGAAGCCTGACTTCTATGTCAGACAAACTGGCAGAAATTTTAGAATTAGTAGGCACTTGGATAAAACTGATAGATTGGGGAGGAGTTAGCGTGGCATTTGTAGGGAGAAATCACACTTCACAAATCTATTACAACTATTTGAAGTGTCAAACAACCCTTAGCTAAGGCTGAGCTGGCTGACAGACTCAGAAGAATTTTAACAAGGGCCCTCACCAGGAGGGAAAGAGTTTTCATCAATTACAAACTTGTAATAATAGCAAACAAAGGACAGGACAAAATCTTCAGATTTTACAGTGAAGTGTTTTACAAACACTCAGGAGTGTGGCAGGGAAAGTGATCATGTTTGCTAATAATACAACATTATTTAGAACTAAAGCTGGCTGCAAAGAGATGCAGAAGGATCTCCTGGTACTGAGGGGATATTCAGTAAAATGGCAGATGAGATTTGATTTTGCCAAATGCAAGGTAAAGCACACAGGAGAAAGGGACCCCAAGCACAGGCACACCCAGTGATCACTGGTCCAGAATGTTTACTATGGATTGGCTTGTACAAATATCAGCTTAGTGTTCACTAGACACCAAAAGGTAGGACTTCTCTCAGAAAAATAGCAAACAGCACAGAAAACACTCTTTGTGATTATATAAATCCCTGTTGTAGGGATTCTGAGTGCAGTCCTATTCATCTTGTCTCATGAAGGATATAGTAGAAAGACACAGAGGAGGAAAACAAGTAAAGGAATGAGTGCCTTGAAGGGATATGAGAGAGGGCTTTCAATCACACATGGCATGGGGAGTACAACATAGAAACTCCTTGTCAGGGACTGAAAATGTAAGAGAATTCAGCACGGAGCAGGTCAGGTTCAGGGAGGAGTCCACCCATGCCGCTGGCAGTCCCTGACCCACTGGTGGCTGCAAGGAGGAGGGCATGTGAAGAGAAGGATCCCTGCAGGCTGCCCTCTTCTTACCCTCACTCCCCATCTGTGGTCAGCATATTAGCTTTGATGGGCCTTTGATTTGACCTCAGAAAGAGCTGTTCTTGTGATACTCTTCTACCCTATGCCATATCTTTAGCTGCCGTTAGGGTCTATTCATATGCTCTTTTCTAGCTGAAGACCTTACAATGCTGCCTGCTCCAGCAGCTTGCCATGACCATCTCCTAAAGATAATCCTCCCCTTTTCTAGCACAGATTGCCCTTGGTCCTTCTCAGTCAAAGCTATGTGTGTTAGTGAAGTCTCTTTATTTAAAGTGCTTAAGCTAAAGGGCCATGCTTGCACTGAAATGCTTTTGGGAATCAGCAAGCAACCTCTGCTGAAAGGAAGGTGGTGAGAAGCTAAGGGCACTGATGCCTTTTTATGCACAGCTACAGGATGGAAGAGAGTTCCCAGGAGCAGGTCTATGAACCTGCAGTGGTTTACAAATCAGTCCAACTCTTGGCTGGAAGGTCCCATTCTGGTAAAGTTTTGGGTTTATTTAAATCTGTGCCCAGTCAGTACTTACTTTTGATTTACAAAACAAAAATCCATTCAAGCTAGGTAAGGTTATCTACCCTTGTTCTTGACACCAACAGTTTAAACTCTGGTCCAGGATCCTGGTGGGAAACTTTTCCTGGGAAGTCCTAAAATCTGGTGGCAGATGAACCTATGCAATGAACTGAGGGTGGTTGTTTTCAGAGCAATAAATGAAACACCTCTTGTGAACAATCTCGCTGTGAAAGTCCAACAAGGCAAGCAGTAGATCTTGAAAGGAGATCTGGCCAGGTAAAAGAGTATTTAGAATCATAGAATCATTTAGGTTGGAAAAGACCTTCAAGATCATCGAGTCCAACCATCAACCATGCCCACTAAACCATGTCCTGAAGTACCGTGTCCACTTGCTTTTTGAATACCTCCAGGGATGGTGACTCAACCACTTCCCTGGGCAGCCCATTCCAATGTTTGACAACCCTCTCAGTAAAAAAATTTTTCCTAATATCTAACCTAAATCTCCCTTGCCTCAACTTGAGGCCATTTCCTCTTGAAATTTGATGATGAGGGGGAGGTTTGGGGCTGTAATGGGTGTGGAAATACTAGTGAAACAGTACCAAGGGAGGGGGCTATCTTTCTGTTAGGATTCGAGTTATTTTTGTACTGTGTCACCCACTCCAACGTTCACAGCAGCTCAGCTGTGTCCCTACATACCTCCAAAGTCTGTCACATAGTTACTATTTTACAGAGATTTTCTAGTCCTTTTAACAGAGGAGTTTACCTTTTCCAAAGAAAAAACATAAAAAATGTCACCATAAATGACCAAAGTCCTGAAATACAAGGTTAAATGGCCAGGAGTGAGGGGCCTAGTTTCCAGAAAGCAGGTGCTTCAGACCTGTAAAGGAAAGACACCCAATTTATGAGCTAAGCTGGAGCACTGAAGCTACATGCGGGAAGGTATCCAGTGATTGTTGGAGAATAGCTTGTCTTGGTCACTGACCAGGATGATTGCATGTTAAAGTTATTGCTCTTCCCAGATATCCACCACGCATTACGAGTCAGTGGCCAAAATCAATTAGGAGCGATCACATCACACCACAGAAGGCAAATCTGTCAATCTTTCATTGAGCAACAGTACTGCTTATTAGCTTTTTGAGGATGTAATAGGAATAGCAATGGGTGAATAGTTCATGACAGATTATTTACGCATCAGATTTCCTCCTGTTCAGTCTGTTTGCAAATTGACCTTGACTTTCCCTGATACATTCATAATTCAGAACTACCTGGTAACTAATTTTGGTGGCACAGCTCATTTGAGAAGGCTCCATTTCAGCCTTCTGATATCTGAAAAGTGGGCTGCTTTTTTAATGGCTCTTAACTCTTTCCATCCAAAGGTTTGAAGGGGGCCTGTATCATGCCAGAGATGTCTTATGGAAGCAGTATGATGAAATACAGAGGGACCCAGCAGCCAACTGCCAAGAGCAGAACCCCTTCACTGCCGCCTTCTGTGCTTTAGCCCGTGAACTTGGCATCCACGGCAATATGCAAAACCTGATGACATCCCTGAGTGCCTTCCTACTGACACCTATAGGTTTTGTGTCAATGCTGGATCTCCTCGCTCCTCTGTCTGTGGTATCACAGCCTGCTTTTATACAAATGAGTGGTGAGGTCACACATTCAGGCCCCCAGGTCTGCCAGCACTGAGGTCAAAACTCATTTCAGTCAGGGGAAATAGAACAGAAAAGTATTTGGCCCTACTCAGAGACAAGGGAGAGGAGAGGATGAGCTGGGCAAGAGCCCACATGCGCTTAAACAGAAAGCGTCTGATGTTTCACAGACGTGGGGAGGAATGCTTCGTGAGACGAAAGGCGCAGCCCAGGCTGGATAAGCTGTTACAGCTCTTGCTTCAGAATAAAAGCCCAGCTCTCCTGAGAAAGCCATGTGCTCACCCAGAAGGGACAGGGAAACAAGCCACTTCTCCTAAAGCCTGCCTGCATTATCAAGTCTTGAGCATGATAACGCTCTTCCTTGGCCTGTGCAGGTGGGACCTGCAACGCTGAGAAGTGACGAGCTTGTTCCTGACACCTAAGAAAAACCAGCTCAGAGGCACTCCCCACATGGGTAGTGGTGGAGGCTTCTGTTGGTGGTCTAGGGAAATTACCAACTAGACACAGCCACTTTTGCATTTTCTAAAGTGTCACAATTTGGGGTCTTTTTGATGAAAGTCTGGTTGCATTTGAAGAGCTCTAATTATCCCTTCCAGCGATGTGAAGGACCATCAGACTGTCTGCAACATGTAGAAAGTTCAGGGTCACTCTGACCCAAGCTCTGAGTCAGTTTGCCCAAAAAGTGTCTGCCACCATGGGCAATGTGTTTATGATTGCCCTGGTCGGGCCCTGAAGGCAGGTAGGAGCCTGGTACAGTCCTGGAGAGGCAGATGGCACAAAAGCAACACTCCTGAGATGCTTTCTGAGGCAGCTTGGGAAAAGTGCTTTTCCATTTCGGGCCAAAAGTGTGAAGAGTGGGAATTTGGCTGAGGACACCTGCCCTAGCTGCTAAATGGGTATTTGATTCAGCTGCATTAGGTCCAGCTCTCCCCAACATCTCTGCTCTGCCACCCAATTAGGCAGCTCTTCTTATAGGGTGAGATCTGCACTCTGACCCTTGGATCCTGCCTATTCCCAGGAGCAGAGGGATAGGTATTTATCATTTTACAATGTTTGTTTTCCTTCTGTTGTGCTGGGGCTTGGCAGTTGATATGCAGGTATTGCACCTTTTTTTTCTGCCATCCTTCTTGCAGGGGTTTGCCAGCCAGAGTCCTTAGTCTGACAGCGAGTTATTGGTACCTGAGTGGCAAATATCCTAATCAGGCACTTGGGTGGTATGAGGCTCCTCAGGAGGTTTACGTAGCAGAGGACTGGAAATTATAATGTTACTGGGAGAAAAAAAAAAAGGCAATTTTGGTAGGTTGCATGAAAGCTCAGAGGTGTTTGGGGGACTAAAGGGTCTTGGAGCACCTGGACCTGACCCCAGAGAAGGCTTGAGTGGTGAGACTGAGGTGTGCAGACATGTATGACTGCTTCTGGGGTTTTGTCTGTTTGTGTCTCTTCTAGTCTCTATGGCAAGACAAAGTTGGTATGTGATTTTGTACAGGGCAGCTTTCACATGTTCTCTGTGCAGAGGTGTGGTGTTGGTCAAATGTAGCCACAAAGGTGGCGTGTAAGTGCCAATGAAGTGGAGCAAAAGGGGCTGACTGCTGTGGTAGATGTTAATGATAGCCAGCCACCAGGAGATGGGAATATTTTCTGAAATGGAAAGTTTTCAGCAGGATTTAAGAGCAAATAAAAGGAACCCTTGAGAACTCCCAAATCCTACAAAGCTGTAAGTTCAGTGAGAGAGAAAAGCAAGTTCACGTATATTGTGGTGACAAATCAGATATAAGGAGATAGAAGGAGTTGCTCATACTGGCAAGCCCTTCAAGGGCATGTAGATTGCCCAAGCTCTCTTTAAAAAAATAAACAAGGTTTTGGTTTGGTTTTTTGTTTTGTTTTTTTTTTTTTAAAAGCATCACAGCTGTTTTTGCAGGGAGTTTCTCTGTCAGGAAGTAATGAGATCTTGCTGCCTGATTGATAAAACACACACAGGCTTGGAGTAAAGAGGTTTCATCTGTTGTGGTCTTCAGGACATCCCTGTGCTCTGTGATATAAAAAAAAAAAAAAAAAAAAAATCACTCTGCTGACTCATGCTCTGCTCTCTGGAAACTGTAGCCCTCTTGGCAATCCCCTTCCTTTCCACCCTCCACCCCTGGCATTTTTTTCCTTGACAGCAGTTTTCTGATTTTTTTTTTTTTTTTTTTTTTTTTTAACTCAAACTACATCCAAAAGAGTATAGCTTATTGAAGGCAGTGTTTTGTGTCCTCTAATCCTGTTGGAAACAGATGGAAGATTACAGAAAAGCATGCCAGTGTGTCTGGAAAAAAATGCTACAATATCTATAGTTGCCCATGTACTGATGTCTTGCACACATCTAGCCACATGCAAGGCAGACCTGGATGTTCTTTCCTAAATTACTCCTGTAAAGCTACTTGAAAAGAGTTAGGGTGAGAATTGTGAACATTTCAAAACTACTTTAATTTCAAAGCTTTCTGGAAAACAATACAATTTAAAACATTCAGTTGCTGTTTTCCCTAAACAATACTATTTTGGAGTGGTTTTTTTCCCTATTGAACTGATGTTTTTACTTGGAATGTGTTTTTAAGATGAAGGCTAATCTGTTCTAACAGTTGCCAAATCAAGACCTCTCATATTTCCCCCCCTTGAAAGAAATTTTTTTTTTTTTTTTTCCCTCTGTTGTTCTCAGTGCGAGCTAATGTGGAAAGTGCTTTGAGCACCCTTGGAACATGGTTTGCTCAGACCAGAAAAGAGTTTCAGAACCAAGTTCCAGAGTCCTCATATCCATCAACTTTTTCAGCATGGTCTTCAATGTCTATTCTAGTCATTGAGTGCTGTTTGCAAAATAGCAAACTGCTCAGTGGTCAGGAATTCCCAGTCTGACTTGGTGGCCTCAAGCATCTCTGCTGAGAAGCAGCAGGGTGGACAAGTGGTGGTGGTGGTGGGACCCTTAAACATGTAACATTATTAATGGCTGGGGGACTATAAAAAAAAAAAAAAATCTAAAAGAACCTTGAAAAAGCCACAATAATACTTAACTTACCATTATAATTTTACCATGATTACTTTGCCCTTTTTGAGATTCTTCTTATTCATCACCTAGTTGCTGCTTAGCATCTGATACTTATGACAGTTTCAAGCTGATCCCCTCAGCCTTTAAAAACCCTTTTTCAGTTCATTGTTGTTGTCACTGTGATTATTGTCATAAGAACAGCAATTATTATTTTCATAATCAGAATGACAGACCATCTGGGTAATCGTATCTTTTGCGACTGTCCATCAGTTCAGCTGAAAAGAGGAAAGTGATGCTCTCCACAGCATTTTGGGGAGTCAAGTACTAGTATATCTACTGACAAACCCATTGCAAATGCTCATGCGTGCTCTTTGGTGCTGTAATTTGCCCCTATTTGTTTCCTGAAATGGTCCTTCCATTAGGACCTGGAAATTATAAGTTACCTAGGGCGTGGTTGTATTTCTTGTAGGATGCTCAAGATAGACCAATTTGTCTCTTAGTGCAACTGAAGTAATAAGGGTAGGGTGAGTTGGGGGGGGGGGGGGGGGTGTTGGAAGGGGGTTTTTTTGTTGTTTTGTTTCTTTTTTTTTCTCCTGTGGCAGTTGATTTACAACGCTATAGGCCTACTTGGCTTTTTCCCCATCTGCTTCTGCTTAGCTTGGTGACTAAATTCACATCCTAATAGAAAGAAGGAGAATCAGCAAGAAGCAATTGACTGAAGCTGTATCTTCTGCTTTGTCTCAGAAAGGTTTCTTGTGAGAAATTTGGAAGAAAAACAAAATGGGACAGAACTGCCATTTACAACCTGATCATCTGTAAAATAATGAGCAGAGTTATTCCAGTTCATACAAGTTTGGATAGTTGAGATTCTGGCCCCAGATCTCTCATATCTAGAGCAGCACCAACAAACCTTGTTCAGCATGCATCTTGCATGGGAAATGACATACTTGTTTAGTTTAAGATGTTACTGCTTTTTCAGCCAAGGAGCAGCTGTATGAACTTGGGCCCTCTCTGTACAAAACAGGTGGCTTCTTATAACCATTTTAAAGGAGCCAGCTTCATGGGACACTGAAATGGACTGAGAGACAGTAGAACCATCTCTAAATCTCTGTCCTCCCTTCAGAGACTGTGCCTTTTTATGCTGGTCTTTACTGGAGACAGAAGAGCAACAGGACTGCAAGATCACCATCCGTTTCTCCAAAACTTGGGTGCACCAATCCCATGTGTGGGACTGTGTGATTCACCGCTATCGCAGCCTCCCAGGAAAATCACTGTTTTTGCATGACCTGGAGCATTTGCCATCTGCCTGTGTTTGTCCCCTTGTGCTGGGACGCAAGTGTCTGAGGGCAGGCACCATATTGTTTTGTTCTGTTTCATACAATACTTGGCAAAGAGGAAAGAGAAGGGCATCTTGGCTTTCTACCAGGTCTCCAAAGTGCTAAAATAATACTAACCCTGTAATAAATCTAAAAATTTTATTATTGTCTGACACTCTGCAGCTTATTTTGGCTCTGGGAATCTGTGAATTTGGACAAAAAAAATGTAAAAACTTCTCAATGTGGAGCAAATGAGAGCACCCAGATTCAGTCTGTTTAGCAAGACACAGCTATGAATCACCGCTCCTTGGTGAGAAGAACACAGGATTTCCTGGAAACAAATTCAGGCCTTGACAGAGCTGTTTGATCTTCAATTGATGTTTTGTTTTTGTTTTCTAAGCAGGAATAACATCATTTTAAGCTATAAACAGACCATTTTCCCTTGTCCTTGAAGTGAGTCATTAATTAGTTAATAACATGAATTAATTACTGCCTGGGCATAATTAAGGGGGCCATATTTGTTTTATCTACTGTGTTCTTTCTAGTAGTGCATACATTATTAATAGTCTCTCAATATCCAGTCCTCCTTGTCCCCCTCAGGATCTGCTCTCCCTAAAGCCTGGTACAACACCTGTGTCTGGGGTGTAATGAAATGCAACCGTCAAGCTTACCCAGGGATGAGATATGCAAAATAATTACTCTTGTATGACAAAGAGAAGAAGCCCCAAGGGCTGGGTTCACAAAAGGGTGCCTTGTTTTTTCTTGAAGGTTGGATCCCTGCCTGCTCTGCTCACCAGGAGCCATGCTGTGATCTTGGGATGGGAATTTCAGTGCTGAGTTTATGGCCTGAAATTTCTGACAATTGCTTTGTCACATTTGGTGACTAAATAAATGGTTTGTCCAATTAATTACCAAGAAGATCTTGCTGATGGGACTGTGGACAGTTTATTGTGAAAAGTTTATGTGCATTTTTTCAAGCTGCTAAAAGAGGATATGACACTTCATATGTCCTCAAATAAAATAGACCTTATTCCTTGATGGAGATGCTCCTGGTAAACAAGCAGGGAAGAAACAAAAGCCAAGTCAGCCTGGGAGTGCCTGTCCTCTTTCTGGGAAGCCCGGTTAGTGCTTAGCTTGTGCTCCTTGTGGTTGACTCTTGCCTCTTCCCTCAAAGATCTGTGTCCTCTTGACATGTGTCCTGAATCAGGCGCCGTGGTTTGTCTTTTGAACTGAGCTTCAGTAACCTGATAATAGCTGCTGCACAGACAACAAGCATAGGAACTTCCAGGAATGTATCCCTCTGCCAGATTCCTTCACCAAACTTGTAATGGTGAAGACATGCTAAAGCAAAGTGAAGCTAAAAACCTATTTCATGCTTCACAGCATCTCTTAGTAGCTCACCCATTACGTCTTTATCACAGCATATTAAAAATGCGGTTTTTTTCCACCTCAAACTGAATGGAAACCTGACAAATTTGAAGGGGGAAAAAATAATCTGTTGGTTTCCGTTATTGAAGTGGTAAAACTGCCTTGGTGATTCCAAACTGCTCTGCATATTTTGGGGACAAATTCTTGTCATTCTTGTGAAACTCTTGGCCAGTCTGGGCCATTAATGGGCATGGGTAATGTGTTCAGTCTGACCAGAGTAGCTGGGCAGCCCAGGAAAGTTCAGAAATCTATTTCAAAAGATGTGACTTTACCAGATTTTCATCAGATCCCTGTTGTTCTTTCATTATATCCTTCCTCCCTTCATGTGGGCCCAGTTCAATTTCCACCAAAGTCTTCCAAGTTTACCTTTGGTAGGTGGGCAGGTGAATCCAGGCCAAGCATGGCCCTGTCCTGGCAGAGATGTTAACCACTGCTGTGTCTTGTGGCCAAGAAACAAGGGCCTACTGCCTTGTTATGTTATGTCTCCTGGGAAAATATGCATCCCCCATACCCTGACAGCAGGAGGAGCCATAGATTTAGCACCAAGTAGTTTGGCAACGTCTAAAAGGGGTACCAATGAGAACAGGCAGTAGCAACCTGTTATAGAGATTGCACATCCAATATTTTACCCTGTGACCACTCTGTGAGGATGGCAGCATCTCTGCTGGGTGACATTAAAACCCACAGTGCTACTAATCTTAGCTAGACATGGATGAGAGACTTCAGCAGGTTTTTCTGGCTGCCTCCAGGTAGCATGGTAAAACACAGACTATGAATGATAAACTGCTCATAGATGAGGCTAATTCCCAACCCTTCAGCCTGGCTCCTGCTCTGAAGTAGGAGATCTGTAACCTCTTAAAATGCTGTGTAACAGCGCTGAGTGCCCTCACTTTTCATAGCAGTGTGTAGTTGAGATCTTGCAAGTGCTTGACTGTAGGTGATGTCCTGCAGCAAAGGTTCCACTGGTGAGGAAAGCATTTCTGGTATTCGAGGGTAATGTGTTGTTTTTATGTTTGTGTTGGGTTTTTTGTTTCAGCCCTTGTCAACTTGTTCCTATAACACAAGAAGAACCATTTCCCTTGGATAAGTCCAGGCTGAGAAATATATTTTAAACACTTTTTTGTTTCCTTTCTTTGGACTAACCACTTCTTTTTCTTTCTCCTGCTGTCCCTGAAGTGGAATTATTTGGGGTTCTTTCCTGGCTTTAGCCTCTGTTTTTCAGACCTACTTAATTCTGTGTTTTAAGCTGTGGTACTTTAAGATTCAGCAGGCTGTAGAAACTTGTCAAAATCCCACTTGTGGACATAAGCATTTCTCAGGGCTTGAGTATTTTAGTGACATGTGTGGGCTTTGCTCTTCATGTAGCATCATGCAGTGTTCCTGTGGCCATGACAAGCTTTGGGTCCAGGGACACATCTGGTCCACTTGCAGCCATACTAGTGTGGTTAGCTGAATAGGCATTGGGGGGTAGGGGGCTGCTGCTGGTGTTGCAGGGGTGTTGGAGGATTGGTAGCTTGAAGGCAGTGAAAGGGATAAAGTTCAATGGTGAGGAAGGGTGGGATCCTGACTCCCAACCATAGCTTCTTCCAGAGTCCTGCTCCAAACCAACCTGCCTGGCTCCTCTTAGCTGGGCTGGACCTTCATGGCCCCTTACTTGTTTTTTGTTATACTGAAAAATGTGGTGGGTTGTTTTGTTTTGGTATGTGTGTTTGTGGGCGTGTATTTTGGTTTGGTTTTTCTCCTCTGTACGTGACCAAGTGTGATCTGACTCTTGTGCTGTAGGTGATGAGCTAAACCCCAACTCCCTTCTCCCTTGCTGCCAGTCTCCAAAGGACTCGTTATGCCCAAGTGTACTGCATGTCAGACAAATCTATCCAGTGCAAACAGGAAAAACCCCTTCTTCCTTCCCACTTCTAGCATGTCTCCCCTGGCCCTTTATAACCACAGATCTTTTGATGCTTTGCTGAATGTGGTACACACCCCACACCGGCAGCCAGCTGACATACGTCTGGACCAAGCATTTGCACAGATGTCCACTGGGTCTTTTTTGTTGTAGGGTTTTTAGGGTAGGTTTTTTATATATGCTCCAAGAATTGACAGGCTGAAAGAAGTGAGATGTGGCTGGTTGTCACCATGTATGATTTGTGTGGCCCTTGGTGGGCCTGCAGGTAGCTGAAGGAGTGAAATCCTCCCTCCCCTATACCTCCCACTGAAAGATCCAGCCATTGCACCGGGGTGTACAGCCCTCCAGAGATGTTTGGATGGGATCGGCGAAGGAGCTGCACCTGGGACAGCACCTGGTAGGGCTGTGGTGGAGGAGTGCTGAGAGGTGGCTGGGAGCAGAGGAAGTTTGGGTTAGCAAGGAGGGAGTGGGGCAGCAGTCCAAGCAGTTTTGAGACTTTGCCAACTACTAGCCATGGAAATCTTGCTGATAGGTGGCTATCAGCCCATCCTGCCCCGGGTCAGCTTCCCTGCAGGCGTGAGTCCTCCTTCCTGTTCCTGGCCCCAAGCACGCTCTGCTCCTAAGAGAGCTGATTGCAGCTTGGCCCATTAGGCAAGAAGATGATGTCAAGATCAGCTGATGTCATGATCTCATTCCCAAATGCTTTTCCACATGCTAGAGATATATTTAGCAGGTAAAGGAGAGCTGGCAACTGTCAGGATTTGAAAGACAAAGACTCCTCTGCCCTGTTTTGCTCCTTCTAGTTTGTTTGACTCGAGCTCCCCATGGGCTTAGAAAGCCATGTCAGCATCTCTGCATCTTCATCCTGGCTTTAAACCCACCCTGTGAAATGTTAATGCTGGCTTCGTTACCTGAGTGTAGGATCACACTAGCCAAAAGGGTCAAGGCATTGAAAGCATCATGGAGAGCTTCTACACCCCCAGAGGTCCAAAGGCCAGTGACTCTCCTCTGTGTGGGGGATGGAAGAGTATTTGAGGGAATAGGAGAGCTGTGTGTTTGGGGTGTTTTTCTGGTGCTGTCTCACAGGTGTCTTGGAAGATGTACTGAGCCACTCAAGCAGAGGTTATGACCTATCTGTCCTCTGTAAGAGGTGTGCATGTTGCCAGGAGTCAACACGGATTTGACCTCTGATTATGAGCCCTTGAATGCAGGAGAAGTCCTGGGAGCTGCACAGCAGATACCAATACCCTTTCTTAGCTGCAGCTGCTTCTTCCTCCCCTTCACGCCCTTTCTTTGCTCTGGAGAAACCAGCCTGAGGCCATGAACCAGCAGTGAATATTAACAAAACCAGCCCAGTAACATGATGTGTGTTCCCTGCCGTGCCTGAGGCCGTGATGATAGGAGTCTTTTGGTCCCAGCCACAGGAACTGCAGTGGTCTCTGCATGATGCTTTGGATGAACCAAAACAGTGGTCATTGGGGCCAATGCTTGCTACTGCATAGTTTGGTCTGGTGAGAGCAGATCCTCTATTCCCCAATCAAGAGGGCATGAAAAATACATCCTCGCCTATCCCCTTGTGTCTAATGCAAGCTTCCAAGCAGCTTATGTGGGACATAAGGAGTTTTACAGGGAGTCTCAAGTGATGTTCAGTGCTTCATGCTGACCCAATGCTGCTGTCCCTTGTGGGCAGCACTAATCCAGCCAGCTGCAACCTGCTGCAATCCTCTCACTGTGTGTGGGGCGTGTGCATGCTATGGGGACTTGGGGGGGGGGGGTGTCGTTCTCATGGTTGGCTGGGAAGAACCTCTCCCGTTCATCACTGTGGAAAAAATGCATTTTGCTTACTGAAAGCAATATTTCACTGCTGTCCAGGGAAAGCTGAGTGTGAAGGGCTGTCAACAAGTAGGAGTGCTGATGTTACCACTCTCTTCCTCCTGTGGAGGAATGTGGCTGTGGGCAGGGCTTGAGTTTGTCCAAAGAAGAAGTGAGGATGGGCCTTATTCTCACGTTCTGCTGAACTGGCCCACTGTGTGGCTGGGGAGGGGATGTGGCTGCTTCCCCTTTATCCAACCCAGTTGTCAAATGTTATTGCTTCAGACCACCTTCAAGAGCAACGCCTTGCTTCCTTGGAGCACCGTGGAGCTCACTGGTCTTAGCTGAGCAACCGCTGGGCTGATGCTGCATCTGTTTCTAATAATGTTGTCTTAGAGAGCCCCGTTCTAAGTGACTCTGGTCCAAGCATGCATGCTAAGCCAAAGGTACAACTGTTTAGGAGATGCTGATCATGTTCACTGTTGCCTTCCCTGTAGGAAGTCATAATCAAAGAGGCACTGGAGACAAGAGACTTGCATTTCAGTCCATAGCTGCTAATAGGTGAGACATTATGTTTCCTCATGCGCTACTGCAGCATGTAAGAGCAAATGAAGAAATAGCTTACGAAATCCTTCTTAAAAACTTCTTTTAATGTGAAATCCTTTCTAGGAACCTGGTGTCATGCAGTATTTCTAGGCTTGACTCTTGGTTTAGGAACAGCAGAAACCTGGGAGATCATGCTGATTTTTTTTTTCTTCTTATTTATCACAGATTTCCTGGGTAAACCTGTTCAATTTTGCTTCCCCTATAAAATATGAGGAATGATAAAAGCTTTGTACTCCCGCAGAGACTGTAAGGGTCTGTGCCAGTAGACGCTACTGGTAAGGAGGGGCTGTGACAGTCAGCTGCTGCATGTGGTGACAGGTCCCTAATCAAAGAAGCTTCTTCCAGCCTGACCCAAGTGGAACCAGAAATGGCACCGACCTGGGAAGCAGGGCATGACTGGCTGCCATGCTTGTGGGGCCTTTGGACTTGGTGCGAGATACATCTGACAAAATTCACACAAGGAATGGGCTTGGCAGCTTCTAGGCTGCTCCTAGCAAGCTCTTAAAATGAGGAGGTTAAACGGGGATAAGCAACCTTTCTGGATGAGGGAGGTTAGATTAAAAACAACCACTTAGTTCTGCCACTGGTTCAACATGGATCTGACACAGGACTCTTCTTACATCCTCTAAAGCCTAGGCACTTTCTTCTTCCCTGTCTTTGATTCTCAGTTCTGATGAGGGAGTCATCAAGAACTCTAATGTGAATCATTAAGCTGTTAATATCCATTTGATATTGACTTTTCCGGCTTCAGTGAGACTGGACATCCAAATAAAAGTGCCATGAGAATCATAAGACCTGAGGCTGAAAATACTGTATCACAGAACAGTGTTTCTATTGTGAGCACAACCATAAACAACAAGAAACTCATTTCACGATGATTAGCTGTGTGGGTGTTCTTGTTTTTAAGCACAGATTTCCATATGCAAGAGATGTGGGCAGTTCCCACTTCATCTATCTTTGCTATTGAGTTCATGTACAAACAACCCAAATTCCAGATATGTTATTTCACGGTGATAAAGTGAATGGGAGCCCATAATACAGAGCTCCTTAAAGCTAGGTTAAGTGACCCTAAAACTTTGAGGGCATGTTCTGAACTGATGTAAACTGAAATTAATGGGATTGCTCCTGACTCCAGCTTTCTGTATGTTGATTTAACCATGGCAATTTCAACAGAGCTGTGCCTGTTTCTAGAGTATCTTGTTGCCCCCCACCCCCCTTTCTTTCAGAATCCTTAAAGAAAGTAAATGTCCTGCGTATCTAGAGGACAACAATGAAGAACACCTCTGGTTTGCGGATAGATAACATGTTATGGCATCCTTTAACATATCAGGTGGGGAGTGGAATATACAACAAAAAGCAAAAAAGCTGGAGGACGGGCTCTGAATTATGTTGTCTGTGTCTAATGATCTCATTCAATCTTGTGAGGTGTTCAAGGGCATGTGTGGGTGAGGGAAGTTGGAAGAACAGCTATGCTTCTGGAAGAAGTGGTATAGCAACTCGTGCCTTGACAGCACACCTAGGTACCCTTTGGGATAGTAGTGGCTGGCAGAATTTGCTCTATTTGTGTCTTTTGGAAGACAGAAAACCAAGCTGAAAACAATACGGTCCCCTGTTGAGGATACTGGAAGCTTTCTGCAGGGCACATCTACCCACAGCCAGGATTCTCAGTGCTCTTTTGCAGAACTAAGGGATTTTGTAGGAGGGAAACAATATAAGGTCTCCTTTTCCACCATGCTTTTCAAACAGTTGGGTAAGATGTCTGAAACGAGAAGTCTTATCATAACTTATTGTTCTTGGCTGATTCTTGTGTTCTGTTTCCAGCATGAAGCTCTTGCTTTGTGTTTTTTCTCCTGTATCTATGCTATGCAGATGACGTTATTTGTGATTAAATGAGAAAATAAAAGGAAAAACTTAGTCGGCTGAGTAGGAAATCATGTGTCTCCCCCTCAATGCCAGGCAGGCCTTAGTGAGCTTTTGGATCAAGTTATTTCATGGTCTTCAGGGCTGAAACTGGCTTCCAACAATACCCACTCTTACTGTTATTCCAATGATGACTAATTTTAGGAAAAGATGTAGTGGGGAAAATTGGCTGAAGAGCTGCTCAAGAACCATCTCAGCCATTCATGTTGTGGGTATAGGACTCATCAGCATGGCTCAAAAGCAAAAAGCATCTCCCCAGTTATATATTCTCTTCCCCAGCAGCTTTCTTTGAAACAAGAGAAACTTGAATTAGACCACTGGTTTAAAGGAGTCTTTTACAAAGCATGATGGAAAGGCAGAGGGGTACATGGGGGAGGAAAGGATATGGGTAAGCTGAACCTGAAGGGGGAACCCAAAGTTTCAGGGTGCCAAATGTAATACCACAAAAGGCTGCCAGCAAGAGGTCTGCTTTCCCCAGAGAAGCTTCCCTGCCGGTCTGTGAATACGGAGGCTGCTTCTCTGCCCTCTGATTTTTTTCCACCAGCTTCTCCAGCCCACCTGATTTTATACATGAGCCCTCTGCATGCTCCCTAGCTTGTCCAGCCCTCACTCTGACTCCTCCTGCTCATGGCACTCCTGGAAAGGATTAATTCTTATTGTCTCCTTTCCCTTTACAGTGTCAGTGCCCAAGAAGGGACAATTTCAAATAGGTTAAAGGGGAGAATAGCTTGCCATTAGGCCTTCTTTGAACTGAATAATTGAGGTGTCCAACTGTCCTGCTAGGTAGCTCAGTTGAAGAGTGAAAAGGGTTGTTACAAGGGCAGCAAGGAAACCTGTGGAGTAGTTCTCTGCCACTTTAAAGCCAGACATAATACAGAGTTAAAGGACTGGCTCTTGAGCTCTTTGGAGTAATAAGGGAGACCCCCACAAACAGTGGATACAGCTTTCCATGCATTCAGGCAACAGCCGCAAGTCACAGGCAGAACCGATGTCTCCTCTGTAGTGAAGGCTTAAGAAAAACAAAATGCAGGAATGAGAAACTTAAGGCTTTTCCCCTACTTTCAAAACTAAAACTAAGCCAAGTGATGCATTTTTTCCACTGTATTTTTTTTTTTAATGGATCTTTTTCTCATAGCTCTGTTTCCTGAAGTGATTCCATTTCTCAAGGTCATCCTAAGGCTGCGGATCCTCATGGTATCGCTCTTCCAGCAGCCTCCCTGGCCCGGTGGGCCTGCACCTGAAAATTGTTAGGGAAACTAAGAAGCAGTGATAGCTTGTCCCTGCGCCAAGCTGTGCTTTTCTTATTATTGCCAGTATCTCCAGCTACCTCCTTCTGTGCTTTGGGGCTTGCAGACTAGCATGTTGCTTCTGATTCTCAATTGAAGATGGAGATTTGACCTCATGTTTCAAAGTTCAAAAGTTAGTCTTGAGACACTGTAATCATATTTGATATCTCAGGGTCTGTAGAGCACCTGGCAGGATGGCACTCACTCCCTGACTGAACTCTACTCAGGTAACTTTAGCCACTGGAAGTGGGGTGTGTAGTTTCTCTAACTCGTTTAGGAGGCTGGAGCTGCCTTTTGCAAGTGCCAGCCTCCATTCAGAGTGCCAGAAATTGATGTGACTGCCTTAAAGGACTATGGGCTGCATTAGTCCTTCACTGTGGAGAGGAACTGAATGGTTTCTTTGTACTCAGATGACTGGTTAAGTCTATTTTAGGTTCACGTTTGTTCCTTGCTGACCCTCTTCTCCTTATTATTCTCCCTTGTTCTCTAAATCAAATGAGTCCAAACCAAAGACTAAAACCAGGAACCACAGCAGGGGTGAAAGTTGAGAGCCTGGGTCTGGCTGTCATAGAAGAAATCCATTGGCCTTTGTACTCTTGAGATAAGTAGCACAGGGGAATAAGGGTTTGTGGCTGAAGTTTGTAAGTTCACAAATGTTATCTGCTTTGAGAAAAGCAAATATTTGATCAATTGCACTGGATGGAAACTTTGGCGGGGGGGAAATATGTACACAATCTTGAATTTGTGCTGTCATTGTTCAGATGTGGTCAGGGATGTCTCTTTGGCTTGAACTGGTGTATGAAGGGCCTAGTCAGCAGGATGTGAAATGCCTCTAATAGAGAAGGGGTAAGAAGTTCAACATTAAAAAAAGAAAACAAACCCCACTTTACCCAAAGGAGAAGCCTCTAGCTTCTGCTTCCACAGATCTTCTGGATGTGTAGGTAGGCATCAGTGTGTAGGTGTACTTGGGGAGAGGAGGTAGGAAGAAAGGGAAGTTCATAGCGTAAATCCTGCTTGCTGCAACACTTCCATGGGCCGGGAAGCACTCGTGGTCAATCTCAAGGCCTGCTTGCAGTGGGAGAAGCATTTTGAAAGATACACAGAATTGCAAAGCAAGAGAATTTTCTTGCACGTTGTTCCATGTTCTTGCTGCCAGAAAACAAGACAAGGCTGCTCCTTGCACTTTATTTCCTAAAGTCATTTCTGTAATGGTTACTTTATTAGAAAGGAAACATGGAAATTTACAGGAAGGGAATAAAAGCTCTGCCTAATCATCTTTGCTTACCAAATGTAGGGACATCTCCAGTGGCTCAGAGCAAAGGTTAATTTTTCCCAGCATCCTTCCTTCACAAGTGACCAGCGTTGGGTACAGAGGGGAAGAATGCAAGAATAGCATGATAGAAAGTGCAGTGTCTATGGACTTACCCACCCAACATCTGCCACTCCAGCCTGGGAACCTCTGAAGCCCAAAGGCTGTGTCTGCATCTTTTGTCTGGTTTACTCTCTCGTGTATTCTGAGATGACTACCAGATACCAAATTTTAGTATGTTCCTTTTCAAATTAATGGCACTTTACATATCAGAAATTCTTCCAATAGTCTCCTTTTGTGAGGTTAAATATATTTAGACATTAATAACACTGGAATGAGTTAATTGTAAGTTTATTTTCTCGACAACTTACTAGCAAGGAATGCATACTTTTATTATTGCAGTAGATCTTAGAGGCCAGATCACTCATTGTTTTAAATCAGGGTGTTTCCATTCAGAATTATGAGTTGTTCCTTGCTTTTATCAACAAACCAGCTGAGAATTGGCTCATGCAGCAAACCCACACATGTGGGTGTAAACCCAGGCAGGATAAAAATAGCCTTTTGCACCTCTTGGTGTGTGATTCCCTGCCTTCAGCCCCTGGTGAGAACCAAAATTTGACCAAATACTGTCTTGTCTACCACAAACAGAGACTGGGAACAGGGGTCTAATGTCAATGGACACCCCCTGAGCCCCAGTAACTATGAAGCCTGCAAATATGTCAGAGAAACAGTGAGAAGAGTGAAGTTAGGATAGGGTTGGTTAGTGGCTGGCCTTGAGAAAGCATCACCAAGATCTCCAATGTCCACCAAGGGTGTTAAATTCAAAGTACATTCTGTAGAGGAGGGGAAGAAATGACAGGAATTGCAGTCATCTCCCTCCCATGTAGCTAAAGTGGGAGTCCAGGAAGCCTCTCTGAAGCGTGGAGATAAACCACATCCAGGGAATATTGCAGCAAGTGAATATTGCAAAACATGTCTGGGGAGTACGCCTGCAGTACTTGTGATGGATGAGAGAAACACAGACCTCACCATCTGTCTCTAATTCTTGCAATTTAGTGAAAATGGCTCCTGAGCTGATTTGAGCCAGGCAAATAGATGTACTTTGGACCCTGTTGCTGCTTCAGGACTTAACCTATGCAGTCCCCAAGACATGTATATGTATTTGAGGTGGTTTTCCACCAAGTTTTTTTTCCTGGACGTATTTTCCATGCCAGGTCTCGTCAGCGCCAGTCTTTCTCCTGCATGTCTCTCCCCTGGCTGGGACAGTATCTCTTGCATCTCTCCCATTCCCTGTGGAAAGCTGTGCACTCTCTGATCTCTACCTTGGCCACTTGACTTGGGTTATCCCAAATCCAGTGAGGAGCTGAGCCATGGGCTGTGGCTGACTTGGCTCCCTGCCATCGCTCCCTGTGGAAACACACCTCTCCTGGGCAGCAGGTAGGCATTTCAGCTTCTGCTCCACCAGCATGTGAACTGCTGTCCCCAGGTGGGCTTATGGATACACTTTTTGTTCCCATGAACTTGATGTACCAGATATCTGCTCGTGGATAATTGCAGGCAAGGTTCCTTCTCCAACATTTGCAATAAGCCTGCTTTCAAGGGTGTTTTTCTGCTGAACGTGAGCTCTATTCTCCTACTGAAGCAGTGCCAAATCAGACTTCTCCAGTCTGAGGCCTAAGCAAAAAAAGGGTCTTTGTCTTTTAGGTCACACATCAGGCTGATGTGTAATATTTCATAGTGCCTGCTACAGGACACCAAAGGGTTAAGCTGTTGCTTTGGCTAAAACCTATCCAGGAAAAATGGAATAAATTTAATTCTGCTATATCTGGACTCTATGATAGACCTAATGGCATGAGGTATTGTGGTGTGCAGCCATTCAGTGTTCATCCAGACTGATGTCTGCCTTACATTTTGAATTATTTGCTAAGTACAAACATGTGCAGTGCGTTTTTTTACATCTTATTCTAATATTTGTATGATTTTTTTTTAATAGACTTCCCCCTTTTCTTCCTTCTTCTGCCATCCTGGGGATCTGGTGGTCTTCTCTTTCTGGCATAGCTGTGCTTTTTGGGACTACAAAGCCCTTTCTCTGCTTTATCAAGGCCCACTGCAGCCCACCAGGTCTGCTCTTGCAGAGCAGCTTCATCTCACACCCTGCAGCAGGCAGAGGCAAGAGTTTTCTTGCAAAAGGAGCAGGGATTCAGACTGAAAGATGCTCTGTTTCTTTGAATGCATGTCCCTTTGCAATTCTAAGAGTGGAGGTCAGCAGGATGCGAAATTTGCTCTCTGGCAGTGTCACCAGCTCTTGCAACTCCTGTGTTATTTTGTGCTTGAGGACCCTGAGATAAACTGAAGAGGTGAAAACAGTTAATAAAACCCTAGCTATCGTAATTGTAGATTCAAAGCCTGAAAATATAACACTACTGTCTGACAAACTGAGATCAAAAGGACGCAAGTTATTACTGCTTGGTAAGCCACTTACCTCACGTCTCGAGGTTTGCTTCAGGATTCCTTGTAGTGCTTTGCAGTTGGCAAAAGGGTGGGTAGTGAAATAGCAAGTATAGCAAGTCCTGGTGTGTGCTTCTGGTGTGTAATCATATCCTGAGACAGGCTGTCAGCCTTGAGGTGAGAGTGAGCTGTCCTGAAAATTGAAAGAATTCATATAAGTGACGGAAGTGATTGAGTGGCTGAGGAGAGATGTCCTCTTTAATTCCTAAATTGTGGATTTATGTGAACTGAACCACTGGGATTGTCAGTTAAGATACTTGCTCATTTGATTCCCTGCTCTCTCATACATCCTCCCTCCAAAATCTTAAGGCGGTGAATATAAGATGAAGGGACCAGTGCTGTGGGGGATGGAGATGCCTGTTCAGAGCATAAAACCCACTTGAGCAGACCTGGTCTGTGACCAAGGTAGGCTTAGAGAAGACCAAGGTGGCAATCTGGGCAAGCATGTACCAGTGTCCATGTGTGCCTGTGCACATGTGTGGTTGGGGACAAGGGCTGTTGTGGGGCTGTTGCTTGGCTTTTTTTTTTTTTTTAATTGAAATAAACATTGTGGTCCTATTCTTTGATGGGCTGAAGGACATGGGATCTTCTTTTTCCCAGACACTTTTTCTGGGAATCTATGCTCTCTCCCCAGAGTGCACAGTAAACAAACTAGAAATTTTGGGTTTTAAAATCAAAATAAATAACTATTGTTCTGCCTTCCCCCACTGCCTCCTTCCCTTCCCACCATCTCCCCAGCTGCCTTCCCTTGACCAGAGCATCCCCTGGGAACTCCTCTGTCCCAGACGTGCTGGCAGTCCTGAGATAACACATCCCATCATCTCCTCCTGAGGCGCAAGGGCAGCACTCACTATGTCCTTGTCTCTGTGTCCAGGGCTCTAGAAACCAGCCCCAAATCAGCTGCTAACCAACTTAGTTGACTGACGTGGGACTGCAGCCTGACTTAGACTCGCTGGCTTTAGGCTCCGTCACAAGCAAGCAACAACAGCCTGGTTGGAAATGGTGAGACTCTGGTGCGGGTGGATAATTTTCCTCTCGATTCTCAGGAGAGTTTATGGACCTTTTTAAAAACCTAATGTTAGAAGGACTAAGCTTAGCAGTACTGGTATCCGGGTTGAAGCAACTTGTGGAGTTGATGCTTTGAGTTGGTCCATTTCTGAGGGTTGCCAGTATCTGAGAGAGTGAGATGTCACTAATTTGGGGATCAGTTGCTGTCAGGATAACAAGTTTTAGCTGTTGGTGTGCTGCGCGGGGTCAAGCAAACTCTTTGGGTGCCACTGGGGAAGAATGGACATTGAACTGCTCTTTTACACCTAAATATGATCCCACGAGCTCACCCTGTGAAAGCTTTCTCTTGTCAGCATTTGACATCAGTAGCTATTTTTATATAGTGCCTGGTATAACAGATCTCTTCTCAGGCCTCAGAGACTTGGACAGGATTTGTATTCGTGAACTGTTGTGACCAGTGGTTAAAATAGGAGGAGCAGGAAATGAGGGTCTCTGGTGTGGCGGGGCGGGGGGGAATCTATTTGTCAAAAGAAAAAACTACCCCAAACCACTGAGCCTTGCCTACTAGGAGAGGAAGAAAAGGTAGCAGGGTCTTTCAAGTCCAAGGAAATGCTAGTATGGTATATGGGGGTGAGAATGTGATGATCATAAATTGATATGAAAGCTGGTGACAGCTTTTCACCAAATGTTGTAATTAATTAAAAAAAAAATACAATAAGGCACTTGGCTGACTGTAATCACTCGAGGCAATTTTGGGGGTGTTGCTTGGTGGAGGTCTGAGAGCAAAGCTTTGCTAATTCACATTAGCTGTAGTGCAGCTCAGATCCCATTGGTTATTGCTGGGTACCAAAGACATCAATCAGGCATTGGCGGTTGATTAAACACATCAGCAAACCTAAGACACAAGGCAGCAACTGGAACAATTTGCTGCAAGCGTGTGCCAATGCCAGGACTAATTACAATTCTAACAAGCTTCATTCTACAAGCTGTGTGATAGGTGGAGATGGGGCATCTTCACTGAGGCCCTTCTATCCTGAATAAAACAGTCAGTGGAGTGTGTCCCAACCTGTGGGCTGTGGCCACGGAGACCGTGGGAGAGGAAACAGCAGCTAGGAAATAGGTGGTTGTCTTTAATTGCCACAACGCCACAGCTCCCCAGGGCTGCGGGCATGAGTGGTTATAAGGAACGGTGTGTTTCTCCCACACCTCCCACCTCTCGGGTGTCCCCAGGCACAGTGAGCGAGACCAGTGAGTCTGGCTCTGCACCCCTGCATGGTTTGGGGAATTACAGGGAAGGAGCATTTATTTGCAGTGAGTAAATCAGATGGTGCTGCCTGCCTCATCCTGGAAAGACTGAGGTGCTGCCAGCAACTGTTGGTAGTTACGCTTCTCTTGGAAGTGTAAATAGCTGCAAGAGGCTCTGAGAGCAAGGAGAGAAACTGGACGATGAAGGCAGATGATCCCAAAAGAGAAGGAAAATAGAAAAATACTGGGAATACCCAGGTACAAGCGCTACCCTGACTACTGCTTGGCTCCTTCCTGAAGCTCTGCAGGAGCCCAGGGAGATGCTTGTGTTCCTGTAGTGCAAGAAATGGTGCTTCAGCCCTTATCACAACTGGTACTTTGTGCTGTGTCTTTGGGAGAGGCACCACAGCATCTCACCTGAGGTGTCTGGCAGTTTGGGGCTTTTTCTTATGTTATGAAGGACCCTGTTTTGCTCCAAGATAATAATGGGCTCTGATCCACAAACTCGTTTCCACATGGGGACTCTTTCCACACCAACAAGTAGATTGGTAAATGAGGGTTGCACTGATTCTATTTAAAAAAAAAAAAAACCAACAAAAAACAAACCAAAAAAACCTCCCCCAAAACCCCACCAACTTAACAAGGAGAGACTAAGGCCTCTCACTCCTACTAGGTGCAAATCAACCAAAAAAAAAAAAAAAAATTCATCTTGTTTTTAAAAATCTGGGGAGAAAGCCTCCACAGGCAAGCTTGGAGAGCAAGCATAGGAAAGCATGAAAGTATTGCCTAATGTGTAACCAAAATCATCCTTGATGCAACTTAAGCTCATTACTACTTCTACTGCCCACCACAATTGCTGAGAAAGGATTAATCTATTCCTCTGTCCTGCATGTATTTGAAGGTCATAATCATATGTCTTCTAGACCAAACAACCCTTATTCTTTCACTTTCTCCTCCTAAATTGTGTCTTCTGCCCCTTCTTGCTGTTCCCTTTTGGACTTTCTCCAGTTAATTCGTATCTCCGAGAGCTCAGTGCCTGGGACCGGTCACCATGTTCTCGGCTTCCTCTTTGATGTTTAATCACAGCATGCATTTGTGAATCTGCTGGGTATAACTGAAGGCCTGGGGTTACCCAAGGTGAGTATGGGTGCAGTGTTATGGAAAGTTGCCTCTTGGAAAATGAAAGCACTGGGAAAGGGCGTGTGAACAATTGCTCGCACATTATTCGTAATATGCTGACCAGTGCTGGGTCTGGGGATGTTGGTTGCCGATACCGAGAGCAAAAGTGCCAGGAGGGAGGTGCTGTCTGAATGCTAACCAGGAAGAAACACATCTCATAGCAATGCAAACCAGCCTCTTGATCCAGATTGCATGTTTGCTGACATCCCTGTCTTATTAACATGTGATTTCTGCTTTGTAACAGCTTGCACCCAGTGTGTGTCATCTTTTGAGATCCAGATCTGTTTTACTGCTGATCCCAGGGGCATGACTAAAAAAAAAAAAAAAAAAAAAAAAAAAGAAAATCATAGCACCGTTTTGTTCAGTTCCTAGTCTTTAATGGCATTTTCCTTCTTCCTGCCCCCCACAATTTATCTGTCCATTATTGATCTTTGAAATGTGTATATATTTAAAAAAGGCTGTTTTGATGTTTCACTATATGGTTAATGGATCCAAAGTCTGGATCACACAGACTTGAACACAAGCTTAATTGCACTCCTGAGAAGAGTCTGGCTTCAGTGAGACCAGCTCAACAAGGGACTGAAAATATACAGGGTCAGGAGCTGCAGGCACTTTAGAGGTCGCTCGGGTTTCATCTTCCCACAGAGCCATTCTCCTTTCCACTGGAGGATGGTTAGGGCTGGCCTGGAACTAAACACTGAGACCATGGGATAAGCAATGTTTGCAGGAAACAGTGGACTTGCAGATAGCAGAGACTTGCTTGTGTATGAGATAACAGCATGATACAGAGAGATGATGGGATACCAGGCACCAAGACATTTGCCTGTTGCTGACCTGCATCTGTGGGAGCATCTTGGACCTGTATCTTGCAAAGAGCTGAGCAGTGGTGGAAAACCCCACCATGGCTAAGCTGAGGCATGGCCAGCTCTCCCACTGTCCTTGCTGTAGGAGCCTTTGTCCTGCATAGCAGCTCTCCAACACCAATGGCTCTTGCCTCTTGCAGCGTAAGGGTGGCTTGGCTAAGATGTGCTTTAAGGAAAAAATACCAAGATAAAGAGTAAGCCTTTTCCCCATTGCTGAGCCTAATAGCTTAGGTTATTCCATAGCTTTACTCATATAAATGTTCATTTTTTAAACATTCTCTTATTTCTTTTAGGAGAATCATACTTACTGAAAGGTAAGTATGGAAAAGCAAAGGTGGGGGTGTCTGGTTTTGGTGGCTTTTTGTTTTTTCCTTTTGTGCATGGTGCTGTCTCGGTGGAGATATAAAAGGTACCATTTTATGCCAAGGGCATAGGACATAAGACACCTCACTGCCTTTGGGAGCTGGGTACAACAGTGCTCCTCAGCACTGGCAACCCTGTCTTTATGTGGGTATCCCTACCTGGCTGTTATGCAAAGTCCCAGTAGAGCAACCACAGGAGAGCCGGGCTGTATCGGTGAACTGCTGAAATTAAAGCAGGACGGCCACAATGTGTGTCGAGCCAAATGCTTTGCATAGTTGCGCTGTCAGCAAACACAGTGAGCCAGAGGGCAGGGAACCAGCCGCTAGCACGGCTTCTTTCTTAGTTCCTATTTGCCTTTGCATTTGTTATCTTGGACATAAAGAGGTCTGTAAGCCAGGGATTTGGGCAGTTAACCTCAAATAAACCCTAAAAGACCTACTTCAGTGAAGTGTAACAGCGTCTGTTGAATTTAATGGAGCTGGGCTTGCTCTCACCAAGGGTGATTTGGACTCTGAAAGCTTGCTGTTTCCTGGAAGCTAATGGCATTTTTGGGGTGTCTCTTTTGCTTTGTGTGCAACTTTGATTACTGTTTTTTTTACGTTCGCTTTATGTCTGGCTCTTCTGCACAACTGAGTGTGTCTACACGTGTGTGAGAGAGAATAGCCAGCAGTGAAAGGATGCACCACTGTAAAGATAGACATTTGGTTTTGCTGTGAAATATCCTTTATACTCAGACAGACAGCAAATATTTGACACTGAGCAAGAAAATCAGGTATGCTGTTTGACAAAGCGGAGTGCTGTGGAAAGTGGTGTTGTGACTCACCAGCAGATCATTTCATAGCCTCACCCAGCCCCGCTACTTAAAAATACTGTTTAGGATCAAAGTATGCTGCAGGCAGTCAGTTTTGTTTCTTTAAACAAAACCAAATCACGCTTTATAAGGTCAGCAAGCTCCCAAAGAGCAACTTGGTGGAATACAGCTGCAGATGGATAGCTATGGCATGAAATGAAACTGTTTGGAGTGGCCACTGTTTGTGTGGAGACCTGGGTGCAGGAGCTCTCTCCTGTCACTTTTACAGGTTGGTGATTCACTGATGGGTAAATGAAGCTCACAGCAATTAGAAGCGTTGGTCTCTGCTCTTGGCAGGTAGGGTGGCATGCATCATTTCCAGCTCTACTTGTTGATTTCTTGAGGACTTTTGGGTGTTCAGGTGCAGGCTGGAAAATAAGCCCTATCATGGACTGTTGGAAAGGGAGCCAGGAATTGTAGTTAAATATAGGCTTTGACAAAGCAAGAAGTTATCCAAATGGGTCTGTTCTTTTGCTCTGTGTAAATGACTAGCAATTGAGAGACCATTGAAATAAAATACAGATCCAGCAATCTGGAGGCCCTGGAAGATAAAAGCCTGACTGCATCTGTTGCATCTTCTAAAAGCATCGAGCTGTTTGATACAGCTTCCAGGTCTTGGGACTTCTGATGTGACCCAACTGAGAGCAGCAAACCAGAGAAAACAAAGCATCCCCAACTCTGAGTGACAACTTCTGGACAAAGACCAGGATGGCCCCATCTCCTGTTGCAAAAGCTTGGCCAAAGGCAGGCAGGAGCAGAAAGAATTAAACTCCTGTTGAAACCCTACTTTTAATAGCATTGGATACAAGCCACAATTTGGGAATTCAGAAGGCCATGTCCCATTCTTCGGTTATCCCTGATGTCAGGCAGGATTTCTGACTAATTTATTTATAAAGATGAAGCACTGTACGTTTACAGCTCTCCTGGTGACTTCAATAAGCCTGGACTGACATCTCTGTAGGATCACAGTGCAATCTAGCATCTCGGCTTTAGTCTCAGGTGTAATTCTCCTTTGCACTGATTTAGAACAGTGTAGCACAGTCTCGTTATACCACCCTGCCCCTAAATGTCCTACAGAGATATGCTGGGTCCCAAACCTCAGAAACCTCGGCAGCGCCTGAGGATTAAGTGTGAAACAGCTGTCCTTCCCCTGGTGTCTCCTTGTAGCCCCTTGCAAATCCAACAAAAGCTACTAGCCCCTTCTCAAAACTTAGGCCACCTATTTGCATGGCATTTCTAAAGAAAGATGCATAAGATCTCAGGTGGTTATTCCTCTTCAAGAAAAGCTTCTGCATGTGGATTTGAGTGGATGAGGATGAGGCTTACGCTGTTGCTGAAGAGGATCTGTGCATGCAGGTGCTGATGGGGGGGGCACAGCAAAGCCCTCTTCAACACACACTGTCTCTGCTGGCTTTCTGCTACCCCTGGTTTGTTATTGCTGGGTGCACAATGAAGGAAGAGTTGCTGATGGCAGTGCTTATTGGGGAAGTCTGAGAGCCCTGATTTAATTCAGACAGAGCACATAAGGCGGAGTGGTTTTGCCTTCCCTCCCTGCCAAGGAGAGGGCAGGATGTTTACGTGCTGCTCAGCTAAAGGTACCCGCAGCCTGAAAGCCTCTTACTCAATTTTGCCTGGTAATTGGGATTTCTTATTGGCATGTCCAGTATCAGTGGATCCAGCTGAAACCTGATGTCCCTAAACAAACCCTGCCTTCAAAGCCCAGTTTGCAACATCCTCCGAGAGGTTTCTGGCTTGACGTCATCCTGCTCAGAGTTTCTTTCAAACAGTCCCTTGTTAGCCCAGGAACAGGGCGCATTGCTTGGACGCACGTTCACAGCCCCCATCGCTGCTCAGGGGGCCAAACAGCAAGGGGATTTATGAGACATGGAGACCAGAGCCCAGAGGAAAATATTGGGTAATCAGAGAGGTGGCCTCAAGGAGCCAGTTGGGCTGTTTATCTCGCCTTCAGTCTCCCCTGGGGAGGCAGCTGCACCGTGTCACCTCCGTCACACAAATCCCTGCCCAGCCTCATTCATAAAATCCCACAAAAGCCCTATATTTGTGAAGGGAGCCCTGCCCAGGCTGGGCTGCGCTGGGATTCAGCGCAAGCAAGCCTCCTTATCAGCATGGGGCTGCGCCCAGTGTGAAAGCACAGAGAGCTCCTTTATCCCTCCTGCGGGGATTCAGGCTGGCTCAGCTGGGGGGTGCCTTCGTCGCCCCTTGCAGTGTGTGTGTGCAAGGTTTGGCAGCAGCAGGATCAGGCCTGCCATAAATACTGTTTGCAGGAGGCAAGCACCGACCGCCAGCGGATAGGACAGTCATCCCCCTCCTGTCTTGAGGAAGGAAGGAGCAAGGAAATGGTGTCGGGGAGCTGGGAAGCTGCCTCCTCTGAATCAGCTCTGTGTGAGATGGAGGAGGGAGGGCTGAGCAGTTATTTTTTTGGTGTGTTGTTTTTTTAATACCATCACACATGGGCCTGTGGATCATTCCTGCCCTGCAGGAGCAGCACAGCTGCAGGTCAGACCCTCAGGCGGAGTAAATAAGTGTGCCCTGCCGTGTTAGTGCTCGATTCGGATTGAAAGCATGGTTGCCACCTGCCTGCTTTGTTAACTGGATTAGCCATTTACAAGCAGTCGCTCTTTTATGGCTTCGGTGTCTGGTTTTTCAACATAATTCTTCCTTTCCCTGTCTCAGACTCTGTTGAGTCTGGCCCCTCGCTCTCTGTAATTGAAATATAAGCATTACTGTGCATCAGACAGACTCAGGCTTTCTTTCTGGGTTTCTTCCTCTTTTTTTTTTTTTTTTTTCCTAATTTCTTTCATGGTGACCCAGGGGAGTATGGCTGTAACTTTAAATACCTTCCAGCACCACCAGCTGAAATGAGGTTGGGGAACAGGGAGAATTAAAATATGCTTCAAAGGAGTACACAGGAGGAATACAAATAGGAACAGATAGCCTGAATTTAATCTTTTATAGGGTCTTTCATTGAGAATAATATCAGCTTAGGAGGGGCTAGTGCCTGTGAGGGTAGAAGGAGACAGCTGACTGCTACCTCCTCCTCTTCCCAAAGTCTTTTACAGAGAGACTGCTGTGCTCCAGCGTGGGCAAATGTAGGGTCCTGGGGTTTTTTTCAGCTTGCCTATCAAATTGTGTTGCCTAAATGCTCACCTTTGCCTGGCAAGGAATCCTTCTTTCCTCTCAGAGCAGATGTGTGATCCTAAAAAAGACTAAAACTAAATAAAAACCTCGACTGAAATGGCAAAAACTGGTTGTATCCACTGATGTTCTTCAGCCCCACATCCTCCGGCCAAGCAAGATGCTGACCTGTGCAGTGCAAAGCAAGCAACAGTACATGCAGCCTATGAAAACATCACATCTGCCTTTTCCTGGGGTAGAAAATCATTCAAAAAAGCTGTAAGAAGCGCTGTAAATTCAAACTGAAAAGTTAACAGCCAGGAAAGCGTGTGTTTGCTTCTGTCCCCTTGTTTACTGAAGACTTATATCTGAGGGCCAGAGCAAATGCCCTTCGCTCCTTGCTGTCATATATCACATACCAACCCAGGCAACAGGTCACCAGCTCTCAGAGGGAGCTGCTGCCCTGTCTCAGGATGAAATCAATTCTGCATCTTCAAAAGACACAAATCATTCAAAGGTAGTCATGGACAGAAGAAATTGTACAAATACAGTGTTTGGGGTCAGGTCCTGAGGCACCTGGAATTGGCAGAGCTGCGGTGATTTATGTGAGCGAACTCTGGGGCACAGACCCCTCCACTTGTGCATCGGTTGGAGAGTTGATCTCATCCAGGAGAGCTTGCCAAAGCCATCAAGAGAGGGCTGTGTCCTGAGCAACATCCATCTTTACTGCAGGATAGGAAGGAGTCTGACGGGATGGCACCCTGGAAACCCTGTTACACGAAGGCTTGGGTATCCTCACGCCCTGTTGCTGCTCATAAACATTTGACGCTACAGAAACATCTTGAAGATGCTGTCTGCCGTGAGTGATGGTGCTCCATTGGCTTGGGGGACACAGGCTGCCATCCTGCTGAACTGGGGAGGGGTTTGAGAAAGGAATCCAAGTGAAGAATAGTGTTTGGTGCACTTAAAAGCAAGAAGATAAACTGCTTCAATCAGGTGTATTTACAGCTTAGTCACAGACATCCATGCTGACCTCTTCTTTACCTACAATTCGCTGTTCCCTGCATATAAAACCTCCTCTCCATGCAAGATTGTAAGACTAAATGGATCTATTGTGTCCTTTTGTGTATTTGGAGGACATTGCCCTGCAGGGCTAGTTCTCATAGTTGTAGCTTAGCAAGGGAAAACCTAATCTTAAACTGTTCAAGACATCAGGATTGTTGCCATCCCTCTCCAGCTTGCTCATCTTCGTTTTTCCCCTCCTTGAAGGCTACCTTTTTACCCAGTGCTAGTTCACCAAGTGCAACTAATCTTTAATGTAAAAGAAATGGAAAAAATAGGGAATAGCATCTCCAAAAGAAGCTGCAAACACAAGAATGAAAAGCTGGGTGGTGTGGACCACTCTCCCTTTCTGGATGATCCTT
The DNA here is from genome assembly GCF_900496995.4 of Aquila chrysaetos chrysaetos. NCBI lineage: Eukaryota > Metazoa > Chordata > Aves > Accipitriformes > Accipitridae > Aquila > Aquila chrysaetos. The sequence continues at coordinate 13,315,859 of NC_044009.1, read as the reverse complement.
CTTCAGTGTTGAGAAATGCATTTATTTTTACCTAGAAACTGCACGGTGACTACCAGCCCTCTGAGATTTAAGCCTTGAGCTCTCTCCACTGAAATCAACAGCTGTATTTGCATGAATCATTAAAAAAGGAAAGAGTTTTGTTATCTCTAGCAAGTCTTTCTGCTTAGTGTGGTGGGTGGGAGAGTCAGTCCCAGGCTGGCGGTTATGTCTGTACCACATATTTCACAGTATAGCTGTAGGTTTGCCGACTGTCAGTTCACATACTTTCATGGTTACATCTTGTTCTAAATATAGGAAAAGCCTGGTAATCACTGACGTCAGGTGGTCCTGTTCCCAGTCAGCCCCCTACCACCTCATTAGCTTTTAAAATGTGCAGGTTTACAATAATATAAACTAGGAAATAGGGAGGCGTGAAAGGTAAGGCTCAAAGGTAAAAAACTTGTAACGGCAAACCTAACACGAAATGAGAATAATAAAATGTAAGGAAAGAATGTGAAAAAAGGTGATGGGTTGAAAAACGAGCCCCAGTATTTATAACTAGTAATGTAAATTCTCATGTTAAGAAAAATACAGGCTGGGGAGGAAAGAAACCGCCGCTCTGATCCTGCAGGTGTTCTGCAGTAGCATGAAGCATGTGCATTACTGTTAAACTTCTTGAGACCTTCGATAACACATACACATCATTTAAAGAGAAATTAACATTAGAAAGTGGTATTTATGAGTATAGGAGGAAAGGTTGTACTGAGCTTACCTTTAAACATCCTGCTTGTCTGTCGTCTGTCTAGCAGGGTTTGTGTCGGCTTGCAGCCAGTGGGGCCTGATCCATGCAGCTGGTCCGATTGCCCATACAGCCTTTTGAAACTGAGCTTTCTGTGCGTGGCTGCTGTACGAGGAGCAACTAATAGCGAGGGGATGCTGCGTTTGTGACTGTGTCTGACTTCTGAAGTGCGTCTGGGCTGAATTGAGCTTATGGGAGACATCAGGGCTGCAGGGGAGTTGACTTGGGTCTCCTTTTCTCCTGGTGTCCAATGACCCAGGTATGTAGGTACACTCATTTCATTGGAGCTGCCCTGGTGGAGACCTGGCTGCAGCTTCACCAGGCATCATGTGCTCATCAGCAGGATAACACTAAGCACCTCGGTAGGGGAATGGTGGTGTTCAGGTCCAGTGCAACTCCTCGGATATTTAAGTGAGAGGCAGATTTAAGTAGCTGTTGGGCTTTCTGAACTGTTCACCATTCCCAGTATGTTTGCATGTACTTTGGGGAAGCTCCTTCTCTTCTGCAAAGCAGAATTAGAGCATAAACCACGTTGATACATTGTGCATCCTGTAATTCCCCTCTTTTGTCATAGACTTTGGAGAAGTGACGCAAACTGCAAACTACATGATTACCCAAACTTGGGTAATTTCTGTGTTTCATCTTGTCCAAGGAGGTAGGAACAAAAACTGAAAATCTTCTTCATGCAATTGGGTGAGTTAAAGCCAAACAACACTGTAAAAGTGTGTGTCTGATTAGTTCAGGACCAGTTGCTGTATGTTAACTGTCTCCGTGTTCAGCAGAGCTGCCAGTGCATAAACATTCATGCAAGCGAAAGGCTGCATCTGCCTTTAATTGGGACAGATAAACTGCAGGCAAGCCAAATTCCTAGGCATGCCTGCACGTGTCCTTTGCAGAGCTGTAGTCTCTCCTAGTGATCTCACTTAAACATCGTCAAAATGATTAAAAGATGTCTTTCGCTTATCTTTTGAAACATAATTTTTGCTTGAAAAATAATCATGATGCTACTGACCACCATGCAGCACACTTTGTTAGTAGGTCTCAAAGCAGTTCACAACAAAGAGTTAAGTATTAGGCAGGGTTAGGATTTAAAACTAAACTAAACAATTTTCTCTCTGGAAATGCTGATTTATCAGAATTGAAACTATTTGTGGGAATAGGTATTCCCCTGAATTAAAAAAAAAACCCTGGTTTAGCACTGCTTTAAAAGGCACTGCTGTGATCTAAATTTGAAGTTTTATTTTCTGGATAGAAACAATGCTTTATTTGGCTTATACTAAAAAGCTGGAGAGCATTAAAAAAAGTCAAAATTGAAGCAAAACATCTTGAAATTATTATAGCAGAGTCTTTTGGATAATAGCCTTGTGAACGTTTTAGAGATATGAAGTTTTGCTTGAAGACAGATGCAGAAATATCAAGACGTTGACAATACCTCCAGTGCAGGAAGACCATTTTGCCATCAGCTTTAGTAGGTATGACCTCCCCATCCCGCACTTGGATGACCTGAAGGGCAGACAGAGATGGGGCAGGTCTGGAAATGGAAATTGAGTTTTGAAATCCTAGGCCAACTCCCTATCACCAAGATAACACCGTTCCCTTCCCTCCTTCTCCCTTCATTCCCAAATGGCTCCCTGGGAACTGCTGACTCCACGGGTGCTGCTGACTCCCTGCTAACCAGATCACCCTGCTGGGGATGTCCCAGGCACAGTGAACCAACCCGCACGGCTCCGGGCTCCCGTCACACCTCTGTCTGGCTCCTTCACTTAAGGAAGCGTGGAAATGCGTGTTTAAAGCTAACCTTGGTCATCTGAGCTAGAGGTATCAAAGTATTATTTCATGGAAGGATTAATTCATTCCAAACCTGCCCTCCAGATGAGTTTCACAAATCTATTCCACTTTTTAAATAAAATTTAATACACTTCCATCGTACCAACCACTACTTCTTTGGCTAGGTGGAATATTGTGTATACCAATAATGTTTTCCATACAAGTTGTTTGCACCATTTTCAAAAGGGGAGAGATTATTCCAAGCGAGGAGTTTGGCTGAGATGACCTCCTGGGGTCTCCTCTGACCTGAATTTTCCCTGTGATCCCTTGGCCATGAGAAATGGTTTGGGCTTTATTTTCTTGCTTCAGGCAAGTGCAGGTAGATCCTTTCATCACTTCTAGAAATCTTTTCAGAAACCATACTTGTTATTTTTGAGACTTTGGTGCAGAAGAGGAATAGATGGGCAGCTGGCAGAAGTTTTGTTTTTGACTCCAGTGGTGTCTGGACTTGCTGTGGTGTTTGTGTCTCCAAGTCTGACTCAAACCCAGTTCAAGCCAATGGAAAGAATCCCAGCAGCTTAACAGATACAAAGTTGCCACTCTTGAAAGGACATCATTTCGTAAATATCTCTTCTTTCTGATCTGCTGGTAAGCTATCATCAAACAGGGTTTTTAACGATGGTTATACAGGCATACACAAACATATTTCATCCTGCTGGTGCTACCCAGATGACGTGCTCTGCCGCACCATCACAACATATTTTGGCACCGACACTGTACCCATTGCACACAACCTTCTCTACCTGCCAAGTACTCTTTCCTTTTCTTGGGCACTGGCTGGGCTGTGCCTATTTGCCTTCATTTGCTGCCCTCTTGTCTTTGCTTTGATATGGCTCTACCTCTTTGGCTGTTCACTAGCTTCACTGCCTAAATTTGTCTATTTTAATGCTGCTAGAATCCTGTCATGTCAAGGGTGCCCACAGCCTCCATGGCGTCTTCCTTTCATAATCTAAGACAGACAAAATAGTCACCTGAATTTATTAGCACTTTGAAAAATGACTGTTCTCCTTAAAGGATAAGGATAAGCCTTATAAGGAAAGGTGGTACGTTTCATTAGACCAACTGATAGAAAAAACAGACAAGCTTTTGGCTATGCAAGTCTTTTCTTAGGGCATTTAGGAGTGGCCAGTGAGCAGATTTCTCCACGGCCTCACTTGTGCAAGGGCAGCTCCCCTATGGATGTGTCCACAAGGTCTGCAAGTTTTAAGCCAATGAAATGTTTCTCATAATCCATGACTTGCCTAACAAGGACTCCCCATGCAAAAATGGTTGTTTGTCTTCAGAGAAATGCTTTTGGAGAGCTATTTTGTGGTAAGTCACTCAATGTTACTGATCCTCATTAGATTAGAAAAGTACACGCTTCCCTCCAGGAAGAGTATGTAAGTGTTGGAATTTCTAACATTAGAAATGATTGAAACTGAGTGGTTTGAAATGGTAATTTTTCCTATAGCTGAAATTTAAAAGATGACAGTTTTCTTTCCCATGTGTCCGTTCTCATTATTTATCAGAACTTATGGTGTGATTTACATCCATAGCAAGTAAAATGGAAAGCCTGACTCCTTTAAGGCCACTGCCTCCCATCTCCTTTGCCTGCTGCTGCTCCAGCCTTTACCAAACACCTGCACTGCCACCTTCTGCCTGTCTTACAGCTCACAGGTGAATTTCCACCATTTCTTTTCTCATCCTGCCAAATTCGTGATGTATGTCCTAGGAAAACTTGAAATGCAAAGAAGAAACCATGTGTGCACATGCACAGTCAAGATGGTCTGTAAATTGATTTTTGTTTCTAGCTGGTTTCTATTACAGACAGCAATTGCACTACATCTAATTCCTAGCTTTAATTTAGAGGAAGGAAACTCTACAGTGTTGCTCCCCATGACCCAAACCCCTAAAATACTCTGCTCAGCCACTGTTAAGCCAACATATTGGCCAACGATTACGCACAAGTGTTTTTCTCAAGGTTTGCTCAACAGCCTGATTGATACAGGCAATGTCTGAAATAACCAAATGGGTGCTGGTGGAAGACAAAGCTTAGACCATCAGTTGGTATAAATCAGGATTTCTCACTTTGGAGAAGCTACCCTGATTCATAGCCAGTGGTTATCTGTTTGAAGTTATCACATGAACTGTGTTAGTTGTGTCTGCTTCCACTGTGGCTTAGGAAAAGGAAACCCGAGTGGCGCATGTCTATGGCTTATGGCTAGAAGGAAGATGTCCCCCCTTTTTTTTTTCTTTCTTTCTTCACAGTTGAAATATTAGTTAAATACAAAGTCGAGAAAAAAAAATAGGTATCTGAAAGCCAGGTGAACCCAGATGTACTTTAAACCCTCTCACATCGCTCACTTTAAAGAATTCTTTGTATTTTTCCTTTCCTGGTGAAGGAAGCAGTGCCAAAGTCACCCTCTATTTAGAAAAATAAATGTTCTTAGTGAACATGCTAATTCCTGCAGCAGGCAGCCCCATGCTGAGCGGCACTTCCAAGCAGGAGCAGAGGCCCTGGCCCCAGCCCTGTGAACCTTTGAAAGAGAGATGGACTCACCACTGTCTCCCGGAAAGCGCCAGAGCAATTATTAAATATCTAAACCCTAACCTTTAACAGAAAGCCAGTTCTTGCAGGCTTGAGAGACTTGATGCATGCACGAAAAGGTTGGAAAATTTTCCCCCGCATTGTAAACATGATTTCCCTCAGCATACTGCAGCATGGCTAAGGGAACAGTGGCATCTGGTGTTCGCTGGGCTGTCTTACAGCCATCGCTTCCCAAGTGGGTGCTGGCAGGCTTCGCTGGGGGTGGGCAGGGTTTGGCTCCCCACATGCAGGTATCTGGTGGCACCTGAGACCTGTAGGATGTCAAAGACATCTGTACAAGCATTCAGGTGCGATACAGGTCATATGGGAGACTCAAGCCCACCTGAATGGCAGCTAGAGCTCTGGATGGTGCATCAAATGAGAGAAACCCAAACTTGCTTCTAGTGAAGAAGGTAATCACTCTTGTTGGGGGATGAATTCCCCCCACCCAGGACTGTGGCAGTGATGCAGCGTCACCAGGGAGCCTCTGACTTGGGTGCTGTTTGAAATTTATGTATTTTATGAAATCTTTATTCCCTCTTTCTCACTGGAGAGGAATTTGCTGCCTAATGAGGTGCCCTGGTCCATTTGGTGAGGCAGCCTGTCCACCCAGAGGCCTATGACAGTCAGTCTGTGCTGCAACTGTGCTCAGCTGTGATGCTCAACTGTGTGAGTCTGACTTGTTTTTACTATCAGAACATCTCAGTTTAATCTCACATTCTCAGTTTGAGACCCAAAATGCAAGTGCTGCCCAGGAGCCTTTCCCTTGCCAGTGCCAGTGATTTTAACTTGCCCAAAATCTGGAATGCGTTTCACTGGGAGATGTTTGTTTGAGCCTCTTTCCCCATCTTTGTTCTTGCCATTAAACAGGATAGTCCCACCATATCTGCTGTATAGACATGGGTAACTTTTCCGCTGTTACAGCCTAAATACATCTTTTAAACACCTCTGGCAGGCCAGTATCAATAGGCAACCGGGCAGTATCTGGACCTTATGGTGAGTGTGTGCCGTCTGTGGGTTCCGGGTGGATGCTCCTCTACTGCTGGTCCCCGAGACACAGCCAAAGGCTTGTTTGGTGACAAACTAAGCTGTGTTTCCTTCTCCTAGCAGGAGAGGAAGCCCAAATCTGAGCAAAACAAAAGTTTAAGGTGTGTGTCTGCCTCATAATTTCTATGCAAATTAGAAAAGGCAAATTACTCCCTGCATTTTGCTAACTGAAATACAGTTTATCAGTCTTCTATCGCAAGTGCGTAAAAGACAGGGCATTTCCTACTGAGATGAACAGGATGACGAACTTGGACCTCTATGGAAACAATTTCTGCTGGTTCCTATAATTTTTCAAGTTGCAGATTTTTAGAAGTTCTGCATCCTTATACTTAACCAAAGGCTGTTTTGCAGTATTTGCAGGTTACCCCATGACCAGTTTTATCTGAGTTCTATGACTGACAGATCTTTTTCCGCTCATGTTGTGATCAGTACATAATCTGATGCACAAGTTCCTGGGCCTTCTGCTTCGCTCTGATCCAATGATGCTGTTAATTCCTACTCCTCCCTGTGGCTGTGCTCAGAAATTCAGCATTTCGCCTACACAGGGCCTTACTTCGGTAGCTAAACTCATTCAGAGATCCTAATTATTGTCCCTTTTAGGCAGTTTCTGTCCTATTAAGTTACAACAAAATGCATTTTGTTGACATCGGAACCAGTTTCACAGCTACAAGTGGTAGCAAAGGGTGGTTCTGCAAAGGCGCTGCTTAATGTCAACCTCTGTCGCCAAAACAAGCAGCACCACAGCTAACAAGAGCTCTTCTTCTCACCCATGAGATTTTGGAACTCATCAGGTGGTTTTACGTAACATGTAGTACTATAAAGTGGTAACGTCCTAAGAGCTGACTTTTGGGTAGCGTCATGTACTTTGCCACGGTGTTCCTCAGACTGCTGGATCTCTCTGTTCTGTACCAGTTTGTTCAAATCAAACCCTGGAGTTGCCACGCACTGAAGTTTATTTTCTATAAAAACATGGGAGGTTTTCCAAAGTGCAGCTGAACTTCTGCTAAAAAAAATAAATTAAAAAATCAATGGGAACTGGGCACCTAACTCCAAATCCCACTGAAATAAATTTCAGTCCCCATCATCTCCTACAAAGACTTCGGTCCTAACCTGGCAAATGACCCTACTCTTGCAAGTCAATGGACAATTGTAAGCGTGTGGAGAACAGGCCGCAGAGGCATATGGTCTGCAAATACCCCAACCCTTTTGCTATTAGCAGTCAAGATAAATGTTGCTGTCTGAGTAGGGTTACAGAGAGAGTAAGAAATGTTAGTTTTGTAATGTGTTTTGTTTATTAAACTCTGTTTTCACTGATGTCCTGAGCTGACAAAAATGCTTCCCAGGAAGACTGACAAACAGAAACAATTAATAAATATATATATATCTTTCAAACACTGTAGGTATAAACAAATAAAAGCTCTGTTTTGCTATTTTGGGAGGTCCTGTGTAACCAGCATTTTCAACTGGCCAATTAGCAGCACATGTGTTCAACAGTGAAGAACTTCCCCTTGTTTTCAAATGATCAAATCCAGTGTTTTAAAATTATTGCTCATTATCAGACAAAACCCCAAGATATAAAGAACGTTCATTAAAAATCCTCATTAACAGCAGGGGTGGTATATATTGACAGTACATGCAGCTTTATAATGGGATTTTTTAATGCAATTAAGACCAAAACTTTCAGAAATTGATAGATGTTGGGCAACCGATCTGAGGATATTACAGGAGCCAAATTCTCAGCAGCTCTGACCTTGGCACCTTCCCAAAATCTACCTTAAGATGTCAGGCTGAGCACCCCCCAACACAAACGCCTCCAAACCACTAATGGCTGGGGATAGAGCACCCAACTGCGACACTGCTCCAAGGCTTTGCCACCTGGCATTAAATCCTCCGCAGGCTACATGCTGCTCCTGCCTCTTTGCCAAATCCCCTGGGACCTGCCCAGCAGGGCTGCCATAGGCTGGGGATGAAGAAGAGGACCAGTGCACAGAGAAACGTCATGGAATTGTAGATGACTGAGGTATTTTTCCTTCCTTGCTGGTCCTCCCAGCTGGCAGGGTCAACGGTGGGGACAGTGGCAGGTACCAGTGGAAGGTGGAAACGCGGATCTCCTCACAGCGCTTGTAACTAGAGGCATCTCAACTTTTGCAGCTACTGGTAGCAATGCTTTGCACGGCAGGTTCCCCCCCCCCCGTGCCTATCGTGCACACTACTCAGCTTGAGGTCTCCCACCAGGGCTACGCTACGGCGGTTCTTGCTCCCTTCTGCTTGGGAGCACCTTGGGGCCAGCATCTGCCTTCCCCTACCCTCCTGGTGGGGCACAGCTCGCTGACCTCCTCGCTCTGCTCCGGCGAGCCCACTTGCTTCTCTGCAGGAAAACAAGGAGCGGCACTACTTGTGCTAACCCCTCGGCAGAGGAGCCTGGTCCCGGAGCGAAGGAAACCCGCTGTCCGTCTTGCGCCAGCGAGGCATGTTCCTCAGGGCATCATGACAGCAATACACTGGGGGGCCTTCTGGCTATCGTCCACTCTTTCCCCGCTGGGTCTCTTCGGATACACCACACTGGCCATCTTGAAGAACTCATCTGCAGCATCCAGAGCTATGAGCCGATCCTGCCAAAGCAATGGGGTTTTATAATCACTACGGGCTGCTTTGGGCAGCTCCCTGGTCAGGGTCCTCCCTCCGTTCCTGCTCTCAGGTTAAGCCAGGCATTAGGCCTAATCTTTTCCCACTTCATTAATAGGCTGCAAGAGCACCCAGTTACACAGGCTTAAAGGAACTTGGCTGGGGCAAATTCATGGTGCTACAGCAGTGACATTTCCAAGGAAGCTGAACAGCCAAGCTGTAAGTGCAACATCTGACAGGGACGCCCCAGATGCCACCATGTAGTTGAGCATCCTCTGGTGCTCCCCTTCGTCTGAGCTCACTTGCAGAGATGGGGGCAGTGGGGAGGAAGGCACGCTCGGAGCTACTCACCACCACAAAGAGGTAGCGCTCAGAAAGCTCCCAGCTGGTCGGGAAGATGTTTGTCTCTTCAGACAGCTTTAACAGGAAGTCCCGGGCTTTGCCCATGTTCTGGGAGTCACTAATGATGCTGAGTTTGGTCACCGACAAGAGGGAGTCCGCTTCCTTCTGGAAACCTGGGAAAGAGATGTCTTACAGAAATGAGTCAAACATGTGGGCAGGGTCATCTCTGAGTCCTCCAGGCTCTTGCAAGGCTCCTTATTCCCACTCCACCTTGGGCTGCTGCGTTCCCTACTTGCTAAAACAAACTAATGTTTCCTTGAGGCATGCTCCGTGTCTGCACTTGGGGCAGGTATGAGCTTGCTGGTGGGGAAAAAAAAAAACATAAATCCACTTAGAGCAAGTTTGTTGCTAGTCTTCCAGAGAAGGCAGATGAACGTGCGCACCCAGGGTGTTGATTCAGCTCTTCCATGTTCTCATGCTGCCAGAGCTTTCGGGGCTGTTGGGGCTTCCTGAGCACCCCAGCAGCTACGGCTATATGTTGTTGGGAGGTAACAGTGATAAAAAACCTGTGGCAGTAATGAATGCATGGGTGATTGTTCCCGTAGCAGTCAGCATCTCTTATAGGAAGGGTATCCAGGGAAGGAAAGGGGGAGGAGAATGAATGCAGGGATCTTTAGATGTAAGGGCTACCATTAACTCTTACTTTAGCTCCACGGAGCTGGTGGTGATGTGTCTCACCTGAAAGCACTTATGGGGAAAGAGTGGTGGTCTTACGATTAAAGCACAGGTCTAGATAACAAAAGACAGCAGGTTTCACATCTGGTTGCATGTCTAGCTTCACTAAGGCCAAGCGATCCCTGGCCTTGAGCTTCCCCACCCTTTGCAAAACAGCTCCGGAGCCACTGCGGATGTGAGGGAGATGTGGGAGCGCCTTTGTCAACGTGCAGTAACAGATGTAAGGACGTCAAGTGATCCCTCCCATGTTTGGGCTGTACAGGCTGCGTGAGCACCTGGGTGAAGATGAACGCTGATACCTAGTTATGAATTTATAATGTTCCTCCCATCCAGATGCCAGAACAGCAGGTAGGGCAGGAGCAGCTGAGATACCCATCTCTTTTCCTCCCAGTGATATCCTTGAACAGCCCAACAAGTGTGCTCGACTCGCACATCCTCCTCTCATTAGCTGCCAACCACCTCCAGAGCATGATGCAAGTCACCAAGCTGATGTGCCGGTACGGCACATCTCTTTGGCCCAAGTGTCACATGCTGTGCGCAATGTAATTGGGAAAACCAGGTCACACCCGCCACTGCCTTCTCTGGAGGAACAGCAGCTGAGCACACAGGACCGGTGGGTGCAGTTCACTGCCTGCAGGCTAGGAAATAGCAGGAGTAGGAGGGCCACTGTTGAGCAATTTCATCTGGTGAAAGAATACTTCAAATTCACTTAGGAGAAAACAACGTGGGTGGTTTAGCTCTGATCAGCTGGCATGGGCTAAGGAAGGAAAATAGATGTATCATCTGTGTTCAAATCTGAAAGGAATATTCATTTCTCCCTGCTTATCTTGTTTAGAAAAACCCAGGGTGAACTCCCAGGTATCCCTGCTAAGTTTCCACAAGGAAGCTTGAAATGGATGACTGTGCATGGTATTATGGGCTCGTGGGCTTTTTGACATCCCTGCAGACACAGTGGCTCCGTCTCCTCCCAGCCGTGCCTGAGCTCTGGGGAGCCTCCCGCAGGCTCTCAGCTGCCATGTGGGCTACCTGATGGCACTGCTCAGCAACCTTGTTTCATTTTCCTCCCTCTCTCCTCTACCAGCCTGATTTTGTGGAGCCATTCCCATCCTCGACCATCATGTGACCTCTCATTTGGTACCACAGAAATGACAACCTTTTGTCCTCTAGCTTACCTAAATCCTCCAAAATGTGCTTCCACCTGCTTCTCACTTCTTTTCGGGTCTGCCGTAAGGTATAAATATCATAGTTGAGCTTTTGCCATTCCTGCAAAGCAAAGGGATAAGAGACACTCAGTCATTTGCATGTGGGGAGGTCTCTGCTGCTTTTCTAGGAATTTCAGCTTTTAGAAATGGAGCCAGAGTTGAACTGTTGTTGTTGGCACTGAGGGATCGGTATGAAGGTTGATGGCCAGGCTGCCGTTGTCCCTGGAAGAAATTACACTGACTAGCATAGTATATTTTAGTTTTATATTTGGTACAGCATCTCTGTATCTTCTCTGCATGTACACAATAGGCTTCCAGTTACCTTGAAATGGGATTACAGAATTTTAGGCGTGGCCAATGACCAAAGTGGTCAAACAGGGACAATACAATTCCAGCTCTGTGCTGGAAATGATAATGCTGTCCTAGGCTGGAGAACAACATGAACTTCTAAATGTAGCTCATCTGAGAGACTTCAGTCTCTTTGTTCCAAAGCCCTTTTCCCCAAACCTTGACACCCCAGCTAGTATCAAAACCTGAGGTTGTGAAAATACCTTATTCAGCCTCTATAGCTCAAGAAACCACAACCACATATCAATAATTACCTTCTATAAACTATTGCAACACCTTATTTTCATATCCTTGCAGTTACACTGGCATGGCACATTTTCTTACAGCTGATGATAGCCCATGGGAAACAAAGTTTGGAAAAAAGTTACTGCTCTCAGTATGCTCACACATACAGTGGCTTCTCCAAACTGTTCAGCCCTCTGTTTGGCATTAAACTGGAGTAGACAGGTTTTCAAAAGTACTGGAAAACAAGAAAAATAAACTTTTTTTAAAAGGCTTGGTACCCTTTTTTAAATAGCAGAGAAGAGGGATGCACGAGGATGGTTGAGGGCTGAGCTGGAGTCATCTGACATAATAACTATTAGTGGCTGCTAGTTGCTGCAGTTAATGCCTCACTTAACTATAGAGCTTAAATCCTTGCACTTGACCTCAAGCTTTGTATCTGCATAATGGGACACTGTCTAAAAGCGAAGGTTTTGAGGTTATTTATTAAAGTTATACCAGCACAACTAAACACATCTGTACAAGCATGCATTCCTGTGGAAATGCATGTATTCTGCAAGAAAACCAGGAGTACTTTTGCTACCAGAGTTTAATCAATGCACACACTACAAAGGATGCATTTACAGAAGCATCCACACAGCAGGTCATAACATCACTCAGATAATTTCCCTGCACTAACAACCTTAATGAATCTCATTTCTCAGCAACAGATTACATAGATGGACTCTTACAGAATAAATGGGTGTTGATCTGTGCCGTCTCCCTGGGATTTTCCTACATGACGTACTGGGTTCAAAGGGGTTAAACAATACCCGTGAAGGTCACCTGTGTGTTAGAAATCCCACTGTTTTTCTGATACCTGGTGCCTTAAAGAGTTGACTTGATTCGATAAAGAGTTGGAGATTTCTTAAGTGTTTTTTTCCTGAACCTGGCTGACACGCCACGACTGCAGAGAATTAAACGACAAGCCTGTTTTCTTGTTCAGCTATAGCTGCAGGAAGCCCTTGGAGATTACGCTTTGGAAGAAGCAGCTGGCCAGGTTAAGACACCGATGAATTCAGGTCAGGAGAGCAGGGGAAATGCAGCTCCACCTGCAGCCGCTCGCTCTGCACCGCTCGTCCTCCCGGAGAGCAAAATCCCCTTCATTTTTAGCTTTGTGTTGCTGCTGACAACTAGCTAGCTTTGCTGATCAGAGGCGCGTTTCTCTCTTGACTGCAGTGGTACTCGAAAACAGCTTTACTGTTTGCACAGGAGGGCACCTGGCTGCCAGTGCAAGGCATCAAAACATCTCTTCAGCCCTTTGCAAAAGAAAGGAGGTAGGGACCAGACTCTCTTCTCTCTTGACACTGGCTCGTAGCTAGGAACTGAGCTCCTCTCAGTGAAAAAGAAAAGAGGGGCTTTATTGTATGAAAGCTTTGTGGGAAGTTTATTGCAAAGTTGAAAGTTTTTAAAAAGAGAATAAAGGCTGCATGATGCCTTGCTCCCCACTGGCAGGGATCCCTCAGAAACTTCTCAGCCTGCTTGTGACCCCATGGTATAAGCAGAAAGGAGAGCAAACCAGTCTGGTCATGCTGGTAGGGAAATAAGCTGCGTGTCTCTGCCCTCCCGTGGAGATAAACAAGTGCTTTAACGCAGGCGATCGATCAACACAGCCACTGTGATTCCAGGCGCGCTTCACGCTGCTGAATTAGTGAGCCGGGGGGTGGGAAAGATGCTCCTCTCTCCAAAACATGGCTTATTGGCACCTAGCAGCAGCTTTCAGGGCTGCGGGGATTTAACCCCCGTGGGAGTGAGCCAGACTTCTCGCTAAGCTAAACGGCGAGCAGTGCTTAGCATGCAGGGAAGCTGCTCCTGATTTTCTCTGGATTAACAGCAGTGTGTTTTCCTTTGTCTGTTTTTATTTTAAGGGAATCTAGGTTATGGCTTTCTTGTATGTCATAGTTAGAGCTGCGTTATGAGTACAGTGCATATTTAGTCCCAGGGGACCTCTAACAGTGTCCTGTCAATGAAGAATTTGGGGAGTGTGCAAAAGAGCAGCTTTGGTACAGAAAATGATGCTTAACGGTGGTGCCTGGGTGGGACCTCTTGTTTTGGTGGGATTTCTTTTGCCTGAGCATGGAGCTGGATGCATTTATATTTCTGTAGAGAAAGCTGGGAGGAGGATGCTGCACATGGTGCAAGTCACTGAAAAGCAACTAGTGACAGCAGAGATTATCAGGATCAGGTTGGGCAGCTACAGGCTGAGCTCTCAGAGGGACTTATGCCCTGTTCTCCATCAGCCTCAGAAACCACTGAGTTTTCTCAGGCGATTCCTTGTAGCAGAGACATCCTAAATGCTGTGGGCAGGGGGCTGTCCTCTGTGTTGCTTTAATGAGGAAATAAAGTTCAGAGCATCTTTCCATCCCCGAAATTACTCTAAAAAGCATCTCCCTTTAGCTACACAGCAGAGGAAGAGCAAAGCTTGTCCTGCCCATGTCTCCACATAGGAATGGGCAACATCAGAGACTTTGGGGAGGGTGTTCCCCATGCACATCCCGTGAGTCACCAAGATGTGACCTGTGCAGGGAGCGTTTGGTCGGGGCCAGGCGGCATCACGAGGCGATGCTGCTCAGCACCGATGCCGGGCAGCCCCAGGGCAGGCAGCCGGGGCTCCGCACCAAACCTCGCTCTCGCTCAGCCCTCGCTGCGGCTGTGACGGGGAAGGCTGCGGCGTACCAGGGCACCGGCGAGATGCAGGACAGGGCACACCGGTCCTTGAGCAGCCCTGGGCAGAGCGAGGCCAGAGCAGGCTGCCCTTTGCGCCGCATCCCGGGCTGGCTCCCCCCCAAAGACCCTTCCAGCACGGTGTCTGAGCCTGTATGCAGGCACAGGACAAGCAGCTCTCTCCCAAAACTTAACATTGTTTTGCACCTTCTGTGCAGCTCCATTCCCTGTCCTGCCTTTTGCAAAATTAGGTGTAACTTCTGGGGCAGTGAGGAGTCACAGTACTGGGAAAGTTCAGCAGAAGACTGGTCTTCACCACACCCCTTGGTGTTTCTATGGGTCTGGGACATCCCAGCAATGCATTCAAAATCAATCCTTTAAGAAAAAATACCCTTTTGCCAAAATCTGAATTAACCACAGGAAACCAAAGCAGGTTGCAGTTTCTGGCCCTGTTTTTTGCAACCAGTTTTGCCCTTTTAAGCCTACATAGCAGGGCACAACATATACCAGTGGGGGCTTGAGAAAACCCTTTGTGCATGAGTCAAGAATATTCCGGGAGCAGCAGAGAAACCCTGCTGCCTCTCTCCTGTGAGTGCTCAGCCCTTCAAATATTTAGCTGGAAAACTCCCCCAGACTCTCTAGTGTGATATACTAAATCTGCAAACACCAAGTGGAAGTGAGGAAATGCTGGGCATGAAATATAAGCCAGGTTGGTACATAACCGAGAGCTCTGAGAAAAAATGTGCCAAGAGAACAGGCAAGCACTGTCCAACTTTTCATCCCTGCTCGTATGGAAATTTCCTAATTAGTAGGTAGCTTTCCTCATGTTGCTAAAGCAATCCTCTACCAAAGCCTTCTGCTTTATTCCCTTAAAAGCAATTGGTGTCACCGTTCTGTTCAAGAGTTATTTTGGAAATGAGGTAAAAACAGAATTATCAGGGAAAGACTGCAAAATACCAGTCCAGGCAGGTACCACGCCGTGTCCAGGGATGCTCCTGCTCTGGCTCTGCGACTGGCCCCACTGGAAGCAGTTGAACAAATACAAACCCTAGATCCACGCTCATACACTGAATCATCGACGGACATCTCAGCTTAGAATAAGCTTAAATTGGATTCAGTTTTAAAAGAGGCATGCAGGCATTAAGAGGGTCGGGTTCTGGGCTACCCGACTGGCATCCCCAACCCCTGCACAAATCCCATCATCGCTCCATGCCCCAGCAACAGCGTGTCGCAATACTGACCTTCTCTGTAACCTGTTTAAAAAAGAATAATCCTGTAGAAGAGCAGGAGGAAGCAGAAAAATAGGCCTTGTCAGCTTGTTAATTGGCTTGCCAGGAGGATCATGCCAGCATAGCTCTGCTAGCCAGGACCCCAGCAGAGATGCAGGCTGAGGAATTGCCTTTGCTAGTGGGCTTTATGAGCCCACCTTCCCCCCAAGGGAATAAGCCAAAAGAAGAAAGAAAGACTGCATTTACAACAAGCCGCAAGAACAGTGTTTTTTCCTTGGTCATAATGCAAAACCCCACCTTTAGTTTCTGTTCACAGACAGGCGGCGCAGCTGCCCTAAACCTGGCTCCTTCTCTGAAGCCAGTATTGGTGCAACAGCTCAGGCTCTCTGCCCACGGCTGGGTAACTCGACGCACCGCATCAGAGGACATTGAGGCACCAGGGCCACCACAAAGTGGACCTCATGGAGGGGGCTATCTGCCACATCACGCACATAAGCCCAGCAATAAGCCCAGTGCAGCTCTTACTGTTAATATTGGAGGCTTGCCGGAGCCACAGTAGTCCCCATTCCCCATAAAATGCTTTCCTCCACACTAGCAGGGTACGTGCTGGATCAGTGACTTGGCCTGTATCTATGCACCATCTTAAGTAACATCCTGTTTTCCTAGAGGTCCTCATTTCACCTCCAGATTTGGGGTTTTACTTTACACCACAACAGGTTCAATGATGCTGCAGAGCAGGAGCAGGAAAAAACCATTTTTTCCATAGTTGAAACATTGACCCTAGCCTTCAAAAGCTTTGATGACAGCTTTGATCTCCAAAGGCTGCATCAGCTTCACCAGCTCCCTTAAGCCAGCCCTTCAGCTATGGCTTTTCTGGTTTTCTCTGCGCACACCCTCCCTTGCCCATACTTTGCTTCAGCAAGCACATCAAGCTCATCGGCCTCAAGCAGAGAGAAATGTGAAGCTGCGAGTTGCTCAGTCCTTATGATTTTAGGAGGCTCCAGAGAATCTTGCCTTATCTACCTATTGCACAGTGGGTTTGGCAACCGCTGGGTGCTCCAGCGGGCTCCACCACAGCCAACGGCCCCGTGAGCTGTCACTCCCAGCACATGGCACCGAGCAGGACAAACAAGTGGGTGTGAAACAGGGCGCTCCTGGGACATCACGGTGCTTGCGTTGAAGAGGTTGCTGCCCTGCTTCAGCGAGGAGCAGGGTGGAGCAGCCCTGCCATCCTTATACAAGCCAAGGTCACCACGAGTTTGGGCTGGAGCTGCCAAATTTCCCAGAGCGGGGCTGTCAGGAGGCGGCAGGGAGAAGAAACAGCTCCGCATGGGTTGGGTGTTGGTCCTGCCCCATGGCGGGGGCAAGGAACTGATGCCGAGGGAGGACACCAATGCTGTGAGTTGCTGGCAGCCCCACCATGAATGATCTAACGTGCAGAAAATTGACTGAACTACAGGATGCACTCAGTGTTGAGCACCTGGCCCTTTGCATCCACAATTTGGTTTATTTATTTACAGCGATCCACAATGCAGAGGTGCCCAGGCCAGGAGACAGCTGTCCCTGCACCATGCCCGCTGACCTCCAGCACTGTGCCGATGGCACCACTGCGTCCTGGCCCACCGCTTCTCCTGTCCTAGCTCACAGCACCTCATCACTCTGTGAACAACCATTTTAAAAAAAACAAAATACCCAGGAAAGCAGAAGTGGGTTAGCCAGGTTAAGAAAAATGCGATATTGGTTTGAGGCTGAGGTGGTGCCGTACAGATAAAGCACACATGATGTAGAGTGACCTGCTCTTTGGGATCCTTCCAAAGTCCTGTGCTAGGAAATCGCTAAGATAAAGGTGGGGAATGGCAAAGCATACAGTTAAGTGCACAGCACACCAAAATATCTTTGTTAAATGAAGGAGCAGAAATACAGGGAATAGTTCTCCTTTCAGTCTGATTTTAACCAAGAGAAGAAAAGGACCTATAGTTTCGTAACGCTTATGCACTGCACAAAGAAGAAACCGTTCCCCTGTCCCCTTTCCTGCAGCATCCACACACGCTCCCAAAGCAGATTATGGCTTTTGCAGCCCAGTGCTGTTTTGCAATTAGATTTTTCTTCTCTCTCTCAGGGCTAAAGTCTCATAAGGAGGGGAGGGCAATGCAATCTGCCCTAGTTTTAAAATGCTCGCTGGAGTAAGGAGAGATTTCGGCACCCGGGGCCAAATGCAGGAATGTTGGTTGGCTTTGCCAGCCAAGTCCCTCCCTGTTCTGCCACCCAGAAAAAGCTGCAGCTGGAAATGGCAGCAGCTTGCCGGGCTTACATATCGTGCCTCAGTTTCCCTAGCTGTGAAAGAGAGACAGCAATCACTAGCTGCAAAGGGCACTGTGCCATAATTCAAATCAAGCATATCATGTGTTTGCTTTCTTCAAAGTCAGCCTGATGTTGTACTCCTCAGGCTTTTTGATTAATTGCACTGCATTAAAAAACAGGGTATGTGATCTTACATTTGTTATGGAGAGGAAGGCCCATGCTCTTTGTACTTTCCTTTTTCACTGGCAGGCACGGGGACTGCTCAGACCCACTAAAAACCCTATGGATATGCTGAAGGCACAGAGAAAGCGGTGGATTTAGGACAGGCAGGCACACTGGGTTTAGGACAGGCAGATGCAGGAGCGCTCTCCTGCTCACCCATAACTGATGCTCTCCTCTGCAACCTGAGCAAGGCTGACACATAACTCTCCTTCGCCCAGGGAGACATCTTTTTAGCAGCCCATCCACTTATGATACCGTTTTATAAATAATAAAAGCTTTTACAAGGCCTGCCTCATAATGAGCCCTAAATCAAGCTAAAAGGCCGCTTGAATGGGTGCAGGCTGAAATCAGGAGCTTCAGCGCTGCCATGAAGTACACCCAGCTCTGCAACAACTCAGGAGCGGTGCAGCCTCCTAAATGGAGTTGTCCTCGTTTCCTTCAGCTAATTTGGGCTGGATGAAGCTCCCTGTCTTCTCTAAGACAAGCAATTGCAAGGTAGAGAAAACAGCGGTGGGGAGGGAAGAGGACATCTTCGGCTGTAGCTGTAAAGGTTACGTGCAGCCATGAAAGCATTGTTACAAAACCATCTATTGTAAACACCACGATTAATTCAATCCCCATCAAAAAAAAAAAAAAATTAAATGGGGATTCCGGCCAACTGTATACAAGGACTGCATTATCTCATTTTGAGTTTTAAAAATTGTAATTTTGATCTCAGCTGCACCTTTTGAGTTTAAGGCTTCTGGTGAAAGCTGAGCTAGCTTGTGGTTTAAGGGGACTATCACAGGAGGAAGAGTTACAGTCTTGTGGTGTCTTGGATGAAATGGGGTCATGTTGAAATTAAACGTGAAGCCTCCAGGTTTTCCTGCAAATATTTTCAAGTCTTAAAAGCAATCAGAGAGGGGAAAATGTGACACTATTTGCTATAGCCTGCTCCTAATCAGGCCACTGAAATCTCCTTTGCGCCGAAGTGCTTTAGCAAAGGAAATCAGGGCTGCAAAACAGCCTTTATGTAACAGCGATGATTTTTCCCTTCTGCGCTAAGAGCTGTGCCAGTTCTCCGCTTCTCAATAATTGCCGTATAACCCATTAGAGGAGTATTTAACTTGACGCGTCACTGGAGCGGCAGCTCAGCTCCAGGCACTGTCATTGCTGGGCAAACTCCACTGCAGGCAGGGCTAATGCCAGTGTGATCACAGAAAGGCCAAACCAGGGGAATATCAGACAAAAAGAGCAGCCTGTGAAGCTAGCAAATTGAGCTGGGGATCCCAGTGCTACCAGTACACGTTTGCAGAAGGTGGTGGTAGAGACGCTTGCAGGGCCATCATGCATTCCAGCTCCGGGTGGCTCTCCTAGCTCAGCTGCCAGAGACATCCCTGAGCTTCCCAGGGATGAGATGGCTACAGATGTATCCACACCAGATACAGAATAAAATCTGGAGGGTGATGGAGCAGATGAGAGGACCTGATGCCTACGTGAGCCACGCTGGGGGACTTTGGGGTCTTTATAGCGGCTTAACAGGTACTTAAATAAAGGCACTGCCAAAGCATCCGATGAAAGCACCGAGCCTCAGCCCGCAGTGAAACCAAGCACAAGGAACGGCACCGCCTCACCTCCGAGTCCTTGTCCAGCTGGTTCCTGACCACGATCATGTTGTACAGCACCCGGTCGTCGTCCGCCTCCGTGTGGGTCACGTCATGTGGGGTGCTCCACAGGTTCTGCTCCTCGTCCCGCGCCAGCGTGGCTCCAAAGGAGGCGTAGGGGTTGTTGTTACTGCAGAGGGGGGGAGAGGTGAGGCAGCGTTATCTACCGCAGCATCACGCTGCCTCCTTATACCTTCCCAGGGTAAAGTGCCCATTGCTGTGGCATCCCCTCTTGCAGCCCAACGTCCTGCCTGGGAGAGGGGAGGAAGAGGAGTGGGGAATGGGAAGACAGAGTTTTTTACCTTAGCAAACATTCTGACCATGCAAGCCATGGTTCAAACCAGGCAGTGCTGCCATGAAAGACATCAGACACACAAATTTACTAAAGACACCAGATATTATTTGAGCAGGTAGGATGGAGGAACTGTGAGCATCCATCTGCAAGGATGAAGAGCGGCATCTCCCCATTGCTCCTGCAGCTCCCTGCCCTGCTTCCCATCACATCTTCCTACCCTGAACCCTGCATAAGCCCGCCCCCAGCCTTTCCAGGCTTAATGTGGGAACAGTTCTAATTAACTAAGACTCAAAAATGCCAGCAGCTCCGGAGGGTATTTTCTCTCTGCCCGACTAACCCTGCAGCCATGCCAAGATCCCAGTGGCACAGTCTGTCCCCACAGAGACTTTGTGCGCAGGGGGGTATGCTTGAGCAGCAGGCAAGGGGATGGCTGCATGCAATGCCTCTCCCTTGGCTCTTGGCCAAAGAAGCAGCTTCTACCCATCTTCTCCTCAAAGGCAGTGCCGTTGGGCATGGTTTTATTTCGGACAAAACACAAGCCACCTCTGCTGAGGGAGCTGGGGCTGGTTAGCCCAGGGAAGAGATGGCTCGGGGGCATCTCATCCATGTGTATAAGTACCTAATGGGAGGGAGTGAAGGAGATGGAGCCAGACCCTTCTCAGTGGTGTCCCATGATAGGATACACATTGAAATATAGGAAATTCTGTTTAATTGTAAGAAGGGTGGGTGAACACTGGTACAGGCTGCCCAGAGAGGTTGTGGAGTCTCCATCCTTGGAGGCACTCAAAACCTGATTGGACACAGTCCTGGGCAACCTGCTCCAGCTGACCCTGCTCGAGCAGGGGTTGGACTGGATGCTCTCCAGAGGTCCCATATCCACAACCATGTTACTGTGTGACCCTGCAGCTCTATTTTCTCCCCAGCAGCCCAAACCCTACCAAATCAAGCAGGCAATCCCTGCAGGAGCCCCTCACCCCAGCAGCTCCTACCTGAGAAGTACAGAGATGCACTGAGCTGCACAAGTACCTGTGCCAAGGCACAGAAAGGACATTTACCCCCATCTCTATTTGGGGATGGAAACGTCTTCAGCCTGCTTGTGAACTCCAGGCTTTATTTGCTTAGTGGTCAGCAAAACAGAGCATCATCTTCCGGGAAGGCTGTCCCCACCAAGGCAAGGAGCTTTTCTCTGCACTGATGGCTGTTCTGTGTTTTATGGCTTTACGTTGCTACTGGAATGTGCATTTTTTTATAGGGTTATTTAATTCTGCCGGGAGAACTTTTAGCAGACGATTGCCATAACGTTTCTAATCAAGATGTCCAGACATTTGAGCAGCACAACACATATGGAGAAATATTTTCGGCATTACACAATAGTCTCATCAGCCATCCTGTGGCAATCCCTGCTCAATTCTTGTTAGAACAACCCACTGTTTATTCTATTTGCTACCCAAAACCCAATCCTTTCGCAAGGAACCCACCCAGTGAAACCTCAGATAACACTGCAGGCGCTTTAGCCTTGACATCAAGCCATAAAGAAGATGTTAAGAGGAGCTCCAGCACATAGATAAAATAGAAAAAAATAATTCACATCAGCATTCCTGCAGGAAGGTTAATTAGACTTTCAACAAACCAAAAACCTGAGCAACAGGTAATAAGGGAAAAGATAATCTCTTATAATCTCTCATTAAAGACAAGCAAACGAACGTAACTGGGAGGGGGTGGATGGCATAACTCAGCCATTCCTACACCAGAGCCAGCATGGGTTCACTCAAAACATTTTTCAAATGTGGAGCAGACAGAATCCCAGCCTGGAAGAAATTACTCAGGAGCCAGCCATGCTATCAGCATGAGTTCGGTCCCATCCTGCCTTCGACAGTCTTCTTCCTACTCCGTGACTTGCTGGTACCCTTAACACCTGAATTACTTTATAAACCAATATCTGGCAATAACACTAACACACTTTAGCTTTTACATGCCACTCCCTCACAGCTTGCAAGGCACTTCCCAACACATCTCTATTTCCAAACCACGGTACAGAGCATCCACCAGCCTGTAAGGGATGTGGGCAGTGCCCAGGAGTCAGCAAATCCATACAAGCACGGAGAGCTCTGCCAACAGCGAGCACCCCCAGAGCATGCTAGACTTCCAAGCAACATTTAAAATGAAGAAATGAGAGGAAAAAAAGGAGCACATGAATGGCAGCCTGCTTTGCAGGTTACAGGAGTCCCTGTGGGACCAGAGGGGACTCAGACAATTTCACACTCTAGGCTTTATCCAGAAAATGGTGAGCACTAACGTTTCATCAATAAATTTCTGCTCCAGGGGGCTTTCAGTCCAGATTAAACTCATTTTGGGATTTGGAGCCCAAATTCTTGGTTTATTTGCATCTTGAGGACACCACGTGAGCCAGACCCCACCTTCCCACATCAAGAGACAGCCAGGCAGCCTGGATGCTTTCCTGCAGCAGCCCAGCTCGCTGGCTTTGTCTGGGGTTTCTTTTCCCAGCCCCACACTAGCGCTGTGCCTACATCTGTGCTCCATCCCCACCTCCACGCACAGCGCTGGCTGCTCTTGCTGGCCTCGTCACGGGTTACAGCCAGCCTTGTATACGCTTGGGTAATATATGCACCTAATTATACACATATTACCTCCTCCTCACTGCTTCGTTCTTTGACGTGTTGAATTTATGAGGCTGCAGCCACTCTGCTTGGGGAAAATAAGGTGAAAAGTCATAAAGTCAACATTTCAGTAGCAACACCAGCTCCCAAAACCTAAAACTCAGCTAAAAGATCTGAAATCTCAAGCAAGTCATTCCTTTTAAACAATGCTGCGATAAAAAAAAAAAAAAAAGACAGCAAGCGTGCTCTTGCAAGATCCCTGCATTTAAATAAAACCCCAAAGCCTCCCGAAGAGGGACGAGCCAGCGATTAGGCTGTTAGCTTAATTACGCTGGCACACTTGTGCAAGAGCAGGTGCCTTTTGAATGCCCAGCATTTATGCAGGCTTTCCTACTTATAGCCAGCATTAACTGGATCACCGGCAGAAGGCATGTTACTAAAGAAAGGTGTCCGGTGAGGGACAGCCACCCAGGCCGGCAAAGGCAGCAGGAAGGAGCCTCTCCGCCCCTGTGCTCGGCTTTTGTTAGGTTAATGCCAATTTCCTGGGCTGGAGGCCCCATGCTCAGGATTATCTGGTTATTATTTAGGTAACTGCTTTAACAGAAAGAAATGAGGACATTTCAAGCCCTGTTGCTGGCTCTGCTATTCCCTGATACCTATGTAGGCCACACCGGGAGCATCCCCCGCTCCTTCTCGAAATGCCTCTCTCCCACCAATGACACAGGGAGGGCACGGTCCCTGCCCCGTCCCAGGGCTGGGGTACCCACTGCGGGCTTCAGCAGCAGCCAGCATCCCGGCTGGCAGCTGGGGAGGGAGGCAGAGGTGCCGCACACCCCACGAACGGATGTTTTGCAACACGCAAAACCTCCTTACGTGCTTGCACAGCTCACAGCATTTCTCCGCAACTCGGGACTTCGTCTTTTCATACCACTCCCACCCCCAAAACCTCACGGCTCCGGGCACAAGACGGATGCAACCGACAGCTGGAGAGAAAAATCTGCTCTCTAGAAATCAGCACGCGTGCTGCTTTCGCATAAAGCTGGCTCCAGCAGTGCTGGAGTCAGTGCTCCAGTCAGCTCCTTTCCAGCATCCCCAGCCCGGGACCAGAGCTGGGACCTGACCCCCTGCCCAGCGATGCGGGGACCCCCCTTTTTGTTCAGCGCCTCGGCCTCCTCGGTTGAAATCCCACCGTGGGAAGACAAAAGCTGTACGGTTCCTACGGCAAGGGGCACACGGGAAACACCGAAGAGAGCCGGCTCTCGGTTCAGCTCGCTAAAACTTCACCGTGAAAATCCCCACGGCACGCAGCAGCCCGGCGTGCACCGTGCCACGAGGTGTCAGAAAGAGCCCGGCCCCTGTGGCAAGCCAACCCGGGCGGAAAGAGAACCGAAAGCCGCTTGTTACCGCCGGGAGAAAATCCCTTTGGAGCCTCGACCGGCTCTCGCAGGGGGACGGCCAACTCCTTCACGGAGAGCAGCGGTTGTAAAATCGCTAGAAACTGTAATTTTTTTTTTTTTTTTTTTGGGGGGGGGAGCGGAACGGGGCTCGGCTTGACGCGCCGGGGCAGCCAACCGGCGGGAAAGGGCTCCGGGGTCCAGACGGAGCCGGCGTGGGGGCAAAAAGGGGCTCACGCGTGGCTGTGGGCCAGCGGAGCGACCCATCTCCGGTGGGAGCATTCCTCCTCCTGCGCAAGGCGGGGGGGGGGGCTCAGCCCCATCCCTCCAAGAGGGCTGGGGGTTCGGGTAAGGGGCCGGGGGTGGGGGGGGGTCCTCACCTGAGCAAGGGCTCCTTCTCGGGCGCCGCCGCCTCCCCTCCGCAGCAGCCGCAGCAGCCGCCCAGCGAGCGCAGCCAGGCCCGCAGCCCCATCGGCGCGGCCGGAGAGCCGCGCTGGGCGGGCCGGGCTGAGCCCTCCCCCGGCCCGGCAGCGCCGGCGCCGAAGCAGCGGGGCAGTGCCGAGCTCCGCGCCCGCCGCGCCTCCCCCGCCGCCCTTCCCCGCCGGCAGCGGCCTCCCGCGGCGGCTCTGGGCGGCTTGGCTCGGGGCCAGAGACCCTGCGCCCTCCTGAGCCTTCCCGCGTCCCCCCGCACCCTCCTGCGCCCTCCTGCTCTCTGCTGCATCCTCCTGCAACCCTCTGCATCCTGCTGCACCCTCCTGTGCCTTCCGCATCCTCCTGCGTCCTCTTGCATCTTCCCACACCCCCCTGCACGCCCCTGCATCCCACTGCACCCCACTGCATCCTGCTGCACCCTCTTGCATCCTCACACGTTCTCCTGCACCCCTTTGCGCCCTCCTGCAATCCCCTGCATCCTCACACACCCCCCTGCACCCTTTCGCACCCTCCTGCAACCTACTGCACCTTCCTGTACCCTCCTGAACCATCCTGCACCCTCCTGTGCCCTCTTGCAATCTACTGCACCCTCTTGTACCCCCCTGCACCCTCCCGCATCCTCCCGCACTCTCCTCAATGCCCGTTTCAGCCGGGGGGGGGTGAGGGCCAGAGGTGCGTTGCGTTTGCAGCCTCCAGCCCTCGCCCCCCCCCCAGCTGAAACGGACTACCACTGGCCATCACAGCATGGCCAGAAACCAGAAATCCCCCTTTTTGCAGTCCTCCTCACCACTACTCTTCCAGGCTTGTTCCCGCTTGGTTTTCAGGACACAGGGCTGTGATCCTGGGAACTGCAATGGGAAATGAGCAGGGGCTGATGGACTCGGCCGTCTTGCAGCGCAGGGGTTTTTGGAGGAAAGAAGAGCCTAAAAGATTGTTCCCTTCCCCTTATTTTTCCCTTTCTTATGATGAATATTCCTATCGCATGCCTAGCTCAGACCCCAAGGAAGAAGAAAAAGCTTAAACACTGAATTAGGATGGTCCTGGATCTCATTTAATCACCACAGCTTTGACTGCATTTCAGAACAGACCATCAAGCCTCAGCCAGTCCCCACGGCAATCACTCTAAGTGTGGTTGGCCACGCACATCCCAAAGAGTCATTTAATTTTAGTACAGCAGCTTCCTAACACCACTGAATTTTTTGCTTATCCCAGCAGATATAATAATATAATCTACTATATCCTCATGCCCAGCACACGCACACAAGGAAAGGTGAAATAAAATCAATTTGCACTCACGTTTCTCCCCCTCTTTTTAATTCCAGGGCTTGTTAATTCATCATCAGTGAATTTATGGCCCCTCGGATGCCCAAGAGCCCTGGAAAGTGAAGCTCTGTGCTAGACAAGGCACAACCATTTTGTAACAGCGCTGCAAAATGCCCTAAAGGAATGTACTCAGCTCGGGGACTTTGTAGCATCCGACTCCAGCCCTAGTGAGGTTTCCCTAACAGTTATTTCATGAGGGGATCAAGCACGGAGGCTCACAGAACCCTGCCAGGGTGCAGAAGGGGGAATTCAGCTGGAGCACATTTAGGAGTCAACTAAATTGCACAGACACCGCAACCATCACACGCAAACCCCGGCAGCACTGGTGGTGGCTTCCCCTATGGACTCACCTCCCCTCTCCAATTCTGTGTCCACCAGAGGACATGGGAGGTGGGAAACCTCTGGGCACCTGAAACGCAGGGGCTAAAGCTGAAGGTAGAGGTATGTGGTGCTTTGCAGCTATTGCACAAGGACTGTCTAAAGTGCCTAACCTTAGTCTTCACACCTGATGCTTTCTGAAAAGCACTGGAGCCCAAGAGTTCTCCGTCTCTCTCCGAGATCTTGTTTGCTCCCAAATGCCTAGAAATAAACATTTCTGGTAAGGAGAAGAGAAACCCCACTGCCAGAATATGGGTGGGCTGCTTCTCCCACCCAGGTCCAGCCCCCTCTCCAAATTGCTGCCTTGGGAATGGCAGACAGCAACAAATTCCAACAGCAAAAGCTGACAGCACTGCAAAGCTGATGGGACTGCTGGGATCCCGTCGGGAACCGGCTGTGCCCACAGACACCGAAATCACTATCTGGTACTTTCGCATGGGCTGCCTGGGGAACCCACTCAGCCAGGAGGGCTGCAGCGCTGGATTGCAGTGCCGCCAAGGTGAGTTGGGACGTTCAGGTCTGTTTAAGGCCATCGGGTAATGAGAGACCAATGGCTCTACAGTTACCAATGAACTGGAGACAATGATAAGCTGTTGGTGCCGCTGTCGTCAGCAAATAAAGTCATAAGGTGAGCCAGGAAGCACGGAGAAGCCTCCGGTCCCTGCGTGGGGAACAGGAGAGCTCGACGTGCTCCACCACAGATTCTCACCTGACTTCTTAATTTCATTTATTCATCAGCCCAATAATCAGCCTTCCCATCTTCCTTAATTAAAGGTGAAATTATGGGAGAAGGACTTGTTTCTTATTGTTTCAGGAAGATCCCAGGGCCGGAGCTTTGCTCCCAGCCAGGGCTTTCAGCTCCCCCGTGTGCTGTGCATCAATCATTCATAAGGAAGGATTTACAGCAGAATGGGCCGGGGGGGAGGCAGGATTTCCAAGTCACAGGCGCTGTCCTCTGCAACTTCCTCCTCTGCCCTTGAGCTTGCCCCCACCTGCCTTTATTTCTTCTCCAACCTTTTGTGTGCTTAAGCATGAGAATAACTAGCCGACGAGCCGGCTGCTATTAAAAGGATCCAGCCAGTGGCTATGACACTCACTTGCACGGGCACAGATGCACGTTCCCCAAAATAGTCACTACTGCAGAGATTCCCTTCTCCCTCCCCTCTCCCTTGCTGGTTGACCCACTGGGTCTCTCTTTCATCTGGGCTCTCTTTTCACATGAGCACTGTTTTTTTTCTGGGTTGCAGATGCCAGGGAGCAGGCAGGGACAGCCCCAAACCCAGCCGAGACCTCGAGGCACAGTTATAACACACAGAGCCATGCTATCAGCTGAGACATTCTTGATTTGTGGCTGACTCTCTTCCCTACAAGATTTTATCCCATGCCCTGCTGCTTGTAAGCCAAGAGAATTATGTTCTTCATTAATTTAAAGTCTGAGCCCTCTAGGTTTAAAAAGAGCCTTGTAGAAATACCAAGTATTTGCCGATCCCTTTATTCCTCATTGTGATAATGAATCTTGTTCCTTTTCCATCAGAGAACAAATAAACAGGGGAAAGTCTCCTGAGAGCCGAAGCCTTACTAGGGTCTTAAAAGCAAATAATTTTCTTCACAAGGTAGGAGAAATATCACCAGCTTCTTCACAGTGTAAATAACCCCAGGTGAAAGAGCCAGAAGCGATGCTCCGGGGAGCAGCGTGCCTTGAGTGTTTCAGCCGCTCCCCCTCGGGCGCTGTGGTCCCATTACATTTTCATATCACAGCTACCTTCTTGGTGGGGAGGGACTCTGGGGTGGAGACATTTGCACCATATTTATTTGTTCCTAGTGAGCAAAAGCCTGCTGGTTACAGACTCTTTTAACTCCTCAGTGTAGCTATCAGCTAAATACATGTCCCCCAAGCTCCAAGGCTGTCGGGTAGGAAGGAGGATGGTGTCAGCCCCATCCTGGATCAGTATCCTCGTGATGGGGAGGTTGGCCCCAGCCCACCCAGCCCTCCCGTGGCGGCTGCTTACCCTTTCTGCCTGCCCTCCGGGTATCCTCCCTCCAGCGCAGTCCGGCGAAGAGCTGCAGAGTCAATCAAAGCTGAAATGAAATGTAAACCAATTAAATTTGTAAATTAAATGCAGCGCTGCAACGGGGTGATTTGCCTCCTCTTCCTTTAGCTCCATGCCACATGCAATCCATTTGCAAGGTTCAGTGCCACAAAGCCAGGACTGCGTAGGATGGGGCTTGGCATCTTCCACACGTGCTGAGGAATCAGAGTGACGTTGGGTTAAATACGGCCCTGGACATCACCAGGGCTCCCATCGGGGTGGGAGCAGCGCATTCCTTGATACACTGGATTTCTTTTCCCAGGATAATGTCTCGGAACTCATTACAAGCAGTAACGATAGTGCCAGCATGTGCGTTCAGACCCTACTTGTCCCAGTTGCTCTTGGGGAATTGCCTGGTGTTCAAAATCTCTAAAAACGAGGCTGGATAATTCATGCCACAGCGCTGCTTTGCCCAAATCTGAAGGTCAGCGTGTCCCCTCCTTCATCTTCCTCCCATGGGCAGGGGCAGGATGCAGTGGTGGTGCTGAATTACAAGCAGCAAGCCAGTGACTTGGCTGTGGGCAACAGAATTGCTGCAATTTTAAGGTCTATGTTTAAAGACCTGATCAAAAGGGCACCTCCACCACTGGGGAAAGAGGATTCAGGACTCACTTCATCTATGAGAGGCCTAGTCCTGCAGCGTCACCGCTACACAGCTGCCAGCAGCAGCAGCAGGCAGAGACATCCAGCCCAAGGAAAGAAGGGGAACGAGAAAACCATGAGTATCCCAAACTCCTTCAGGTGCCACGCATCTTCTCGGCACCTTGAGTTTAGCAAGATGTGGTTAAGTGGCGTCTGTCTCTATCCATACCTAGTAGCAACCGCAACAAAATTCCCTCGTGAGGATGCAGCTGGCCTGAGCCGGGGTTTTTCCTCAAATTCCTCTAGGTAGGTGTGGGAAGGTGACCTGGAGTGTTTTCCAGGTAGGGGATTATCCACAGAGAAGGTGGAGAATTGAACCCTCTGAGCAAGACATTTTGTAATTGTTTTAGCGCTCGGAACCTCTAAAATTGGGACACCTTCTGAAAGATGCAGCTCGGTGTATCTGGCAGCGTTTGAGCTCCGTGGGCAGGATCCTACGGGCAGAGGCTGGCGTAGGAGTGGTGTAACCTGGAGGCGAGTGGGACACTGACTTCACTGCAGAGAAGGAGGGTGGAAGGAGGGTGAATGACACATCATTAGGGAAAAGAGAAAACTCATTATGATTTTTAAAGCCACCTAGGTAGAAAACCGAAGGGCCCAGAGTTGCAGTGGCTGGGCTTAAAATACAGTCATGGAGAAAATAAATGAGAATTCATCTTCCATTTGAGAAACAGGTATAATTAATTAGAAGGTGTTTATGAGTTTTTTAACACGTGTTTTGTAGCTTCAGGAAAGGAAGCCAGTTAAGATTTCTCCGAGTGAAATTAAGGAGGATTTTTCTGCCAGAAAATTATTGCTGGGGACGGCATGAACACAATTACAGAGCTAGGCTTGCTCCTAGAGTGACATTTGTGTTCTGGATAAAACAGAGCAGCTCTTCCCCACCGGCACCAAAACAAGGTAGGAGGGGAAAGGAAATCTTCAGAAATATCAAAGCACCTGGCTAAGGTGATGTCAGATGTTTTGTTTTCACAAGGCAACCCTGTTTCCCTTGGATGTCAGGTCATTACGCTGAGAAAAAGAATTCAGTGTAATCTTTACTGATGTGCAATGAAATGAACCACAATAATAGAAACAAAATGGCTTTTTCCATATCAAGATGGATATGTGGAAATGACAGCGCTGTTGGTGAAAAATACCACAAGTGATGGAGGAGGACTGACAGGAGTCTCATTTGGGCTTTTTTCCCAAAAAAAGATTGTTTTTTTTTTTTTAAATAAATTTCAGAGTAAGATGCATTCCCAATGAAAAAAAAACCAAACACCTCTCTGGATATGGTCCCAGAGGCTGCAGTGAAACCCCAGTGGCCGAGCAGGGAGGACAGCTGCGCACTCGGACAGGGCTGGGAATGCCGGTGGCGGCGGAGCACAGGGAGGTGTCAGAAGCACTCGAGCGAGTACCTCTTTATTTTCCAAGGATAGGAATTGATCTCCTGGCCATAGACAAGGTTAGGGCTTAGCTTGCTGATGCTGTTTGGAAAAGCAAAGCTCTGGGAGCCGGTTTGCTACTGCATTCTGCAGAGGCACAAAGGTGGGGAGGAGGCAGAGCCAACAGGCACAAGACTTCAGGAGAACAGGTATGGAGGGATGCCGGTATCTCATGTTCTCCTTTTCTGCATTAAGGTTAAGGTTTGGAGGTCTATTAATTCAGGACCCCACTATATAATTTAAATCCACAGGGCCTGTAGGTTTGGGGAACAGGCTGGGAAGACCCCAGGGTGCTTTGGTATTCCTTAAAGCGTACAGATTTAATAAGTGGGCTGGCAGGGATGATGGACAGTGTCTGATTCTCTTTGCCTGGGGTATAACTCACATTTGGGCTAAGGGTCAGCAATCCCAAGGTCGAGGAGAACAATTTATTGCTGCATGGTGCAGGGCCGTCAGAGATTAACTGTCACTTGGGGAATATAATAGAGTTGGGGCAGGGAGTCAAAGGCAGCTGAATCCAGCGTGACAAAGGCTGGGAGAGCTTAGAAAAAGACTGGTGCCATTTGCAGCCCATGCCTGGCTCATATTTTCTTTTACTGTAGGCACTTGGTCTCAGCTGTAGCCAGAGGATAACCAGTTAAATATCATCTGTATGTTGCCCATGAGAGCAGCCGGTGCTATGGGGACCTCAGAGTTAGGAAGAGGGCAGGTAACTGAAGCCCAGGACATCATCCCTTCCTGTATGCAGTCATGCTCTCAGCAAAGTACAGGCAAAATTAGGGTACCTAAACCCCAAAGAGGCCAGACTCTTGCCAGATGCTGCTGGACACCGCAGGTTATGGAAACATGAGGGCCTTCAGTGCTTGTGGTGCTTTTTCTCTTGGTGCAGATATTCACCCCCAGCACAATTAAGCAGCAGGTGACCCAAATGAAATATTCAGGACACAACCCCAGCAACTTCAACCCATGCTTCGATTCAGCAAACTGCTTCAAGGTGACCTCCGGTGACCTCCATCTTCAGCCCCTGGGTAAGTTCCACTGATTCTCTTAAAATTAGGAGGGGCTTAAAGGCTGTGCTGATGAGCATAGATTCACAAGTGCTGTGCAAAATAGAAACTGAAGTGAATGTGCTTCTAGCAAACCAGGGCTCTGCTGGCTTCAACTGTATGTAATTAGCATTACTCTAGCGTGAGAAGGGGAAAAATCCTGCCCCAAATCAGGGGAGGGGCTTTGTCTGGTCCTGAAATACCAATGCTCTGTGCTTTAAAAGTTGCTGCTGGGGTTATACAGGCTTTATTTACGCCTTTTCTCTTTCTGCTGGACAACAGGAGGGGGCTTCCAGCGCAGCCAGACCTCTGTAAGCATGGCTTTGGGTGCCGGCACCGTTTGAATCCCGTTCGCCTGCTACCTCGCAGGCAGGAGATGGGCAGGGCTGCTGAGCATCCCCCCGGTTCGTGGGCATTTTGAGAGCTGTCTTTAATTCATAACCACAGAACTGTGGAAAGGCTAAGGCTCGGCTCTCGGGCGCCAGGATCCCGGTGGGACGGAGACTCTGGAGGCTGCCTTCCAGTTTTTGCCGCCCCCCCGTCCCGGGGGCGGTGCCTGCCTTCCCCTTTGTGCCGGGCGCACCCCGGAACTCCGAACTGGGAGCGACTGGGATCTGCTGGTGCCGGGAGTAGGGCCGGGAGGCGGCTGCAGGCGGTAAGAGGAGGGCTGAAGCTGCCCGGGGACTGGGGCGGGGGGCTCGCTGGTGGGTGAAGGCTTCTGCGAGCACATGGAAAGCCCCTGGAGGACTCCCCTCTAAAAAGGGCTTCGGCAGGGCTGCTCTTCCCTGCTGGGAGTGTCTAGTCGTGAGCGGGCTAAGCTCAGCCTCTCCGCTTGCGTCACGAGATACAGTAACCCTTCATTGCCTGGTGGTGGGTATTTGCAGAAACTCGCTCTCGTTGCACCCTTCGGCCCGCCTCGCCGGCCGTGAGCGTGCGGTCGCCTGTCAAACGAGGCAGGAGTCCTCCCGGGGGGCTCTTGGGGTCTGCGGTCCCGCCGCGGAGCCGTCGCCGCCTCGGACGGCGCTCGCTCGGCCGCCGCCACGAACAGGATAGGGCCGGGAGCCTGCCGCTGCGGCGCGGTGGGCGAAGGGCAAGGGGCCGGCAGCCGCTGGGCCTCGGCTCGTTGCCGAGGTGGGTGCAGGGACTGCGCGGTTTATAGCGGCTGGGGCGGGGGGGAACGGTGGGCGCTGTATCTGTGGAAGCAGCTTTGAGGGCTGGGTGGACGCGGGGCTGAGCTGGTGGGAGGCCTAAGGGGCCCCGCGGCGAGGCCAGGCCTGCCTGGGTGACGGGGCTAACGGGGCTCTGGATTTAAAGAGACTTTGAGCATTTCTGGGGCAGGGTGGAGTTGCTGTGATTGTGTTGCTAATACTGAAACATGGATTTCCTTAAGAACAACAAACTTCTTCGCCGTTAGTTGTTCTGATGCTCTGCTCGCCCCCCCCCCCCAAATTCACAGATGTTCCAGCTGTAATGGTGATTTATATCACCTGGGTGGGCGGGGAAGGCAAAGCAGTAAGGAGAAGAAGGGTTTAAAAACCTAGAAAGCTTTTCCTTGTTAGATGCTGCCAGTTTGCTTCTGCGATTAGCTTATAGCTGTGGGAGGGATGCTTGGAGAGCAGGTTCGTGCTCCCTCGCTGGAGCCTCGTGGGCAAAGTCCTCCCCGGGCTCCTGCCAAGAACTGGAGACTTCAGCGCCTGCGGTCACACGCTGAGGCAGGAGGAGTTTGATCCTGTAGCAACAAACCTGGCTTGCTGCCTCCTTCCAGGTGCCGGGTCACCCGAGCATGGCCACGCAGATGTTTGAGGGGAGAGGGCACGCAGCTGTCTACCAGAAATACAGGTTTGCACCAGGCAAAGAGCTGCAGCAAACCATCCTCACCTACCTGCAGGAAAAGGTGAGTGGGGTATGGCCAGGCTGCAGGAAAAAATAGGGGAGTGGTATTTGTGGGGAGTAGTATTTACCCTGCTGGGAGTGTTACCTTGGTGGGTGCCACAGGGAAGAATAAATCAATAGGACTCAAGGTCCTCTGTGGGTGCTGGGGGAAGGAATTGGGGTAAAGGCACAGAAATTGGGTGGCTGCCCACTGAGACACATCCACTCCTCCCTGCAGAGGGCAAACCTTGCTGAGCTGGTGGTGGATGTCGGCTGTGGGTCTGGACAAGGCACCCGCTTCCTTGCCGAGCACTTCAAGAAGGTGGTGGGAACGGACATCAGTGAAGCACAGATCCAGGAGGCCAGGGAGGCCCCCTCCCTGCCCAATGTCTCCTACCTGTGAGTGTCGGGGGAGTAAGCCCAGCTGAAGGCAAAATTTGGGTCCTCGCGTGGAGGTGGTGTTTTGTGAGTATGATCGCTGTAAGAGCAAGCAGGCACCAAAGAAAATCCCATTTGATGGGATTCCTGGTGTGAACGGGCATTATCCCAGACTTACAGTGGCCGTGGTCTTGCATCCCAAATGATCATCATTGGCTCCAAAAAATGCCCACTGACTTCACGTCCTACTTTCTAAGTTCCAATTGACACACTACCTTTTTTCCTTCTCCCACTCCAGTGTATGCCCTGCAGAGGAGCTGCCGTTCGAGGATGCCTCAGTGGACGTCCTTACTTCATTTACAGCTGCGCACTGGTTTGATATCGAGAAGTTCATGAGAGAAGTGAACCGGGTGGTTAAGCCAGGTGGTTGCGTGGTCATCAGCACCTACACCGTGGACATGAGTCTGCGCTATGGAAACTGCTCTGAAAAGCTGACCAAAATCTTCAGGGAGGTGAGGTGTTAAAACCTAAACCTTCGGACTTCCCCTCCTGGTCTGGCCAGGGGCAAATGTGTAGAACTTGGATGTAAAGAGGAAAGCAGTGAGCTTGGGTGGTATGACTAGAGGACTCCTATTGCAGGATGGGGCAGAGGGACAGTTAAATACAGGGACAAGGGTGAAATGGGGTTTAGTGGCTCCCATGCAGTGCTGGGGCTGGCTGGATGAGGAGAAGAGGGACGTTAGGATTAATAGGGCAGACTCTGGTGTGGCAAGAAGCGCTGCGGAGCAGATCTGGGGGGCTGGTATTGTCAGAGAGACTTCTGCTGTTGCCTTGATCACAGTGAAAAGAATGGGAAGTAGAAACTCTTTGGAAAGAGTTTTTTTTTAATGATGTTTCTTGACAGAGTGTTTTAACAACTCAATAAAGACTTTCCACCATGAGCAAGAGCAGTGTAGGGAGGAAGACAGAACCCTTGATCTCTATAATAAAACAGGATACTTAGTCTTGACACTAAGCAAGATTTTGGTGTATTTTAATGCAAGGAGTATTTAAAAAAAACAAAGTACATGTATGAATGTATCGTATCTAGGGCCAAGGAAAGCTGACTTAAGTGGAAACTGAGACCTTCAAGTGGTTTTGTGTTTTGGTTTTTTTTTTTTTTTTTTTTTAATATGCTGTCTTTACAGTCCTGGGACCTGCTTTTAAAATACTCTCATAATAGAATAAAACTAGTCTTGGAAGACTACAAAGACATCTTTGAGGCCTTGCCGTTTCCAGACAAGAAGAGGTGAGCAGAAACCCTTCAGTGCAGCACTAGGAGCGGATGGAGGTGGCATCTCTGCTCCTCCATGGGGCTGCTCTGCAACTGGTCCTGCAAGGACAAAAGGGAGCCGGGTTTGCTGGAGCAGGTAGCTGCCGGGTTTCAGCAAATGCTTTTGCATTGTGGCAGAGCCACGTGGTTGCATTTTCAGTCCTGTTGGATTTAATGCGGCTCTATGCTGGGCCAGCAGGCGTGGTCTAAGGGCTGCAAGGACCCTTCCTGATTCAAGGCAGAGTTGGGTTAGTTTGTTTTTGTGGGTTGTTTTTTTTTTAAGTTCGTGGTTTATGATAATTTGAGGCTTCTGGGCAGATCACTTAATGGATGAAGGGGGAAAATGGAGTGAGAGAAAGAACCTGCCCCAGGCCTCCAGGGAGCCAATGCCTGCCTCCCCCACCAAGGCATGGGGCAGGCGCTAACTCCACAGGCAAAAAGGATGCATTGGCAGTGGTGTTGCGGAGGTGTTGGTGTCCTGGCTGCTGGAGGGGAGCGGGGTCTGCAGACAGGTGTTTATCAAAAGGGCTGTTCAATTTGCAGACTATGTCAGGTGGTCCCGGGCACCATCTCTGCTTCTCCAGTAGTGCATCAGTTAGAGCTCCTGACCTACCAAATGCCACAGTCGCATGTTGTTTCCATCTGTTGGACCTTTCATGGTATTTTATTCCCCACCACCTCAATCTGTTGTCCTTGTTCCACTGTCTTTGAGATTTAATTTGCCAATGCTCCTTTCTTCCTTGTCTCCTTTCTAGAATCACTGATATCTTTGACAAAATTCCCATGACAGTTGCTGGTGTGGTTGGTTACTTGGAGTCTGCCTCTCCGTATCAAGCCTTTATGAAGAATGACCCCAAAGCTGCAAAATCCCTCCTCCAGGAGACTGAAAAGAGGTGAGAAAACTGCTTGGGGAAAACAAGCAGGACATGGAGGACCTGTTTTATACAGTCCATGAAGAGTGAGATTGCGGAGACACCTTCAAAGTTAGAAGTGAGCTGTGCAGTGATGTGCTCCCTCCTTCCGCCCAGGTGTGGATGGATACTTGTCAGAGGTTAAACAGCAGATCCTCAGCTGCTCACAGCATGATTGACCTGAGTTTAAGTCAGCTGACTTAAAAGTTTAAGTCCATGTAGCTGTATGGTGTCCTTGCACTGATGTATCCATGTAAGCCTCGTGTCAGAGGTATCTTGAGTTTCTTTGCCTCGCTCTTGATTAGCAGAGGGCAGGAGAAATATTGACAGTTCCACCTTAACTAATGTGTTTTGGCCCACAACAAGGGCCTGCTGCAAAGCTGGGAAGGGGAGGCATCCCTGTGCCTGCTAGTCTAGTCATTGACCAGAACAACCCCTGTCCATGCATTGGAAGCATCTGCCATCAAGACCTCTGTGCTCTGGGTGGAAGAGACTGTTCTCCGGTTGTGGATGTTGCCCCATGTCAGGTGGGAGCTGGCTGGGAGAGTGAGACCCTTCCTCTGCTTCTTGTTTCAGGATGCTGGAGACAATGGGAGTTTCTTCTTGTGAAACCCCAGTGGAGTTCTGGGTGAGGCATGTCTGTGTGCTGGGGTGCAAGGGACAGTGAGAGGAAACCCTTTGCCTGATCTGGTGCTGGAAGGGAAGGAAAAAGTGGGTTATCTCCTACTACCCCACTTGTAACCTGCCTTGGGAAGATTGATGCTTACTTCAGTGATTAAAGTTTTGATCTCCGGTGGAAAGCAGAGAGGGGTTTATGCCTGCCCTCCGGTTCCTGTCCACCTTGGTCCTCCAGTCTGCCCGGTGCTGTGCCCTCACCACTAGAAGGGTCCAGTTTCAGTGGTGGTGGTTGGATTGCACATGGGGATAAGAATCACAGTAACAGCTGATAAACTTGCTGTATTTCTTACACAATTAATAATAAAAAGCTGAGGAAAACATTGCTTGTGGTTCCCCTTTTTAAGAGAGGCTGTAGAGCACCTGCTGGGGTGGGAATAGCTGCACTTCATGGACATTGCTTACCTAGGCCCTGAGTGGCTGCCTGTTTCATGGGGTAGATGGGCTTTAGGTAGAAGGGGCTATTTGCCCCTTTCCCTGTCCAGGCTAATCTAGGAGCTGTGTGTTGTCTCTGAAGGCCAAGCTGGAAAGGGGCTGTTCTTGCCCACTATGTGACCCCATCCCTGGTGCTTTGCTGGCTGGTGCAGGTGTATCAGTAGCTTATCTGCCCCAGGATTGCCCAGCACTGTGCCAGCACTGCTGCTTGGCCCTCACGAGGTTGTTTGCCCTCAGCACAGCTCAGGAGCCTCTCTGGGATCGCTGCTGCAGGGGAGCAGGTTTGCACTTCCCCTCGGTCCCAGCCTGCTATTGCTCACCCACACTTCCAAGGGAAGAGTAGAGGCTGTGTTTCAGGGAGGGGCAGATGGGGTTTGAAGCTGGGTATAACAGGTCCCCTCCTGTTTGCTTTCTGGATATCTGAAGTCCAGGCACAGCCTCTGTGGGGACCTTTCGCTTTCCTGTAATTCCTGCCCTTGGCAAGAAGGCTACCCTGATGCCATGGGGAGGGCTGTGGCCTCACTCTGTTGTACCTTGATGCATTATTAAGGCAGGCAGAAGTGATACCTCTGCTCCCTGCCCCAGAGAAGGGGAGGTGCTTCAGCTGTGGTCCTGGGGCTTTTGGGGATGTTCTGTCATGTCCCAATTTCTCAGGCCAATGACTTGGGTTTGCTGATTCCCAGGTTGGGATTAAGGTGGAATGGCACCAGGGATCCTTTAACTCGCAAAACTCAATTTTTATTTGCTCACAACAAGAATTGGCGTGCTAACAACAAAAATTGGCATGAAACTATGTCAGTAAACTGTGTAACGTGCTAACCATACATCACCAAACGTATACTACAGGCCTTGCTTATTTGGGAATCGGTTCCGGGAAGACAATAAGGAGAGCCCTCCCATTGAGTCACAAGGTTCAGAGCAGACCCCCTTGCTTTCTAGACTCCTCTGCAAGGAGCCTAGGGGTGGCTGAATCCACTCCTAGTCCCAGACTCGGTCAACAGTTTATGTCTAAAGGGATGAGGTGTAGGGATTATGGAAAAGGGAAAGAGAGAGAGAAGAGAGATTTCACCAGTCCTGGATCCAGTGTTGGTGCAGTCAGCCAAGGGGTCTGGCTCTGGTGGGCTTGTGCATGTGGGGCTTCAGTTTGTGTCCTTTTATCATCCTTGCCCCTCCTTTGGACAGGCACTTGAACTCATTAGGCTAATTAGGTAGCCTTTGGGCCGTGGGCTTGGGGGTTGTTTGGGGAATGGCTTCTGCTTCCCTGCAGGTGTGATCTTTTGCCATAGATAGTGAGCTGCCCTGTTCAGCATATCAGAACAGCACACCCTCCCCCTCCTGTTGCTGATGGGCTTCTTTTCAGGTATGGTTCCTTGCTACGTTGTTATGCAGACTTAGTTGTTAAGCAGAACTTGCCCCTCCACGATGTTTGAGACATGAACTCCTTCAGACTCTCACATGGTCCTGCCATGGGCACAGAGACTGAGCCTCCTTAACCCTGGGCACGTCTCCACTGGGGTCACTGAGTGCTGGCTCACCTTGCCCAGGCTGGGGAGAAAAGGCTTTGACCCCACTTGGTGGCTCCCAGGAGGGTGGCGGCGGCGGCCCAGGAGGACAGCTATGGGAAGGAAAGCCCATTGCTGATGCGAGGATGGTCTCTGTGTCCATGGTCATGTGTTGGAGAAGACCTCATTGAGCTGAGCAGTGATGCTGGATCAAGCCCTGCTGCCAGTCACTGGTGAAGAGGTTCACTGGGGGCAGGTTGTGTTTGGGCAAGCAGCAGCCATAAAACCTCCCTTGCTGGGTGAGGATGGGGGCTGGTGGCTTGTCATCTCCTGGAAGAGCACTAGAGGTCTCTCCCTGCCCGGGACCGCGCCAGGTGACACAGCTACTGGGATCCTGGTGGCCTGTATGGCCGCCTTGGCTGGGGAAGCCCCAGCTTGGCTGGCAGGGCTTGTCCCAGTGAGGTGTACCCTGGCAGCGGTGCCCTGGGCAGGGCGACGTTCCCTGGGAGGGGACACCCTGCGTCCCTACAGCAAGTGCCAGCACAAAGGCTCTGGGGAAAAAGTGCTTGTTTGGGTTTTTTTCCTCACTTAAACCAGCTTGTTTAAATCTGCTCATTTATTAACTTTTCAGTTAACAGCCTTTCCCTCCCTGGCATCGGCAGGACACTCGGCACGTTCTCCAGGATGATGCAGCGGGTGACTGGCCGTGATGTAACATCAGGGATTGCATCACCAACATGCTTGGGCACGGTGTCTGCAGCACAAGGCACGCGGAGCGGCGCAAACCAGCCTGACGTCACGGTGGCTGTGCAGCTTGCATGTGCAGAGAGGCGTTGGAGGGTTCTGGGGTGTGTAGCGAGGCCAGCAACGCTTTGGTGGCACTGACACCCTGGGCTGGTGGGGACAGGTCCAGTGATGGCTGCTGAGCGGAGGCCACCTGGTGTTCCCTGCCTTGGCACCAGTGGGCCATGGGCAGGGCTCCTGCACATCACCCAGGATTTTTAATTTTAAAGCTGCCTTTTTTGGGGCACTTTTTTGGTTCTTTTGATCTTCTTTTCCAAGACCAGTGACTTTAGCAGGAGCTGGTTCCTCCCAGATGAGCCCACCAGCTCCAAAAGGGGCTGGGAACAAGTGATCTGAGCTCATCCTTACTCACTCGAGTGGCATGGCTTGTGGCCAAGACTCTTCCATGCTTGCACCATGTGGCGGCCGATGAGTCACAGAGTGATTGCCTGGCCCTGTGCTGGTACCAACCCTGCCCAAAGCCCTGCCTGTTTTCGTTTTCCTTCTCACACCCAGGACTTCCCGTGCACCTGGGATTTCTTGCTCTGAGCAAGTTCGAGTGGCTTCAGCCCACTGGGCTGCATAAATCCAAGGAGGGGGCTCCATCATTGTTATCAGCGCTGCTCTCCTGGCAAGGTGTCGTTTGCCATTGGGGCTGGGGCGATGACTGCGGCGGGTCCTCAGCGCCCTGCAGACCCCGCCGGGCACAGTGTGGTGTCCCCAGTCCATGCCAGCTTTGGGGGACCCTCTGCTGTCGTGGCAGGAGCAGGCGCTATCACGGTTTGGAGGAGCTGTGCCAAATGCAGCCAGGCTTTGCTGGCCAGGCTGGGGACTTGGGGTATGGTGGAGAATGGCATTGCTGTGCAAGACGCTTGCCGGCGTGCCAATGCCCAGGTTGGCACAACCATGTCCCGTCAGGGAAAAGCCCTCACTGCTGCTCAGCCAGGCACCCATGGGCTCGGCTATGGCTGGTGGTGAGTGAGGGGCAAACATTGAGCAAGGCATCCAGGAGATCTTCAGCTCTTCATCACAGCTGCCCTAAGTGCTGGGGGGCTGTGCTCATGGCCCTGGCTTCCCTGCTCAGCTTCTGCTTTTCCTTTGCTGCTTCCGGATCTCCTTTTGCCTACATGAAGAGATGAGGTTTTGCTTTACTTCTCCAACCAGAAATGACACCCAGGAGATGAAAGCCACAGCAACAGGGAAGAGGAGCCAAAGAAGCTGGGTCCCGCAGGGATCTGATGCTGCTCTGGGACTCGAAGGGTGACCTGAGAGTGTCCCCAGTGCTGTCCTTGGTGAGGGCTCATGGCATGGGGCAGTGGTTCACAGTGGATCTGCGTGCGTGCCAGAGTGATCTTCCAGCCCTGCTCTGGGTCTGTGGGGCTGCAGATGAGGCCGTCCCAGCACTGCAGGTACTGGACTTCACCATCTTGGTGCTGGATATCACTGTCTGGGTGTTGGGGACCTTGCTCCAGCCCTGCTGGCAGCTGCTGGAGGTCCCAACGTGGGTGCCGAAACACCCTAGTGTGGCTGGTACCTCACTCTGGAGGAGGAAACACCCTGTGGTGCTTGTCCCGTGAGCCAGCTGGGCTCTACCATGTGGGACCTTGAGCCACCATTGCCCTCCAGCCACTCCACTGTGACCAAAACTGTTCCAGGCAGTGCCAGGACCCCTGCTTCTTCACTGGGAGACATGTTCGTTTTTAGACGCATCAGGCTTTTTTTGCTAAGGTGCTGTCTATTCTGGCTGAGCTGTGCCTTGCTTGGGCATCGTACGTGAAGTTAGTTATGCTGGCCTGGGCTTTTATTTCGTAGTTGTATTGAATGTGAACAAGTTGCATTGAATAAAAAATTATTATTATTACTATTAAGGGTCTTGGGCTTTAACGCTGTATTTTGCTGTCCTGGCTCTTCTCCAAGCTGTATCCCCATCTGGTTTGGTCAAAGCTGAGATAGTCACTGCCTGAGCCACACTGCTCCCTGCCTGCTGTCGCCACGCCTCTTCACCTCCACCGTGGTTTTCCAGGAAAGACCTGAGCTCTCTGAGATGCTGCTGGAGCAGGGGAAGGGCTCAAGGAGGGCTGGATGGATCCTGCAGGTCAGCAACTGGTCCTGCTTAACCTCTTCGGTTATGATCTGGATGATGAGGCAGAGGGTAGCTGCAGTGTACCAAGTTCACTGATGACACCAAATTGGGAGGAGTGGGTGACACACCAGAGGGTCGTGCTGCTGTCCAGAGGGACCTTGACAAGCTGAAGAAATGGGCTGAATGGCACATCATGCAGTTCAACAAGAAGTGCAAAGTCCTGCACCTGTGAAGGAAGAAGCCCAGGCAACGTGCTGGGGACCACCCAGCTGGAAAGCAGCTTGGCAGAAAAGGACATGGGGGTCCTGGTGGGCACCAGGTTGAACATGAGCCAGAAATGTGCCTTTGCAGCAAAGAAGGTGACTGGTATCCAGAGCTGCATTAGGAGGAGCGTTTCCAGCAGGCTGAGGGACATGATCCTTCTCCTCTATTCAGCACTGGTGAGGCCACCCCTGGAGTGCAGGGTCCAGTTCTGGGCTCCCCAGTGCAAGAGAGACATGGATGTACTGGACACTCCAGCGAAGGTCCATGAAGATGACGAAGGGACTGGAGCATCTGTCAAACGAGGAAAGGCTGAGAGAGTTGGGACTGTTCAGCCCGGAGAAGAGACAGCTTGGAGGCTCTCGGTGGTGCCTGCTGATGGGACAGGAGGCAATGGGCACAACCCTAAATACATGAAAGTCCATCTGAACAGGAGAGAACACTTTTTTACTATGAGGGTGGTCAACCACCGGCAGAGATTGTCCAGAGAGGCTGTGGAGTCTCCATCCTTGGAGATACCCAAAACTAGACAATGTCCTAAGCAACCTGCTCCAGTTGACCCTGCTAGAGCAGGGGTTGGGGTGGCCAATGTCCAGAGGTCCCAGCCCATCTCCGTGACTCGGCACAGTGTGTCCATACTGGTCTGCCTGCCCATACGTGTATCTTTCCACAACCTTGTGCAAGAACTTTTCTCGTTTGCATGGACTCTTTGAAGTCAGCAGTATATTTCCAAATACGAACATTAAAAATTGGGTCCTTCTGGAGCAGTGTACTTCTATGGCTGCCACGTGAGGCACTGCAAAGTGCATTTATGCCTGTTGCTGCCTCACTGTGTATTTGCTTTTTAGATACAGGTATTGCTCTAATTTTCTATATTTAATGCTTGATGAATGCATGAAACTACAAGCACGGCGGTGATGTCTTCACATCGCAGGAGGTTACCTTGAGGGAAGGACAGATTTTGCTGAATGGGGGCACCGTTCCAGCTGTCAGTGGAGAGATGTCAATACATGACATTTGTGTTTCTAGGCTAAACAGGGAGGAAACCCCAGCCAGCTCCAGCGGCTGGTGGGGGTGGCAGCCCCGCTGATCGCCGGCAGCCTCTCTGCACAACCCTACGTCCCACCCAGAAAACGCGGGGTAGGAGTGCTTCTGCTTGCACCCTTTTTCTTGCTTTTGTAGTGAGCCTGGTAACTGAGGATAATACACGCGTAAAGCTCATGCCTGCAGCCTGCGTTGTCCAGTGCCCACTCCCGGCTGCTGCTTTCACCGTTGCGCTGCTCTTCCCGCGGGGAAACTGAGGCACGAACTGCTGTTGCCGCTCAGAAGGCACCGAAACCCTCCCGGCCACCCCGAGCCTGCTGTCCCTGTGGGGCTGCATGCCTGGGAGTCTCCCGCAGCTTTTGGCGTGGTGCCGGGCTGGTTCGTGCCCAGACTTCCTGACACTTGCCAAGTCCTCTGCGCCGCTCGACGTGGCAGCAGCGTCCCTCCCGTTCAGCTCCCTCGGAGGGGTACGCACCGAAGGCAGCCCGAGCATCGCCTCGCATCCCCGTCGAGGCAGGCAGCAGGGCAGGCAGTGGGAGGCGGGTGCTGCCTGCACCAGTGGCAGCGGGATTCCCTCCGCTACCGCTTTCGCTTTGCTGTTTCCAGACCTGCCGGGCCACGGATTTTCCTGCTAATCTGAAAGCGCAATCGCAGCGAGCAGGCAGCATAAAAAGCTGAGGAGATGGGGCAGCGAGGCAGCCACAGCGAGGAGGCAAAGCAGCTCCCCGGGACCGGCCGCCAGCCCAGCAGCCCCGCAGCCGAGCGAGCCACCCGCGGCAACACCGTCAGGCATCTCTACAGCAGGGATTTAGCAGATCTGGCCCAAAGTGCTCCAGTTCATCCTCTCTGGCTTCTTGCACCGCAGCCCCCTCGCCCCATCATAACCTTCTCACCGTCGGGCTCTCGTCGGCAAAATGCTGCACCTCGACCTCACCCTGCTGCTTGCACTGGTGCTGGGCGCTGGCCTC
This sequence comes from Aquila chrysaetos chrysaetos, assembly GCF_900496995.4. NCBI lineage: Eukaryota > Metazoa > Chordata > Aves > Accipitriformes > Accipitridae > Aquila > Aquila chrysaetos. The sequence goes on along the minus strand of NC_044009.1, from coordinate 13,272,200 downwards.
GGGGCCGCCTTTCCCCAGGACGCCCTAAAGAAGAGCTGCAGCCTGTCCAAGTACCAGTTCCTCGTGCCCCACGAGCTGAAGGCTGTGCAGAAGATGAAGGAGCAGTTTGTGAGTGCCGCTGGCAACAGGGGGGCTGTGGGCTGGAGGGGGGCAAGGCAGAGTGGATGCCAAATTTGAGACCCTGAGTGACAAGGTGGATGTTTTCTGCAACAGTTTGGGGGATGAGGAGGATGTTTTCCAAGGGAGTTTTGGGACAAAGAAGGATGTTGGGCCAAATTTTGTCCTGGTTTCAAACCCCTCAAGGCTGACCGGGATTGCACAACATCGCCAAAAGTCAAGGTGACAGTTTTTCAATCCCGCTCTTGTTTTACGCCTGCAGGAGGACATCATGCTGCTGACGGACCGCAAATGCTACACCAGGCTCTTCTATCGGAAATGGAGGATAGCGGAGCTGTCGGTAAGGGCGAGGTGATGCTGTAAAAAGGGGGTACCTGCCCTCCTCCAGCCGGGACACCCCGGCAACCGGTCCCACCTCCATCCACACCCCCGGGCAGGTCTTCGAGACCCTGACCTCCAGCCCACGGCCAGCCCTGGTGCTTTGGGTCCGTAACCGGGATGCTCCTGCCCGCAGGTGCCTGACCGAATGGTGCTGGTGGAAGCCGAGCTGGCCCTCGCCACCGCCATGCTGGGGCTCCCCGCCGCCCCCAGGTTCGCCGAGACGCGCCAGCGGCCCTTGGCCTTCCTCACCCAAGCCCGGGAGGACCTGCGAGGCTGCGTGAGTGCCACCGCCCCCCCCCCCCCAAGATCCCCCAACCCCATGCCAGCTCAGCGGCCCCGGTGCTGGCGGCAGCACCGCGAGGCATCGTAAGGACACGCGGCCGCTTTCCTTGCAGATGGCCACGGAGGCTCCTTTGCATCAGCCCTCCGGGAAACTGAGGCACTGGCTGCAGAAGCTGCAGACGGCCAAGAAAACGGTGAGTCAGGCCAGCAGGGTGAGGGGGGTTGGGAGTGTTAGCCACCGCGCGGCTGCGCAGGGCCTGCTGCATCCCGTCTCTGGTGCTAACCCGCCCCTTCTCCCCACCGCAGGAGACCCCCGGCTGCCTGGAGGCCTCCGCCATCCTCCACCTCTTCCAAGTGCTGAACGACCTGCGGTGCACGGCCCTCCGGGAGCAATGCACTTAGCCCCTGCTGGCAGCGTGGCCGGCACGGCATGGCACTCGCCGGCCGCAAAGGGTGACCCAAGGACTGGGAAAAATGATGTTTATTGCATCACTGGACTGTATTTCCTATTTAAGCATTTTTCTTATTTATGTGAACTCAGGGAGCAATTTGGGTTTTTTACAGTCTTTTAAATTATTGGGGTTTATTGTGTATTTATAAATGGCTCGGGAGGAGGTAAAGAAATGCCATTCCTGACCGATGCTGTTCAATGGGGAGGAGTGTATTTATTGGGTATCTTTGTTTTGCTGGTTTTCAAAACACTGACTGTTTTTAAGGAAATCTATTTTTGTACCTATTTATTACAGGCTATATTATGTGTATTTACCTGTATAAATTATTTTTTTATGTGCTATTTAACATGAAAAATAAAAAAGATACCATAAATGGACAAGTTGCCATCATATGTTTTTACTAAGCTTTGCTGTAATATCATCCCTTTGGAAAAGCGAGTTATTGCGGGGGGTGAGGGAGGACATCAAGGCGAATTTTGAGCATTTGAAAATCAGCAGAACTTTGGCACTCGTGTTCGTCTCCAGCTGCCTGGGGGTGCACCCTGACTGCCCCCCCGGTGTTTGCCTTTGGGGACACATGGATGCTGTTGTGGCCCGGGCTGTCCCTGCCCACTCGGGGACAGGAGCCTGCTGGCCACCCATTTCCAGGACGGATGCCCGCGTTGGGTGGTGCAAACCAGGGCGTGAAGCCTGGAGGAGCCCCCAGCCTAATGTGATGTACGGTACGGGCTGGGCAAGCCTCCAGGTTTGGCCATCCCGGGAGCTCTCAGAAGATCCCCAAATGATTTAACCACCAAACCAGCGGTCAGGACGAGCGAGGAGCCGGGGAAGGCAGGCACCCAGCAGGGAGAGGAGGACAAGGACTGACCTGTGAGCAGACCCAAACCTCATTCAATCTCTGTTTTCTCAGGTCAGGGGGATGGTTCTTCGGAGACAGGTCACCAGGGGAGGGCAGCCAGCAATGGCGACCGCGTGTACGTGGGATGGCCGCACCTGGAGTGAGCGATCACCCGAACGTGGGGACCACTCAAAGCCTGGGGACCCAAAAGGCGCAGGTTTCGGTGGCAGGAAGGAGAGAAGCGCAGGGGAGCCATCGGGCGCTTGAGGCTGAGATAATTTTACGGTTGCTGCTTTTAGGTTGCAGGGTTGGGGACTGAACTGCCAGCAGCTGAGCTGCAGCATGGCCACAGCTTCCTACAAAGAGACAGCTGGGGACACGAGCCACAAACGCTTGTCATGAAGTGTGGCCCAGGTACCGCCTGCTTGTCCTGCTCAGGCTTTGCAAGGATGCTGTCCAAATGAAACCTCTTTGCTGATGGGGAAGGAAAAAAAGCTTTATTTTCCCTTTAATTTCCAAATTATGCTTTATGCTAAGGTAGCCAGGCACTAAAGAGGGGAAATGCTGTTGTCCTTGTCTTTTGCAGCTGGATGCAATCTGCTTCTGCCGGAGCGATGGGCCCTGGCTGCTCAAGATACCCCCAAGCATGAGCCTTCAAGCAGACACATGCACGCTTGGGCTGTATTGACTTCGGCGGGGGGGAAGCACAACCCAAGGGGAGAGGGAAGCCCGTCCTGCTGCAAGCATGCGAACGCGTACCATCCCAAAACCAGAAACCCCAGGTGAGAGGCATTTCCATGCTAGGTGGAGCACCTTCTCCGGGCCAGGGAGAAGCCAGCGGCCAGACGCTGGGCTCTTTGGGGAGCTTTAACAGACTTTTGTCATCCAGTCATGCACCAGGTGCTACCCATCTGCTGCCAACTAACTTTTCCTGGAGAGGAAAGCCTAATGAGGGCAGAAGGTGTTTATTCATCCCCAAAATAGATGTATTCACACTATCCTGCTCTCATTAAGGTATCTACCAAGTCATTGTGAAATGCAGCTGCTGCATGTGATGCCACTGCACCTGGCAGGAAGGCGCAGGGCTGCCCGCGCATCCGTCTCCAGGGAAGGAAATGAGCTGTATTGCTCGAGCGGCGGCAGGGTCACAGCACAGCTCTCCTGAGCAGAAGGCGAGGCCAGAAATCACTCCCCGGGGAAGAGCAGTCCTTCTTTATCTCTCTGATGCGGTCACAAGGCATAAATTTCCATCACAGTGCTCCTCGCTTCGCTTGTCCTGCGAGGGCAGGAAATATAAGATGTGCCAATACCTTCCCCGCTCCCCCGCACAGCCGCCTTTGGCAGGTTAACCTCCCGGTATCTCCCATGCAAAGCATGTTTGCTGCAAATTAAGGCTGGGGTGGTTGGTGGTGTTCTTTTGCCAGATGGGCCAGGCTTCAGCGACAGGACAGCCAGGCTCCTTGGCGTGCTGGGAGCGGGGCTGGTGGGGACGGGCGATGGAGCTGCATCCTGCCTAACACCCCTGCCAGCTTTTTGTAGCTCAGGACGAGCCCCTCTAATTCTCCTAGAGGGTGTTCGCGCATGGGCAAGAAGTGCTTTAGCTTTCCCTGCAGGGTGAGGGGAAGGGTGCCGGGAGGGAGATGCTGGGGAGTCAGAGCCTTTCTCAGCATTGCCAAGCGCTTGGCTGGTTAACGCAGAGGGATGTTAATGGCAGTTTCCCAGCCTCCCCAGGGAAAAGGAGAGAGGCGTGCTCTTCCCTGTGTTAGTATCAGTTCGGAAACAGCAGAAGGAAAGGCAGAAAGCCTTGGTCTTGCTGTGACTCCATACGGCCCCGGCGTCTGGGAGGCACCTAGTGTAGTTCCCATGTGGACTCTGATCTCTGGCCCCAAGGGCAAAATTTACCAGAAAGAAACCCAAAGCGGTGGGTAGACAGATACACATTTAACCTGTGGTGGAGAGGAGCTTTCTGTGCGAAGTTCTGCTGGAAAATGATTGGGAAAGCACTGAGGTAGACCAAGTGGTTGGAAAAGGAGGATGAGGGCAAGGCTGCAACTCCTGGAAAGGTCATCCCAAGCCAAATGCTCACTTGTGATTTGTAGCATCATGGGGAAAATACTGGTGTCGTGGAAGGGACCGAACTGTGGGCAGGTGAAACGCAACGGCAATCATGGCTGAGGAGCACAAAACACCCTGTGGCAGTGGTGATCGTGGCTCCCCTCTGGTGACCGATGGGCAGAAGGTGTCAAGATCTTGTTTGCGTTAAATCTCAGCCCTCCTTGCCTGCGCCAGCTTGGGAGACCTCCTGGCCGACTTCTCCCTGGGTGGACGAGGGGAGCTTTGTGCTGGGCGGCCCTGGCTTGGAGCAGCAGCAGCAGCCTCGTGCTCGCTAGGGTGTTTGCTTATACATGCAAATTTATACTAGCCGAACTTGGTTTTGAATACGGAAGAGTTTCTTTTTTGAAAGGAAAATCCTGCAGGATTTAAAATCCTGGAGTCCCGCAGGATGCAAATAAAATAGGATGAGGTCCTTTGGGATCTGGCAGATGTCTGGCTAAAGTAAACGGTAAGAAACTACTCAATTGCTGCTCTTTTCTGCTGAGGTTTTTGTGCCACTTTCAACATCATCTAAATATCCTGGTCCTGCGATGAGTGACATGGCTAAGATGTGCTGCTGAGATGTTTCATTTTCTCCCTCCAAGAACTGTTTATGTAATGGAGTTTTATTTTGGTAGGGTTGTTTTTATTTCACATATATACGCAGTCTTGTGCTTCCATCGAGTAAGCAAGGGAAATGTCTACCAAATTACAGAAAAGGCAGTGGAGTTTGGGAGTTTTTCAGTTCAGCCTTCTGTGTGCTGGTCCCGAGTGGCAAAAACTCTGCAGCTTCGCAGGGAGTGTTGCCTAACACGTTGCAGGTGACATTTCTGCAGGCAAATCAAGAAAGCTGACAGCTGAGTTTTATTGATGGATCATGTGATATGCTCCTGGGTCATAAACTTCTGCTTCAAACCCTCCGACCAGAAGCCAGGTTGATAAGAGGGAAGGAATAAATGTGCTCTCACCTGTTAGCGGGAGCATTTTGGGGGGATCCTTGGCACTCTCAGGATAGGAAAATGAGTTGCTGCTGGTGTTACGGGAATGTACTGTTTTCTAACACACTAGATACTGGTGCTCTCAGTGTCATAATTTCTCCTCCTGTTTGGCGCTGTTCATAATTGAAAATAATAATTCCTGTCTATCAGCAATCATACCGGGAATCATTTTGTTATGTTCCCATGTTGCCATCTGGGGAGTCAGTGTTCAGTGAGATCCGACTGCTTTTAATTTGCTTTGACAAAGAAGGTTATTTGAAAAATAACCTTCACTTTGAACTGCAGGTGACTTCAGCTGCACACGTGGATTACTCATTATCATGCAAAAACCAGGACTTTCAACTACAGAAACAGGCCAAAAGATGCTGCTGAAGGCTCCCGGGACTCCAAACTGCTGCCTGAACTAGTAATGGTGTGCTTCCCCTGCACTCCAGAAGTCTCATTTCGGCTGTCACCTCTGTAGCCACAACTGAACCATTTCCTCTGTCTCTGGAGAACCTCCCCCAGCAACCCACGTACCCCGACTGCCCCCCTGCACTCGTGCTCCCACAGAAGTGCTTGCAGATGGGGCTGGGACAGCTTTCTGGCTCCAGAGAAGATGCCCCTGCCCCAGAGTATTCTTAATTTTCTTTTTCATTCAAGAAATCTGATTTCTATGTTCTGCTCAGAAAGGAGGACTCATTGCCCTGAGACCACGGTTCTCTGTGTGCAGTTGCTCCTTCCACTGCACAAATCCCTGCCTCCAGTTGCTTCAGATAAAAGCCTCAAATCTTTGGGCCCACCACTGATAGACTTGATGGATAATGTTTTAAGCCTTTGGGAAGGAAAAAAAAAAGTAGATTTACAAAATGGAAGGCTGCTATTTATGCCAACCCTGGCAGAAATGGGAGAAGGTATATTGGGAAAATGTAGTAATTGAAATAACTTTGGTGCAGGCATTTAAAGGCTCAGGTTTAAAAAAACGCCCTCTTGCACCTGCTGGAGTATGACTGTGAGTCATCAAAGTAATAAGGGAATTCCAGCTGATTCATGGGAAAGCTCTGAGAAAAGGCATCAGCCTTCACAGGCCCAAGATAACAGTCCCATCCCTAAATGCTGGAATAAAAAAGATGAAGGAGAAAAGTTCAGATATGCTTCATAAATATTTTTCCAAGTCATTCCTGGTTCCTAGTTTGCCCCATGGTCTCTTGTCTGGGAGGATGTGTCTGGGTTGGGGTAGAGGACCAGGACTGCTGCTTCAAGTGCTATTGCCACAATCATTTTACGTCGCAAAAGACAGGTCCACAACGCATCGGAGCGAAGGAGCTCTCAGTCCCTGTGGTGTCCATTGCTCCTTAAATCTCTAAAAGCTCCTTCTCTCCCTAAAAGCTGATGAGCTGGGTGGGGGCCTCCCAGATTGCTCTCTGTTGCAGTGTAGCTTTGTAGGTGCAAGACAGAGTCAGGGTTAATCCCAAGCACCCTGTTAGCACACCACTGCTACTGGATATGCCCGTACGCTCAAACTGCGTGGCTGTCCATCCCTGCAAAATGCTGCCTAAAACTTTCCTTGGTTACCATCATCTTGATAGACTGCAGTGTCAGACACCTGTTTTGACCATCCCAACTGATTCACGGCTGCAGGCAATGTGTCGCCGTGTCGGCACATAGGTATGAGCCGTTGGGATGTTTATGGGACAACAGATTAGGGGATGGACTGAAAACCTGAAGGTCTGCTTCACAGAGGAGCAGGCGCCCAGGCTCTGGCAGTGTTAGGAGCGAGCACGCCCTGCTAAAATCAAATGAGAATCTCTTTTTAAAGGAGGAAAAGGTGTTCTGGGTTGATCATCAAGCAAGCCAAAAGCTGAAAATGTAACACCCTCTCATGGTGCTGGGCTGGCTCCTCCATAGTTCAACCCCAGCTCCAAAGTCCAGGTTGTCACTGGGGGCTGTGACCACCATGGACATGAAGTCCAGCAGGCAGACTACGTTTCAGGAGATAGAAAGAGAAGATTACTCTGTCAAAGGAAAACAGTCAAGATTAGGACTGGTCTAGGTAAGAAACCCAAACCTTCAAAAAACAAAGAAAATCAGTGTGGGGCTTTCGGCTTTGCTTTTTTTTTCCTAGACCTGCAGGCAAAACTTGGCTTTCTAATCTGATTTTGAACCTTGCTCTGGTGTTTTGTTCTCTGGTTTTAGCAGCGCCCAAGGGAAGAAGCAGCTAAATTCCAGGTCAATGCAGTCTCTGATAGGTATCAGCAGTCAAACATGTACACTGATTTTAATCAGAGGGTTGCGTGACTGTTTGTTATAAAGCATACATAAAATCTCAGCCACTTGGTAATCATGAGACGCAGCCCATGGGGCTGTTTTGCTCCTCTTGGCATGTTTCTCCTTCAGTGCTCTGCTGTCCACAGTCATGCACAATTTTATTGGCTAACAGGAAGCCAGTTGTTCCTGCAAGAACTCTTGAGATCCCCTTTTCATATGACTTTAATAAAGCAGTGGGTGGAAAAATGCTCTGATATTACCATCATGACCACAATGAAATTACAGCGATCTGCTCTTCTTCCAAACGGCTTGCAGCAGACGCGCATTCAAGTGTGCAGGAGGCAAAGCGTTACACGTGGCAACGGTCTCACGTGCCTCACGTCAGTGATATTTACTTTTTCTTGTCTACATGGATATGAACTAGCAGCTGTAATACTGCAAGTGCCATTGCCATAGTTACTGTCCTACAACATCCTCTTCCTTCTCCTTCTAATACTCCAAAGCCAGTTCTGGTCTGGTATGACAGGTCAGTCGCTAATGAGCTGTATAAGAGGGGGAGGGGAGAAAGCCAAAACAGGTTAAACCCAACAAAGTAAACCAGGTGGTGGAAAGCAAAGACTATTAGTGAGCGCATTTTTTGCCACACTGGAGATTCGTCCTGCTTCCTCACTGGCTTCCTTCACTGTTTAAACACTGCAAATTGTGCGAAACTACATTGCTTTTATCTTCATACTTCAAATCAGATCCCTTATCTAAAAAGAGTCTTAAAACCCAGATACATCCTTAACCTGACCCTGTTTTAAGGCCTAAAACCGTGTGGCCTTCTCCATTAACGTCTACACTCTTGCTTTTCTACACTCTTGCAAAATGCGTGATCCCAGCTGTCCTGGCTTGCCAAGCACTTGAGTACAAATGCAGAACTAGCATCTCTTTGGAGATCACAAACTCTGGGACTGAAACGTGAGCAGTAGGGACTTACTTCCACTTTATTTTTCAGCAGATGGAATGTGTCTGGATACAGAGCTAGCATTTTTAAAGTAAGAGCATAGAAAAGCTGTGTTTAGAAAACCCATGAGGGAGGGAGTTAGGATAATGGTTGGTTCCCTTTGTTCCTGACAATATGAGAACTTCCACAATTGCTCATTAAGGCAGGAGCTGATACTTTAACAAAAAGCAGACTTCCTCTGCTTCATCCCCAGCAGAGACATATGTGTTGAATAAAAGCATGAGAAAAAGACCAAAAGGACACAAGAAGACATAAATAGTCATTAAATGGTGGCATAGTTTAAATGCAAGATGCTTGTTTCATCTTCTCTAGCTTTAAAAACAGTCACAGTAGGGTCATGGAAAATGGCTGGGTAATTGCCTGAAATCCAACAGAGGAGAAACCTTGGTTTTGTTTGCCGCACCAGGTGATGTCTGCCACTGCTCAAATTCTTGCTATGTGAAACATGAAATGCTTGCCAGGTCACAGACAGGGTGATGGGAAAACAAAATACTCCATCATGTGTGCATATGAAACTGAAACTGGGTTTTAACTATTAACCGTTTTCAACCAGTCATTTGTGGTTTTAAGTACTAATGGATACAGAGGTATAGATATGACGTTATGAAATTACTTTACAAACTACTCTCCCCAGTGGTTATTTCCTTAGGTGCCGAACCTTTGAGATTCTTGCCTCTTCAGCACCTTTGGAAATACCATGTTTTGATGCCTCAGACAGGCAGTGTAGTGCCTGATTTGGGGTATCCACCAGGAAAATTTTCACTGGAGCAATTTGAATTTGCCTCAGATCAGCTGGTACTTGTGAAAATCAAGGTTCTCTGTAAGCGAACAGTATTTCTCAAGATCGTGGTCTCCTCACTCTTGGGTGACTGAGAGGTCAGCTTCAGGAGTAGCTTACACTACCCTCCTTGAGCCTAAGTGACAAAAGAACGTGAGAGAATGAGAAAAACATCTTGTCAAACACAACAGAACGATAAAAAAGAGTTGAGAAAATGTGGCAGTGGGAAGTGCACGCGCACGCCACGTATTCCTTATGATACGTACTTTGTGTATACACACCACGTTCACTTCGTTTTTCCCAGACTGGATGTTGTGTGGGTAGAGAGGGATCACAGTAAAAATAGAAGACTCTTGCTTCCAGTAAACAGCACTGCCGTCTCTCTGTCTAGCCTTACAACACCACTGTCTGAAGAAAAAGAGTAACTGGGACATGGGTTTAGATTAACCTGATTTTCAAAGAGTTTTCTTTATGCTGTTGTAAATTGAAATTGTTAAGTAGTTGCAGAAGGTCACTGAACATCAGATGCTGAATTTCGCTCGTCACTAGTAAGAGGAACTGGCAGAGGGTGCCAGAAGACTTGACACCGTTACAGCCTGTGCTGTACAGTATTGGCTTGGCTTTAATTAGTCTTTAGAGAAGGCAGCAGTTTGTTGACAGCATCTTTACGAATTGGCTCATAAAAACATTTTATTAATCCCAGCACAGGTCACAGTGACCAGGTATTAACTGAACTGCTGTACCGCAGAAAAAGGAAGGACAGCTGGCGATACCTGAAGATAAAATGGAAGCAGATTTCTTGACTTTTCCAAAGAGTAGCTTAGCTGTTCTTAAGGTGGGGCATTTTAAACCTAACTAATAGCGCTGCTATAGTGACTCTGGCCTGCTCATTCAATTTTGGACTTTGGTAGTGGGCAGCACCCTTCAGGAGAGAAAAAGTATCAGCAAAAGCAGAAGATACATCAGTATCTTGAAAATTCAAACTTGTATTTCCAGGACCTTGCTATTAAAAGGCAAACAAACGAGCTGGGAAATACCAGTGCTGAGGTTGACTTTGCAACCTTTGTTTGCCCCCGTATGCCCCAGCAGGCTCTATGACAGGATCATGAAATTGTGTTGTAGGGTCCGTAGTCCACTGCAGAGCGTGAAAGGGCTTCAGCTTATTGCTGTTGAAAGTACAGCTATCCTCAGGCCATCTTCTTGGTTCCTAGCTGCAGCGGCATGGGAATCTGGAAGCAGAATCACACAGAGGCTTTTCTAAGACATTTGGCATCCGAGTTGCTCACCAACACAGTCCCCATCCTCCTGGCAAAGGAAAAGCGACCCGCTGCTGTGGCACAGCCAGGGAGGAGGCAGGCGGCAAGGTCTGAAGAGACGTATCCCCTGGTGCGAGGTGCCCCATCAGGGTCCTGGCCATCTCCTGTATCTCTACAGCTAGCTGATGGGCTCATTTTGAATCAATATGCACTTGGATTAATCAGTAATCAGAAAAAAAAACCCCTAGGATTTAGTGTTTTGGGTAATTTTTAAGATTATTTTCCTCTTATAGTTGGCAATTTTTAGACATCCCAGCTGGTGCGTCCGTGTGGCATCGCCATGGAGCCAAGTAGGAAAAGGAGGACTGCCATGTTAATCGTTTCTAGCCATCGTCGGCACATATACACATGTTGGACTTTTTTTTTCTTAATTCCCCTCTCACCTTGTACACTACTGAAGCCAACGAGCAGAGAGCAGGTATTTTCTAAACACATATTTTCTTTTTTCATCTTTCGGTTACAGTGTTTTCCAGCTGAAAACCAAAGCATAAGCAATTTGCAGTGGACAGGCTGTTACTAAAAAGAACTGTGGAAAAGGCAAATGCTTTTCAGCCAATTCAACTGGGTGCTCATCTTTAGCATTAAGCTTGTGAAAGGGTTAAGACAATTTAAGGCCTCCAAGTGGCAGTTCTCCACTGGTTTAACTAGTTTTGACCAAGTTAAATGCCAATCTTTTTTTGGTGAAGCGGAAGCATCATCATTCCAGCGAATGTTTAGGACGCAGTATTTCAACAGTTGTCTGCCAAACTTCCCTTGTGTCTGGTCTCTAGCTTTGCTTTATCAAACCTTCTAACCTGGATGCTGCTCCAATGGCTTAATTTTGGTTCCCTTATTTGTTGGAAGCTACTGAATCGACGAATTTTTTAAGTTTATGCATATAATTTAAGTTTTACAGGTTGAGGGTCTGATCTAACCTAATTGTGAAAGATTCAACGGTCACATTAGTCTAGTTATGATATCCACAAGTAATTTACTCTCCATTATTAAATGCACTCTTATGATCAGGTTTTTACACTCACTTCATCTGACTGATCATTGCTTTCACGAATCTGGTGCTGGAATGTACAGAATAACTTAAGTTTTAAGCAGGCACTAACGCAAAGGCTGCAGCAAGCCTGGTGTTTAAGCTCCCCATCTGAAATCACCTTGGCAGTTGTCATTTTTTTCCCCTCTTGTGATGTTGCTATTCATCACATCTCCCTGGCGACTCAGTGTAATCAACACTGTAGCTGAATCAAACCCCATTTCCACAGCCCTGCAAGGGGACGGTAGAAGAGGACATCGGTGCTGGGGGAAGGCCATGTTCTGGGCCAGGGGTTGGCAGGGGGCTGAGTTTCCTCAGGCACTGCGAGGCCCCGCGCCCAGGAGGCGCTGGCCCAGGGCCTGGCACCCGGTCCCGCTGACAGAGCCGCGCCGCCGCTCCCACAAAATGGCGCCGCCCTGCCGGCAGCGAACAACCTCCCCGCTCGCCCGCCGCCCCCCCCCCGCCACGGCCAACTCTCGCGAGAACACGGCGGGCGCGCACACACCTCCCCGCCCCGCCCCTACCTCAACTCTCGCGAGATCTCCGCGCGCTGCCCATAAAGCCGTCGCTGAAGGCCGCGCCCCTCGTGGCGGTTGCGGCCCCGCCCCCGGCGCTGCCCCGGCCCCGCCCCCGGCTCTGCCCGCTTCCGGCGCCGCGGCTGAGGAGGGGAGGGCGGAGGGAGGAGCCGCCGCCGCCCCCCCCCCGCCTCCCGCCCCGGGCCAGCCCCGGGGATGGTGTTGGCCGCGGGAGCCGGGCCCTGACGCCGCGCTCAGGTAAGTGCGGGCCGCCCCCCTTCCCCCCGGGCCGGGGCTGGCCCCCATAGCTCAGGCCCGGCCCCTTCCCTCCCCCACCCGCTGCCCCCACATCTCCCGGGGCGGCCCCGGCCCGCCAGGCCTCGGGGGCCTGGCGTTGCCGGGGAAGGGAGGGACACCCCTGGGCCCCCGGCCCCGCAGAGTTGTGCCCCCACCGCAGGGGCCCAGGGATCATCCCCGCCCCTGCGGAGGGGCTTCCCGGTAGCGGCGGCGGCGGCCGTGGTGCAGGCAGCGGGCACCGGCGGGGCGGGGCGGGGCGGCCCCCAGCTGCCGGCCCCGCTCCCAAAGGAGCTGGAGAAATCCCGGGGCTCTCTTGCCCTTCCCGGTATCTAAGCACGGCACCCCTCCGTCCTCTGTCTCCCCGCTGTCGTGCAGCGGTAAAGCCTTACTTCCCCGTGCGGTTAACAAGTTTTGGGTGCTTCCTCGTTGTGCTCCATTGATGAAATTTGGGGTACAGCTGGAGCGAATCGTCTGTTTTTTCCACGCTGGTCACACTTCTCTTTGGTTTCCTGATTTTCTAGGACAAGCAGTGAGGAAACAGATCTATAAAGGTATTTAGGCATTTAATTCCCATGGAAGTTGATTTCATTTGGACTTGGCATCTAAAAGGTTTTTTGGTTTCTTCTTTTTTTGGGGGGGGGGGGGGGTGCCTGCAGTTTACAGTTTTTCTTTTCTGTTTTTTTTTTTTTTTTTTTTTTTTTCCTTTTAGGACCCTGTGTCACTACTTCCCAGACTCCCCCCCTCCTTTTTCTCAATTTTTTTTTTTTTTAAAACAACTGTAATCTTTCTCTTCTCCAAGGGAAAAAGGACTGTTTTGTTTGCTTATTCTTTCTCTGGGGTACTGGGAGGAAAAAGCCTACTCTATGTTTCAGCTGAGCAAGCGGGATTTACATTTGCACTGAATTTTACTTTTTTTTTTAAATTATTCATCTTGAAGCTAACACACATACGTACCAACTTCAGAGAACTTGACCTTCTTGTACATCTTACCAGAGTTTCATAGTGTTAGGTACTACTGTGAAATATATGTTTTCCTTTTTTTTAAAATGTTGTTACTCACTTATCTATTATGTTCTTCTCAACATCCAACTGTCATGTCAGTTGTTTCATTTCTTCTTCTTGCCCCTTCATTGGTATTTTGGTGTTGGCTTTGTTTGGTATAAATCTGTTGGCTCTCTCACAACCTTGGGAAATCAATAGGGCTGTCTTTTACAGATGTAGTGAGTAGATTGGCAGGCCAGAGGCTTTATCTACTGTTTTCTCTGGGGCAAGGACAAATGAAATGAACAAGCAAAATAACTGCTGCTGCAATGGACCTGTTAAACTTCAGGGCTTGCTTACAATAAGGAAAGAAACATAGAGACACATAGAGCTGAAGCTGTCAAAGATAAATTTTGTATTGTGTCTTGTCATTTTATAGTGTGATTGTCTTCATCTCAGTGGTTTACTGGACTTTGTCATTTGCCTTATGAATATCTCAGATGATTCTCCATTTTATACTGAGAGCTGATGTTACCTGAGCATCTGTTTCATGTCTTGGTAACTGTTGCATCATACCTGTCTGGTCTTCTATACAAACTGGTTCATGTAAAGACTATATGCTGACTTTTTTTTCCCCTTTATTTTCTTGAATTAACTCATGTGACTAAAGGATAAACATTTCTCCTACCATTTTAGTGGTGGTGGGGCCTAAAGGATATGGATCTTGTCAGCATTATGTTGGTTTTGGCCTAACCGTTAAGAAGAATGGGTTGCCTTCAACTAGGAATAGTGTCAAAATGTATTAAGCCATGACAGACTGAATGTTTTGGTTTTATGACTTTGGCATTCTCTCCACTTTTTATTGTAATTCATTTATCAGCGCAGTTATCTTCTATAGTAGAGGACTGACACAGCAAAAAACCTCTTCATTTCAGTTATCAAATCTCCCTATGTGACTTTCTCCACTGTTGCTTTGCACTGTGAAGAGTTACTGTTGTGCAGCTGCATAGATAATTGCACTATTTGCAGTTTAAATCCATTTCCTTTCCTGTGTCCTGGTAGCTGACTCAAAGCTCATTTCCTAGTGTTAGAGAATTGTTCCAGTAACTCAACCACTCCCCCCCCCCCCCCCCCCTTTTTTTTTTCTTCTTTTTGGCCAGCCAAAAAGTAGCTCTGAATATTGTCACGTGGATATACTGTGGTAGCTGGTGCAGTGAAATTGTATTGTAAACAATGATGAAAGTCTGACCTTTCTCCAGCAAAATTGAACTTCCTCTTGGCCTAACGTACTGTAACTCTCTCGGCATTCACATCTGAAACAAACTCTCATTCTTCAAGTACTCTAGGCCATCCTCATCTTTAATCGCAGTCAAGTTAACTGTACATATTGTATTCTTTGTTTGACTGCTAAGAATATGATGATAGTTGTTGAATAAGGAACTAACTGTAACTTGTTTTTGTATTTCCCCCCCCTCAATGCTTCAATGCTTTAGTTTTGGTAATTGACTTTGTTCTAATATTTGTGTTCTAGATTGAAGACAGCAGTAATGCTAACTCTGGCAAGCAAGTTGAAGCGGGACGATGGTGTCAGAGGACCACGTGCATCCAATCCAGCTTCTGATTCAACTCGGAGGGTGTCTGTTCGAGACAAATTACTTGTTAAAGGTGAAAGGAACTTATATTTAAATATTGGGGGATTTACAGTTTGCAGGTGTGTTGCCAGTACACAATACTAAATTGCATATAAAATGATTTCCAGAAGTATTTTTAAAATTGCTTGTGACTTACCTCAGGATTTATACTGTAGGGTATATATTGGCATACATCACATCTCCAACAGCTCTTTGCCTGTAGAACACTTACTTTCATTGAATAATGCAAAACGTAAAAAGCCTCCTTCTTACTCTGCTGAAAAATTAATCCATTATTGGGAACTGTGTCATCAATTAAAATATTATGATAAAAATTTGTCACATAAGTGTCACTAAATATATAGGAGGAGAATATCAGATTTGACTTGATAGGATGGTATTTTTTGAGCAAACACCTAACTGCCTGTGACAGGAAAGAAAGTCCTAAAAGTAATGTCAGTGTTCCGGTGGTCTTTAATGGTATAGATCAGAGGCAATAAACTTTAAAAAACTTAAATACTTCTTTGCATTGTTTTTTTTTTTCGTAGGCCTGGAGTCACTGGAAGTTGAGTATGAAGTAGTGAATAAAAACCCAATATGTATTTTTGTAGTATGATATGTTCTATTCTAGGAAGGCTGCTATAGGTTGTTACTAGCTGGCTCGCCATTGGTGGGGAAAAAAACCCCAAACTTTTACTTTGTGGAAGTTCTGGGTAAATAAGGTAGTTTGTGAGAAATAATTAAACTATGTTACAGTAAAATCGGGGACAGCTCTTTCTTGCTCTTTTTTTCTGTAGCATAGATAATCTTATATTTAAAAATCCATAGGTACTGACACTTTGCAGTTACTGTGGGCTTAAACTCAGGTTTACTCCATCTGGTAATATTTGAGTGTTTTAATGCTGGAGCTGTGCAGCTTGATCTAGTGGCAAGGAATATGTTGTTTAGATTGATATTTCTGCTAAAAATGATCAATAGCAAATATACTACTGTTGATGTGTAAGCTGTCACCATTAGGATTCAAGCCAGTCAAAGGAAACTTACATTTCCTGCTCTTATTTCAGAATGACTTGGGACTGACACTGGTATATTTGCCTGAATGATATTGCTGAACTCTGCATTACATATGACTTTTTTTGAATTCGGGTAGATTCTGCCATATAACTGTATACTGGGGCAAGGTTTCACTGCAAATGCTGCTGCCTCTGTGCACTGGGAAATGCCTCAACTAGGCTGAAGGAATGTTATATTCACAGTTTTCTCTTTGCATTGTTCTAAGGACAGGGAGTTTTAATACACTTCAAACCCTGATGTGATAACTCTCGAAAGAGCTTGCTTTAGACTTCCAGTTTGGAAATCCTCAGTTAACTCCAGTTCTGAGGGGGAAAGATATCAGGCAGAAGGAATAAGCTCTTTAACCAGGCTAAGCTACAAAGCCAAATTGCTAAATATATTTAATCTGAGATTTTCACTAACCTACAGGTGTAGACTTGAGGGGAAAATAGCAGTGTAATATAAATACCCTTCAACTACAATGCCTGGTATAGTGTGAGGTGCCAAAGAAATTTTCCTGTACCCTTAGAGCAGTCATGCTTTTCTCTTTTATGACTAAAACCTTACCTAAGTCTGCAGGGGAAGAAAAGGATGTAAGCTATAGAAAATTGGTATTGACCAATTGTAATTGCTATGGCTACCATTAGCAAACCAGCGTAGACCAAGTAATGAACGAGTTGAGTCCCAAACTGACAAATGTTAAAAGCAGGTTGCTGCCGGCATCCTTCTGACAAGTGTGAGTGCGAGATCATGATCTGATTGTGCATGAAAGTTTTATGACGTGGCTCTCCCAAAAGAGTTGTAGGAGCAGCTGCCAGTCTGGTTAGAATGGTTTCTGGACCAAAATGGGAACTGACAGTCAAGTAGATCACTTCAGTATAACTACACTGAAAGTGAGAGGAAAATCAAGTAGCTAGTGTGAGAGAGACTTGTTGGGGATATTCTCCTTTAAGCTACTCTTTCACCTAATTGTAGACCATTCAGTTGCAAAAGTTTCTAGAACGTGCTCCAACTCTTTAAGATAGATCAGCTGCAGCAGGATCTGTAATGTTGACAGCCTGAGTGAAGATGGACTTCTGAGGTTGATAGTGTTTTTAGGTCACGTATAGATCTGCAGAAATTAGTTTGAGTGAAGAGCTGCCTGCTAAAGGTGTGCGTACAGCAAGGATGCCTTTTACTGCTTGATTGTATGAAACTGTAACAGGCTGTTGTATTAAATGTGAAACAAAGTCGGTGGGAGCCTGTATGTATAGCTTTAAGTAGAAGTTGTTACTGATGTTTGTTTGGGCTGGAGTTATCAAACAAACAGATGACAGTTGCAGAATGGGTGAAAGGCTTGATCAGGTCAATCTCCTGGCAGCTGTGAATTGAAAATTAATCTGTTCTACAAAAAAAGAAAAGAAATGCTGGCCATCAGTAAGGAAGGAGGAGGAGATGAGAAAAGGCCCGGCATGTTCTGTCCTTGTTTGCCCCAGCAGCTGTGCGGAGGTTAGTGCTGGTTCAGTTGTACCTCTTAATGGTGTTAGTACTGGTGGTTTTATTCTACTGTGTAAAGCCTCTGAGTTGAAAGAACCAGAGACTGTGGTCACGTACATTAGAAAGCTCAGTGATAGCTATGCTCTTTCTGTAGCACACATGGATCCTTTTTGGCCTCAAATAAGTCTATAGCTTTTGAGTCAATAGAGAACAGCAGGCAACTGGTCTGTGCAGCATCCTCTGCAGCAGCTTATACACATGGTGGGCTGTCCTGGAAGGTTAGCTGAGGGTGATTTTTGGCACAGTACCCTAAATCGTGCCTGTCCCTGGGAGCTGGTGATAGTGTGTGAACCAAGGTCAGATAGCTGTTCACCTGCTCGAGTGATGGTGATGTGCTGGAGAGATAGTCTCCTATTCCTGATCCACATTAAATTGGTGATAGTCTAATAAATTCTGCAGACAGATGTCTGCCAGTTTTACTAGAGGTATCACCCAGACACAGACAGTGTCTGATTTTTATCTGGAAGTAAATTAAAGACAGCCTTGTTTGTGTTGATAGAGAGTCCGGTCCAGGGAAGCATTATAGGATCTCTTTGAAGAATGTGTTGTCACACTGATAACCCTGCAGTCCTCAAATGTATTGTGTACACTGACTGGTAAATAGATAAATGACACTTTGATTATGAGGTAGATGGCTGTGACCCCAGCCACTGACAAGTGTTCGTGATGCTTACAAACTTAAAAATTTGGCATAGACCAACTATGTATGTCTGCTAACCGATACTGCTTTAAAGTAGGAAAAATAAGAGCTAATTTAGGTATGATGTTAGCTATTTGCACGATGTGGATGAGAAGAAAATTCAGTTGGCATTTGAAATCCTTTTACTAAAACTGGAGGTATGTGAGGTGTCAGCTGGGTGTTGTCAGGTGCTGTCCTTGGCTTTAGTGATGGGTGCAAGTTAAACAGGCTTTTTTCCCCACTTCTATGGAAAAAGTTTCTCTTAAAATACTGGTGCCCTTTGTTAGTTTTTCTAAGCTGTTCCTTTGCCTACATGTCCAGTATTGTTATATATTCAAATATCAGTCATGGCTCAGGGCACTGTTTCGTTATTTCATGGACATACCACGAAAGGAAAAATATCTACCCTGAAGTTTTATGTAGGGAAGTAATTCTCAGACAGCTGGATATTCTCTTACAGCTGGTTTTCCTCTGGAGTGTTAAAGTCATGGCTGCTAAACAGGATTTGGTAGCAGCTGTCCCCTGCTGATTATCTCAGCAACTAGTGGAGCATGTTTGGGAGGTTAGCAGGGGACGTATGTCTGGGATGAGGAGCATGGTGGTGGTTCTGATCTGAAACCCTGGGAAATCACAGGAAAACATCCACTGCTTCGAAATCACTGAGGGCAAGAAGTGTCTGAGGGTGTGGGAGGGCAAGGACTAATAATGCAGGCTGACAATTCTTGGAAAGAGGCTTTCTGGCCAAGGAGGAGTAGACTGGAGAGAGACTAAGCAGTAACTAACATGTTTCAAGACAAATCAAAGGGAGGAAATGTGAACAGCTGGAGAAGGTAGAAAGCAAATACTGATGTGGGGAGGAAGAGCAGACAGAAATGGTGCTTGAAGGGGCTTTGCTTGCCTCTCTGGCTGGGAGAGAGTATCTAATAAAGCACAACTTTGTTTAAAAGTTCAGTGCAATTCATTCTTGCATCTCTCTTTTCACTGGATTTTCAATATAGGCTCGGTTGGAGAGTAAGGCCCTAATTCTGTAGACCTAATACTCAAGTTAAAATAGAGCAAGCAGTACACTTACTTTAGTTAGCAGCTTTCAATTTGTTCTGTGCTGCAGAGGCACTTTTTGATGTTGAATTCATCTCTAAGGGGGAACTTCATTAAGTTAGGAATAGGGGCTGCATGACTGCTCCTGCAGGATGCTCTGAGTCATGCAGTGCTGAATGTGAAAGGCAGATCCTTTCTGAAAATTTGAAAGGTGCTAAGGACAAGTCAAAGTACTATTAACTTTAAGATTGTATAATGAATCTGACTACTAAACTGAATTAAAGATAAAGAACCTGCAAGGATGTCAGTAGTAGCAGGAATGTATATGCTTATTGATCACAAAGGTTATCCCTTGAAATGCTTTTTTAGTTTGATTGTGATAGCTTGAAATAACTTACTGTCTAAGAAAATGAGTTAACATGGTTTATTCCTCAGTTGTCTTCAACATTTGTGGGTTTTACAACCAGATTTATGCAATCGGAAAATGTTTCAGGTGCGCATTTGTAGAAGGAAGTGGGAAACTGACTGTAAAAAGTAGGTAAATGTGCGTTTTAAGTAAAAATGAGGGGAATCCATGTATTTACTTTCTTCAAATCAAGTGCGGTAATATATCTCCTCACAATAGCAGGTGAGGAAAATTGAGAGGGGAAAAAATACTTTTTTTTTTTTTGAGACTTAATAAAAACCTTCATTCATTAACAGTTGACATTACTTGAGGCATTGTTTTGAAAATGCTGCATTAACTTATGTACATTGCGCAACTTAAATCACAAAAGCATTTCCTTTTCAGTGATTCTTCTTAGCCCCAACCGCCCCCCAAATGAAATCCTTTATTTTGGAAGAAGAGGGTGGAAAGCTGCTTGATGAAGGTGTGATTTATATTTATTAAAGGGGAAACAAGTAGTTTAAACTAAAATCCTTACAGTCTAACTGTGATACTGTAAAGCCGAAAAGATACAATAAGAATTGAAGCTAATTTGAAAAATTATTACTGAGACTTTTTCTAGGATTTCACTAACAAAGGGAGGCCTGGTTCAATACATTGCTTCACTTCTTATGCCTCTGATTTTCAGCATACCTGAAGTATGAATTGATACATTGCAGTGTTAAGAGATTTCCAAGCACAGTGGCTTTTTCTAGTTTTTGATGTCAGGATAATAAGTTTTGTAATAGTGTATAGAAGCTGAAGCATGTGATTTGATAGTATCTTGTTTAAAATAAACATTTGGAAGTGGAAGGAAAATACACATCTCTTAATTTATTGAAAAACTGGCAATAGTAGGCAGCTTGTTTGACTTCTAATACCAGTATGTACAGTTGTACAGTTAAGAGGAGCTAAGTAGGCAGAGCTATAAAGATAGATGGATAGAGTTAGGAAGCAAACAGCATTATACTGCTAAAATTAATACTTAAAAAATGGAGTTTCTGTTAGAGTGTCAAGGTATTTATCTTAATCTCTAGCAGTCTTAAAGGTGCACATTAAATGGGGGACCTAAACAGGAGAGGGAGGCTTTTTGAACAAAACCAGAGAGAAGTAAGTATTGCTGCAGATGAGCATTTGAGGAAATAATGCTTTCATTTTGTGTACTTAAAAACAAACTCCTGTGGGAAGCATATGCCCTGACTCTTTGTGGCAAGGCTAATAAACACAGCATTTTTATATTCTGACTTGTTGAGGTGAGGTGGGGGAAGGGGAGGAAGCAGAACAACGTGATTATAGTCTGTGCGTTACTGAATATAACATTCACGTGGGTCTCTCATAAACCATATGCCTGTACACACGTCAGGAGTGTGTGTTCCTATTTCTGTCCTGAGAATTGTCATGGGTAGGGAGAGTTATTGTTTGTGAAATCATTTATAAATAGCTCTGGTTGCTTGTGTTAGGCTTAGCTTGCTTTCCCCTGTTTCATAAGGTTCCTAAGCTGCTTCAGAGACATCAGTTTGCATTCAGCTCTTCCAAAGTTTGTGCTAGGTTTAGGTTTAACCCTTGCCTTTTTATTCTTTTTGTGGTTTAAAATAGCATTTGGAACTATTTAAGCAAGTGCATACTGGGTCAAGAGCCAGGACTCTGCAAATACACCTGCCACTTGGGTATGTTGCTGCACCCAATCGCATAAGGTTTCAAGAACACTAGACTGGCTGGTCAGGAGCTAGTCTGGATCTGGACTGACTGCACCTGAGTTGCTTGTGTGTCGTCGTCCCCCCGTCCCCCCCCCCCGCAGAAGCCCTGGCATGTGTCTGCACTTACAGCCTTTCAGACCTACCCAGGATGGCTTATCAGAGTGGGTGCAGGGCCTTGCAGTGCTCCTGGGTTTGCCACTTGGCAGTAGGCCCTCTTGAATGCGAGAGGAATTCAGATGCTCTGCAGTGTTTCTGCACCTCTGCTAAGCCAGTGCTGAGTGGGCACTGATGAGCAACGTTTTCCCATGGAAGTTCTAGAGTGCTTTTGCACGGTATTTCCTGACACTTGGGTTATCTGGTCGTTTGTCTTGGCATTTTAAGGAACGGTGAGGTTCCTGGCTGTGAATTGAGATGCAGTTACTGATTATCCACAAAACGTTATGAAAAGCAGTCAGACTGGATTTTCTTTACTGTTCAGCTGTAGTTACAGTTGTTTTTTTCAAAGAGGAGGTCAGAAAGATTGTGAGATTAAGTTTGTTCTTTAATGTAGTGAGGCTTTTAGAGTTCTTGGAAGTTCAGTGCATTGGAGCTCTAATTGTTGCTTCTATGTTTTGCTTATTTACAAATCTGTTAAACCATGCCAATAAGTTGTGGACTGCATGTCCTGGTTTTTGCTGGGATAGAGTTAATTTTCTTTCTAGTAGCTGGTATAGTGTTATGTTTTGGATTCAGAATGAGAAGAACGTTGATAACACACTGATGTTTTCAGTTGTTGCTAAGTAGTGTTTATACTAAGTCAAGGATTTTTCAGCTTCTCATGCCCAGCCAGCAAGAAGGCTGGAGGGGCACAAGAAGCTGGGAGGGGACACAGCCAGGGCACCTGACCCAAACTGGCCAACGGGGTATTCCATACCGTGTGACATCGTGGCCAGTATATAAACTGGGGGGAGTTGGCCTCGGGGGGATCACTGCTTGGGAGCTAACTGGGCATTAGTCAGTGAGTGGTGAGCAATTGCATTGTGCATGACTTGTTTTGTATATTCTAATTCTTTTATTATTATTCTCATTTTATTGTTGTTATTATTCTAATTATTTTTTTCTTCCTTTCTGTTCCATTAAACTGTTCTTATCTCAACCCATGAGTTTTATGTTCCCCCCCCCCGCCCCGGCCCTGATTCTCTCCCCCATCCCACTGGGTGGGGGGAAAGTTAGTGAGCAGCTTTGTGGTGCTTAGTTGCTGGCTGGGGTTAAACCATGACACTGCACAAGGGGCATTTTCTTACAGAGAATATTCTTGTCAGCAGTATTGCTTTATGTAGAAAATGCATAACTTTTAAAACATCAGAATCTTAATGGAGCTTAAATGATGTGGTCAAAATGTTTGCTTTCCGAGCAGCAAAATACAAAAATGATTTCAATGTCAAGACTGCCACTACCAAAGAGGCATAGAATTTGGAAAGCTCACAAACACTGCAGCTTTGGCCTATTAAATATGCTAGTTATTGTTAATCACCAGTGTTTGTATGGCACAGTTAATAGTAATGTCTGTTTCCTTATTTGATGTTACTTTAAAAGTTTAGATTATTGAACCAGGGCTTTACCTCCTTTTTTTATCTTTATAAAGTAGTTTCGTTCTTAGTTCCAGTGGTTTTTGCAGAGCTGATTAGAAACCTTAATTTTGGGGAACTTGCCTTTGTTCACAAAGCTTTCGTGCATATGAGTTATCATAGCCTTCCCATGTGTTTGCATGCCTTCAAAGAAAGAGCATGCTGTACTCATGGGTGTGAGCACCTTCTTTTTCATGTTTTCAGAAGAAAACATGCTCATTATTGTGCCAAGACAAAGGGAAACACAGAAGTGTGACTGCATTACAGGATATTTTTCACACTTCAAAGGAACTATGGTGATCAGTAAACTCTCTACTGAACCTTGCAGGAGGCAGAAGTGAGGCCCCAGCCAGCTCAGCAGAGCTGGTGCAGCCTGGCCATTGCTGGGTTTGAACATGCTCTGTCCTTTGGCATCTCCCTTTTCCCTGCTGACCTTTTCTCAGACTTGAAGCAAAGAGTGGGCAGGATTCATTAAGCCGAGCAACACACAAGCACAGAAAGCAATAAGGAAAGCAGTCAACACCTTAAAATAAGAGCTAGGTCCTAAACTCTACCCTCTAGTGAAGATTGATAGTGCCTCCCACTATGAAAGGCTGGTGAGTTTAAAGAGAAAGGTGTGGGGGAATACTCTTACGATGCGTTTGTATAGCTGCAGCCTTCAGTAGTTGGTTATGTCTTGTCTTTTTTTTTTTTTTTTTAACCAGAAAGGGAAAGTAAAAGTCCTTGATTATAGCTGAGATTACATTTTTGGTATATTATAAATACAGTACTCTGAAAACTTTTAGCAAAAGTATGCCCCCAGTGTTGGGTGTCTTTCAATGCACAACTTTGGTTAAATCAGTTGTGGCTGCTTGAGTGCTGCAGAGTGTGGGATTTTATAGAGTGCAATTGTGAGCATTTTAGGTAAGTGTGAAACACAGTGCTTCTGTTTTGGTGGGGTTTTCTCTCTTGGTATATAGTAGGCTGCAGATGCAGGGATACCAGGGCTGTGCCAAGCAAGTTGGGGGTGGGAGTCAAATAAGCATCATGCTCACTGCAGAGACCAGCCAGGTTTGGTAAGCCTGGACGCAGGAAAAATTCTGGGGAATTAGCGAGCTCCTAATTGTGATGAGATCAGTTTGGATTCCGTGCCAAGCAACCACTCCCCATATCTTGAACTAAATTACGGTTTTCTTTAGAAGTATGTTTTTGAGAGTTGGTGTTGAAATCTCTTACATGTTGTTAGCCTAAATAAATGGGCTGTGTCTGTGCAGACCAGAAAGCGAAGTTAGAAATCAAGTGGAAAAAAAGACTACAGGAAACGCAAAAATGTGTTTGATTAGGTCTCCTAGAACTTCAGAAATAAAAGGGGATCTTGATGCATCTCATTCATACTTCTGTGAAATACAGATAGTTGAAATTAAGAGTTCAATAAAATACACAAAAGAGGGAGAAAGCAGGGCGTCTTCCAGAGAAGGTAGCATGGCAGAGAAGGGGCTTAGGAATAAACTTCCCTTCCTAGGAGCTATGCAACTGAGTTGGGTTAATTCCTTTCTTTTATGAATAACTTCTAAGTTTTGTGGATGGGAAATATAATAAATAAAAAGAAATTTTAATTGAACAGGAGTGCATATCTATAGCAAACTGTGTTTCCAGGGGAAGTATCCAACAGACACAGGCGCAAAAAATTCTTAACACTCCTGAGTTTGTTCAACAGTGCAGGGGTTTGGGAGGACTTGTGCAATGGATGCAATTTTTATCACCGACCAATATGCGTTGCTGTGCCAGGTGCTTGAAGTGAAGGTTTGTCTTTCTCTGTTCTTTTGATGCTCTTAGTGCTGGTTTCTGCAGGCAGGACCGCATCTAGTATGACAGTTCCCTTGAATTAGGGTTTCAGTAGCTGTTTTCAAGTGTGCAGTATATGGTATCATGCTTGCTGCTTTTGTAGGGAAGCCTCCGTGTAACCTGAGGCAGTCTGTAGCTGATGGTGGGAGAGCATTAGCAGTTAGATACTGGGGAGTTGTGATGCTTATGCAGGCTGTGAACCTCCTGTGCTTATTTTCATCGTTGGACTGGCACCTGGATTCTTGAGGTTTTTCTGTTCTTGTGTTTTGCAGGCTGTGGAGTTCTGGCCTTTTGTATTTTAGTGCCTTATGTAGACAAGTTTGGAGATTTGGATAATGCCACCTTTTGAAATGCCAGCGCTCTATGTATTAGAAGCCCAGGCGCTTCAGTCTTGGCAGAGCTGAACCTTCTCATCACACAGTAGGATACGTTTGCATTGTTTGTAGGGCAGATGAGCATTTTTAGTAATGAATTGCATGGCTTAAAGAGACATTTCAAGGTAAACCTCCAGTGCAGCTTAATTATATTTTTAAGTAAAATTTGATTTACAGGGTGGTTTAAATTAGATCTGCCAATTTGGACTTCAAGAATGGCTTTATGCTTACATAAATAACGGTTTGTGTGTTTTGTTTTTTTTTTTTCTTTCAACAGAGGTTGCAGAACTTGAAGCTAATTTACCTTGTAAGTATAGCATTTAATGGCATGCATTTTAAGGGGAAAAGGACCATTGAACTGAATGTTTTGACAGAAGTATGAATGCCAATGGTATTTGTTAACTCTAGGGAAAGCTGTGCAAATCTCTGCCACTTAGGCTTGAACAAGTTTTCTTTGTTGCTCCCTCTTAAGGGATTGTAGAGAGGTGGACTCTTATTAGTGTCCTTTGGAAGTCATATTGATCATTTGGCTCCAGAATTTGACTGCTGGTGGAGTGGGAGCTTTTCTCTCATAAAACGCCCAAAAGGTACCTGGAACGGAAGAGTGCATTTATTGCCTCACTCCTGTTTTTCCTTCATTCTCTCATTTTCGAAACAGCAGATTCTGATTTAGGGGCAGAGCAAATAGCTCAGTTCTCAGGAAGCATATTAAGTCAACCTAGTGCTTTTTCACTTAGCATGCAGGCTGTAACCTGATGTGTTTGTTAATAGTGAAAATACTTATGGAAAATAGTTTTTTAAAAAAGTGATCTATATTCCTTAAAAAAAAAAAAAAAGGAAAGGCAGGATAATGAGATAATGTGGTTTTAGCCCTGCAATCTTACTTGTAATGTATGTTATGCTAAAAGCTGAAAATACTAACAGCCACTTTAAATTGGCTTTTAAGAGCACAGGATAGATGGCTTGTTGCTTCTAAAGCTGAGGATAGATAGTTAAAAATCAAACATGTTTTCTGTTCCTTAGCTTTAGAAAGCCTAGTTCTGTAATGGCCAGCAAAACACAAAGCCCTTTTATAAAGGGGAGTAAAGTTCCTACTGCTCTGTATTTGTTGCTAAGGGTGGGTGTTGACAGTGAAGCTGAGTTGCTGCTGAGCTTTTTTCCTTCAAGCATTGACCAGAACAGCATCATTCTGCCATGAGTTCTTGGAATACAGGCAAGCATGACAAGTTATTGCTTAGTAAGCTCAGAGGTACATTCAGAGCCCATCGCTCGCCCTACGTAACTTCCTGTGGTGCATGTTCCTGTTTCAGAGTAATCTAAGACGTTTTCCCTGCAGGGAAAGAGGCATGAGCTGCTTGCAGCAGACTGAGAGTGTACGTGCAGGGTATTACCGTGCTGTGCATTCACACTGTCTTGTCCATATGCTTATCTTGCAAAGAAAAGCAGTCAATATTCTCTCTGATTTTGCTGGCAGGTAGCTTGTGATATTTCTAGTCTCTCCCCGTTAAGGGAAGCTTTGACCATGTTTTTTTATCTCCAGGTTAAACTTCTGAGTGCTGCTTCTGATGAGCATCTTCTATTTGCTAATGATTCTAAATCCAGATCAATGCTCAGATCTTAAAAATCAGGCTTTTCAGTATACAGACTGCCTGATGGGAGGAATTGCAAGGGGGGAAAAAATACAGAACAGAAGCAGCAAAAAGAAAGGGCAGGAAGAGGCGTTATTTAACTCTTCCTGTTGGTATGCTTTTCTTTAAGGCATAGGGACTTTACACAGTGTAATTTTAACTTTTGTTGAACTTTTTTGTGTAGACACTTCTATAGGATAACAAACACCTGAGAAACATATCAGGGTTTGTAGTTACTACAATAGGAATGCATTACTAGGGTTTGTGTACAGTTCTAGTTACTTTTTCAGACAAATAGGGTCTATATCTCTGATATTATTTAGCTCCTGGACTACAGAAAAAGAACAGCCAACTTGATGGGTTAAGAAGCTAAAGGCTGCATAATATGGATAATAATGTATCCATGGATATATGCATCTTCTAGCGCCAGCTTGACAGCTTGTCTCTGCCGTAGTCAAGAAAGGCCAGTTTTGTGCATGGGAAGTCAACTTAGTTTGTGTCATCAAATGCAAACAAAGGGCTGTTATGCTGTGAATTTGCATCTGTTGAACTGAAACCACTGACTAGTTTCATCAGATTTATGTTTTTATCTTTTTTTTCCACACTTGTTTTCATTCTCAGTATTCTCCTTAAATTCATCTAGCCTGAGAATAAAAACATAGTGTTTGGTTTGTAATGATGCTCCATAAACTTTGCTGTTAATGTGTGTAATTGGTTATGCAGAAAAAACTTGTTCAATGTGACAGCTGAACAGAGACTTCACTGGCTTTTGGATGAGGCTTTCAGTATTTATACTTACACCTTATTTATACCTTGCAGGTATAAATAAGCCTTTGTTAGCATAGGGCTGTGGTGGCATGACTTCTTGCAGACTGCAGTGTGTAATCAAATGTGAAGATGCACATGTTACCGTTAAAGAACTTGTAAGGAAGAGATGCTCATTCTGTATGCTGTCATCTTAACATGTAGCTACCATCTATGCAGAAGACCAAATCCTTTGGCATTTTAAAGTTTTTGAGACAGCATGGTTTACTGAAATAAGCTTCTTCCTCACAGCTCAAAGGTGAAGTTCTGTTACTGCTGGTGACCTGTAACTGTATAGGGAAGAGGTGCTTAGAGACAAAGTATAGGAGGAAATCACTTGACTGGAAGGTAGGGATTAATCAGGGAGTGAATTTGGAGAGTATGAAAGATGATATACTTGCTTTCCGAAAAGTGGAAGACCAATTGTCTGATGTAAATTATTCTTTTGCTTCACAGGTACGTGTAAAGTGAATTTTCCCGACCCAAACAAGCTTCATTACTTTCAGCTCACTGTAATCCCAGGTAATTTTTTTAAACATGATACTTTTGTTTCTGTGTGTGTTGATGTTTAGGAAGAGTAATTCCAAGAGTATGCTGAAGAATTCAATAAACTTTCTAGTCAGAGAAAGACTGGCTGTAATACAGTTGTTATTTTATAGAGGCAGTGGAGAAACTGGGCTGGATTTTGAGAACTAGATTCCAATCATCAAAACTGAGCAGGTTTAGGAAATTTTCAGATCTTGTTTGCTCACTTTGAAAATATTTTTTTTCTCTCAGCCAATTTCAAACTACCTTGTTCTATTTGCTGAGAAAAATCTTGGACTATGTCTAGAGAAATTACTGTATTACAGCCCTGTTATGTTGCAGATTTATTCTTTTCTACTGACTGCTTGATTCTGCAGAGGTGACGAGATAGATGACGAGATATAACACTGCTGGAAAACTTCAAATCTATGCATGTCTGAAAATGCTTAACAAGCAGGAGTCTCTTAGTCTTTGAATATTCAAGTATGTGGAAATTAGATCTTTTATTATTAATACAGCTTAAGTATACTGTGAAGCTTCTGCTGGCATTCTGTTCAATAAAAACATTTCCAGAATTCATCATTTCCATGTAAGTTTCTTAATAGCCATCTGAAATTACAGAGTTTGCTTACATAGCTGTGTGTTTTAGAATAGAAAGTTGTCTTTGTGTTTTATGCATGAATTTGCATGGAAAACTATTTAAACTTCACATGCACTTATTATTTTTGTGGTGTGTTAGCTTTGAGGCTCTGTGCAACTAAAGTGAGAACATCAACATGTGCAGTACACTGAATTGTTAGTTAGATGTGCTGGGATCAGAATCTCCCTGCCAACTAACTCCTGTAGATGCCCATTTTCTGTGTGTGCTTATTGACAACAGAATTCGGATGCAGTATGGCAGTCATCCGGATGTCTTACCTATAGAAATAATGGTTTACACTTAACAGGGTGATGGGAATGTTTCCGATAATCCAGTATCTTGAAGTCAAACGGACACTAGATGGCACTCTTGGTGCTTATTAGCCAAAATCAGCTAGCACTTCCTGGGCAGTAGAAATCTTGGGTGGTCTTTGTTAACCTGTCCATTCATGTGATTCCCTTTTGTGATGGAAAAATGACTAAGACTGCCCTAGTCAGTGTAATCAAAAATAAATGCAAATGCTGCTATAGAACTTTTAACCTCTCATTCTGTGTAGGAGATGTATTCATGTTTACTTGGTAAGCATTTGTCTGCTTGCACCAAATGTCCTTCAGTTTATATGATGCTGCTTTATTATATTTTAGAAATGAGTTGACTTTACAAGATCATCACTGTGCGAGGTAGGGATGTCTTGAATATGAAGCAATGATATTCATACTAATTCTAAGGTGTCTAATTACATAGTAATTTTTTTGTCTGTTAACTGCTGTGTGGCAAGATGTTGCAGTCAGAAGACAGTTGTTGAGTTCAGAGCATGGTTTTGTGCTAGCTTCGTTGCTGAAATGATCTTGGGAATGAGATGATCTTAATTAACATTTTGTTACTCTAAATATAGCTGCACAGCTGAAGTCTCTGCAGTTGCAGTCTGACCGAAGTAAACATCTATTTTCAGCTGTGCATAATTCAGGTACAGAATCTTGTGATCAGCTACAGCTCAGCACAGCTCTCTAAAGGCAGAATGTAATACATACCAAGAAAATATTTGTAGCTTTCTGATTCCCTTCATTATTGAGGTTTTCTTTAGAGTATGCTAAATCTTAGTTTTCTCCGGGGTAGCAGAGAGGCTACTAAGCAGTTGTCACAGAATTTTTCTGGCTCAAATGGCCCAAAATATTTGCTTGAGGCAACTGCTTTTGTAGAGTCTAAACAACGTTGTGTGAATCTCGATACTCTGGAGGCAGAGCCAGTTTTCTTTCTCCTGCCTGGAACTGTGTCTTGCGTTGAGGAGCTGAGTTTTAGAAATCCTGCTCATATATCTGGTTCTTCAGGGAGCGCTTTGCAAATATCTCTGCAGCCTTCCAATTGTGGAACAAAAGCTGGGATCAGCGCAGCTGCGGCTGCCAGGAAGTATCTAATATTGCCTTGCAGTTCTCACTGGTAGGACCTATGTAGTAATCGTGTGGAAGCCAGGGTTGGTAGTCTGCACAGCAAAGAGGTTCTTGCTGGCTCACTTACAGTTCTCAGTTTGCTTATCTGCAGTTAGAGAGATTGCATCCTTCTATGACAGATCTGGTAAAGAGGTGCTAATTATTTTATATTCATATTTTGTTTAAGTTCTCTTATATTCTGATTAATATTAGAGCTTGAATTCTGTAACCACATTTTATAAGGAATCGTACACCAAGACAGGTTCTGAAAGTAGCCAGCTGTCAGGGTACCATGAAGGTGCTGACTGAACATGTTTTTAACACTAGGAATGCCTTTTGCACTCAGCATTCTAGCCTTATGTTATTGATGAAATCTGTTGTCAGATGCTTTGTTTTATGCAGTCATTTCAAATGTGACTGGTCTTGAAAGGACAGTGAAAGAAGCTTCTTTAGATTCTCACAAAAAGATTAATTTGAATAAGAAAATAAACTTTACTATCAAACAGAAATACTTTCAGCTCCCTTGCTCTCCACTTCTCACAGTAACCTTTCTTAGTAAGTATTTAATGTCACAAAATTATCCTGGTGACAGTGAGTTTTAAATTAAAATGAATTTGTAGAAAATCTTGATGAGGGTGACTGCTTATTTCACATAAAAAATTACTTGTCCTCAAGAAATTCCAATTCCTTTGTTATACCTTTCTGCAGTGCACCATGAGTGGATATACAGTAGCATGCACTAGAAAATGGACAACACACAGATTTTACTGCCACAATGGACAAACCGTGTGTTTCTGAGGCAGATACTGCTGGCTTTCTCTGCTGTCTGAAGCTTCTTTTTCCTTTTGTCATCTGAAACAATCGTTCTGGCATTGAAACATGCCTTTATGCCACCACTTGCCTCTGTTCTTATTTTTGTGTCAGTACTTTATTGGATCAAAAGCTAGGAAAAATAAGGAGATAGATGCTTATAACATGGGTGGAGTCCTGCCTGCTGCACTGATATTTGGAGCACAAAATTGGAAGCTGAGGCTAAAACATGGTAATGACCTGGACAAAAAAAAAAAAAAAAAATTAAAAAAAAAAAAAGGTGAGTTTAGGTAGCTTGCACATGAAGAAGACTAAAGGAATATGTAGAGATAATGTAATCTTCCTGCAGTTCCCAGACAGTTGGGTTGGTTTAGGGTTTGTGTGGTTATTTTAGAGTCCAGTTCTTCAGGGAATTAATAAAGAGCCTGTTTTCTCTTTTGCATGCCATAAAATGACAGATGTCGGTGAGCATGGCTGAACATTTCAGTGCTGCTGATTTAAGGAGCTACTATCAAAAGCACATCCTTTGTGGCCTGTCCTAATTATCTTGCATTTTCTTTTAAAGCAATGAAATATTTTAGTTTAGTATTTTCACAGCACTTTTAGCCATCAAAACACCTTACAAATGCAAACTAAGATTAGAGTCGAGTTGTTGATAATGAAACTTGAGACTGAAGTGGGAGGGATGTTTGCTCTGTTAATACAGCTTGAAGACAAATTTAAGCAGTAGGAGGAAAACTGGAGCTCAGATGTATTCCCTTTCTGCAAAAGTCTTGTCAGTGGCCAACTTCCTAAGTTACGTGCTAAAGCTATTTTATTTGACTGTTTTATTTATAGCACTTTGCCAGAACTTCAGTTTTTTCCACCACTGTTACACTCCTAAAAAATTGAAGGTCTTTGTCCCCGTCTGTATGGGTGTTGTGGGACACAGGGAAAGAAACTACCATGTGGGAGAACCTATTTACTTGCTTGACATGCCATAAGATGACTTTATCACGAAGGCTTATCTTCTTAATGCATTGCAAGATTTCTGGCTGGGTACTGAGGCCCTCCAGAGATATGAATTTTTAATATACATT
Organism: Aquila chrysaetos chrysaetos; assembly: GCF_900496995.4. Lineage (NCBI taxonomy): Eukaryota > Metazoa > Chordata > Aves > Accipitriformes > Accipitridae > Aquila > Aquila chrysaetos. The sequence goes on along the minus strand of NC_044009.1, from coordinate 13,240,098 downwards.
TCAGTGAGTGGTAATGAGTAGCATGCTTTATTGTTGCTTTAGTGAAAAGATTTACAAGCATACAGGGAGAATTGTAAAAAAAAGGGGGAGGAGAGATGCTTTACTCTTCTAATTTGATAAATATGGCCTTGCTTATTTTGTAACAGGACCAGTAGCATACCCAGTGCATTTTTTTGGTTAGTGCTAGCATGGATTGATGCCAAGGTAAACCCGAAACATAAAATGAGTTATAATGCAAGGCAGTGATGAGTATTGAATTGTCTTTGAGGGAGACTTGATCATGTAAGTACGTGGAAATAACCTGCAGTGTGAGACACAGTGTGTAAAGCGCTTTAAGTCTTCCAGAGATTTCTCAGCCTTACATAGAACACAGCAAAACAAATACGAGAAAACTGACTTAATACACGAGGTATCTCTTACAGCCTGTGGAGGTGTTAATATGCAGTTAGAAAGTGCTTGAGCTAGTTCAAAACATGTTTTTGCTAAGGAAAAGGGGTGTTCTTTCACCGTCTTGTCCTGCCACTTCTTTTCTGCTGACACTGATGATAATTTAACCCCTCTGCATGCTAGTTCATCTCAGTAATCCTGCAGGAAACTCTGCCTCTTTTTGTGGTGATGGTTTTATACAGTGAGAGCTTAAGCTGGGTTTGTCCCTTCCAGCTGAACTCACCTTGTCTGATTTCATCCTGGATGTGGAATCACTGGGAGTTTATTCTATGGCTGGGTGGAAGTGGAGCTATCCTGAGCTAGGCCTGTGTGGTAGGGAAGAGCAGAGAAAACGAAGAACAACTTTTCAGCTTTTTTTCCCCACCCCAAGCATCTCTTGAGCAATGTCAGTGTGATCTTGCTGTCTGTGCTTGGAGTCAAGGACCTACCTTAATGCTCTTGCATGCTGCAGAGGCTGTGGGCCTGGTGTTTTCAGTGTGTGGAGAGACGTGAGTGTGGATTTTCTCTTGCTGCTTCACTAGCAGGAATCTGACAGTCTTTTGGCAAGCTCTCCTCTTTTGGAGCTGTTCTTGAATGTTTCTTTTGGACAATTGTATTACAGTGAGGATTCATTAAATCTGAGGATTTTCTTTGACATAAGGCACATGTAGATACATCTATCAGCAGGCATCTATTTCACATTAGCAGGGGTGGAATATGAAGAGCTGCTGCGCACTTCACTCAAAGCCCACAAAAATCAAGGAACTAGTGAAATTAAGCCAAGGAAAATAACTTTCCACTGCTGGACTTCCTGAGCAACCTTAACAGTGTTGGTGTTTCTCCTTTACCTTGCTGTACCAGCAGCAGGCTTCTCCCTGCACAAACACATGTGGGTGTTTCATGTGATTGCTTATATTGGGAAGTGGTAGCTTGATAAGTGCTTGTGAACAAGAGGGCAGTGGGGAGGCTGTGGAAGGCTTTGAGGTATGTGGCTTGCACTATAACAAACACTGAATTACTGTATGGTGTTGCTTGTTTGTTTTAGTACGATCACTGAAAGACCTGAGATTATTTCGACTGTGCTTTTTACAAGGAACAGCAGCATACTTGGAAATAGTGAGGATTCCTGACACTTGGTTAAAAAAAGCTATTATAATGTGCTAGATGGTGGATAAAGTGCAGTTAGCTGTGTCCTGTAGGGTAACTTGGTGGTGGTAGGGTAACTTGAGCTGTGTGAACTCCCAGGGAGATGTTGGACCATTTTCCTGATCATTCCTTCCTGGAACAGTCAAGAGTCTTGGTTTGAGTGTTTTGCACATTTGACAAGGAGCAGCTTCATGAACAGGATATTGGTATAACTCACCTTTTATAACTTATTCTTCAGAAATGGCTTGCTTTATTGATTTTTATCTCAGTATATTTGAAAACAAAAGGTAAATGCTTTTATCTTGCTTTTTTTCCATAAAAATCAGAGCATGTGCGTTTACTTTCTAGTAAAGCATAGCATGCCTGAGAACGACTGCTTAATAAATCAAACACACTTCAAAATCTAATTGGAGTGGAAATGGAGAATGTATTTGAAAAGCATATGTTCTGGAGAGGTTATTAAAGTGAGATTTGCAATGGTTAAGGCTTGCAGCTTTGCGCTGCACAGCTCAGTGTGGAGGCAGCTGTAAACAGTACTGTGTGGGGTGGGGAAGACCAGCCATGTTCTGTTTTCATATACTGTGCCAATGCTGCTGTTGCAGTCCAAAATTTCTGATGCTGTTCATGGGCTGAACCTGTCAGTGGTCTACACAGGCTCCTGGGAGAAGCTGGACCATGATGTACTTACTTCCCAGCAACTCTATCACTGTTCTGCAGGCATGGGTCTTTTGGAGTGGCATGCTGGGCATAGTGTACAGTTGAGTCTCATCTTTGGCAGCGTTAGCTTTTACTGGCTCAGTTCCCTCTACAACTGGGGGTTTCTTATTTAACAGGGTGATGCCCTCTCCTTTTCGATAAGTCAGCTGATAAGAGATTGCAAAGAGGAGGAGGGTAGGAGCTGACTGCTTTCTTGTGATTATGGCAGTTACAGTGTGGAAGCTACAGGCTTGTGCTGACAGTGGTGAGATTGTAACGTGGACTGAAACCTGAGCAAGTGGATGTGGTGCATTGGTTGGTAGGAGAAAATAGAACGTTGTGCTAGATCTGTGTAGGGACTGGGAAGGCAGCAGGTCCAGAAGACAGCATCCTAAAAGAGGATTTTGATGACCTATGCTAGAGGAGCTAGTTTTTTGTGGTTTGGAACAAGCTAGATAAGAAAACTATTCTTAAGTCTTTCTGTAAACCATGGATTGCTTCACAGAACTTTCCTTTGCAATGTTGCTTTAAAAAATATAAAAAAACCCCTGTCATACAATGATAACCAGCCTTCCTGACCTTCAGGCCTTCACCATGGCTGTACCATGTGATACAGAGAGCTAGAGTACCTGAGGTAGTTTGAGCCTGAGCACTCCTCAGGTGTCCCAGACCCCCAGTGGTGGGTTGGGTACCTGTCTGTTTCCCTTTCTTAATGAAAAAACTGAATAATGGCAATGCCAGACAGACACATTTCAGATCACTTGCAAGCATTTCAGCTTCCAAGCACAGCTATCTCAAGAGCTGCAGGCTGACTATTATCCTATTACATTATCTCTGGTTAAATGCAACTAGATATTTTAAGATCTCATACTTTAAAATTTAGCCATTTTAATAATTTAGTATCGAGTCTGAGGTTGACAGACGCAAGCAGATTTTCCTAACTGATATATCATCCTAAGATAATTACAATAAAAGAGTAAAAGTAGTAAACTCTGAAACATGCTCTTGCACACCATTATTCATACTACTCACGATATGTGATTGCTAGCACAAGTCTGGGAAGATGTGCTAAATCCTGCTCCAGGATTTAGCATGCATTAGCAAGTGAAGTATGTATCCAGCTCATTCCAAGGGTCCATGTTGTGGTGCTGCATGCCATATGGCTGATGCGCGGCAGAATTTTGTTCAGACATGAGAAGTTCAAAGGTTCCTGTAGCTTGGTATTGCCTAGTACTCTGATCAGGAAGGTGGATTTTTCCAGGGTCACTCTGGAACCGTTGACTTTTCTGACTTAAAATTTCTGCTGTAAAGGTTTTGGGAGTGGAGGAAGACACTATGTTCACACTCTCTTTGGACTAGGTGGCAGCTAGTGTTACGGTATAACTAGGTTAAGTATTGGATGATAACCCTGTGCTGTTATTTTAATCTTTGTAATGACAGGTATTTTGTATTGTATGGTGTCTGTTATTTTCTCTTATTTAACTAGTTTTCTTGTTTTTTCTTTTCTAGATGAGGGCTATTACCAAGGTGGAAAGTTTCAGTTTGAAATTGAAGTTCCTGATGCCTACAATATGGTGGTGAGTATTTGTCATTAATCTAATAGTTATCATATTAGATTTCCTTTCCAGGTAATAGGACTTCAGAGGGAACTTGGCATTGAACTAAGAAAGGATCTTCTCTCTGTTAATAAAATGTCATGGGTTTGTAGAAGAATCTTGGTTGCCTGGAGTTTTTGGCGGTCATCTGAACTCCTGCTCAAAGTTGGGGTAAGGTTAAAAGTTGGGTTTGGTTGCTGGAGGCCTGGACCAGTTGACATTGCAAAATCTCTTAGGATGGAGATTCCACTGCCTCTCTGGGCCTCTGTTCCAATGTTGTGTTCCAATTACCTTTGTTGTGAATTTTTTTCCTATATCAGATCAGAATTTCCCTTTTTGCTTTGTCACTGTGCACCTCTAAGAAGAGCCTGACTCTGTCTCCTCTATACCTTCCCATTAGGTAGTTGTAGACAGCAGTAGGGTCCCCACCTTCAACCTTCAGTTCTCCAGGCTGAACAAAACCAGGTCCCTCAACTCTGCTTGTACTGTGTGTGTTCTGGTCTTATCACCTTCTCGGTGGCTGTATGCTGGGCTCACTCCAGTTTGTCGATATATCTGGTACTGGGGAGTTCAAAGTGGGACACGGATCTGCTCAAGTGCAGATTATCAGACCTGAGAGTCTTCCTTCTGGCTGAGGTTCGTCTCTCATCTGTTCTCTCCTGTTAATTATTCTTGAGACCTGCACTTAATGATTATTCTCACAAAAAAATATATATCTAAGAGAAAGTATGAAATAGGTGAACAGAAAGGAAAAGGTTTTTTTTCTTTTTGTTTCTCTGGGGCCTTCAAACTGGTGCTTATCGTTCTGGTATTGGACTTAGGTGCTTAATCCCTTTTGAGAACATGCTGTGGAGGATGTGGAAAGCACATACGGTGACAAGTGGCCTCCTTTAGTGCACTCTGCCAGTTCTACTGGTTGTCTCCCAGGATGTTTAGCTAAATGTCTTTAAAAAAATAACAATTTCGATAGTTATGAAGCAAACGGCTTTTCAGAGGACCTGCAAATGATTGTGATACCTTATTGTACATAAATAGAAAGCTCCAGACAGCTTGGCATTTAGAAGCATGAGAAATGTTGGTATTTCATTATTGTACTTGACTAAAATCACAGAACCTTGCAAGGGAGGGGGGGAGGTGCAATTACAATAAAAATAACTTCAGACATTGTTTTCAGAGTTTAGCTGTCAGAAGAACAAGATTGACTCCAAAAATGGAAAATAATTGGGGCACATATCTTGTTCTCAGGAATTACACCTGCCACTCTGTGTCCCAATAGTTTGATATGTGAGAAAACTAGACTCATTTGAGCATTTGAGTTGCAATATTTGCATTTAGGTATATGAATTGCAGGAAGAAAGAAGCCTCATTTACTTTGAATGGTTTTGAAAATTTTGCTTGCTTTTGTAACTTTTTTTCTAATCATTCTGCTTTCTGTTTTCTTACCTTTGGTGTTGGTAGTTCAGAGCTCTTTTCTCAGAGAGGCTGAAGAACGTGTAGGGGAGGATACTAGAGAAATGTGTCTGGGAAGACCCTTGGCTTTTGTGTTCAGATGCACTAAGTCTAAATACAGCATTGTATATATGTAGTAGTTGCAGTCACAGCGTTGTTTATATATATGTAAGAAGGAGTTGCTGTGGTCTGGAATGTAATAGCTTGAATTCCCAGACTGAGCTTGGAGAACAGCGCATTAATGCTGCTGGTATAGTAGAAAGGTTATGTTTCTGAAAGCAGGGGAGTTGGGTTCTCATTCCAGAAGATGCCTTCACAAGTTTCCTAATATTCCTTTATTTATAGTCTATGAATACATGGGCCATGCACTATGTCTTATAAAAAGTTCATGCTTATAGAGGACTGTAGCATTTCTGAAACAGCTTTGAATTTCCCCCCCTCCTTTTTTGGATAGTTGTGCTTGCCTTTCATAGTAATATTGGTCAAGGATTTTCTGCTCAAGCTGGTTTGGTTTTTTTAAGTGTTTAGAATCCTGTGTGTCTCTATTGATATACTTATATCTAAAACACCTACATGTACTAATAATGTTTGCAGTTGTATGGTTTTGGTTGTGGCGGTTTTTTTAAGTTCCCCTTAACCTCACCAAAGAATTTAATACTGTAATACAGGCCACTTTTACTAGCTTGTGTAAGGTTACACATGCACTATAAAGACAAAGGTGGTCATTTAAGGTTGACTGCATCCTTGTTCTAACTTGAATAAATTGTGCCATTGCATACCTGAGAAGCACGGCCTTCCATATAAAGGGGGAAACCCTGTCATGTTCTCTGCTGTCTAATTTCTAGTCATCTTCAGTAATAGCAGTTTAACTACTGTGGCAATGCTGGGCACAGGGGAACAATACACAACACATATATATGCAATATATACTCAGTTTCTTAAATTTTTGTGTTTAAGGCATTCACCTAAACAACACTGCTGCAGGAAAGTATTTCCTATGTGTTAAGAGGAGAACTGAATGTTAATTTTGATCTGGGTTTTTTTGATTCTCAGTTGCTATAATTAAAAAAAAAAATCTTCTGGTTTGTTATGGTTCCCTGCTCAGCACTGGCAGAAGATTTACAGCAAATGTTAATTGGATATTTTAAAATTCTGAGCACCTCTCATTCAATAGAAAAGTGAAAAGTTTGCCTTTGTACAATTTAGAAAAAAAAATGCAGTAGGTGAATGTTGGATTATGGTCAGGTTACTAATGAAAATGTATATGTTCATAAATACTGAGATAATTATGCTGAGGCCATGGTTTGTTTTCTGCCAGGCAGAATAAGACTGAAACAAGTGATGGCGGTGTTTTTAATAGAGCTCTTCAGACCTGCCAGTGTTCTTTCAGCCCATAAGCAAGGTTGGGATATCGCACATCTGTGTCAAGCTCATTGCAGTAGTGCTGAACAGGTTTGTGTTGGGAGTAAAAATACTGGACAAGACTGGCAAGTCATTATAGCCCTGCTTCAGAGCCTGCATCCATTTTCTAGCTAATCTTTTTAGCCTGCAGAAAAGAAGAACATCTGTTTTTAAAGCTACAAAATGCATAATTTATAGTGTAGTTTCTGTAACAGCATCCTTTAATTTCTGTAGCATGCTGTTGCGAAAATCCTGCGTGTTTGCTGCTCCTCTGGGGAATTCTTTTTTTGCCCTTCATTCCTCATAAGCAAGCATTCAGCTTCTGTACTGGGAAAAGTGGATGTGTAGAATGGTGGCACAGTAGAAGAGTATAAGAATATATAATTAAAGAGGAAAAACTTGGAAGATTTTGTGCTGTGGACTGCAGCCACGGCATACTACTCTGCCCAGGGAGTAAGGCATTGGAGGCTTATTTGGAAAGTAGTGGGTCTGTTAATACAGAGAAGTAATATATCCTCGTGCTTTAGGTGTGACTGACTAGGATGTACACTAATGCTTGGTACCTGGGCTGTAAACTTCCTTAGTGTAAAGAGTCAAGAGCCCAAAATGCAGAAGGGATGCTTTGTAGCGTGGATGCTTTGTAGGAAGTGCTGCTGTGAAGTGCCGCCTCTTGCTTGTGAACAGAGCACATGGCTGGTTAGGGCTTAATCAGACTTCCGAACTATTGAGCTACTGTACTGAGTATTAGAAATGTTTATTATGATTATCTGTAAGGCAATAAAATATTACAAGGGTTCTTCCACTGTATCCGTAATTAAGTGAACCTATTTAAGTTGTTGGAGAGGTGGATAATTTTAGAAGCATCTGAGCTTGAGAACTGGAAGGGGTTCCTATTTTTAATCAGCTATTGGAGGCACAAGGATGGTTCACATAGATTTGTGCTACAGTGCTAGCAGTAACTTTTGTCATCCCATTCCTGCAGGCCGATGGGCTGTTTCACTCTGTGCTTTATAGAAAGGCTGTAGAAAGGTAAGAGAGCTCACCGTGGGCTTTTTACTAAAGCAGTGTGTTTCCCAAAGAGGGGAACTCCTCCAAGTGCTGCAGTTGTGCATGGTCATGTTGGCTAGTCCAGTGATTGTGTTTTCATTGTTGCTGACTTAATACTAAACTGTCATTGTTGCTGACTTAATACTAAACTGTCTACCACCACAAGCCAGGCCTTGTTTGCACCTCTCGTGGTTCTGATGTATTGTGTTGTCAAGAGTAGACAGCCTAAGGGACTCTCCAGTTTACTGATGTTTTTATGACATGAGGTGCCTTGGGCAGTGGTCAAAAGCCAGGAATTTAACAGCAGAGCTGCTAATCTTGGATCTTTTTCTGGCCAATATGTTAATTGTGGAAACTGCAAACAATTGAAAGGGATTTGGTTCCTGAAGGATCAGATGTCACAATTAATGGGCTTCCATCTACCTCTTTGACCCTACTTTATACAGGTCTTGGTTTGGAACTGAGGAAATGGGAATTGGGCTCAAGTTCCATCATGCCTGTGTCTGGAAATTTTGAGGCAGCACGAAGAAGCTCAGGGACCTGAAGTGTATGACTGGGGCAGCTCTTGTGTTGAGACCCACTCCTACTGTAAGGCAGCTCCTCTTCCACTTGTTGAGCTGGGTAATCCATTCTGGCAAAAGCACAGGGCAGTGTGGCTTCATTTTCCTTGACTCTTTTCTCTGTACTATGTACTTAGCTGTGTTTGGTGTTCAGTTTCAGCCAGTCTCAAGAAGTTCTTCAGGAACTGGTAGGGGAGAGCGGCAAGAAATACCTTAGGGCTAGCCTGTAGCTCAGTCTCTGGAATCTGTATTTCTGTTAATGCCTCTTTTGGGGAATTATGTTTTGTAAAAACTGTAGCAAAAAACCCTGGAGTCGCAGTTGCAGGGCAGTTTACAAGAATGCTTTGGGAGTATCTAGTGTCTAGAGAAAACATTTCAAACAACACTGATTCCAAATTTCTGCTGGGAACCCATCCCTTCTCTAGGGAAAAGGTTGTGAAGAACTACGGTTACAGGACAGATAAGATATCTGTATTAGTACACCTGTCCCATTAGAGTACCAAATTGATCAAGATCTGAAACTGCTAATTAAGTTCATTTATTGATTCTTTATATTCAGTCATTTGGTGAGAATAATGGAGGGGAGAGATTATTTATTAGCTGCATTTTTAAAGAAATGAGACAAACTTGATCTGAAGCTTGTACTGCAAAACTTCCACCAAAACTAAAGTCAGTATATGTGTAGTTCTCAAATGCTTGCAATGCTTTCTTGTACCGTCTATATGTATTCACCAATATGTTGAAGTGGACAGAGAATGGATGTGAAAGTCAGACAGCTTCCATTGTCAAAACTGAGAGATCCTAAAAGATAAGTGGCTGCTTAGAAACGGAGAACAAAATTAATCCATGCACTGTTGTGACCCCCAGTTGAGGTTGGATCTCCCTGTACAGCTTTCAGTATCTGAGGTGAAGGAAGAGTTTGAGTGATGAAATAGATGGATTTTGTAAGCTTTGTTGTGCAAAGTGTCACATGTATGACCTGGAGATGGTTAGAAGTATTCAAGTGAAACAACATCTGGAGGAAATCTTGTGTGGATTTGTTGGTCTAAGGAAGACTCAAAGATGACTTGGAACAAGCTCGAAGGAGAAGTTTTGTCTAAAGAAATTTCATGATAGTGCTGCAGTTGTCCTGTCTGTGTAACAGAGGAAAAAGGAGAGAGAAAAAGAAAACCTTTGTCTTACTGTCAGGAGTGGGTTTTTCTAATTTCTAGCAATGAAAAACACTTTGATGAAAGGACAAAGGAATTCTTTTGTTTCCATGGTACAAAAAGAGACACCAGTTAATTCACTCTGACTGTGAGGATTTGGGGATTTTTTTTTTAAAACATTTAGTTTGTATAAAGCTTACTTTTTTTTTTTTCTACTCATGAATACATTCCCTGTTTGAAGGTGCGTATGGTAGAAATTTACTCTTTTATCTTGATCTACCAGCATGGAATAAATACTGCTGCTTTCCCTTTCTTGAGAACTAGACATAATCTTTCAAAACAACGCGAAGGTGTAGCTAATGAAAAGCTGTGCTGTTAGAAAACTTCTAAGAACAACATTTGTTTTGAAGGTAAAAAGTGTGAGACTGTTTTCTGCATGCTGTTTAATTTTCAATAATGCTGTGATCCAGCACTGGATCAGTGTCAGTCAGTGTCCCTGGAGTTACTGGACAAACATGAAATAAGAGTGGAGAAAAGTCAACATCTACATTATAAATTGCAGGTTTGTTGTGGTGATAGGCGTTTCTTCTTTTAGTGCTGGACAGATATGTTAGTGGTAGCTCAGTACCATGCATATTTTCTTATCTCTTTTTCCAAAGAGTCTTAGTTAAAAAAATATTTTAATAAAAAGATAATTGGATAGCTGAGAGCAAAGTGATGAGACAAAACACATCATGCTGCTACGCAAATACAGCTATTTGAACTATTTTGTCTCTTGGCTGAAGAATTCATGGGAAGCAGTGGAGGAAAATAGCTCCACATCTATAATGTGTGATTTAATTGAAGTTATGAAAGGTACTGGCCTGGGCTGATGGATTCCAGTACACTTACTATAAGAAATCATCTGCTTGATTGAAAGCTGCAAATTGTAATTTGGAGAGCATGGATGGAACAACATGCTGTTGCTAAGCTACCAGAATTTTTATGACCCGCTCTTTATTTACTTCACAAAACTAGAGCAAATGAGACTATATTTTAAGAATCTGTATTTCAAAACCCTCTATGGAATTCAGAAATCTGGTGATCTTGCCTGAAAATAAGTTTGGTGGCTTGTTATGTTAGTGTCTTAAGTTCAGATATGATGTGCCTTGTTGATGCTTCTTGTGGTACTTCCTATTCAATTGTGAACAAGTAGGTCTTTGTTTAAAAGAAGTTGTTCTTTTGACATAGTTATTATCATTGCATCCTCTGCCGGTTTTTCACAAACCTCTGACTTGGATAAGCCTTGGGGGAAAACACTTAGTAGTTTTCTGGTTTAAATTGTTGTCTTACTGGTTAAGTGTTAAGAAACTGAATGACTTGGAATGTTTTCTTTCCCCTGAAGGAGACAGGAGAAGACAGTGAATTCTCTTGGCTTTCTTTAAAGTTATGTTTTTCTAAGAAAATGCATAATACTAGCCCAGCTTTTGTAAAGAGTTGAGAGAAGCTAAAGGGCAGAGAAAGCTGGTGTAACTCCTGTACGTTATTGTTACCAGTGTCTTTAATGTACAAACCTAGGCTGTGAATATAAAATATATTTGCCTTTTTCAGTTCTATGACTTGGAACAGTGATATAATTTTATTTTACAGTGATAACATTCTGATCTGTTTTCTCTCCTGGCAGCCTCCAAAGGTAAAATGCTTGACAAGAATCTGGCATCCGAACATTACAGAGACGGGAGAAATCTGCTTAAGGTAGCAACAGCATTCTGTTGTTTTTTTTTTTGTTTTTTTTTTTAAGCTTGGAGGTTTATCTGTGTCATAAAACACTGTATGCTGTATGTAATTTTCATGCCAGTATTTTTTTCAACAGATTCTGCAAATCAGTGGCATGTGACCCCTAGGAACTTAGAAATCTACTGAAAATATTGTCCTTTCTGTGCATTAGAGACCACGTAGAGCCTGGCTTTTCAGGTTCAGACTTAACGTTTTGTTCTACTTGGGGTAAAAATGTGCACTCCAATGTAAAAAAAAAAAAAAAACAAACCAAAAAAACCCCCAAAAAACCAAAAAGCCCCCAAAACCTTAGTTGTTTTTTTTTCTCCCTCCATAAATGAAGTCCTCAGGCCCTGAGAGGGTTTACTTGTTTAATGCCTGAATGTGTTAAGTAATTGAAAACCATTTATATTTCAAAAAGGAAGGAAAAAGTGTTTCCTTAAACTTTAACAGTAACTATTCTATATTTGCCATTGTTTATTTTAACATTTAATATCCACTATAAGACACATGTGCCAGTTATAACAAAACAGAGTTGGAGTGGAAGTCAAGATATGAAGCCTGAGAGCTAAGCTTCACCGAAGTGAGAGGCTTATGTTGCTGGGTGGTTTTGCTTGATAATAAATGTTTCCTCTCCAATATCAGTTTCTGAAACTTTGTCGTTTCAGTTTTTCATCATGAGTACCTGATGGTTAAATTGGCCATAAAGCAAACATAAACAGAAGTGAGAAGCATGACTGTCATTTTTCAAGTTAATGGGACATAAAAGAAAAAGTAGATGAAGCAGAAGCAATGAATATAAGTGAGATTGAAAGCTGTTCTGAAAATCCAGAACAGTTGCCACCATTTGTAGCAAATTAGCGCTTAAAAAAAAAGCTAAATTTTTCATCTAGATTTAAAAATCATTTTAGGGCTTTGTTCAAGGTCCTAGTGAAAATGAAGTTGTCACAGGGCAATCTGTCACTTCATAGACAGGTCAGGCTCATCAGCCGATAACAACTAAAGAGCTGATATCAGTGCTTTTAGCCATAGTGGTCTATTCCAGGCTTCTGAGAAGCTCATATCATCAAAGGGTGATAGAAACGAGCCTGAAGAGGCTGCATTATGTTCCTGGTGCTCAATAGTGTCAGACTGCAGCAGGATTACAGGCAGTGAGGGATGACACCTGTAGACTTTACCTCACTTGGGGATTGGAGGATGTAAAAGCACTGGAAACACATACTAAATCCTCTGAGACTACCTAAAAATCTGGTTGTCCACAGTTATTTGGAGCTGGTGATACAAGAAGGTTGTTTTCGCAAATATGTATTGCTACTTTTAGCAATTTCCAGACCTCTAGTGTTTCTCAGTGCCTCCTAGGACTGTTGCATTTTACACAGCTGAACTTGTCACCTGACCTTAGGGAGGCTGATTAGAGGATCATGTTTTTACAGTTTAAATTCCACCAGAGTCCTTGTGGCTTAGTGGAGAAAGTTTAGATGTGTTGAGTCAAATAGTGCAAGTAAAGGAATGAATAAGTGAGCTGTTTGGAACCAGGGAACAAGAAACACTAGACACCAAATGATAGCTGAAAGTTTAAGCTCTGACTACAGTGCAGCATCTTCTGAGGTTAAATAAAGCCTCACATTCTTGAGGATATTTCACTGTTTCTTGTCTTTAACCAGTTTTAATTATGAAAGATGAACATAGTGTTGGAACATCATAATTCTAATGAAGTGAAGTCAGTTTTTTATCGTCTGCACTGGAATGTCAGCTTTATTTGATTGTGAGATACTTTAACATAGCAAACCTTTGAAATGTCTTACCATTTAGATGGAAGAACTAAAATAACTTAGATTGCTTTATGCCTGTTATAATGGAGAATGTACTCTATATATAGTACCTGCAATCAACTTATACAAGAGTCTCCACATTAAAATAGCTTCAGTTATTTTTAAAAGCAGAAAAAAATTCCTTATCAGTATTTTTCCTAACTGTCTCTTACTAAACATACCTCATGCTATGGTATGTGTTGGTTTGGTAGTCATCCCTGAATTAAAACATACCAAATTACTAAACTTGTCAAGTGTAATAGTTTTGGGCAGGAAAAGTGTTGTTTCTCTGTGCTTTATGGATTGCAGTTACTCTGGACCATATTACTAATGGACCATATTAATTAGGTCTGGACCATACTTGTGGATGTTACCTCCACTGCACATGTGGATAGAAAACATAGAGATACCTAGAAAGGATATGCATGCTTACTACATATACCAGTTGACTACTTTTTTGACAATGTGTAATGCATGTCACTATTTTTCTTTTTCACCCTGTTGATGTGATCTGAGGTGTGTTTTTGTTTTGTTTTGTTTTTTTCCTCCTTGACCCCATAAGCTTTTAGAATAGTTTAATCACTTGGAAATTTCACTGCTTTTCTGCATGTGGTGAGGTGGTCAGTGTTGTTGGATGTGTCTTTGTCGGTAATAGGCGTTTAGTTAAGGTTTGGTTGCTTTATGATGCAATATTAAAGGGTGCTGAATGGAGAAGTGTTTGAAGACTGATTAATTGTATCATCTAGTATAGCTCAGTGTTGCAATTTCTCCAGTTATAAAAGCTGATTAAGTTGATTGCTTATTTCTGTTCCCCAGTGCTGTTCCCAGTCTCCTCAGCTGTGCCAATGTGGAAACAAAAAGCTCTTTAGAAATGCTTTCTACACCAGTTTCTCCACTCATCCAGTCTATAGCATGGCTCCAGAATGGTTGTGCTGGTGGTACTGGGGTGATCAGGGAGATGGGCAGCAGGAGGTGAGCAAGAGAATAACCCCTATAATGTGTCCCTGTCAGCGGAGGGTTTCTGAAATGGATTTACAGCTCTTTAATTCAAAGTTACCTTGAATGATACTTTCTGTTGGTAAAAGGAAGGCAGAAGTTTTGTTGGAATTGGCATTTTATGTTGATAAATGTGTTCATCTGAGATCTTTACATAAAGCAGTTTTTCTCCAGGACTGATCTCCCAATTACAGTAATTTTTTAGTCTCTTGAGCTGTAAATCATGTCAGCTGGAGTTTCAGAAAGTTTTAAACTTGCTAGAGCCGTGCAGTTCCCAGTTCAGTAGACGTTTTTGCAAGATCTCTTTAGGATGCTGTGTATTTAAAAATAAAAAAATTCCTCAAAGCTTTTCTCCATTCAGGGGTTACAGAATGAAAAGATATTTGTGGAAATGAAAGCTGAGCAGCTGGCTGGTCACATCAGTGGCTGTTTTGGTTACTATAGCTTCAAAAATAGTGATTTTTGCAGTCTTCCCATAGGAACTCAGGTATAAGGAGTTGAAATCATATTCTGGGAGGTCTCCTTAGATACAAACACCAGATGTTAAGGTGTGGTTATCAGTTCCAGTCCCCCCCATGACTGAGGACACACTCGACTTTTCTCAGACACTACTACAGCTGAAGACAAAGCAAATGGAAATATTGTTTTACTGTTCTTCCCTGTTCCTGGTGAAGTTCCTCGACTGACAACCTCCTGCTTGTGCCATAGCACTCCTGTTCCTGTCAGCCCTGCTGCTTCTTCCCCAAGGCATGCACTCACTCACCAGCTTTAGTAATTTGAAATGCTGCAGAAATTGTACAGTTGGTTTACCCCTCTCTTTACTTTTGCAAATTAATTCTCGAGCATCACAAGGGAAGCCTCTGAATGTTTATTCAATCTAAATAATGCTAGATGAGCTTTCTGGCAGTTCTGTATGAGACAGCAAAGTCCTGGCAATTTTAGAATAGTCACTTCAAGTAAACAGGTTCTTCTGCCCATCAGGTGTCTTGAAACCCTGGTAGAACAGGTGGCTTTTGTGGTGTATCTGGCAGCTTGTCAAAGGCAGCCTCTTGAAGCACTGAGTGGGTGAGAAACTCTGCTGGTTGTGCCATTTGAGAACTTCCTAGTAGCCCAGGTCCCCTATGGCAGCAGGACCCGTGGATGACAGGTCTTTGAACAGAAGCTACAGGCAGATGCTTGTTCATTCACTAAACTAGTTCATGATGTGTTTTGTGTATTTCTACTCATTTAGATGTTCATTCTGTGGTGTGCATGATGCTCTGAGAACAGGTCACCATTCAGACCTCTGAACTGTCTGGTAGTTATTTCTAGGCCATCCACATAGAGAGCATGAGATAGGGTTTCTCTAGACAGCCCGTGCTGGGAAAAGGTTTGCTTAGGGGCCTAATGATCATTCCCAATCTGTAGGAAGAAACAGGATGCTGCTCTAAAAATGAATTATAACAGCAAATGAGAAATACTAGCCAAAGGTACACTTACCTATCTTCATAGCTTTTCTGCCAGAGCTCTGAGAGGTATGAGTGTCTCCTCAAGTCCTGGCTGCTGGTGTCTCCAGCTGGAGATGTGCCAAGAGAGCTCTGAGGCTTTGGGAAGCTGGAGGGGTGTTAGTGAGGCTTAGCTGATGTGCTCAGGCACTCTAGTGATAGAGCCTTTTGGCTCTATCAGTGGATATTTTTATGATTTTATTGTGTATTAACTTACTCCTCGCTTTTAAGTTCACAGTGAGGTATATGAAGAGCCAAAGGGGAGTACTGTAGCACAATTTTATGAACAGACAGAAAGCAAGCTAAAAAGTCTGTTATTTGCTCAAAATCTGAAAATCCTGGCTCTTGCCTGTTCAGTGGCATTGTTGCTTTTACTTTTTTAATACGAACAAAAATCTCAGCCGCAAGATGTTATTTTTAATGTTCTTGAAATCAGTTTTGAGCTGCACTAGTGGTAATGGCATATTTTATCTTTTTTAAAGGTACAGAAATGAGATTAGCAGCACAGTTAAGATGGAATAGTCTTGTCCAGTATGATCATCCTGTTCCTAGCCTCTCTACATTGAACGAGGAGTAATGCTAGTTGTAGTATATTTCCTTGGATTAGAAACTTGATGCATTCAGTAAATAACTATGGATAGCCTGTATGGTCCAGTCATCTACTGTAATTTAAAAATTACTTGATACATGTCATCCTGGAAGTTGGTAAAACCTAATAGTTTAAGACTATTTCACTTTAACCCTATCATTTCAGTAGTAGAAGCTGCTGGTGGTGATGAATTTTCATGCTTTGCTACTTTGCTGTATTTTCCAGTTTTAGATTACTTAACAGAGGAAGATGTGACTGTGAAATAATGCTTCAAGTGGTTTTCCAGACCTTCTCATTCAGATTATTACTTTTTTCATGAATGTGAGCAGGACTTCAGCTTATTTCTCAATTATGCTCTAATCTCCAACATTTTTACTTCTCATAACTGCTGATGTTTTGACCTGAAAGGTCCAGAAATGCCTGACCAGCTGAATACAACTCAATGATTTCAACTTGTAAATAGGTCAACAGCTTCACTGGACTTACTATCTAGCATAATATGCAGGTCATATAAAATTTCTATACAGTATGTGTGTATGTAGGAAAGTCTGTATCTTAATTATATTAATATTCATATATATTTATATTAAAATTCAAGAGCATGTATTATAGTTTATAAGGAACTTTTTCCTCCTGTAAGCAATCTCTCTTGCCCAGAGTAGTCTTCATCGTGATTTCCAGTTGGGGATGTATGGTGTTGAGTTTGTCTGTAAGGCCTTAAAACATTGTGTGCAATATAGCTCACCTGCTGGAAGAGGACTGTAAGACCCTGCTGCTAGACTGTCCTGTGCTGCGTCCCTGGAGGCTTGAGCTGCATCTGTTCATGAACAGATGGCTGTTGCAGAACCTTCTTGAGCAGACAGGCCAAAACTTTTTCACTTTCCTATCTCTGCTTTTGAGAAGCTGAAGTCCACTCACAGAAGAGAGGATGATAATCCTCTTTCTTGCAAATTAGTTATCCCACCAAAAATACCCTTTTTTTTGGATGGAAATGTGCAGATTTGGTGAGAGGTTATTCTGTAAGCCTGTCTCTTCACCAAAGATGAACGTGTTCTAAACCGGAGTGCATGTGTCTTGTGTGCTCAGGGGAAAACAAAGGTTCGATGTTGAGACTGTGTCACAAGGATTTGTCACACTTAATTTGGTTGATGAAAATAATTCAGGTTTTTTTGACAAAGGTTGAGCTCAGATTCGGATATCTGTAATGACATTATGTAGAATATAATTCTAGGAAGACATAACAATTCTTGTGCTTTAAAATCCCAGTACCTAGATATAGTGCAAGAGGTAATTCTTATGTTGCAATTACTTCCTAAGTTCTTAATGTTTTCTGAGAAGATTTCTGACAAAGGTTGTTTAAGTAGAAGTTGCACTGTATAATACGTGTGTCTTTTTTCCAGTTTATTGAGAGAACATTCAATTGATGGCACTGGCTGGGCTCCAACTAGAACATTAAAGGTACTATTTCCTTTTAGATATGTACGTCGGACTAGATATATCTTTTAAAATACTTTTACGGACTTGGAAAGAGACAAATAATGCTGTTTGCTCTAGAAACAACTGGGTTTTTGTCTTTCAACAACTGTTGGTGGCAATACTGAAAAGTACAGTGCTAACTGATTATAGAAATGTTTGCTGGTTTTAGCATAGCTGCACAAATACTGCTTTGACTGATAAAAGGTTTTGTAGGTGGTATGACAGCAGGTGATGCTGAGAAACCATGCTTGGTAAGGGTGGTCTGCTTTTTTTTTTACCCAGGCAACAAATACAAGAGCATGATGTGGGCGGGACTAAGAGTAATCCATAACCCTTGTAATTTCCATTGTATTGACATTCCTGATAAATAAATAGTCTGTCTTTCCCCCCGCCTCCTCTGACTAGAGGAACTTGGGAAAGTGGGAGGCAAGTTGCATTTGGGAGAAATGCCATGTGGAACACAGAGTGTAGTTACTGCATTGTCTTGAATTCTGTTTCATCCCCAGTGTTCAAAGGGGGGAGCAGCACAGCTGCACTTAGGTATTGCATGAAGCAGGGCCTCTTGGCTGTTTTAGTCACTCCAGTAGGGAACTGCCTCTTCCCTTGCCTCAAATGTCGTTTTACCTGAGTCACTAAAATGTAAGTGAAATCTGGCCCCTGTAAAATTGCTGGTAGTTGTGCCACTGTGATTGCAGAATGACTTCAGAGGTTGGTCCCACCACAGCTGGGCATTGTTGACAAATTCAGAGTCATGGTTCTTGTATGAAATATTCTCAGGGAGATTGTCACAAAGGACATGTGCTTCAGTGCAGTGACTGCTCTTGCCTTGCTATGGGAAGCAGTTGGTTGTCCATTTACTGTTACATGATATTGCTGCCAGAAGAGTCTTGCGAGCACTGAGCAATAATCTCCCTTTTGCTTTTACCAGGAACCCTGTCAGAATTGGTTCTTAAAGAATCTTAGTTACACTAGGTAGATAAAGGGTATACATGTCAGGTGTTTGTTTCTTTTCAAAAGGCAAATTGAAAATGAGTTTTATCTAATACTTGATTTCCTTTTTGGCACTATGAATGAGATCTGTGATGTTCTTCATCTGTAAAATCTCTTCATGAGGATCTGACTTTCTGGAAAGTGAAGCAGAATCAGTGTGTGTTGTTTTGTGGGTTTTCTTAAAAGCCTTTTCCCTATTTTTTTCCATCAGCTAGTATGATTTCGTTTTGCCCCTTGTGTTTCTGTTTTCATATTAGATTAAATCAAGACACTGACGGGGTAATTAAGTTAACTAGTTCTGTTCCTGTCCCTGTATTTCATTCCCAGAGAAAGTTTTTGGACTACAAGTTTTAAGCTTCAGCCAATAGAAAATGAGCACACCAATATTGCAAGTGGACAAGAAAGTACATATATTTTTATCTGCTCTCCTAGTTTTGTTCATGGTATCTTTCTTATAGAGATTAAAATACTGCAGCATGTTAAAGAGTATGGGTGGGAATAACTGTTGACATTATGCATACTTAACTTCCTATCCTCAGTTATGATGGAAGATGTGTATTAATCTTCATTTCCATTTTATTCTTGCATCAGTTTGCTAATTGCATGTGATTAATTTCATAGATTAAACATCCTGGAATCTCAACTACCAGGAGACTCAAATTACTGAATATTATGAGGCATTTTAGGGTGTTTTTACCTCCAATAAGTTAAAAAGGAAAAAACCTCCACGACCCCAAACAAAAAAAAAAAACCCAGGAACTTTGTCTATGGGTGTTGATATGAAAGATTCAGCAAAAGAAGAGGAAATAGTAGCTTAACTTAAAAAACAAAAGCAAACAAAAAAAAACCAAACCCAAAACAAAAACCCCCCACACAACAAAATCCAATATCTCCCTTGGATTTTGTTTTTTCCCCATGGGCATTAAAGCACCACAATTGCAAGCTCACATTTATAGGTTTGAAAAAAACAACCCCAAATTGCAAAGTTTTTATTCCTTACTTTTTGTCTTCAGAGTCTCCATTTTAAATAAACATGCAGTTTCAGTAAGTGTTCTCTCACTTGTCATGTTGTCACTTCATGTGATTTGAAGTGTCATCACAAAAAATAAGTACCACATGTTGGTCCTAACTTCCAAGTTGTGCCTCTGTAGAAATGCTGTTGTTACACTGTGCCTCTAGTACAAAAGGATGTTAAAAAAAATAAAGCAGAAATAGCCATTGGGGATGTCAGTAACCTGCAAGCACTATTCCCCAAACAGTGTTTTTGCTTGGGATATGTGTTGTAATTAGATAACTAGCATCTGGAGTGAGTCTGTTCTTTGTCAAAGATACTGTTCATCCATTCCAAGTGTGTTCTTTGAAAAGACTAATAAACATGGGAAAGGTGAGTCTTGGTCAGAGCCAGTGTTCCTGATGGCCACTCAATCAGGTGCTATTTCAGATCTTTGGCTGACTGTCAGCTGTGAAGCTTTATGTATGCTGCCTTCTGTGTTTTGAAGCTTGATTAGTGTCCAAGTGCTTAGATTCCAGGCTACACACACTTCTGAGATTGAAAATATGGAATTGTGGTGGTTTATCGACAGTGTGGCCACACAGTTATTTGTCAGTGTGCATTAATAACTGTGGTAGGTACACGTTAACTATAGACCACAAAATTAATGAAACAGTGAGTGACTGGAAGCAAATGAGAGCCATGAGATGTGACCTAGGTTACTTTTTATCTCTTTAACCCGCCACCTGCACCCACTAATTCAGTCTTCCTGAATCCTTTGTTTCCAACATTTGGACACCATGGTTTGGAGAACCTGCTCATCTCTACAGGTGGAATACTGTGAATTTGCACAGTAGCACTATGGATAGTATCTGGTCTTGGCCAATGATGGACTTGAAAGTCAGTATTTTATATTTCACTCATCAATAATATGAAGGCAACCTGGTTTTCTGGAGGAATAGTACCCAAATTTCTCCAATAAAACACTGCTAATATACTTGAAAATGGGGATGTACTGTATCTCTGACAAATTCAGGCGTTACTAATGCAGCCGTTCTGATTGCGTTAGTAAAACCATTCAAATAACACAAAACCTCAAAAGCCACATGCACACACCAGCTCTGCTGTATGCTACTGCATGCTTTCATGTTATGTGCTTAACCTTTTAGAAGGGGCTTAAGTTTTAGGAGTTTTAGATTTTGTCTCATCTTCTGTATCCTTGTGGGGGCAGCAGAGGTCTTTAAATGAAAAATCCTTCAAAATAAACTGCTGTGACCTTTTTAACACTTTCTTTAGTATCAAATGGGTAGAAATTTGAAGATGCATTTAAATTATGCCTTTTAATTTTCTGAAATAAAAATTAAAATCTTCTAAGTACTCTGTAAGAGTTATCAGATAAAATGTATTTTAACAGCATAGAGAATTCTTAAAGGGGGGAAGCTAACTCAGTTTTGTCTTCTAGTGTTTTGTTGCACTCAGTGTCATCTTATCCATGATTGAATTCTCTTGTAAGTTACTAAGTGTTGAGCATTACCTTTTTTTCCACTTCTTCCTGCTACTGAACGTGTTTCCATGGACCACTGTGAAAAGCAGCCAGTGCACTAGTGAAGGCACTAAAGAATGTGCTATTTCTGAATTCCTGTGTTAAATGATTTTTAAATCGGGTTAGAAAGTAAGTTGGGCTTTAACCCTGAAACAGATCATTGGTAGGTTAATGTTTTAAAACAATCTATATATACTTTTAAAATCACCATTGATGTGATTGTAAACGTTTTCTTTATCCATAGAAGCACTCCTGAACCCTAAATGCTTAGATAATTTCTGGTAGCAGTTTGGTCCACAGACTGTGGATTGTGTAAAAACTGATGCAGTGCTTTCTAACTGATCTTTGTGTATTCTTTTACTTCTTTATAGCTAGGTATGAGTTAGCAACAGGAGCTTATTTACCTTTCAGTCTCCATTCTGTTATGTTCTGCATCATTTTATTCCATATTTCTTTCCTCTCTAAAACGGTATTCATAAAGCTGAGGACTGCTGAAGTTATTTTGGGCCTCTGCTCAGACTGTCTGAACTTGCTTTTCTCCTGCTTTTAGGTTTGATAGTCAAAATCAAAGTTTTCCAGGCAGAAAGTAAATAGATGGTTTAAATTCCATTCTGTTCGCAGATTTTTATGTCTCTGGAGATAACAGCTTTTAAATACCTAGTATTAAATAACGCTGTTGCTGTTGCTCTGATACCCTGCTTCTTCCCCCTCAGTAATTCCAATTTCAAACTCAAAAGTGCTTCAGTAGCTCCTGTTAGTCTTCAATATGCACTTCCTTGTACCTTATTTGTCATGAGTATCATCTGCCTAGTTAAGATGGGCCTCCCTAGTATTCATCTTAGAGGTCTTTCTCCAAACTTAATGATTCTATTCTATTCATCAGGTTTCTCTCAAATGCTTGTTTTCACTTTGCTATAAAATTATCTTGGGTGATTGATTTTTAAAAAATAAAGGAAAAAGTGGATCTGTGTTTTGTGATTGCCTAATTGGTTCTAAAAGTCAAGCTGTTCCTTCTGCAATTATCTCTAATAAACTACAACTGGAAATTGGTCAGTGACTGGTTTATGAACCATAAAAATAATCAAAGCACACTTGTGCAACTGGGCTGACTGACTCTGGAGGGCTGAGCATAGTAATGTTAAAACCAGTATTTTAAAATGTATGATGAATGTTCACAAGGAATATTTGGTCCTGTTTTTTGTAAGCTTGTTCTGATAGAGCTACAGTTGGTCTCAGATAATTGGAGAACTATTTTCTGTAGGATTTTGATGTTTACTGGTAAGGTGTATGTGCATTTCAGTTCTTTAAAATATCTCAGTCAAGAGCTGTTTTTTGTTATTTTCATGTTATTGCTGTCAGGAAAGACAGGAGCAGGTATGGGAAACATTAAGGTAGTCTTAAACTGTAGATATGCAGACAGCTTTTTATACCGCTTATAGGAAAACTGTATTTTTTCAGGAATTCGTTTCCCATAACTTCAGAAACTAGGTTAAGAAATACCTGTCTGTGCTATTAGATTATCTAATCTCAAAGGAATTAAGACTCGTTTACAATAAACTATTGCTATTTGGAGTTTATCCTTAAGAGGCTTGCTTATTAGCGTTTAATACTAAATGGGAAAATATGCCCTATTTGTTGCATTGGTTCTGCTGTTGTCTTTAGGTAGTAAAATTACTTTATTTGAAATCATGCAAATATCAAACTGTAATCTCTTAGAGAAATAAATCAGAGGGTCTTGACTTCATTTTTCCAGTTACATTTACCTCAATGTTTAAGCATAAACCTGAGTAGTTTTAAAAGCTTTGGTGTAAGCACAAAACTTTTGTTCATTGTCTTAATGAAAATAGGTGGTCTGCTGTCAAAATTATGTGTAATTAGTGTAGAGGAGTATTTTAAACAGACAATAACTGTCCCTGTCTTCAGGATGAACAGAAAAAAGTAAACCTGTATGTTCTGTGTTGTTCTCATTAATTCTTCCTGCTTATACTATTTTTCTCAGCCAGCATTATGGTCGCATTGTTCTGTTATTGATTTACTCAAGTCCTATTTTGGAATGGGTCTTTGTACTGTATGTAGAAATGTCGAAGCATGTGCTTGTAAAAGCTGCCTTCCTGGATGGAATATGTTTGTCCCCCATACTGGTAAAGTAAGGAGGAGAAAGTCATCAAAAGAGGAAAGCTAAAGGCTTCATGGCAGTGGCAAAAAGCACAAATGCTAGCTCTTATAGCACAGGAGGAGAAATTACAGCATAGCTTGGCAAAGAGTTTCTTGATCTTATATGAATTTTACATCCATCTCCTGGGATGTTCTTGGTCATGATCACCAAGGGTACAAAACTGAGCACCTGAGAAATCATATGTGTGATCTTAAGGGGGAGATGGACCCTGTCAAGGTGTCTGCCTCCTCACAGTATAGACCGGTATAGAGCCTCTGAGCACCGGGGAGAAACAAATTGCCCAGTGTGTGGTTACAATCGTTCGCTGCATACAGGTTTCAAATACAGCATTAAGCAGAAGAATACCTGTTTTTTCAGGTGGTGCGCCTTTACCTGTCTTCCCTGGTATCATACAGGAATTGAGTCCGGTGGGTGTTGTTTCAGGCAATGTGTCCTTGCTTCCTGCACTGTTGCCCACTTAAAGACTTTTTATACCACCTTATTCCTCCTTGTGCCATTTCCAAGAGGCATGGTGGTGCCTGTCACCCAAGCCTGCTCCCCACCTGGAGGAGTGTTCGGCACAGTGGGAGGGAAGGAGAGGGGTGTGTTTAATTCTGTGCCTGCAGCAGCTGTTCCAGAAGGACACCCCAAATGAGCTGCCACCCAGGAATGTGGGGGTCTTTTTGTCTGAGGAGCAAGACATGCAGAATAACTTTCTTGGAGTCCTCACCTCCTCAGCCATGCTGTGCTTGACTGGCTGTAGATTTTATGGGTGACCTTCTGACTGAAACACTGTTCAGAGAAGGACTGTGCCTGCTCATCTGTCAGTACTCTTTCTGGGTTCACACCCAGCTCATCCTCTTCATTTGCAGAGCTGCCTTCTTCCCTTACATGCAGAGAGCACTTGGAGGTCCAGTTCTGTGTTGATCTCATGGAGTCTCCTAGGACCACATAGCACAATGTCTCCTGCTGCCAACACCTTTACTCTTTCCCACACTCAAAAAGTGAGTAACAAAACATCTGCTTGCAAGCAGATAGCTTTAGGGAAAGGCCAACACAGCAGCAGCTGTACTGGTAGCTTAACAGAAACAGGTCAGTGGAAGTGTTTAGTCTTATCCTTTATTCACTGAAGACTTATTTGCTGAAAGGGTGTGAGGTGAGCTGTGTGGGTCTTGATCAGAGGAATCTGTGAAGGAGAGAAGAGCAAGCCTGTTGGCCATTGCATGTCCCTGAAGGTATGGGCACTGATCTGTTGCAAATGGCTTTGTCACAAATAACGTGGACTCCTTCAAAGCTATGTTCTGTTCTTGTCAGTGCAGCAGGAGCAGAACCCACAGTGCTGCTGCACAAAGTGCTGCTGCTGAAGAGAGCAAGACCATTCTCTCTCCATGCATGAATATATATATATATATATATATATGCATGCGTATGTATAAAATCTTTCTAAACTATTTCTACTGAAAGCCTTATTCCCTGGTCACCCTAAAAATGCATACAGAAAAGTGATAGGCTTTGAGTCGAATGTGGGAGAAGTGCAAGGGGGGTTGCTGATGGTAGCTGGGATGAGGAGCAGACTGACAGGGTGTCCCCGGATGTGTCCTTGAAAGGATTTTCTGAAGGGATAGGAGGAGTAGGCTTAAGGTACCCTCTTCTCCATATTCTCCTGTGTAATGATTCCAGTGTGTGGATAACTGAGCAAGAAGCGTTAGCATGTGCTCCCAACTAAAGATCTGTTTCAGATCCTCTGTAATGAGGTGGTTCGTGTCAAACCCTCCCCAACTGGCAGTTGTCCTGAGGCTTGAGAACAGGGCCTTTCTCTTTCATCTGCTGTGATGATGTCTTCTGGTTCTCCTGATCCTTCTTGGCAGTTGTGAGATCAATCACTGCCTGATACTGCCACTGGATCCTGGTGCTCAAGAAGCTTTGGACCCTCTTGCAACGCGTGTTTATGGCATCCCTTCCTCAGGGCCTAAGCTGCACACCTTCTTGTATTTTCTGTCACTGAAGGTGATGTCAGCATTGCAGAAGACAGCTCTAGGGAAGCAGTGAAACACGAGGGGATAAATAGAGAAGAAACATTAATTCAGGGAGTAGCAGCAGAAGGTAGAGGCAGGTACAGAAGAGAGAGGTTTTGAACCAGTAAAGAGGTATGTGAGGAACAACAAGAGAGTCACAACCATTTGAGGCCTGTTGGTTGTCAGCAAACATGAAAGGACATGCACCACTTGTCTCTTTCCATAATGTAAGTAGTACTTCAAGGTGTTGTAGGAGCTCCCAGTGGTTCAGAGCCTTTTTTGGTATGGTTTGGAGGCTGGTGTCCTCTTTGTTGGTCCAGATCTCTACATCCCTGCTTGGTGCTGGAGGCCATGTGGCATGCATCTGCAACAGGATGTCTGGCCTGACTTTATCCAGAAGTTTGTTTTGCGCACACAACCGCACTGACCCCATGGACAGTGGGGACAGGTGGAGATCCAGCTTCAAGGTGGCACTGCTGCTCCGAACCGAACACTGACCTTGTCATCGGTGCCCTGCTCGCTGCGCAAGCCCCTGGCCCGAGATGGTTCTCACGAGGGCTGCGCTGTCCATTGTGGCTTTGATTGGTAACAGGGACTGGGCAGAGCCTGTGTGTGTTCAGCGAAAACCAAGCAAGGGAGACTTAGTTGTTACAGTCAAAGGGGTTTCTGAATGTCCTTGTTGATCACAATTTAGATAGGTATTTGTAGCTGTTGCGAAAGGCACAGCTTTACCACAATGTATCTTTCAATGGTTCAAGTCTCCCTCTGTAAAGGAAGTCATCTAAAGAAAAGTGCAGTGCAAAAGACTTAGTGTTTCTTCGATACCTTTGCTCTCTAAAGTGCTTAAAATGTCCATTGTTACTGCTTTCATTTCTTTCCCTTTCTTCTCCACCTCTAAAAATTGAATAAGCAGCAGACAAAAAAACCTTCAGATCCAGTATTTGGTAAAGAGAAGTTATAAGCCACTGAATACTATCTTCTTTTTAGATCTGACAGTATTCTATTTTTCTTAAAATAAGCTTCAGGAAGTTTTTGTGCAGGGGTGCATTGTGTTGTATTTTGATTTTATAAATCTGCTTTATCTGTTTTGTAAAGAGTGGTTTTATTTTTTTCCCCTCTGTACATGCCCCTGACTGGTGAAAATACTTACACAAATCAATGTCTTTTGTATGAACCTTTGCTTCATAAGACTTGCAAAAACTTTCTTTTTCTCTCTTTAATGGCTTCTGACAAAGCTAAATCTTTCTCTTAAATAGAGTAGCTGTTATTACTAGCATGTTTTTAAAGAGTGATTCAGTAAAACAGTGCAGTACATTAGTAAGTCTAATTAAACTATGCTTGTTTTCCCCAAATTGTTGATTTCTGAATATGCAATTTGTGTCAACTTTAATCAGTTGAGTAGACTGGTCTCCGGAGGGCTATCGCTTTAGTGTTTGTAACCACTATAGTGTAGTTTATTAAGGAGCTATCACAGAATTCCCCTGGGAATGATTTATAAAAGATTATCTGCTTGCTCTGAAGTAACCTTGGGGACAAATGTCAAGGAGTCAGTAACAAAAGTAAGGGATTTTAGACAAGTGCTCCTGCACACTTGGCAATTCACAACTGTCTTGGTCTGGGAGAGGAACAGACTATAATTGTTCCTGTTTTCTTCCCTCTAGTATACTTGAGCATGGAAGAAATCGTTTTCCAGCCTTCCTTCTTCTTTTGTGTTTGCTAATTGGAGCAGTTCATGCCATTTAAATTACCCAAAGCCCTCTAAGTAAGCTACTGTTGTTGTGTTTGGGTGGGAAGCATGAGCTGGGATCGCAGGCACATGAGAATTGAGATGGCCTTTGTGGTTGATTGAAGAAAGCTGATGTTCTCTTCATCGCCTTATGCCAGGTGGAAACAGTGTTTTACCTGCCACAGGAATTTTGTAAGATACTATAGCAGCCTTATATGCAAGATTAGAGAGGAGCTGGACAGGGAGAGGAAATGTAAAAGAGAACATTTTATTTGGGAGAAGACTGCTAAGGAGGGAAGCAGGTTTTTTTTGTAAGCTAAAAAGTGCCTGCTATCTCTGGCATGAAGACATACTTTTTTTTAACCCCTTGGACCAATGATAAGTTTTGTGCAGTCAGTTACATTGTAGTGATTGCAGACAGGTGGTTAGTCCATGGGGGGAAATCCAAGATGTTTGTGGAGGCATGTGGAGGAGGCAGAAAGAGAAGTCCAACAGAGCCTGGGTAAGGTAGGACTGGGTGGGATGAAGGGTGCTTGGTTTTCTGGGATGCAATGAAGAGAGAAGGAAGCTGGGCTTGTTTGTAAGAGATGATGGAAGAAGGTGGATGGAAGTGCAAAGCCATCGTGAGCTGGTGCATAGGCAGACAGAACAGCAGAGAGCTGCCCTAGGAGACAGCCATGCAGTGGCCTGACTTTCAGCGTGTTGAGTTCTCGGGTGTAATTTCAAGCCCTTTTCCAAACTGTGATGTACAAAGCTTGACACTTGTTTTATTGGAGTCCTGCTTCAGTTTGTTTTTAAAAAAAAAAAAATTGCTTCAGACATCTGCTTGTGTAGATGGCTGCTGCTCCTTTCATTGATCTGAATGGGTTAAATTGTATACAAAAAATGGTTTAGCAATGAGCTTTTATTTTATCAGCCTATTAGATCAGAAATGCTCCTTGGATCTCTACAGAAGTTTCTTTGGTTGGAAGTTCATTAGCTGCTTTTGTCTGGCTTGTTCTCTGCTTAAAGTAATGTATTAAATATACTTTGCCTGTTAAATTGTAAATTAAGATTTTCCTTTACATGTTTACTGTCTTTTCAAAAGAAGTGCTGTGTGGTTATATTTCCAAACATGAGCAAGCATAGCTAAACACTTGTCTGTGACATGGTTTCAATGGCATCACTTTTGGGAAGTGCTTGTGAGAACTGCCACTTGGGAAGATTTGGTGACTAAATGAATTAGGACCTCCTACAAATACAATGCTTTGAGACTCTCTAGCCTCAGGAGAGGCTATTTCAAAAGCTGTATTTAGGATTTTGATTCATTGCTCTTGAACTTTAAACGCTGCTGCAGTGGCAGATTTTTTTTTTTTCTCATTTGGCATGCTGTAAATAAATCTGTGGGCAGGGGTTTAATGTAACCTTTCACTCAAATGCAAAACATAAATACTCAAGAATTAAAAGTGGTGATTATAGAGGGTTATTTATTAACAGCCTGTTGATATTCTGACTTGCTTGTGTTGACTTCCCTATGCTTGAGCTCAAAATAGTGACAGTGCCAAGGAGCAGAGCGTGTTTCCTTCCTTATCCCCTCTTCCACTGTGGATTTAACCAGGTACTGCTCTTTAGTTCAAGTATGATACTTTAATCTTCTGAACTAACATAGTACAGAGGAATTAAAAACACTTCCTTACCTGAGACCTGCATGCACTTGGCTCATGAAGGCATCTAACGTCATGGGTGACGTCTGTGCTGATGCAAAGCCTCCGGGAGACGAGGGGGACGGGGAGAGGGGCTGCCTGGGCACAGCTGGAGCAGAAACCAGATAAAGTGGTTTGGGAATTCTGCAGCCTTTTCTGCAGGGTCCGTTCTGAGCAGACCATGCCGCTTCATTACAAAAAGCGCAAGAGGACCTCGGTTTTGCTCTGAGGTTACCCCTCAGTAGTAGGTGTGCTTCTACTCTGTAACTTTGATGTTAAGCATGTAGGAGAAAGTAGACAAAAAGAAGCATTGTAAAGGAAACAGCCTTGTCAGGTATTTGCCACGTGAACAAGCAGATCCCTGTGTCTGATTCTGCTTTTGCAAGTAGATTCTCTCATTGAAGTGGAGCAGCATAAGGGTGTGCATTATTAACATCGTAAGGTGACATCTGCCCTGCTACTACGTGTGAAGATAACCTTTAAAAATTCTTGTACATAGGGTTACCTTTCTGTTTTCAGAGTATTTAAGCCAGTCGTTCAGTAAGTGTTTGAAGCCAAGGATGATGTCTTACTACATTAAAAGAAAACAGAAGGTTTTGAACTGTTAAATCTGACAGGATCTTTGGTGGCTTGCAAATCCTTTTAGTAAATCAGGAAAATGTGAAGCAAGTGTTCAGGCAGGTGCTTATCTGCATGCAGCAAGCAGCTCTGCTGAAGTCAATAATGCAAAGTGATTATTTTTGCAATGCAACAGTGTCAAGTTTTTCAACTATGAAATACTTGCTTCATCTGTTCCATCCCACTTCCCTTTCTCAATATCCTAGATTTAAATCCAGGCTAGCCTCAAACTCATTAAAATAAGTGTTGCCCTCTGGTAGTAATTTAGCATTACTTTTTATGGAGGCATGCAAGGGTATAAAATGAATCCAGCAAGTCATAAAACTTGAATAGGTGGAAACATCAGAAGTGATTCTAAGAATTTCACATGTAAGTTATTCAGTAATAATAATAATCCTTTTATGCTTTTTGGTGTCTAGAATGGCTGTGAAAATATACAGCATTCTGCAAACTCACAGACTTACAGAGGTCTTTGCTGGGGTTTTTTTTGTGGGGTTGGTTTTTTTGGTTTGTGGTTTTTTTTTTTTTTTTTTTTTTTTTTTTTTTTTTTTTTTGATAGAACTCTGTGCAAAGCCAGCCTGAATGAGTCAAGTGTCCCAAAGCCTTAAAACCAGGGTTTGGCAAATGAGAATCTGGTAGCAATTTAGGTAAACTTCAAAAGTGGGCATTTATGGAATGGGAAAATAATTTGATGTAATTTACATTTCTGTTTTGAGTTACAATGTTTACTTGTGTAAGGTATGGCTCATTGCTGCTTGTACTGGAGCAGAAGCTGTTTTGTCTGGAGAGACAATCTGAAGTGTCCTAGTGGGGAGGCTCTGGGAGACTGGGGGCTTCAGCACTGTTAAATGTAAAGAGAAGGTGAGCTCTTCAGGATTTCAGAATCAATGTGACTGAGTTGCTCTTTTGTTTGTTTCTTTTTAGCCATACTGGTAAGCAGTTGAACAGTTGTGGACAGTTTGCAACCCTGTGAGTGCTGTTTTGGTCTTCAGGCAGGATTTAGAAATGGACAGGCCCCAGTATGCTAGTGTGAGCTCCTCATAGTGCTTTAGGATGTTTTTTAACACTCAGTATTGTAATTCTGCATCACATTCTCCAGCTACAGTCTGCTGTCACATGGTGTAGATGAAAGTCGACCCTTAAAAAGTTAATTTATTCCTGCTTCTTCAAGTGGAAGAAAGCAAATTACCATGCTTTAGTAAGGTCCCATTATCAAAGGTTGTGGGAAACACACAGTGAGTTAAAATTGGATGCAAGAAATTCTTAACACCCCCAAGACATTCAGTCTGCCGCCCTGAAGGACAATACAGCCTTTGAGGGCAGCAGGGGACGGGGCTCCTGACCTTCAGGGGTCGGAGCATCTGCTGGGGCAGAGCGGCTGGCTGGAGACAGAGACGTTCTCAGCCGTCCCTGGTCACACACCCTGCATCAGTCAGTCCTCGGGCTGCATCCATGCCAGGGGCAGCATACGGAGGGGCACCAGAGCGGAGCAGACCCCTGTGCTGTGCTGCTCACCCTTTCATGCCTGAATGCAGGAGTGTGAAGTAGAAGCTGATACCTTTGTGCCTGTTCCTAATCTTCACACCACTGAAATCCTCCTTTAATCAGTGACTTCGGCTTATTTTTTCTCTAGCACCACTGCACTGTACAAATAGCTTATCCCCAGGATTCCTTAATACAGTTTTCCATAGTACCATGTTTTGCTAACCTCTGCTATGCCCAGTTTCTGTGACAGTAGTTGTATTTGAACAACAGAACTTAAATAAAGGGTAAAATTATGACTTTCATCCATTATTTGAAATAGTCCATTTTCTCACACTTACCAAGGAATTGACAGTATGGTTGTTTGGGATTGGGGATGACTGCTCAGCACTGTAGTCTTAAAATGTATGGCTAACTGTAATTCTTAGGTGTCTCGGGTATGCCCTTTTTTGCGGTTTACGTGTCTGGGCTGCCACTGAAGATGATGAGTACATTTGAAAGAATTGCTGTCTTTGCCACACCTGATGATTTCAGAAGCTCCATTAGGAGAAGATACTGAAACTGAAAACACTGACAATATCAGCTTTGCCGGGCAGATTCACGTTATTAAAAGGAGATAAACTGAGTAGGCTGTTTGTACAAGATCAAAGGAAAATTGGATTGTGAGAGGCTGTTGTCCGGATAATGCTGACACTGTGTCTTTTTCATTAGGACATAATTGGATAGCATTCTTAAGGGATATGGATTTCTGTGGTCCACCACTCTCAGCAGAGGACCTAGAACAGGAAACCAACTGAAATACACTCATTTATTGAAGTTCTTTGTCGTGGATAGGAAGTTTTTACTTTGAGGCTTTATTGTGAAAGGTACATTTTGACCATGAAATGATTAGTGTGCAGTGTTTGTCCCACTA
This sequence comes from Aquila chrysaetos chrysaetos, assembly GCF_900496995.4. NCBI lineage: Eukaryota > Metazoa > Chordata > Aves > Accipitriformes > Accipitridae > Aquila > Aquila chrysaetos. The sequence goes on along the minus strand of NC_044009.1, from coordinate 13,208,404 downwards.
CTGGAAATCAGGCAGTGTGGTTTTCATGGGTAGGCAGTCAAGTGCTAGCAGGCTGTAAGAGCCCGAGGTGCAATGCTGATCTTACTTAATTGTCTGGTAGGTGTGAGCTCCAGTACTGAGACTTCAGTGGGATTTTGCAGTAGGGTAGCTTAGTTATGCTGCTACTAAAGAAAATAGTCTTTCCTCTAGGTAGAATAGCTTAGCCTCAGAGCTGGTGGTAGGTGATGCTTTTAAGTCTTTCTATAGTATTTGGATCTTGCGCATTTTCTTACTCTCTGAAGGTTGTAACTGAGGATGTGGACTCTTAGGTCAGTGCTAATGGAACCCTTTTGGAGATGCCCACCCCAAAATAAGCTGTGTTTGATGGCACCATTTGGACACAGATTCGCCTAAAGCTTCCTGTTTGCAGGAATTGCAAACAATCTCTGTTCAGCTGTGGTTAAATAGACACTTAAAATTTGAGACATATGCTTGTATAAGAATGATATTTTTTCTATATTCCTCAATCTCTTTCCTCTGATATTTTGACACAGTTTCAAATATTTCTCTGACACTGTTTTAATTTTTTTAGTTTTAAGAATGCATTCATGAATTAAGTTTTATACCCACCCTTTGAACTAAGCAGTGCAGGCAGTTCCTGGCATATACTAAGGTATTATTCCTCTCCTTGAGCAGAGAAGCAGCAGGAATAAGGCTCCTATACACACAAATATCTGAACTTGTATTTGAATATACAGTATTTGCGTTTTGGTGACTTCTAAATATCAAGCATCCATGAAACGGGAAAGCTTTTTCAATATTTTGATTTAAATTAGTAAAACATCACCCTTAATCTAGATTTGATTTCCAGAAATTTCACAGATTAATAGAAAAGTAAAGTATGATAACATGTTCAAAACACCTGAAATGCATGCCTAACTGACTGTGCTTTTCCTTTGCAGGATGTTGTCTGGGGGTTAAACTCTTTATTTACTGTAAGTAAATGAATATTTTGCATATCCACTTTCCTTTTTCCTGCCTTGTTTGGTTTCAGCATCACCTAATGTGAACCCTGTCTGTTGCTTCTTAAACTTAAGGTCATTATTTCCTTTGGCTTCAGTGGGTGTGGTATAAAATCAATTTGTGCTTTTGTTTGTGTAACTGCAAGACTCACACAGATGGTCTGAAATGCCAGCTTTTTCCTACATCGTTTTTACTTTTGGTTACAAATCTATTATGGGATATTTTGCTAACAAGTTACTTGGGATCTTCCACACAGTATGAAATTCCTTCCGCTGGTCAGCAGGAAATAGAAATTCATTTTGCTCTGAGAAGGAATTGTGTTGGTGTTATGTTTTTTAAAAATTATGTTTAGGAATTAACTGCCCTGCAGTCTCATTCCTGTTTTGCACGCTTATATTCCTGTTCAAGGACCTCGGTACCCACCCGCACAATTTGCATAAACCCTGACTTGTCACAGAAATTATATGATTTTGTTCAGGGATTCCATTTTCCCCCTTTTCCTTAGACTGACAGGAGCAAAAAACCTGTGCCTCGTAATTACAGGAGCAACTTGAAAATGGAGGAGAGGGCAGGAAGCTGCAAGAGGCAGGCAGGATGCAACAGCTGCTTTTGCCCTAAAAGTAGAGAGAGGCTAAGTCTTTACTGTACAAAAGCTGCCTTTTTAGGGAGCCCAGGATTGTGGTCCCCTTCCACAGCTATTGCTGCTGGGGTAGGAAGGTCAGGAGAAAGCAAAGAAGGGCACTAACTTTGTCACCATGTTTGTCATCGACTCTGTAGAGAACTACCCCAGCTGCTCCAGGGTATATGGAGGAGGCTGTGAAAAGCTTTGGGTGAGGAGCATCGCTGTGGGCTTTGCTAGCCCCAGCCTGTTTTCAGAGAGAGGAATTCCTTCCACCACTACCTGCAGGAGGAGGGGCAGAGCAGTGACTGTGCTGCCAGCACTGTCACCAGGATCATGGTGTGTTTCTAAAACCTCTAGCGTAGACCAAGGCAGTGACTGGCTACAATCTCCTAAGCTTTCCAAAGGCTTGATTTGTTTCGACAACTTCTTTTGGTTAATTGATTTAGAAGATTGGAGAGCATTTGCCTTTTCAACAGAGTAATTGCATTTCACTGTTAGTCTCCCACTGCATGCTAAGTAACTGGAAGAAAGCGAAATCCACTGGAGGTACAAAGGAGTGCCTTCAGAGGCAGAACTGCGTGTAAAAATAATCCGTTGTGCAAACAGCTGCAGAGAGTGATGGTCATGCATTGGAGACCACAGGGATTTGTCATGGCTGGTAAGAGCCATGCTTCCCAGCTTGCCTCCTGGATTTCCCTCACACCCAGCTTCTTATAAATAATTGGTCTTTGAAAAGCTGGCACTGGATCGTACTGGCCTTGCAGATTCTTTTGAGTTTTTCTTGAAGGAGGTGAGTGAAAATGAGGTGCATTGGTGTCCTGGTTTGAATGAAATGGGAAGTTTGCTGCTTGAAAACGAGTTGGAGAGTGACATGAGCCTTTCACACTTGTGAAACGATGGCATTTCACTGCTGTCACAGGCTAACCTTAAACTGGGGAAAATGATCTGGGCTGCAAGCAGAATAGGGGTTTTTGTGATTCAATGTTATTTTTTATGATAATTCCTCTTTTACCAGCATCTTGGTTTCCTTTGGTTTTAACCCTAGACGCTTTCTCCTTCCGAAGTTAATATTTATTGAGATTAAACTGACAGACCTGAGATTGATTTTGATTATTTCTGTTCCCTGGCCCCACATGCCCTTAGCTCTTGGGGTCTTTGCACTCCCTTTCCTCTTGGCCCTGTTTTTCCCATTGCACTAAAACTTTTCTGTTTGTCAGGCTCCAGGTTATGTAGTTTCTTCACAGAGGGAATTAAATTGCTTTGCTATGGAGATGGTATTAAGGAAGCTCTTCCTGCTTTATCACCAGGCTGTTTGCAGGTTTTTTTTTTTTTTAAAGGGTTTACTTTAACCTTGAATAAAAATCAACAGGAATTGTGCCTTCTGAAGCTTTGAATGTTCCTTCAAAATTTTATTTAAAACTGTTTTCAAATAGAAATGCATCACTGCCAGAGAGAAGTGTCATGGGGCTGTGGGTGGCATGCTACCAGATAGGGACAAATGCCCTGCTGCTGTTGTCCTTTGACTTGAGATTTGGTTTGCAATCATCAGACTTATTTGCATCTACCTTTGGCAGGGATACCTACCAAGATAGTGAGAAAATGGCACTACACTTGCTGGTCTTGTTCGCTTTGTTTCATTATCTTGTTCATTAGGGCTTTGGATTCCTTGACGATGCAGTGACTGGGAACACTATAATGTTCTCTGTTTATTTTCCAGGATCTTTTGAATTTTGACGATCCTTTGAACATTGAGGCTGCAGAGCATCATTTGCGTGACAAGGTGAGTCAGTGGTTTATTTAAAGCATGTTGTTCCTAAACAAATACACATACTGTACTCGGTGATTCCCAGTCAGTCCTTTTAAAGCATTCGAGTTGGTACTTCAGGCAGTTGAGTGACTCATTGTATCAGCAACCAGTTATTCTAACAAAATGTGCTTTATCTGGGAAAGTAAACTCAACACAGTAGTGTTATTCACCATATGCTAGAATTGTTGACCATAATGTAGTCATATCCCCAAAATAGATGATCTTTTCCTTCTTGTTTCTGAGATTTTCCCTGAAGTTGTACACGTTCTGTGCAGCAAATGGTAGTGAATTGGTTTGGCGCAGTTATGTGAGTAGCCTTTACCTTAAAAGACCTACAAAAAGATCTCATTCTTCTCTTGTCTCTTTCAAAATGCAACTTTTTTTCCTCACAACTCTTACATCTTGCATGCTTTTATTAAGCCAGGAGAAATCTGGGCATGTTTGAAAGGAGTGGAAATTTTATTTTCTTTCTACTGATTCTGTTTGTTCTGTGTGTATTATGGACTGGGCAAAGCAAAACATGGTATTGATTAGTGGCCTGATGAACACCTGTGAGATTTACCTCTCAGCTGAGATTCAGCATGGAGGTAGAGGTGAACAAAGTACTAATTTTTCCATTGTATGGATCTCTGAAGCTTTGTCACATTACATTATATAGATGCATACCTCAAGCATATAAAAGTTACACTTGGTATGTTCAAGATCTCTTGTTTTAATTAAAGTCTTCGGATACTTTTGTTGAAGTTAACCTTAAAGATTGAAGAAAGTTTCCAGGTAAATGTTGATTTGAAGAGTTCATTGAAAATGCAAAGTCAGGCAGTGCACCTAGTTTAACTCATTTTTTCAAGAGGAAACATCAGGATTGCAAGTTCATCTTTCTAGCTGTTTTCTTGTTTAATGAGATCTTGTAGCTATTCTGCTATTTGTCAGTGTCTGCAGGGCTGGGGTGAAACTGTAAGCCTAAGGTGAGAAAAATTCGGTAGACACCTACTCTCGAAGAGGTTTTTTAAATGGTTATATCATTTTGGCAAGGAGTGCCAGGAAGCCTTCCAAGCCATAAAACACTGAAAGTAGTCACAGAGGGGATACAGCCAGAGAAACAAAACCAGTATAGTGATGGTAGCAGGCTGACTCATTTTCTTTGTTTGCACTGTTAGACTGAATTATTCTCTAATACCTTGCCAGGGAAATTTGTAGCTCTTTGGGAATGGTGAGGCTGCACACCTATTGCTGAGTGTCAAATTTGGCACTTGATTTCTTCTATCTGGCAGAGGAAAAGCAGTTTGTCTGGTGTCTGGGTAGGTGTAAGGAGAGATGCTCCTGTAGTACTAGTACAGTCTTGTGTCAGATGCGCTGAGGCTGTGATGAGCGAGCCTTACCAGTGCTTCGAGTAAATTGATAGACCTCAGACCAGCCAGCCAGTAATGTCCTCTTCCCAAAGAGTGATGAAATGCTAAGAAACCACTATCCTGCATCTCTCAACCTCATTCAGAAATTGGAAGTCTTGGGAATCCACAGAAATTAAGAATGTCGTGTGCTTTTAAAAACACCTCCTTTGAAAAACAGAGAAGTGAGCACTCAAAAATACATACTGCTACACTAATAGCATGGAAGTTTGGTGGCGTTTTTTTGGGTGTTGGTTTTGGTTTGGGTTTTTTTGTTTGTTTGTTTTCCAGGTAACAGCAGCTGTGGAAGAAGTGAAAGGGAAATTGAGTGGGTTTTTTGAAAGTCTTCTAAATTAAAAATATTTTTGGAACAAGCATTTTTTATTTAGTAAACTCTTAAGTATTCTCACAGGCATCTGTAAAATTATATTCTGCCATGTTAACTTTTTTGGAGGTTATATGAATTTAGTTTAGGTATTTAATTGATAGTGACAGCACCAGATAGTGCTGAATTTTCCATAGTATGTCTTACAGCAGCATCAAGACAAAACCAATGATGCCTGTCTGGAGAGAATAAATTATGCAAGGGAGGGAAATGTCTGCTTTTATAACTAGCCTCGAAGGATGCAATTGCAGTGTGAGTTAGTTTTTGTCTCTATTGGGCATAGATGTCATGTAGGGTATAAGCACTTTGTTGTGAAGTCAAACTGCTGTGGTCGTGTCCTTTCCTGTCTCTCAAGAAAATACTTGCAGTGCATGATATGATTAATATGGGAATGCTAATGAATTTTCCTTGAGACATTTTTACGTGTGTAATACAATTATACAAATAGTGTATATGTAATATATATATGCCCACATGCACAATCTATATACTAACAGATGTGCAAATATATCTATATACAAATAGTTTTGTACACAAACATCTGTGTCTAACAGATGCTGTAAGAGAATGCCTCTGGTCATTTGACAGCATGGGAGTATATGGCTTGTAACAGGCAAAACAAAGGTATCTCGAGCTGTCTTCTGTGGTTCTCCTGGAGGAGATGACTCAGTATTTCACTGATGTAATTTCAGATTTGAAATCCTGGAATCCCTTTGCTAACATTCCAGGCTAAGTGTGGCTGCCAGAGAGGTTAACAGCTAACTTGAAGCCCGCCTCTTGTTATTGAAAATGGGAGACTGGAGTTTGTTCAGTTCCATAGGCTGGTATTAAGTCATCAAAAATGACTGCCGCCTTGTAGATGGTCAAGAAGTCATATCATAGATATCAAATCCTTATTATTGATTCTTGAAAAACAGTTTTGCTGTGAATGTTTGTGTTACAGATCGGGCTAGAAGGGACAGTTACGATCTCTTCCTGCATAAGGGACCTCTTCATTTTTGCATTAAATCTATGGCTTGTACCTGACCACATAGTTGTAGCTTTTGGGAAAGCAACCTTGTTCTAAGATGTAAAAATAATAGAAAATTCAGAGCTCAAGTTGTTCAATTAATTGCTTTAAAAAACTGTGTCTTACCTGAGATCTGAGTTAGTGCAGCTTCAGCTTCCAGCCCTTGTGAGCCTCCTTCAGCTCGAGGAAGGAGCTGTCAGTTACTAAACTTCTTCCCTTCCAGCTTCCTTCAGCCAGTGATCACTTTTACATGAATTTTTTTAGAGTACATATGATTATTTATGCAGCTTTAGTAATTCTACAAGTCTTCCTCACACACTTTGCAAGATGTCAGTAACTTTTTGGAAGGCGGTATAACAAATTTGGGCAGAATCATCAACATCCATTTTCAGAAATGCCAGACAAAGAGATTATCTCAATATTCAGACTTGGTAGCCCTCTACTTATGTATCCAAAAAGTACCTTCTTATCAGCTACAGAAGTGATCTAGAGACCTATGTTGTAATTGGCTATTTAATCAAAAGACCTTTTCAGTGACAGAGGACGCTGTCTGCCTCTTTGTGTGACTTTTAATTAATTTTGCGGATATAGGATCCCTGTATTTGTCTGCATTAAATGGCACTGTTCAAGTGATTTCGTCGTCATTGTGATCAATTTTGTAAGGCTTCAGTTTTGCCAATTGTGAGTTTATCTTATGATTGTCATCAAGTGATGTTGGATGCTCCAAAGCTTAGTTACGCACATGGTAATGTTTTTCCATATATTCAGTCAGATGTCCCCCCTTTCAGCTTAGGAGCTCGATCTCGTGTTCTCTTGTTGTGCACCTCTGAGAAGGCCCTCTCCTCTCGGTAACCTCCTCGTCAGTATTGGGGGGCTGCTTTTAGATCCCCCCAAAGCCTTCTCCTCCTCACCAGCAAGCCCTGTTCCCTCAGCTTCTCCTTGCCCCATGGCCTTCCCAGCAGTGCTGTCCCCTGCCTGGCATCTGGGACTGTCCCTGTGCAGGGGCTGAGTGTGTCCCAGTGGCAGGGCTTTGCATTTGGCCTTGGTGGGCCTCCTGAGGTTGCTGTTGGCCTTTCCTCCAGCCCACGCAGGTCCCTCTGGAGGGTGGATTTGCCCTCCAGCATGTTGACTACATCCTCTTTAGTGACTGTATTTCTGTAGATCTGGTGCCAGTTTCCACATTCAGCCAGTTCTTAAACTGAATCCTTCTTGCAAGGTTGTTGACTGTGGCTTTCAGCATTTAATAAAGCATTCAGATAAAATTGTAGTTTCCCTTCAGTCTTTCTTCCCTGCACACTCCTCTGCCTTTGTTTAACTCATAGTTGTTTCCAGCTTAGGGAAAGTTTGCTTTGTTCATTTTTGTAGTGTTACTTTTTGGAACATTCCTGGTGCCCACGTTGCACTGCAGTTAGGTCACAATCACTGGAAGATATGCAACCATCCTCTATTGGTTTAGAGCTCAATAAATGAGAATAAAAAGATGACTGATGTCTCTGTAAACTAAGCAAGGTGTTTCCCAACATTCAGTCTTCTCACACTCATACAATCTCATCAGTTTGGTAGTATGAGTTTTCTTGTTGAATTTAAAGGACCGCTTACTAGTTAATTAGCTGGGACCACTTTGGATTTAGCAGAGAAGTCAGCCTGTCAGTAATTATGTGGATGACCAGAGCCATTAATTGTCAGTTGAATTGATTCCATGGATTCCTAGGCAATGAGCAAGTGTTTAAGTTTTAATGACTACTCACTTAAAAATGATGTGCTAGAAATTGTAGGATTTGCTGTTTTGTACAGTGAACAAATAAAACTATCGATTTGCTTTCTGTGGCAGCCAGCTAGGCTGAATACTGAAAGAATAGGGATATAATTTGGTAATACAAAACTGAATCAGTTTAGTAGTTCAGGACTTGTGTATTCCTTAGGCAGAGGTGCTATGGGTGCTGTCTGCTATTTGTTAGCTGAAATCTAGAAAATACTTCCCATACGTAAATCTGTTGTGGTTGTTTTGAGATACTACCTCAGGACATTGCAATTTGCTGGGTTCCTTAAAAGCCCTTACGTTTCCTAGCAGTGTTTGCCTTTGCCAAAAAAAAAAACCCATTTCAAAGCCGTATGTGCAGTAGACAACAGGAAAATTCATTACACTGTTCGTGTGTTCATGGCTTATTTTGAAAAACATTTCTACCTTATTCCTTAGCTTTCTTCCTCACCTAGGCCTGCCATATCAAGAATGCTAATGCTGTGTCCTATTTTAATTGTATTTGCCTGTTGTATTTGGTGCAGTTTAAAAAGCTAAAGCAATTTTTGTCATCCTGCAGATTAGCAAACACTCGTTTACTTGTTCATCCATGCAGTCTTGAGTTGCTTTAATATGAGGAGATGAGTAACGTCACCCTGTGTCATTTTTCCTGCATGGTCTTTCCATCTTCTCAGTGAAACTCATCTGTCAGTATTCAGTGCATGGAAACACTTCCTGCTGTGTCATTGTGAAAGGCTAAGATGGATAGCACTCTGGGAGGGATTTTTCCCCTTTGTGAAAATCTAGCATGTTGTCTTTCATGGGACTTCTACCAGCAGCTCTGAAGTGCCAAAGCTGAGAAATCTAATTGGAATAAATGGGCATTTGCCATGGATTCATCTTAAACACAAACTTTTTACTTAATTCAGTGAGCCCTGATTTTATTTGCATCTTCCTTGGAAAGCAGTGACTTACATGTCCTGTTATAGAGCTCAGGAATGCACTGAACAGTAGGAGTGTCACCTCTCCTTGCTGCCTCCAGGTAACTGGCGATTGCATCAAAAGAAGATCATTAATGCTATGCTTTTGTGGCCTTCTCTTTGCTTGCCCCAGCCAGAGGAATGTGAGAGCTTTTGTCAGACTCAGCATCATCAGTGCTGGAAGCACCCAGTTGCTCCTGGATGTGGAGAGGTCAGCATGCTGCCTCCAACAGGCCACTCCAGGTGCCAACCATCCAGATCTGTACCTGTGTCGTCGTATTTCTCAGTTGTCTGTCTGGTTTTAAAGAACGTGCAGCACAGCAACCCTATGTAAAAAGGGTCTTGGTTTTGCCTTTTTTTCCCTAGCTGTCTTCTGCTGCTGTCAGCAAAGGGAGTTTTCCCTGCTTTTTCCATGGCTAGATCAGTAGCAAAGCTTGTAGCTGTTGTTTTGATACTTTAATGATGAATTATTTTGCATAGGGGTGTGTGTGAGAGTTTGGTTCTGGCCCAGGTTTTAGAAAGCATGGGTTTTAACTATAGCTGCCAAAGTTTAGCAGCTCTTGCTGTCACTGACTAGATTTCTATTCCATCTGTCTTCAGGTAGCTGTATATGCTGTTATGATGTTGTTTATAGACATTGTGTTTTTATTCTGAGGGAGGGGGATTGTAGATTTGTAAGAATATTCAGGGGAAAGTTTAGGAGAGTTGGAATTTGTGTATAACATACTGCAGTAAAACATGACTCTGGACAATTCATGATGTGCTTATGGCTGTAGTCTTTGTAGTTTGTAGTTCTTATGGTCTTTAGTTTTTAATAGATCATCCTTACAGTTGCGGCTTCTAGTTCTGCTCAAATCATGTTATTCTGATTCCTCACCACAGTAATACTAGCACACTAGCGAAAATCCTCCAGAAGATACTAAGGACAGTATTGCTAGCCTCGTTTCACCTGGGATAATGCTGTATTTTCATGAACTGCACCCTCAGATAAATCACAGAGTCAGTGCTGGCACCAGTGATGTGTGAGGCCAGAAGCTATTGGGGAAGAGGGATTTTGGGGCAGACTTTTGCTTGTGTTGCTTGCATGCTGCTGTGACAGCTATTGAATCTTTTTTCTTTTTTTTTTTTTTTAAAGACTTCTCTTGGTAGTAAAGAAAATAAGGTTTTTATTTCAGGATTGTTTCTGTGCAGATGGATTTATAATGTTCATGGTGTTATGGAGTCTGAAGCTGCCTCTTAAGGTTTTTTCTCTTAGGATTTTAATTGCCCTACATAGCCTCAGTTCCTTAGGAAACAAGGCTTAAAAAAAAAAAAAATCTCTTAATTGCTTGCAGTATTTGGAGGTTGTTCTAATGAGTCTTCTGGGATGAACGTTTTCCTTGAATTACTTGAGGACTGTCTTGTCTTGCCAAGTGAGAGCACTAATCTAATTCCATTAGAAATTCCATTGAAGAGCTTTTATAGCCTTTCATAATTGTATGCAGTTTTTTGACTCCTTAAATAGCAAGCAGTTTAGGGTTTTTGTAGAATAATCTGAATTTCCCAAACCTTTAGGAAAGAACCAGCAGCACCTGACAAAATGCTGGTGCCTGGGCCAGATTCTGGAGAGGACATTAATGTATCTTCTGAAAACAGGTAAGTCATTGAAAGATAAAGTTGTCAGCAAGAGGTCTGCCTGTAAGTAACAATCGTTAAGTAAGAAACAAATACAGATATGTCTGCAGAAGATCTTTAGGCATCCCTTTGGAAATACAGTAAGTTGAATTTCCCCGCAAATTATGCCTCTGCATCAAAAACTGTCGTTGCCCAGCGTAGCCTCTTTAGTTCTGGAGCCACCAAGAACCAGCAACAACTTGAAATTGTAAAGTTCTTTTTCACCAAGAGTGATTTCATCCTCGCTGGGTTTTTTTTTTGCTTGTGGGTGGTTGTTTTTTGGTTTGGTGTTTGGTTGTTTTTTGTGTTTTGTTTGCTTTTGGTTTTTTTTTTTTTTACATCCAAAACTACAAAGTGGCTTGTGAAGCATGTTCTCAAAGTGGGAAGGGGTTACCCTTCTTCCGTATCACCTCAGGTTTTATCAAACACTATAAACCAATCTGCCACACAGACCAGGAGCCCTGTGCTTTCCTTTCTGAGCTACCCTGTGGGGTGCTAAATACAGAAGCTGGCAGATTTGGGATTTTTCATCTCTGCTGAAGTTCAGAGTAATTTTGTCCACGGACTGATAATGCCTTCAGACAGTTAAAAAGTCCCAGAGCTCACCGCCTGTGTATCATTTCAGATTTGATCCTTCTGAAGACTCAAAATAATGTCATGGTCAGCTGTACTTTTATCCTCCTGGCTTTTTATTTCTGTGCTTATACATAATAAGGGCATAATTACATTTAGATTTAAGTCTACCTTGAAAATCCATTTTTCTGTGTAGCTGAAGAAATGCATTTGAAACTAAATAGTGTCTGCAAATTTGGATTCTTCTTGATCTCTTGTCATTGATCACCTTGAAGTTAGTTTTCTTCTATTAATGTCATTTCATATGTCAGAAGATTACTCTGTTTGAAATGTTATTTGATGCATCTGAATGAAAAGTGCGATATAAATGCTAAAATGTCGCAAGTGTGTTGTATCCTCTAAGCAGACAGTAGCTCAAAATAAAATTAAAACTTGAAGGTTTTGGAAAAACGTATTATCTGTATTTCTTCTTTTAAAGAATTAATTTAACTGATCTTACAGTAACTTCTTTTGTTTCTCTGTCATACCTGCTCTTTTTTTGTTATCTTTTTTATATCAAAGGCATTTGAGTATACATTTGAGTACTTAGCTTGCTTAGTTCCTGCAGTGATTCTTCCTGTTCAGAAGAGATCAGGTCTTTTCCCTTGTCACTTATCCAGAACCATCCCAAACTTCACAGAAAGAGCAGCTGGCCAGCCAGTGCAGGCTGCTTTACAGATCGGCATCTTCAATGCAGGTCAAGACCTTTGCTTATTGATACAACTGAGTAATGTGAACTATTGCCCTTCACTTGAGACGCTAGCTAACATCTGTGTTGGAAGTGAATGAAGCATCTGCAGAAGGATTCTAATAACTTATTTTTTTCCTTACCTCCAAACTGCTTAGACTCTGCTTTTTTGGTTTTTGTCTTTGGCTTTATGTAAAACTCAAGGACAGAGTGGCTTAGTTCTTTGAGACTTAGGCTGCAGAGCCCAAGAGCAGAGGTACCGTGACCACTGTAGGGAATGCATCATTTAGTGCATTAACTTTTCTTGCTTGAAGCATTTGGGTTGGTTCACCTCTTCGTAAATGGAGACTGAATGACCTGCAAGAACATTTCTTCCAGCTTTGAGTTAATTGTGTTTGTGTGGCTGGAAGCAAAACCTTTCCTGTGGGTGTTCTTCACTGGGTTTTCTGCTTGCCAGATTTAGTTGTTAGCAGTTAAATATTGTGAAGTAAATCTGTCTGAGAATTAGAAATATTATCCACTGATCTGTAGTGACTGCTGGCAAATTTGGGTGCAAAACAGTTTGTTTGGATAGTATTCGCCAAAATTGTCCAAGATTCTGAAAAAGACATTTCAATATAAAACATTTATACTACATAAAATACAATAAATAAAATTTCATGGTCCATAGATGCTGCATCTTGTCGCTGTACATTTCAGAGGAGACATTTTGTGGTAAAAGGCACTAGAAATAGCTTTAAACAAGCATTTTATTTTCCAGATAATTATGAATTATGTGAAATAGTGGTGTGCCTTAGATGGGTAGTGTTCCGTGAGGAAACTGAAAACAGTTGAAATGGTTTTATTTTGCAAAGTAGTCAAAAGCATATGGGTTGGTCAGAAGTCCAGCTCTGTATTACCCAAGTTTATATCCTGTTTTTATCTGAACGCTTGTTTCTTTATTGGATTGCGTCCGGGCAGTGCACTTCAAAGGTTTTTAATGGCAAACTGTTTTTTCTAAAGCCTTCCCCAAGGAATTTTTTAAAAATAATGCTCATTTAATTTATTAATGCATTATTTTTAGCCCAATTCTCTTTGTCAAACTCATCATCCTTGCTAGCAGTTGTCCATCACAGCCATATTTTGTTAAACTTTTCCAGTTTCTCAAACGTATCCCTAGGGAATTTTGTATGCAAATGGTGCTAATGATACTTGAAGAAATCTGATCGTTACTATTTTCATTTTAAGCTCAGATGCCTAAAGTTTAGTGACGGCTCAAGACAGCTGGAAAATTAACCTTAGAACAGTGAAATTATTTTGAAAACATTTACTTGAAGTTCATTTCAGGTGGTCTTTAAAAAAAAATGTATCATTATTAATGTGTTTGAGCTGGTGCTAGAGGAGCAACCATGCATGGGGTCAGTTGTGCTAAATGCTTGTAAGTGATGAGGAGCAATTTCTCAGCTGCACCCTGCCTGTTTAACTGCAGGGGGACGTAGTGGGGAGAAGTGAAGGAGCACGCAAAAGTGACTTGTGTTGTCACATTACACAGTCCAGAGGGAAAACCTTTGCTTTGCCTGTTTCTTGAATGCAGCATGCTGAAATCTGACTGGGTTTTCTTTGCACTGCTCCCCTGAGGCTTCAAGTCACAGGGAGGAGAAGAAATGTTCCTCTGAGTCAAAGCTTCCCCAGAGCTAGCAGTACTCTTCCCCCACTGAAGCAACTGGAAGAGTTGCCATGGGGAAGCAGTAGGTCTAACTAGACATCACAACTTTTTGTTTGATGTGGGAGGCTCAGTCCCTTCTACCAGATATTACTGAAGAGCCTTCTCACTAAGTTATCTTTTATACTTCATTGTAATAACCTTGACAGTTCTGTTGGGTGGAAATGCTTTTGATCGAACTGGAAATTTTTGAGTTTGCAGCTTGGCTGAAGAGGCAGCCATGTTTCTTGGTAGCTCCTCTATTCTGTGTTGCACTTGCTGCTTTTTCACTAAGTAGCATTTCCTGCGTACATGGTCCTTGTGAAGCCCACTAGGTGTTGTGGAAACGTCTGGCTAGGTACTCATGTTTAGGAGAAAGCATTTACAATGACCCTTTGTCCAGTCTGGAAATCATCACTATAGCATGTGTGTTTGCAGGTGGAGAGCTCTGTGAGTTCAGAGTCTACAACTATTGCCTCTTTCAGTACTGTGCACGCTTCTTCCTACTTGTGGGACATAAGTGGGGATTTAAAAGGTCAGTACAGTTTTCTGGTCCTCCCTCCCCCCAGCTTTACAAGCTTACCTATGCAGGTCAGAATACATTAGAGTCGGTCTTCCAAGATGTGTCTGTCTTGTCCTCCACTTAGTTGAATGCCAGGCTCTGTCCTGTAGTCCCTCACTGAAAACATCCAACTGTTACATGCTTTGAATTTTTACTAAATTATTTTTAAGGGGTTAAAAAATGGGCACATTCTTGTATCATTTTCAAAGTTTGTTCCCTAAATCCTGGCCAGTAACATAATGATATAACAAACTGAAAGCTGAAAATGTTTTAATAATAAACCCCTGCTTTCATCTGTCAAGGCAACTGAATGGTGAATGTAGACTATCAAAGCATTATTTGACAGCATCTTCAGAATATTGGGAAAGCATCTTTATCAATTATTGGCAGGGTAGAAGGATCAGATTGGAGTTTGACACTTAGTAGTAGCTTGGAAAACACAAGTCAGTCATACCATGCATCTAAATGTGCAAAGTGCTGGGTGCCCTCAGTTTCTCCTTCAATTAAAAAAGAATTGAGACTGTTCAGGGTTTTTCAGGATGGGTCTTTAGTTTTGCATTGATCTTGTAGCAGTCGTTCCACAAAATAGCATTAGCTAACTGTCCTTCCTCCGCTTCAGCATGGCACATGAAAATGTATTAACTATTCCTGACAGACCCAGGGGTGTAATGAAGTGCGAATACAGATTATCTGCTGTTCATTCCTGTCTCCTGTATGCAAGAACAAAGGCTGATCACATTATGGAGAGGGATCGCAAGCTGTTAGTGACATGCTGGGTTAACATACCCTAATGTAATCCTGCATAAATGAATGGAGATAAAAACAAAATGTAACTTTGCTGTTACTGGAAGGATGTAATATAATATCCAGCTCCAATGTGATGTAGGTAGTCTGGTATTTTGCTAATTGTGCAGACAGTTACAAGATCTGGCATGTCACATTGCCAGCCTATTTTCTGCTGCATGCTTGTCAGTAACCTCAAATTCATGACTGACAGCTCTGTGCTCTGCTTGCTTGAATTTCTGCCTCCGATTTATTTTGTGATTTATTGAGACAGAGTAGCTTCCTGCTCTAAAATGACTTGAGGAGACACAGATGCGGGCACACCTGTCACACAGAAGCAACGCAGGAGAATTTTGGTATGAACACATCAAAAAATGGAGTCGAGAAACATCTTCCACCTTGTGTAGAGTACCTGGTGGTGCTGGCTGTTTCTTTCACTAAGGCAGTGATTCCTTAGTCACACTTTTCTGCATCCAGAGAGTGAGCCTCTGCCAGCGCTTCTGGGTATGGTGGCTGATGGCTTACTTGACACAGCATGACGGGATAATGACTGATAGCATCTTGCTTGTTTGTGTTCTTAGCTTCAAAACCAAGTTTGCATACACATCAGTCAGGGGAGGATAGCATACTGAATATTTGTCAAAATAGTCTGAAATTTCATTTGGTGACCTGTTGAACGTGGCATAAGTGGTATATCAGCAATAAACAAATTTTTCTGGAATCTCTTTCCAGCACCGTGCCGGTGCTGACTTCAAATATTACCTTGTTTAGTCTCAAGTTCATTTTGGCAAAGTAAATGGAGAGAAGTGGGTTGGTTACAGCTGCCAAATGAAGTGTTGTCAGGGAGTGGGTCTTTTCTATGGATTCCAGCCCTCTGTTGGCAGACTTAGGAGGAAACTGTCTGAAAACTTCAGCCTGTCGTCATGTACTGACTACCTTGTCAGTAGTGTGAATATTCAGTAACAAAATCTATAAAGCCAAAAATTTTTTTTCTGGTGTCTTGAAAGAGCTTTATTTCAATAGTAAAACATTCACCATGTAACCTGCAAATTACTTTCCATGTAATATATTTTATTACTCAGCAGAAGCTACAAGTAAGTTACTACTTTTGAGCCATGGCCTTCTGCTGAGTGCATGGATTGACCATAGGTACCATTCTTATACATATGGTTGTGTGGCCAGCCCTGTCCATTGGAGTCAGCAGTTGTTAATGTTGACGTTAATTTCAGCAGATTTTGTACTGGGGTTTAGCACTGGAAAAAAATAACGCTTTCTTAACAATTTAACAGCCATGTCTGTCCAGAGCCCTTTAATCAAGCACCCCACTGGATTTTCTCATCTGAGGATATCGTAAGGATGCTGGTTATTAAATGACGACTTCTCTGATTAAGTAGTACTCTCCACTATGTCAGTTTATGGTAAGGCACTCTAATTTTGTGCTTAGATTACAGATACTTATCCTGGAGGGTTGGGCAGTTGCTCTTACTGTGTTTTATTTGGCTATGACAACAAAAGCAACTTTGGGTGGTGCTGGTGGCCAAAAGAACCTGATGGGGTACATACCAGCAGTGAAATCTATCGGGGCAAGTTACCTAACAATTGCTGTAGCTGTAGGTAGCTGGGTTTCTTGCATTACTGCAGTGAAGCACTGATCTAACACTGCTGGGGTATTAGCATATCACTCAACTAAAAATAAGTCCTTTATAACTTCCAAAGTACTTACAGTGCTTGTTGTAGAAAACAACAGCTGCTTTTGATTCTTTAGTATCATTGAACATATGAACCTGTGAGCTGCACTCCCTCTTGAAAAATAAATAGGAATTACATTTAATAGGAGGAAGAGGCAGTAAACCAGGTTTGGACATATTTTGAATATTCTGTTTATTTCATATTGTCTGAAAATTCGCAGATGTCCATCTGCAAAGCTTAAATAGGTAAATAACCCTGAAAGATTTAACAAACAACAACAAAGATGATCCTTTGGTTTAAGACTCTTATTTGCTTCATTAGAAGTGAAAATTAATGTTTCATCACTGTAAATTTGTTATTTTCTCCACTGGCTGCAGTCAAGCCAAGCTTTTCACCTTGTCTTGATTTTTCTTATAATGATTAGTAGTAATTGTAAGTGATTTCATTTTGATATCTTTAATAAGAAACTGAAGAAATGGATTTAAAGAAAAATAGGGGGTTTTTTTACTTTCAGTAACATGAAGCTGGTTAATGTTGGTTTACAGTAGAATTTGTAGATAAGTTTGACACTTATTTTTGTGTGAATAGAATAGGATCTGATGTCTACGAATTTAGTTTGATTATCCAGCATTGCAACGTTGAGCATAGTTTCTTGTAGATGGGACTTAAAGTTATATAAATTGCTGGAGCCCTGAAGCAGATAAGGACATGTTATCATGGTAAGAGGACACAGTTACCTCCTCTCACTGCCAAAGTAGCAAGGGCCATAGATACTCAGGTATTTTCAGTTCACTCTAAGTCAATTTGGGTCAATTAAGTTAAATTTGAGATCTAATGCCTAGCTCTTATTTAGGGCATTTCATCAGTGGAAACAAAGCACGCCAATGGAGACCTCATCGTGGTTTTTGCTACTTTTCCCTCTCTACATCACTACGTTCCCACCAGCAATGGTTCACCCCAGACAAGATAGTAAAGCAATGGGAGTCTGGGCATTCATTTGGATCCTCTTAGTCCTGCATTAATACCTGGGCATTTAAATTGCATTTTGTTTCTTATCCTTCCCTTAATTTTGACTTGAATGTGTCTCAGTCTTGCTGTAATGTTCCCACACAGACAACCTTTCTCACTTATTTTATCTCTGCTCTGACAAGTTCAGTTTTGAAGGAATAAAGACAGATGACTTTTCTCTGCTGGGTTGCCCTTCTTACTTGTAGGTGCCAAAGGTTCCCGTTATATAGAAAAGCTAAAACGCACAAAGGAAGAAGCAACCAATTTTGTAATCTAAGTTTGACATTCTGCTTTTTTATCTGCCTGGAAAATAAACCCCTTTTCTGGTTTTCAGAACTGAGGTTGGACTGTGGTTTAAATCAGCACTGTGCTGCACTGACTGCAATCAAACTGACTGAGACTCTTGTCCTAGGGGTTTTCTTTCTTATGTCTTAGAAACTTCAACCCTACAATCAGCCCATGTTTGTGATAAACAGAGTAGAGAATGTTTGGCAAGGAAATCGGTGCAAGTCTTAAGATTGAGTCCCTAACAGTAAGTAACTCTTGTGTCTGAATTGCTTCAGATAGCCGTTCTCCTTTGAGGAGCCCCTCTTTGGCACTGCCTAACACTGACAGAAAGAGGCTTCGCCTGGGTTTTTGAAACCGTTCTCCTTATGCTGCTGGGAGAAGAGTTGCTCTTAATGGCTTGGCAGTGGCTCCACACCATTCACTCATCCTTATGATGAGTGGTTACCCATTGGTGATATAATTACTACATTCTACAGGCAGTCCCAGCTATAATTCCTTGGCTGAAAGGAAATTCTGTCTCATGTGTGGTTAAAATCTGTGGCTATCTTTTTAAAAATAAGAATAAAGGCTGCCATCAGGAGGATAATTTCCTGAACAAGGCAGTACAGTACAGAAAGCTACTAAAATAGGTGAAAAGGAAAGTTTTTGCCTTAATCATTAGAAGTAATCAATTTAACATGATTAATGTAAATTATTGTAAGTGGGGAGAGATACAGAACTGCAGGGCACTTCAGGTTTAAAGTAATATTTTGATTAAAGTTTCCTAGTCTGTAAAACTAATTCAGTAGGGGAAGGAGGGGACTTCATCCATATAGTATAAGCTAAACAATCTGGTCTTGAACATATTGGAATATGAGATAATAGTAATTAGGTGTAGAACAAAAGAGTTTCTCTGGAGCTGAGTGTAAAGGAATTACTGAGTTGACAAGCCCGACACTTTCCTCCTCTGTTCCTTAAGACTAAAAATTATACTTTTAACAAAATGTTCTTATGTTTGGTGCATCACTGTGGTATGGACAGATACGTCAACCTCAGTGCTGCTGTTGTTCTTGAAGGATTTCTGTTTTCTATCCTTTCACTTCTCTGATAAAAGTTGGATATTATTTTGGAGCCTGTCAGTCTAATATTCTTGTAACAGCAGCAGAATAATTTGAAGAAATATAAAATGATGGATAATGATGAAATTGAGTAAGGAGACACTGGAAAACTTTGCTAGGCAGCTGGCAAGTTGCATGAAAATAAGCTTGTGTTTTTAATGTAACTGCAAGTTAAAGGTCTTGATAGAAACATTGATTTGTTCTTTCTTGCTTATGCCCAGCGTAACCATTGATTCTGAATCACATTAGGAGGGCTGTTTGTTCTGTAACTGTAGGTTTTCCAGCACTTTATCCTTGAGACATTTTCAGAAGGTATTTCACAGAATCACAAAGTTGCTGAGGTTGGCAGGGACCTCTGGAGATCGTCTAGTCCAGCCCCTGTGCTCATGGTAGAGCCAGCTGGAGCAAGTTGCCCAGGACCGTGTACAGTCATATTTTGAGTATTTCCAAGGGCGGAGACTCTGCAGCCTCTCTGGGCAACCTGTTCCTGTGTTCTACCACCCTTAAAGTAAAACAACTCTTTCTAATGTTTAAAAGAAATTTCCTGTTTTTCAATTTGTTCCCATTGCCTCTCACCCTGTCACTGTGCACCACTAAGAAGAGTCTGGCTCTGTCTTCTTTGCAGCCTCCCATCAGGTATTCATACCCATTGCAGTCCCCCCAGGCCTTCTTTTATCCAGACTGAATAGTCCTGGTCAGTCTCTCAGTCTCTCCTATGACAGATGCTCCAATTCATTAATCATCTTTGTGGCCCTTTGCTAGGCTTACTCCAGTAAGTCCCTATCTTTTTGATCCTGGGGAGCCTGGAACTGGGTACAGCACTCCAGATGTGTCTCATCAGGTCTGAGTGGAGTGAAAGGATCACCTCCCTTCACTTGCTGCCAGTACTCTTCATAGTATAGCCCAGGATACTAGTGGTCATCTTTGGTGGTTCATGGTCAGCTTGGTGACCATCAGAACCCCATGGTCCTTCTCTGCAAAGCTGCTTGCTAGCACCCAGCATGTACTGGTGGATGGTGTTATTCACGGGCAAGACTTTGCATTTCCCCTTGTTGAACTTCATGAGGTTATGCTCTGTCCAATTCTCCAGCCTGTCAAGGTCCTTCTGAATGCCAGCATGCCTATCTGGTGTATCAGCCACTCCTCCCAGTTTTATATCATCAGTAAACTCTGCCCCTTCATCCAGGTCATCAATGAAGAGGTTAAACAGTATTGGCCCCAGTATCAACCCCTTGAGTACTCCACTAGGACTTTATGCCACTGATCACAGCCTCCTGAGCCTAGCGCTTCAGCTGGTGCTGTCCACCTCACTGACCATTTATCTAGACTATACTTAATCAAGTTGTCCTGGAGCTTCACTGAAGTGAACCTTCAGCAATTGCTTTGCTTTTTAGCCTTTTTGTGTAAAGGAATAAGGCTTATGCAGTAATGCCATCCATCTGTCCTCATCCCAGCCTCCCCCTCAATCCCTGTAGCTTTTAAACACATACATCAATTTCCGCCAAATTTGACAGAGCAACAGAGTCTTTAAATCCAGTTCCTGTAACTGTCACAAAAACTGTCAGCAGCAGCAAAGAGAGGATGGTCTGTGAGTGAGCCACCAGGAAAGTGCCATGTGAGCTCACCCAGGACCCAGCAGGACGGGTGGGCTGCCATCAGGCCTGTGTGGGCATGCACAGCTCGGAGCAAACCATGTGCTTTGCCTGTCCCTCAGCTGATGGCGAGGAGACCTGGGTGCAACCCAAGAGGGTGAGGGAACTGCAGCTCTTGCTGGGAGAGAGGAGGTGGTAGAGTATCAAGGAAAAGCTGTATTGGAGGGTGTGAGGCAGGGAGGAGTAATGATAGTCTGCAAATCTGTAAGCAGTCAGATTTTGCTGTCTTTGCTTGCTGAATGTGCCTTTTAAAGCCCTTTCTTGATTGTGCTAGATATTCCCTAGCTGTATGGGTAAAAATGTGTGGGTTGCAAATAGACTCTTGCACACTAAGTGAAGCTTTATTCTAGTAAAGGGAACTACCCGCAAGCTATTCAGGCACCACAGGGAGTTCCATTACTTCATACTGATCATGAGATCTGCATATTTTTACTTGCATTTGTCTTTTTTCCTCTTTCGTATTTAGCCACATTTGAAGTAATTAGTTATCTGTATACACTAATTTTTAGGGGATTTTTGCAGAACTCTCATTTTTTCATTTTCAGTACTGCTGGCTTTTACTCCAACAATAGAAAGATGTATGCTATTAAGATTGCTTAAGAAGTAATTGAGGTCAAGGCTTTGAAGCTACTGCTTCTTCATCTTGCATTAGTAATTCTCAAGGTTTTCAGAAAGAGTGGCATTGTAAAACCCGTTGTAAAGTTGTATACTGTATCGTGCTAGCTGCTCTGCTTGCATGCATTCTGCTATCCTTTTCATAATGTCTGAACATCTAATTGGATTACCTCTTACCATTTTTAGTTGTTTTCAATTCATCTGTAAACTGGATTTCTCCTTCTTTACTTTCACTCTTCCACATGATGTTGGAATTATTCTGATGGGAAGTTTGTGATGACATAGTCTGTCTTGGCAAGAAATTATAATGAAAAAGAAAGTTCCCAAGAGTTTGCTGTGGGATCCAGAGCTATGGTATAAAAGAGTTTGAGGTGATACAGCTACTTCTATACCCATAGAAACAGTAAGAAGGTATTGTTTTTAAAACCCATTAGCATAAGAAATGTTTTGCCAAATGTGGTGATTGCTACAGGGATGGAATCCCTTGGTCTTTGCTGGATTTCCTGGTGCTTCATCTCTAGTTGAGGTATGTCAGGAGACTTCAGGACAGGTCTCCAGACAGTTCTTTCTATGGGATGATTCAATTAATCTTTGCAAGAGAAATGCATAAAGACATAGGTAAACTATAACTTGACCTCTTTACTACCTTTCTCTCTTCTTAAATATTTTGTTTCTTCTTGGTGTCTGTTTATTTTACCAGGGATCTCAGCTGGTTGTCCCAGAGCTTGTAACACTGATGCATCATACTTAAATGTATGAGTAATTGCTTTGCGGGGTCATCATTACAAATGGTTTCTAAGACTTGCAGTGTTTGAGGCTGGAGTGCTGACCTCACCGTTCTCAGTGCTACCTTTTGTACTGCAAACACGCAGCAGATTTCTCCACCCAGGACAGCCATCTCCATTCCTTTGACCCATTCTGTGTGCGTTTTCTCCCACTGCTCTTTCAAAGAGACTCAGAAAGAGTGACCAGGATGGACCTTGGGCCTCCAGGAACTCTTCAGGCTTTTGATTTGTGATCTTGGGTCCAAGAATTTAGGATTCAAATTAATCTGTTTTCATCTTCAATTTGTTCAGTGCTGGACTTTGTCAATAACTTGGTTGGTGCAGTTGGCTCAACGAAGGGTAGACAACAGAAAGGCTGTGTAGTACTTGTTAAGAAAGGGATAACGTTAGAGCTGACAAGGGGAGGCATGCCCAGATCTTGCTCTCATTGTGTTTGCCTCAAGCTGGCTTTGTCAGGCCCTCATTTTTTATGTTTGCATTGTAGAATATTTGAGTTAATGTGTTGCTTAAATTAGCGTAGTCTCATCCTTGCTGTGCTGTTTTACTTACTCATGTTTGAGCTTCTCTTGGACTGGGATCTGTCTTTGTGTCTAGTATGAGGTTTTCCGCCTACCTTCATTCCCTTTAAATTGATAGCCCTGCACCAGCCATTGACATCCTGAAATGTCTCTTCCTAATAGGAAGTAGCTGGTTCTGAACATTTTCAAGAACACTGCTTTTTATTTCTAACAGTACAAAACTGTGACGTGGTGAAAGTGTGAGGGTTTTTTTAACCTTCAAGTAAAATAAGAAACCCGCATTTATTTCTGGATACTGAATCGAGTATCTCTTTCCTGATTTCTTCTAAAAGGGGTTACGAAACATTGAAGAATTGTTCTAATTAAATGCACCCACAAAGTGTATCGGAGGAATTGAAGTATATATTCACCTTTGGCCAGACAAGCCTGTCATCTATTGTGTAAGCAAACTTTTTTTCCCATATTTGTAATGAATCCCAAAATACTCTTAAATGATCCAGAACTTGCAGCCTCGCTTTCATGACATACACTGCCACCGCTCAGATGTCGGCTGCTCCACGTACCGATTCGATTTCATGCTGGTGATGGGGATGTACACATGTTTCTGTGACACCTGAAGGTGTCAGCAGGGCAATAACAGACAGTCAATGTGCGCATCAGAGCTAGAGGTCCAGCATCTTCATTGTCCTGAAATTCTCTTCAAGCCACTTGTTTCAGACCACGGGTCTCCAGCCAGTACAAGTGCCTGTGGATGCCACATTTACGATTTAGGAGTCAGTAAGCGGTAGAAGGAGCTTCTCAAGGGAAGAACTTGATCTGCTGCATTAGACTCTAACCTTAGCTTTTCAAGCTTTTACCACACTGGAAAAGAATTTAGCCCCAAAAGCTTTCAAACTTGTCAGTTTTTTGGAAGCTGTTTAATTTTTGTTGTGGGGGTTTTATTACTCTTTGATTACAGCTTAACTGTCTTATTAAGAACAACAGTACCATCCCAGTCCAAAAACATCTTTTCATAAGAATTCTCCCTGTGAGTCATGGCATTTATTTGTCTCCCTATTTATTGCAGTAGATCCTTCACTTCCTCTGCACACCCAACCACCCTGTTTGGTGTTTGTTGTTCTCACTGGAATTGTGGCAGCCACAGTACAATACATATTTGGTTTTCTGCAATATTCCTGCATTTAGAGAACTGCACTGGGATTTTTCTTGGATTACCTCCCCGTTTTCTGTTCCGTGTCCGTGTTACAGCCTTTTTGAAGCCTTTTCCCAGTGAGAATAAAGTACATTAAATGGCATGTGCAAATGAGCAACAGCACAGCTGCTAATTGTGCTAACAGATGTAAATAGGAAACACATTACTTTCCTAATGCTAAAAGTATTTATAGAAACCATTATCCACCTTTCATAACACTTTGATTATGGATGGAGCCTCTTTCAGATTCAGCGAAGTTGATTAAGCTTTTGCAGATGGTTTGACTTGCTGAGGTAATGATAGAAATGTGGAAGAAATGCAGACGTTTTAAAGCTTTTATGCGCTTTAGGCAAATAAGTGGGTTCAAAGGAAAGCTTTTGCTTTGCATTCTTTAGAAGAATGCATGGCTTTAAAATGGAAACATACAGAAGGGTCATTGAATGCAAACAAGGAGTCTGACCTCTTTCAGCTGAGTTTCCCATGTGCCTCACCTGCTGGGTCAGGTTTGTTTGAATATCGTTTGACTTGAGGAGAGTATGACTTGCAAAAACCCTCTCGCCAGACCCAGGCAGCTCCAATTTCCTCTGCTCTTGTAATTTATCCATTAAGATCTTAGATCCTGAGGACATATCCTCTCTTGGGAATGAGTGGCATCCTCGTGGATGGAAGTGTGTTTGCAGCACAGAGGAGGTTAACATCAGTGTAATTGGGATGATTCAGGTAATTTTCTTGAAGGGCTCTCTCTATAACCCTTTCTAACAGTTGTGTCAACAAGACAGCCAGTGTGCCTGGCACCAGCCATGGGCTGACCCCGTAGCGTTGGAGGAGCAGGGAGACAAACGTGTGATATCAGACACCGAGTGACTGAGCAATCTGTGTTCCTTGGTTTAACTCCCAGGAGGTTTTCTTTGTTTTCAGCAACCTGGGTGAAATCATAAATGGCAATAAGCAAATCGGTCACAGTCAAGGCAAATTCCAAGTCATTTGGCACTGTGGCCATACGACCAGAAGACTTGCAAAAGTCTCCACTGTCTGCCTCCAGCCAAGCTGCAACGTAAGCCAAAGGGCAGATTTGGCAACAGCGTTGGGACCTTCATTGCATTTGATCCAGGGAATGATTTTCCTAGGGAAGCTGTTTTACCCTCTTCAGCTGGCTTGGTTCCCTCTCCTTTGCACAAATGGGATTTAGATTTAGTTCTTCTGGGCTACCCCGGAAGCTTTCATACCCCGCCTCCTAATCCATACCCCTTTCCTCTTCCAGTAACTTCAGAGAGTGCTTTTTTCCCTTTATCTTTGCTTCACTGGCATACAACAGAAAGTTTGTAGAAGCACGAGGGAAATGGTTCCTACTTAAAATCTGAGAATCTCAAACAAATGTATGTGCTGCTTCATGTTCAGCATGCTAATGCTTCGCTCTATCTTTGCAGTGCATCTTTGACTTCTCCCCAGAGCGGTGTCCTGGCAGGCAGGTCACAACTTTTCACATCAATTCTGAAACCTGCCTATACATACAGATATTTTTCAGAAAAAGGGCCAAACCCTGATATTTCTCTTCTTCCCCGCAATGCTGCTTTTTTCCAAGGTTTGTTTGGGGTTTTTTTTCTCCCCTGCAGTGAAAATTCCACCATTTTTTCTGCTTAGGACTTAACTACCAAAGAGATCTACTAAAGCATTTTCTCATCATTTTGCAAAATCAGAACTCCTTGATGTCTAGAAACAGTGTTTAATATCTGAAGTAGAGAACATGGGCCTTGAAGATCGATGCAGTTTTGTCTGTATCTGCTAGGCATGGGAGCCTATGGGAGATACCTATGTATAGGTTTTTCACCCCCCACTCTTCTCTTTCTTCATAGAATTAAAATTTAATTACAGGGCTTGGAAAATTCTTTAGACGGTGTAGGGGATGAGCTAAATAAAACAATGACAGGGAAATGATAGCAAGGCGGGAACATGAATTGGAAAAACACCTCATACTTGAGACTTTTGTATTACTCAAAGGTTTCATTCAGCTCCTTTTTAACTGAGAGTAGGTGTGTGGGGGTTGATGGGTGTGAATACTCATTTCCTGCAAGATGGAAAAGAAAGAAAAGGTCGCTTTAAATATAATTCATACGTCTAATGGGTAAATCTACCTGGTTATTATATCTTCCTCCTAAAGCTTTGGCTGGAGCTGAGTAACATCATGTTTCTGGTGCTCAGAAGACCGCTTTACTAAACTGTGCTTTAAGTAAAACTGCAAGTAAGGTCCTGACAAATTGTTTGGAATTTGACCTTGGTGATAAACTTTGGATTAAAATAGTTTTCTGTTAAAATAGTGCTTTTTTATTATTGTGATTTCATTGCTTGCTTTAACACAAAGGATGGAAGAACAGGAGCAATTGAGTATTTTTGTGATTTGGTTTTTTTTTTTTTTGGTCTCCATTTGAATCTTATGGAATTGTAAATCAAAACGATGTGAAGGTGGATCAGAGTTTGTCACAGTATCTGGGTGCTTGTAGTCACGATTGAAGAACAGATGCGGTACACTGCACATTTTCCTGTAGTGACACTGCACATTTTCCTGTAGTGACACTGCACATTTTCCTGTAGTGACACTGCACATTTTCCTGTAGTGACACTGCACATTTTCCTGTAGTGACACTGCACATTTTCCTGTAGTGACAGGCCAGTACAGCCTTCAACCTTGTGAACACAGAGCCCCGAAAGAGGGGGGAATAGTCTCTGGTCTCTAACATACTTGAGGGCAGAAACTGAGGTCAGTATTGTGAGTAGGAAGACGAAAAATTTTGCCAAATACTGCAGAGTGCGAAGTGGTACCACTAATGGCTATATTAAGGATAATGAGCTAAATCTGTTCTGTTTTGGGTTTTTTTAATTGTGTAATTCTTATGTATACATTTGTGTTTGAGGGGGGAAAAAGAAATAAATGCTTGAGATAGTTTCCATTACAACTTTTCCAGACTTCTTTGGTAGCTGTCACAGGGGAACTATTGTGTTTTCTTTGGATAACTGAGAAGATCTTCTCTCTTTTTCCAATTAAAAGCTTAATAATAGGCAAGCAGTTAATCAGCACAACTCAGTGCAATATAAATTGTTGAAAAAATAAAGTCTCTTCTCTTAGAGGTGCCAAATCAGGTCAAACCCCAGTTTTTGAAAAGGTACCTAGTTCTTGAGTGTGTGTTTCAATATGCTTTTACAAATTGTAGACTATGATTCTCTTCTGGGGTTTTGGGGTGGCTGTTTTCCTTTTGTTTCCATAATCATCCATATATCCTCTCCCAAGTGCTCCTCAGAGACACGTAATTTGTGATAAATTACCACTCCGACCAAGTACTGGGGTTGTAGTAACAACTTTTTATAGGCTGCCATATTTTTTTAAATCTTATTTGTGTGGCGTGTTTTTAAGACAAACAGCTCATCATTGAGACTTAAGTGAATTGTTTTAATATATCAATATTACATGATTCAGTATTTTTTTTTCTCCTAAAGCTGATTAGATAAGGATTTCCTTTTTAGTATTTTCTTAATGCAAATCATTGCAAATGTGCTGTCTGGTAAGGACATACAGTACAAATGAAAATCATGAAATTAGTGAAGTTGTTTGAAATCGATGTCTTTGGCCAGAGTTCTTACTAATATATATATATATATATCTGCTTTAAAGTTATTTGTTAAACTTCTTTACATAAAGAAAACTTATTTAGGTACAAAAATACACCCAGGAGAAGTTCAATGGGATGTATGTTTTAACTTTATGGTCTGTGTTGTAACCCAGTTTTCAGTTAATGATATTGTGACATATGGCATGGCTTATATTCCATACTCTTCATCCACTGATGGATTTTGAATTTCCCTTCGATTGATTGTCCCCATATGATTTTCATCAAAATGAAGTGGTGATTTGGCCAGCATTACTCATGAAGCAAATACTTCCCACAGGGCTATTCAAGTATCGCTGTTCTCTCCCTTTCACCTCCCCGCAGCTCAGGGCAAAGCTCCTTTGGGTCTGCCCCAAAATCATATAAACTCTCCTACTTTAGATGGTTTCTTCTCATAAATGGATTTGAGAACTGAGTACCTTCAGAGCTGGGCTTCCACCAGGGTCTTGCTTATCCAGGGTGAGGACTGGGATAGGACAGGGACCCTGAGGTGGAGCAGGGGGGACATGCTGCAGCCCAGTGCCTCAGAGCTATAGGGGTGGCATGTGGGGCAGGGCGGTGAGGCCCTCGGTCCCTACGGAGCTGTGTCCAGGCTCATCTGTACCTCTTAGCATCCGGCTGGAGCTGGGAAACAGCCTCCTGTGCTCTTCTGGAGTATGCTTAGAGTTAACGATGTTTTGTTTTGTTTACATTTTCATTAGTTTCCTGTTCCCAGCTGGTCATCATATACCATTTTTTCCTTTAAAAGGTATGGGTAAGGCATCTGTTGAATCGTATAATCTGATACTTGTGCTGTCCATCCCGTTACTGTGCTGTGTGATGGGGTAGCCATTGCGCTAAGTGGGTACTGGCATTGTCTGAGCTTCAATTTCCCATCCTATGAGGCCAGTGCCTAATTTAGGTCCCTGAATCACATCACTGTTTTGCACAGAGGAGGCCTGTCTCCTGGCTTAGCACCAAGCACAGACGTCTTCAGTTGGGTCTGTGTGTCCTTCCACGCTAAACACAGCAAGGCAGCAGGTACTGCTCCCAGACAGAAACCCAGCCCAAGCCTTGTTCCTCCCCACCACCCTGCACATCTCCAGAGAACCCAAGGGCAGTTTTGTCAGTCTCTTACTCCATCTGTCTTCTGTCTTGAAATCTGTGAAATACTGTGCAGTGAGGTTGGTGAAGGGCAAATGATGGTAGTTTAAAATTGGATTTTCCCCTTGAAAAGCTCCTCCAGGTGGTATTTCCAGCATTCACTGATGGCCTGTCAGGCTGGCTGAGTTGTTTCTGATGGAGTTTCACGCACTATAGTATCAGTGCTTCTGTAGTAAAATGTCACAACAGTCAACCCTCTCCCCCTTCATCAGTCTTTGGCCTGACAGTTCTGATGACATGGGAAACTACTTTAGCATAGAGACAGGCAGCTGTGCCTCTGGCTAAGCTAGCAGTGGGATGTGATCCGGGACCAGAGGGACGTGGCAGGAGCCCCATGGGACAGAGCAGCCACCACCATCAGCTAGATGAGCATTCTGGCAGGAGCATAAGTGGTCATTGACATGAGCTGCTTTGGTGGTGGGGGATTTCCAGCAGCTAACCACCTGACTCTTCTCCCTCTCAGCATCAAGACCATGGGATGTGGTATGCTTTTTCTCATCCTTGTCTGTCTTGGCATCAAAGGATGGTTGGGGCTCAGGGCACTCATGCTGTCTCAGGGCTGCGTACAGTTCCTCAGAGTCACCCACAGAAAGAATCAGAGAAAGAAGCTCCGTTCAAGTGGGTAGGCTTTGGGTTTTTGTTTTGGTTTTTTTTTTTTTAAAGTAGGCGTTTTGCACAACATGCCTTCTAGCCCATCTTTCTCGTAGTCCCAACACGTGGCATCTGTCCTTAAGGGGAAGTTAAGAAAGGGTAAAAAGCACTGCTTTGCATTGCAGAGAGTAGCAGGGCAGGTATGTGCTGCATGGCAGTGGGTGCTTCCACAACACAGCATTCACGTGTCTGGTGAACAATGCGTCTCTAGCTCCACTCCCCATGAAATGAGTCCTTCTTCTTTCCCTGAGCATTCCTAGCAGTATTTTGTATGCGCCTCTTTATAATGCAGAATATGTGCTGCTCTGATTAGTTTTTTTAACTTCTCATTATTCAGTATTGCACATAAACAGATGTGCACATAGAAAAGTGCCCCCTGTTAATCAGGAACTGTTAAGCCATATGGCATGTGAAGATGGCATATTACAGCTATAGGATGAGAACCTCCTGTTCGGCAGTGAGGTCCACATGCTGTGAGCACCGTGTTAATATATTCTTGCCAATGCTGTCAGTTCCTTCATCTGGCAAGTCAGCCTAAGTGACAGCGTGGATTTCTAGAGCCTTCCTTCTTCGCTGAGGTCTTGCTTCTGTTAAGTCACTGCTGAGAGTGCGTCTTCCCATTTGAAAACCTCATAAAGGTGTGGGTGAAAAAGCAGAGGATGCTCTGAGTTGTCTGTACTGCACTGCTCTTAAATATTTTAGATACAGCAAAGATGCAGTTGGCCCTATTGCGTGTCCAGTAGTATTGGGCCTTGTGCCCAATTTTAGTGACCTGTCTTGGAGAAACGCAAGAGTAGGAGATAACACACAAACAAGCCCTTGGTTAATTCATTTGGTTTCCACTACACTGGGGATTGTAACTAAGATTGTTAGCGACCCGGGATAGTTGCAAAACAAGGAAGAAACTACTAGGAAGTGTTGCTGTTTTGGTTATTCTAAAAGATCGATGGTATTGCCAAGGTGGGTCTTTTTGCCTTCTTGTAGCTAGCAGCCTTTTATTTAGCTCTATAACCCAGTAACGTGAGTTCAAAAGGCTTCATTTATCAGGTAGAGTGTTGTGACTGATGTGTTCTGATGTTGTGACTGCCCAAGAACAGGCTGAGGGCGAGTGTTGCTGCTGCAAGCGATCAGTCTGTAATACTGAGAATGAGCATCATAACCAGTAAATTAGAGGTTTCCAGCATCATTTGCCATTATGAGTAATTTTGTAGTTTGCATCTATGTAGTTCACAATGTATCAGCACTGAAAACAAATCAAAAGGTTACTTTTGTTTGTGTGATATTTTAACAAACTCAAGGTACCTAGAGATTCTTCTTGCCTGAGGCAGCCTGATATCTGGGAACCACTCTAATAGACGTGTT
Organism: Aquila chrysaetos chrysaetos; assembly: GCF_900496995.4. NCBI lineage: Eukaryota > Metazoa > Chordata > Aves > Accipitriformes > Accipitridae > Aquila > Aquila chrysaetos. The sequence goes on along the minus strand of NC_044009.1, from coordinate 13,177,838 downwards.
GTTGATAAGTAGTTACTCAAAACCACATTAACATGATACTTGGCTATTGTAGCTGTCGTCAAAGGATTGAAGTTGCCTGGTATCTGAAATCTTACTTAAAATGAAGGCAGCATTAGCTCTGTAGCATTAGTTTCTTAGCACACTTAATGTATGGTTGTACAAGCATGGAAACAGGTATGCTTGCAGCAGAGTTAAAAGTCACTACACAGAATATTGCCTTTAGTAGATGCCATATTGTGCCAAAATAGCTGCTCCTTTCTCTTAACAGTGCAGACAGGCCATCTCATAGGCCTCTAAGGAGGAAGGGGATTTCTGCAGCCCTAAACAGTTGGTTTTTGTCCTCGCAGGGTTCCTCTCTACAGCTGAGCTCCTACTGCCCGACGCCGAGGTGTCAAGCATCTTACAGTGATTTCGTGTAATGGATGCTTGTAATTTATGCTCTTTGCTTTCATTTCTTCCGAAGCATAGATCTGTACCTCTCTTGAGAAGAGCTGTTAGTGATGAGTGTTTTCTTTAAAGTGCATTTATACCTTTGTTTCCACACCTATGATATTTTTGGCCTTAAAATGTGTTTCAGACTTCTTTGAGATTCAGAGCACTTCGCATATAGTTCATGGACATCTCTGTGATGCGCTTTATCAGTTGGAAAACGAAATCATGGGCAGCACTGCTGATGGATCGTAGTTCTTCTCTGATCCTTTGGTTTGGGACTTTAACCATGAGATAACCTTTATCCTTTTGATGATAGAAAAACTCACTGGCAGAAAACCAAGTCTCCGTAAAGGGAGCTGATCAGGAAGTGTTGAAGCGTGGTGTTGGGGCCAAGGAAAAATTGATGCATTCCAAGGCTAGCTGTAGCAAAAAGGCTATATTACTGCTTTATTTTGGTGTGATGTGATGTCTAGCAAAAGTTTTAGTGGCAGTGTATAGCTAAATGCTGATCAAGATATGGGGGGAAATCCAAATATTTTTTTTTAAAAAGGGGGACACACAGCTGATGTAGTCAAGCTAGAAGCAGGCAAAGTTAGCTTGGGGAGGGGACATTTTAGCTTTGATGATTTCTGTTTCTAAGTATCTTACCATATATTACAAATTTCAGAATGGGTTACTCCATGCCCCTGCAAGGGAAAACAGCGCTCTCCCCATTTTTAAAACAAGCTTCACAATTAAGTGACTACTTGCTACTTTTCATACCTTCTTAGCAGTGCTAATAGAAAGTCATGGTGCATATTGCAGTGCTCAGCTTTTGTCTACTGCTAACAAAAAAGTAAAAAAGAACCGATATTGAAGTCCTTGAACAATGAATGGCCATTATTTTCATGGGGCATTAAAGTCATGAACTGCTGCTCTGTCTGCAAACATTTCATTTAGCTCTGAGTGGACTGTACCAGAACGCTCAGTGTGTGTTCGAGGGGCATCTTTTTATCTATTGGCAAACCTGGAGCTGACAAGGTACATTGTTTAAAGCAGGACCCCATGCCCTTCCTAGTAAAAGCAGAGCCTTGACGGGGTGGGCAGAGGATTTGGGTGCTTCCGTAGCCCCTGCTCTCCAGGCAGCTCTGCTGCACCGGGACACTGCGTTCAAAACCTCTTCATCTGTTGTGTATGTCGGTTTCTTATATTCTAGCCAGCATGCAAAATTGGGAGCTAGAAATCAAGCAAGAAGCACTTTGCTGTGAACCCCCCACTTGAATCTGGAGCACAGGCCACCTGGTGTGTTTGTGTTGAACATACTTAATAACAGGCTGTAAGTGCGCGAGGCAAGGTTCAGACTCAGACTGACATTACAGGAATGTAGCATCTGTCTGACATCCCGGCTTGGACAAATATCAAATGAGGAAAGTATGTCAGAATTTCTCTTGCTCAGCATCTCCATGCTTTATAAAGATAAACTACCAGAAATGTGTGCTTTTCCGTAGATGCAGAGGTTATAGAATAGTCCCATAGGTTTTCTGTGGAAGGCTACAGGTGTAAGCGTATTCCCTCTGAACCACTTTAACAAACGAGTGACTTGGGCGATGAATTTTTAATCCTCTAGGTGATAATAAATGACAAAAAAAAAAAAAAGAGGCAGTGATTGCTTATGTGCTTAGTTATGTCCTAGCTGCAATATCGTGCAGTTACCAGGGGGAGGCCAGAATGAGTATTTGGGACAGAGCTGCCTTAGGTTACACAGCTTTTGTAACAGTTCCTGCTGTAGCCTTGCCTCTTTTATCCAGTAAGGACAGCTTCCCTTCCTTCTCTAAAACCATGGCCAGATCTTTGCTGTGCCGGTAGCTGGGACCCGGCCTCTCGGCACTGGCGACCTGTCAGATGCAGTCTGTTTGTGTCTACGTTGATAGCTGCCGATGGCAAACTGTTCAGTTCAGTCCCCAGAGGAGATCCCCGGCGGAGCACGGACATCTGCCTGCAAGGACTCAAGCGATCGCCTCAGTTCTCATACACTGCATTGGAAATGTGTTCTGGGTCTTGGGGAGAGCGGCGGGCCTTTCACTTGATGGAAATTTGACCCTACCAGTGCTAATGTGGGAATCCACCACCACTGTAGTCCTACATGAGTCCCTCTCTGACATGCCTGGGGTAATTCTGACTGTGCTTTCCTCTAGGAGGACTTTCGGAATAAAGTTGAAGATTACATTAAGCGCTATGCGAGATGATGAAGGGAGATGGATGGCAGGACCATGGCTTCCACACTAGAGTTGTCCTTAACTTCAACAACAACAACAACAACAACAACAAAACCAGCCCGGATTGTACTAGTCCTGTGTCCATGTTGTACTGAAGAAGAAAACTAACTTCATAACTTGTCCATGTTAAAAGGAGAGTTCAGCATAAATACAGCAAGAAATTGTGTATGTTGGTTGAAAAAGTTGTTTGCTTACTTTTAAAAATGTTTACTCTTCTGAACTGTACTGTATATCCTGTTGATGAGATATGCTTGAGAAGTTAAAAGAAATCACTATTGAAATTGTAATTACACTTCTTTTTTTAACTCTTGCCTAGTTTGGAGGGGGGAAGGAAAAAAAAACAACCAACCCAAACAGAAAAGGTGGCGTGTTCTTGGAGCAGTTCAAGTTGGCAATAAAATGGTCTCCCGTGAACCCAATCACAATACTGTTGCCTTTGATGAGCAGAAACAATACAAACTTTTTCCAAGAGTCATTCAGCTAAGGCTTAGAGCTTGCCAGAATGCAAATGCTAAATTAAATTCTACTTCTGGTATTGAAATTCTTGATTATATTTAATGTAAGTATGTTTTTGTCACGTTTGGAATTTTTACGTTGTTATTTTCAGCTCCTGTTTGGGCTACAGTATTTTTTTGTTTCTATTTGTTGTGTGAAGTAGTTAAAAGAAACAGGCTAATCCGTAACTTAAGTAAATGTGTAGTATTAGTAAAATTATATATATATATTATATATATTATATATTTCTGTGAAAATTTAATGAAAGGGAGATTTTTTTAAAGAAATTTGCCTTTGGCTTTCCGATCTGGATGTGGTGAGGGATCATCAGATGCTGTTCAATCTGATGAAAGTAAATTCAAGCACTGTTACCTGGAGAACACCTAATTGTGTTCATCAAACTTCTGCACTGAAAGTGAATGACTAATAACGCAGGTGAGAATGATAACACACTGCACCCTCTTAAAAACTCATGTGCGCCTGGCTTTTTTGGTAATTTGAAAGGATATGATGCTATAATTGCCTTTTCTGTAAGTAGCTGTATATCAAATACATAGTATGTGCAAGCAGAGATCCTTCAGAAGACAGTAGCATGTACCTCAGGAATCACTTCAGAGTAAATGCTGTGAGAAATCTGCTGCCTGTTGTGTGCCAGAGCTCCCCACTGCTCACCCGCTGAGCCGGGGCATTGGCGTAGCCTCAGAGACCGAAACGTTTGCATTTGGCTTGTGGGGTAATGCAGAGGAGGTGCCATGGAACTGATTCAAGCTTTTATAAATAGATAAACCATAGAAATAAATGTTCGTGTGGTTTCATACGGAGCCAAGTGTCTGTATAACGCTCGGGCGTTGACTGTTGGTTTTCTATCCCCCCGAATGACTACGCTTCATTCTCTCCTACTCTTCCTCTGCAGACGCTGGAGGAAATCAGAATTGTCTCCATCATTAGCGAGGCAGAGCTGGCTTGCAAATTTTAAGCATGGTGCAGCCTTGCTTGTTAAGTTTTCCCTCTGCCTTTTCCATTACAGTTTCACAGGCTCCTGTAGACATTACTGGAGGTCTAGGAAAGCAGGCAAATTAAACGCAGGGATTGGCATGCAGGAGACTCATATCGTGAGCTTCATCTTTTGATAATATTGCCACTGTGTCTATTTAAAATGAAACATGGATCAGCATATTATTTTAAGCAGGCAACTGAGGTGAGAGATCTTTACTATTTTGGCAGCAATGTCAGACAAAGTAAGGAATAAAAGAGTCACAAAAATAGAAAGGTTGGAAAATATGTCCAGTTTTTGCTTACTGAATCAGAGGGATTCTCTTATTTTTGAGCTGAAAATGCTGAACCAAGTTTGCTGTAATGAAGATGAGTCCTGCTTGCTGTAGTGGCACCCTGGTACCATTATCCCCTTCCATCCTTCAGCAAAAGGGGTAAAAGTCCCTGTGTCTTGCGTTGTCACCCATGCCTGGCTCCCCACTCTTACCTGGCAGCCACTGCAGGTACACGTAGGGCGGAGCAAAGGCAGGGTGCTGCTACGGAGAGCCAGGAAAGGCTGTGTCGGCATGCGGCAGGTTTGGGGTACCAGCAGCCTGTGTGAGCGCAGAGCTAGAGCTGCAGTCATCAAAACCAGACCCCACCTCCCAGTACAGTCCCGCTGTATGATCCCTTCACCGTGTTTTTGCTTACCTAGAGGAGCAAAATATTACAGTTCGGTTACTATTAAGTACTGTACAAGAAGGCCTGAGCATCAGTTTCTTCCCATCCAGAATACATGGGAGAAAAAATGGTATGCTCATCTTAGAAGAGCCCATCAGGTTTTCTGAATTATTTTTTCCTGAACATGAGGAGCTGGGGTTTTTTCTTATTTATTTATTTATTTATTTATTTATTTATTTTTATGTGTATTTTTATATGTATTTCTATATATATGTATATTTGTACAGATGCAACTACTCTATACTCCTTCCAGCCACCCTTGATTTCCACCTTTCACCGAAGGACTAAGCTGGGCTGCTACCGTGGGCATGGTTCACTGCACACGGCCAAAATACTCCTACAGAAATCTCATGGGAAGTTTGTCTCCATCCTGCACCCTCATGGACCCCTTGCAATGGCAGAAGGCAAATTATCCTATACGTCCCCAAAGTGTCACCTTCCCTTGTGGCTGGTTAGTGGGTGGAGGCTCATCAGCAAATAGCGCTTGTGCAGTAATTGGCTTTTGTAACTTCTGGGCAGCTTTTGCAACAACCTGCTGCTTTTTTCTTGTGTGTTGCTGTGGGGTTTTTTTGTTGTTTGTTTGTTTGTTTTTTTAATTTATTTTTATTCTAGGTAGGTAGCCATCTTCCAGAAAGCTTCTTCAGCTCTTCCTGGCTGCAGGGACCACAGTCTCTGGAGCCCTGGGCACTCCCCATCAAATAATGGTGTGGGGGTTTTTTTGTTGCTTGGTTTTTTTTTTTTTTTTTTCAACTGCCCCTGAAAAAAGCCCCAAATATCAAATGGCAAAGAAAACAAATGCTGCAGTGTCCTGGAAGAGGAACAGGAGTTGGGACTGAGCAGCCCAGGGTGGGCCAGGTGGATGGCTGGGTGTCCCACTGCCTGGCATGTGCAATTTTGGGGTTTTTTTGGGAAACATGAGGGCCAGGGGGAACAGCAGCTGGGTGTCCCCAGGGGCCCCCTTCCTGAGCCAGCAAGGCACTGAAGGGGGTCTGGAGCGGCCTGGAGCTGTTGGGGATGGTGGAGACCATTGGGGTTGGGATTCCCCCCGTCCCAGATGCTGCGCAGTCTCCCACCAAGGGAGCTGACCCCACTCCTGGACCCTGCTGAAAGGGGTGGAACCCTGACCTGCCCACCCGCACCTGGGGGACCCCTCTGCCTTGGAGGGGCGGACCCCACGCAGTCAGTCCTCCCAGGACCCCCAGTGCCACCCTGAAGGGTACCCATGGGGTGGGGGATCAACACTATTGAGGGGTGTCTCTGGGATCACAGAGGCTCCTTTGGGGTGGCGAGGGGGGTGTCCGGGGGGCCCCCTCAAGCCACTCGGACCCCAGCCTTCATGGAGGGGGCGATTGCTGAGGATTTGCACCAGAGACAGGTACCTGGTTTATTTATGTATGTATTTATTTAGGTAGGAAAAGCACCTTATTCCCGTTGCTTGTTAGCCCCAGGGCACCGCCAAGGCCACCACCGGTGCTGCCACCAGTGCCACCAGCTTCCCACTGCTGACTGTCACCCATTGCTCCCCATCTCCTAGGCGAACCCCACCCGTGCAGGCCTGGTCCTTGTGCTGGAGGCTGGGGGAGAAGATGCCTTTCCTGGTGTGGAAAAAAAAGGACAAAAAGAGGAAGCTGTGGTGGTTTCGTTGCCCAGGGTTGCACCCAGACCCACCGGCCTCACCGTTACGCTGTGCCGGCACTGTGGGGCTGGCAGGATTTCACACACACACCTTTTTTTTTTTTTTTTTTTTTTCCTTTAAAAATGTTCATCTTTTGGTACGTGATGCTGGGGGGGGGCTCGGAGGGAAGCTACTGGGAAAGGCTGAGCAGAGCTGTGGTGGTGCCGATGCCCAGGGAGAGCCGTGCTCCCCGGTACCCCAAGAGGGCTCCCCGCTGCTGGGACAGCCCATGCCTTGCTGGCCACCGGCATCCTGTATTGCCAAACAACCGCGTCTTAAATGATGTATTTATTTGGAAACCGCCGGGCGAATGGCATGTGCGTGGTGCGGAGGGTACCGGTGAGGGAGAAGCGGTAGTGTTGCTGTCTCTGTCTCCAGGGCTTGGTACCCACCATGATGCTCCTCTGCCAGGGTCCTTCCAAAAAACGGGCACGTTCTGGGGGGGCGGTGCCCCCATCCCTCCCCTGTGTCGGCGGCAGGGCGTCCCTACACGATGCCCTCGCTGCGTTTGCTCCTCCACACCACCAGCGCGGTCATCAGCAGGGTGACAAGGACGGGCAGCAGGATGAAGGGGCAGAGGATGCCGTTGGGGGGATCGTGCAGCGCCCGGCCAGACGGGGAGCAGTTCCTGAAGTACTGCTTATGGACGGCCACGAAGAACTCGTCCACCAGCCGGTTGGGCCAGTAGCAGTCGAGCCTCTCGGCGATCAGCGCCGTGCAGTTCGTCAGCTCCCCGTAGGTGCTGCAAGACAGACAAGGGCACCGGGGTGGCACCAGGGACCAGCACCCAGACACGAGCCTGCCACCTCCCCCCGTATAATATAAAATGTTATATACTTTCTATTATAGATGTGCATATTTGTTATTTGAGATTTTAACTGAGATTTTTATTGAGCACAAGGAGTTTTCATTTACAGAAGTAAATGAAAACAGAAATAATACTTACATAAATAACTAGAAGCAAGTTTGGTTTGGTTTGGTTTGTGTTAATTTCTGCAGGATTTCACAGCTGGACCAGTACTATTAGAAACTACTGGTCAGACCCACATAACCCTCTGGCACCTTTAAGCAAAGACCTTCAGGAAATCCATCCCGGCCCACAGAGCAGCTTGCCTGGCTGCCGGCCTTTGGGGCACCCTCCTTTAGCTTGCATGGGTTCAGCCAAAAGAGGACAGAAATAAGTACAGCGAATCTACTGAAAATTCTCCTTTTAATTGCCTAAAAATGGGGGTGGGGGGGGTGGGGTGGGGGGGCGGCGGCATATGAACCAACAGCATGCTTTTGAAGCTCATCTCTCTGCAGTACCCTGCTTTGCAGGTCCGCAGCACCACGACCCATCCCACTTCTCAATGGCCAGCAAGTCCACTTTTTGAGGGTTGGTTTGGGGTTTTTTTTCCAAATATTTGGAAAACAAGGAGCAGCCCTGAGCAAGAGGCACTGCAGGAAGAGGACTGCCCCTGTGCTGCTCCAGCCAGCCATCCTCCGGAAGGACAGGTATTACCATGGGTTTCAAACCCTACCTGCTTTAAAATCAGCTATGCATAAAAAAAATACATACATATAAATTTTTTTTCCCCATCCCAATTACTCACATCTAATCCTAGAGAAGCAGAGCAAACCAAAAACCAGCTAGCCAATTAAAAACCCACCTGAGAGAAGAAATATTTTATAAGCACCTTCCCAGCTACTCGCTGCAGCCTCTCTGCATCTCAATCAGCTGGGTTTTCGGGCAGGCGGCAGTTGCCTTGCTGTGCCCATCAGCACACGGCAGTGCTGGAGGGAGCCCCTGCGGAGTCCGGTGATTTAATTAATGGGGTGCCTCGAGCTACTAAAAGCAGCTTCTGCTCAGCATCCCAATGTGCAAAATTACCGTTTCCCGTTCAGCAGCAGCCTTGGGACATCTCAGGAGCTGAAGCGTCTTCAGGAACCAGAGGAAAGAGTTAACAGAGAAGCGAATAAAAACTATTTTTAAAACTGAAGAGCCATACAGCAGCTGGCTTAGCCCTTCCCCAGCTCAGACCACGCTTCTGTGCTGGTAAATAGCTGCTCCTGTCACTATACGTGAAGATGTGCAAGTAACCAAAATGGTGCCAGCAAATGAAAGGATAAATTGCAATTACACTTTGCACTTAGGCAGCATCCGTATTTCAGAGCTCTGATGGCTCCGTGTGCACCGGCTGGGGCGAGGATGGACCCGAGGAGAGGAGCCGAGCGGCTACAGCCCCGTGAGCAGCGTAGGCGGGTGAGGAGGTGGCCGTGGGGCTACGACCTTCTGTCCAGGAGTGGAAGGAGGTCCTGCCATCTTGATGGGGGGTCTGCAGCTGTGGTTTAAGATACCCTAAGTCTCTGTCCCTTTTGTTGTCATGTCCCTTGTCTTCACTGAAGCCACCCTGTCAGCCCCGCACACCCCCAAAGCCCAGCGGGGAGCGAGCAGGAGGGGCCTGGAGGGAAAAGAAAACATTTTTCAGCAGTTGTCAGCAGAAGTGACAACAAGGGCTGCTGAGCTCTTGGCCAAGGGAAAGCAAGCCTGGATTCTCTTCAGGAGATGATTTTCTGCCTTTTGCTTACACAAAGCACTACCTGACCATGATAGTTTTAGGGACAGTCAACTAAAAGCAAAGCCGAACTCTCAACTGTAGCCAAGTGCTTTGGTTTCTTCCACTTTATCTCATAGACCCTTGGCCACCCATGGACACAAGCTGACAACCACTGGCTGAGTCCATCCCCGCCAGCTGAATGGGTCCCGAGCTGCCGTGTCTCGCGGTGTTTGGAGAATGGTCCTGCGAGACTCCATCCTTCTGTCCTCGCATGCACAGCACCAAGACATGTGGCATTGAGGACCTTCTCATTGCATGTGCACCACCAGGTACTGTAGAGGAATAGCAAAGGGATCCATTTGCTGGGATACTCGTAAACCAGACCAGTCAGACACAGGCTGCTGCTTGTGATGCCTTGTCAGAAGGGATCACAGTCCCACCGGAGAGCAGCAGTGCTGACGCCCGGGGCTGAGCGTGCTCTTCCCTGCCACAGCCGTGGTGAACGTTCATCCCATTGCATCTCCAAAGCGGCATCTGGTTGTCTCTCTGCCCACAAGCAGAGCCGCATTATTACATTAGCACCATGCCAGTGTGGTCCCACCAGGGAATTCAGCCCGTGCTGATGGTGAAAGATCTCTGGGGGGCTTGTTTTCCTGCCCAGCATGGCTGCTCTGCCCTCCCCTTGCCACCCCACAGCCCAGTCCAGAAGAGCGAGGTTCCCCCTGCCACGCTCAGCTGGGCAAAGCTGAGCTGAGCTCCGGGAGCTACAAGGATGATCACGCTGTTTCTGCTGTCTAGAAAGAGGTGTAATCCTCAGTCGCAGAGTTAAAAACTCTTTGGAGAGAAGATAGAGTCAAGCTTTTGGCTTTCAGATGACCCTACAGCTCATTTGCAAGCCTCCATCTGCCAAAACACTGTCTCCTCCAGCTGAACGAGGGCACAGACCTTCCAGAAAAAAGCCTCCAGAGGTGGTATCTCTGCAAGCAGGAGAAAGGCATCGCCAAATCTCAGCCTCACATCCCGCACTATGGAAGACCGCCTGCCGGGGACGCTGCCGGGGTTGGGGTGCTGCTGCTGGCTACAGCCTGGGGAGGGACCCCGCTGCTGCTGCAGCCGAAGCGAAACACGACGCTGGTGACCGACGCAGCTGCAGAAATAGCGCGGCACGGCATGCCACCGGCTCTGCCGCCACAGCCCTGAATGGGAGGGGGCTCAGGCCAGGGCAGGCGGCAGGGGGAAGAGAGGGGCTGGGTGTTTAGGGAGCCTCCGGGGTGCAGCTGGGACCACCCTGGAGATGATGGTGAAGGACAGAAACCCAAGTCGGCAGCACCAGGGGCGTCTGGGGATTGCAATGCCTGGCAAAACACTCAGATGCTTCTTTTGGGGGGGGAGGACCTAAGAGACCTGAATGCCACCAATCCCAAATTAGACCTGAGGTGGGGATGTGCAGAGAAATACCCAGGCTCTGCGTCCTCTCCTCCCTCACCCCGCAGACCAGGGGCTGGCTGCCCTCTAAAAACAGCTGAGCGGGGCCTTACAGCCATTACTGAAAGTGGGGTGATTAACCACAGGCCGGATCCCCGGCTGGGCTTCCAAGTTCCATGATGGCTCAGTTCGGTTGGGGTAAATAAGGAGGTAGAGAAGCCATCAGGCCACGGACCGGCATCGTGGCACACCCCCGTGGCTTTGCAGAGCAGCCAGAGGATCTAAGGATGCGACATCTAAGGACGGTTGTCCCCAGCTTCCCAACCTGCCGGGAGCAAGAGGTAATGGAAGGAGCGGGTGTTGTAACGCTGTTTGCAAGGGGCTATGAATAGCCGGTGCAGCCCGAAGCTATGTGCCCTGTGCTATTCCTAACAGCCGAAAGCCAGGCTGCAAACATGGCTGGCATTAGAGTTAGTTAAGATATTTGGAATTAGAGGATGCGACAAAAGGCCTTCCATCGGGCACCTCTGCCCCCATGGGAAGGTATTTGAAATCTCTCCTTGCCTCTCACAAGGACCGTCCAGTTGTAGCTGCAGGAAAATCCTGGTCAGAGAGCTCAGGCTGGTCCTGCTTCCCCCAGTCCTGAGGAAAGCTCGGCGGCTTTGAGGAGAAGCATCCCCAAGTCACGCTCCTTTTTCCCAACCGCGCTTGGGCTTCTCTGGGATCTTTCCCGGTGCCAAAAATTGCGTGCAGCCCAGCGAGGGCTCCTCTGGGAATGGCAGCTCTCAGGGGCTCACCTATTCTTTGAGATGGATCCTTTAAAATGCCTTAAAAGACTAGCTTTAGTTACTAAAAAAAAAAATACTAAAAAACTGTGATTATTGAGCTGATGTAGGATAGCATCAGGAATGGGGCAGGTTTTCCCAAGCCATCCCACCACCACAGGCTGCGGGCAGGGAGACAGGCAGCCTGCCCTGAAAACTATAGCTTTGATTAGTTCTAAATATTTTTTTTCCCTACCCAAGGTGAACTGCAATTAAAACTGTTTTCCTTGTCACCATGGAAACGGTTTGGGTTTAAAGGATGCTGTGGCAGGAGGAGGCTGAGCAGCATGGGGACCACGTAGGGGACGAACGCCCGCGGGCAGGACGGGGACGAGGCTGGGCCGCTGGTGGGAAGCAATCGAGGACTGATTTATGGTTTGACGGGATCCAAATGCTTACACCGCTGTAAATCCTAAGCAATGCCTCTGGTTTTTTTTTTTACCACTGCAACCGAGACTGGAATTTGATCTGCCATTTATTCCTTGCCAGCGCCTGGGTGCGGACGGTGTTAACACTACAGATACTAGTTGGGGTTCACAGGATTGCCAGCTCTCCCTTTTGCCACGATTATCAGGATTTTTTCCTATCCCCCCCAAATCCCTTGCTTCGGAAATAAAAAAAAAAAAAACAAACAACCAAAACCAAACCACAAGGCTTTCCTTTCACTTTGTAACTTAAAAAATTGATTTCTTCCTCTGGAAGGTTGCAGGGCGAGCTTGGAGACATGCTAAAGGGGTATCCAGAAGGCACCTGGCAACCTGAAGATAAATAAGTAGATAATGAGATAATAAGATCCTGGATCAATCTGTTGTCTATAAGATAACGGATAAATAACCCGAAGACACACTGTGAGTATATTGACAGCTGTGAGAGCAGTGGCAGGGGCAGGAGCGGGGCAGGGTACCAGGCGTGCCGGGAGCTGGCAGCATCATCCCTCATTTCTGGACCTGGCTGCAGCTGTCAGACTGGCATGCTCACCCTGGTGAGCTCCTTCCTCACAGGATGCCTGTGGCGATGGGAAGGCATTCCCCGGAGATTTTTAGGCGTGCCACAGGGTGGATATATTTGGGATGAAGGCGCCTGGCTCGGCTGGAGTGACACTCGCAGCTGCAGCACCGCTCAGTGCAGCGTGCATCCCTCCGTCCCGCTCGCTGCTGCCCGGTGCACGGATGCCGTGCAAAAACCATCATGCAAAGCTGTGTCCTGGCCACGGCCCGGCAGTGAGCCAAAACCATGCGGGAAAAATATCTACAAGTCATCAGCTCCTGCTGAGGCATTCATGGGTGAGTGGCCGGCAGCCTGACCCCTCCAGCAGCCCCAGCTCTGCCAGCAGTGCCCCACGTCCCCAAAATAGCTGCCCCGAGGAAGACCACAGCTAATCCCCCCGGCTCAGTCGCCGCGTCGATGAATTTGGACCTGGAATCAAAATAGCCAAGTTGATCATCGGGATAATTAGTCATGCACAGCTGAGCTCCCGGTCAAAGCAGCTCAGCCACCACTACGAACCGGAGGAGCCCACAACGCAGCTCCAGCTAAATGATCGTCTGGCTTTTAAATAACAGGGCAGCTGCAAGCCCTGGAGAACAAAACACCAGGGTGCTCGGTCTAAATTGCTCTCAGGCCAGGGATCCACGGCACAACGCCACGGAGGGGCTGGAGAGACCGGCTCCACTGGGTAGGTGAGCAGCCCCAGGCAGCTGACCCAGCAGGCACTGGCACGCACGGCTCCAGCGGGAGCATCCGAGGCCATGCCGGATCGCTTGTCCTTTGGGCAGGAAGAGAGGGAAGGAAACCAGATGACCCAAGGGAAAACACCTCTCAGAGCAGTCCTTCTCCCTTCCCAGGAGACAGTGTTCATGGGCAACTTCTGGAACTAATGAGTCCATTAAAAACCACCCGGCATCCCATTCCTGAAGGGTGTAACAGCTCACACAAGTCCCGCTGGTACACGATGAAGACTCGCATATCAAAATCCATCAACTTTCCCCAAATAAGCACAGCTAAGAAAGCCAGCAGAGCTCAACGGTGTTGTTGGACAAACCTTCTCAGAGAGTTGGTGTTCATGTGGCCCAAGCCCAACCTCGCCAAACACTCCTGACCCAGAGATACCCCTCCGTTACATCTGAACGCAGCGGTACCAGTGATGCAAGAGCTTGGTTAATACCTCTAAGGGTAAGATGGGAGGATAATCTGCAGCCTATAAATAGGACCGATAAACCACAATTACAAACTCTGCTGAGGCAATTCATTTGTCCAGATGTTCCCATCATGTCATTCTCAATCGAGCAGTAAATGATGGGCCTAATGGGCATTTCCCTGCTAAATGCTGCATACGAGAAATCACAGCTCCAAACCCGCTGCTGCTGATGGTACGGGTCCTGTCAGAGGGAAAACCTTCAAACATTTATCCTTCTCATTTCAGATAGGTTTCAAGCATCAAAATTCCTTGGTTTGGGGGACAATATGGAGAGGAAACGGGCTTTAGGCAGGCAGTTTATTTCCATTTCTTCATCTCATGCCTGGTGGAAGTCAAGTCCTTCCCCCTAAAGCCGGAGGGGTAACCAGCCAGCCTATGCCACCCCCTGCCCACTCCTCCTGGGACACCTCCTAACAGTACTTTTTCTCCTAAAAGGGGATGGTAAGTGCCACGCACACCCAGAGAGCAGGGGTGTCGAGCGAGATGGCCACCCGAAACCCATATCCTTGCAGAGCAGCTTATTTACAGCAGTAGCTGAGTTTTTTGGACCTGATTTTTCTAACGTCCCGAGAGCACAGGAGGATCAGAGGAATGTCATCTCTTAAATAACCCCAAGCCTTGTGTTCGCACAGAGAAAATGGGCTCACGCAATCAAATTAAACACTGCAAGTTTATCAACATTTCCTCCAAGTGCCTCAAGGATAACAAGTTTAGTAGGAGCTAGTTAGAAGAAAAAACAGGATGTCGGAGATAAAGAACAAGCTCTTTAATACACTTCTGCTTCCTGTGCAATGGCTTCACTGAAGGTCTGGAGGAGGAGATGGATTGCATTTCATCCAGCTTGCAGATAGCACCAAACCAGGACCAAAAGCAAAAAGTCCTGCCCCTGGGACACACTCAGCCCCTGCACGGGGACAGCTGGGGTTGGGGACAGCTCTGCTGGGATGGCCCCACGGGTGGGAGCTCATCCCCAGCGCAGCCAGGAGACCCAGGGAGGTGGTTATCCCCTACTCCTGCCACTCAGCACATCTAGACCACGTCTGGATGGTGCCTCCAGAGGCGTCAACAGAGGGGGACAGGTCCTGCAGAGACCCCCCAAGGCAGCCAGGGGCTGGAGCAACGGCAGCAGTCCTGAACATTTCTGAGGACCAGATGAGGTTTCTCAGAACCAGAAAACCTCCCACAGTCTTTCCACTCTCTTTTCTTCCCCTCCATTTTGTCACTGATAAAGGGGAAGGAAAACCAAGCTGTGCTTTTCAAAAGCTGTCTATATATATATGTATGTCTGTTTACATACACACACATATATATATAGATTTTAATTTGGCACAGAAGAAAAGGGCATGAAGCAGGAAATCAACCAAAATCTTACAAAAACTCTAATTTTTGTGCAAAACACTCATGGCATATGGCAACATCTGCTCACCATTTCCAACTGTCCTCAATCTCCCCCTCCTTGTGTCACAAGAGCTCATTTTTGTCCGCCGCTTCATTTTCCCAGAAAAAGGCCACGGCCCAACAACACTGTATGATGTGGAAAGCCAGCTCAGAATGGAGAACGGGTTTTTATTTTCTCTTTTCAGGCCCTCACGCCAGCACACGGACACCCCAGACCAGTCTTCGCAACTTCAGTCAAAACCATCTCACCAGGAGAATGATTTACGCCATGGCAGTACTGAAAAATTCAGCTCTGCTGATTATAAATAGGAAAGAGACAATCCAAAGAAAGCACCATTCAGGTGGTTTGCAATTAAAAAAAACTGAAAAGAAATGCCAAAAAAGCCAAAAAAGAAATCCCACAGAGCAGCATGTTCCCCATATGCAACATCCCTGCTCACCTTGATGCTGCTGCATTAAATAGGGTTCCCTTATCACCCTCATTATCCCCCCAAGGATGCTGTCAAGTGCTCTGCCAGGAAAGCAGACCACATCTCCACTTCTCCTAAATCATACATTACTGCTAATTCCTTGACGCTGATTACAAACAGGAGGCTTAGCAGTAGATTGCCATGCCATGCCATACCGTACCAGCCTCTCCCTCTAGTTGCTAAGAAAAATCAACAAGCAACTTCTGGAAGCAGCAGGCGAGCCAGCAGATCCAGGATTTTCTCATAGAGAGGGTCTGAGGGCACCTCAGTGGTTTATGGGGTTTTCAAGCTGAGTTAGGGTATTTTGAACTGTCTGGAGAACCTGAGTGCTGAGAAAAAAGAAAAAATCTAATGGAAAATATGTCCCTCAAGCAGTGAGTCACCAGAAGAGGTAATGGAGCCATGACGGGGATCCCAATTTACTGCCTTATTAGCACATCGATACCCAGCATGTAGCAGACAGCTGTGGTCTTCACCTGTTGAAGCTCCACCACCGGGGCATGTGGTTTCTTCATATGGACATAACTGTATCGAGCAAGACCACCATCCTGGTTTCCAAACACTGCTTAGGTTGGGCTCCTTGAAAGCCCATTTAATCACAGAATGGCCGAGGTTGGAGAGGACCTCTGGAGGTCCACCTCATCTTATCCGAACACCCCTGCTGAAGCAGAGCCACCTAAAACTGGTTACTCATGACCATGTCCAGATGGTTTTTGAACATCTCCAAGGAGGGAGACTCCACAACCTCCCTGGGCAATATCTGTGCTAGTGTTCAGTCACCCTCACAGTGAAAAAGTGTTTCCTGATGTTCAGAGGGAATCTCCTGTGTTTCAGTTTGTGCCCATTGCCTCTGGTCCTGTCACTGGGCACCACTAAGAAGAGCCTGGCTCCATCCTCTTTGCACCCTCCCTTCAGATATTTGTATACGTTAATAAGATCCCCCTGAGCCTTCTCTTCTCCGGACTGAACACCCCAGCTCTCAGCCCTTCCTCATAGGAGATATAGTCCAGCCCCTTCATCATCTTCGTGGTCCTTCATTGGACTCTCTCCAATATGTCCATGTCTCTCTTGCACTGGGGAGCCCAGAACTGGACCAGCGCTCCAGGGGTGGCCTCGCCAGTGCTGAATAGTGGGGAAGGATCACCTCCCTCAATCTGCTGGAAACAATCCTCCTAATGCAGCCCCAGATACCAGTCACCTTCATGCCACAAGGCCACGTTTCTGGCTTATGTTCAACTTGGTGTCCAACAGGACACCCAGGGCCTTTTCTGCTGAGTTGCTTTCCAGCTGGATGGCCCCCAGCATGTCCTGGTATCTGGGGTTGTTCCTCCCCAGGTGCAAGACTTTGCACTTCACCTTGTTGAACTTCATGACATTCCCATCAGCCCGTTTGGCTGATGGTGGGTTGGCTCATTGGGTTGACGGTTGGACTCGATGATCTTAAAGGTCTTTTCCAACCTAAATGATTCTATGATTTCTCCAGCCTGTTGAGATCCCTCTGGATGGCAGCATGACCCTCTGGTGTGTCACCCACTCCTCCCAGTTTGGTGTCATCTGCAAACTTGCTGAAGGCATACTCTACCCCATCACCCAGACCATTAATGAAGAGATTAAGCAGGACTGGACCCAGCATTGACCCCTGGGGTACACCACTAGTTACTGGCATCCAACCAGTCTTTGTCCAATGATCACCAGCCTCTGGGCCTGGCTGTTCAGCTAGTTTTCAACCCACCTCGCTGTCTGCTCATCCAGCCCACACTTCACCAGCTTGTCTGTGAGGAGCTGATGGGAAGCGGTGTCAAAAGCCTCGCTGAAGACCAGGTAGACAACGTCCACTCCAAGCCCACCTCGTGGCCCCTCTACAAGCAACCAGGATGGAGAAGCCCCTTCAGCTGGACCCAGCGGGGATGGAGCTGGGGCAGCATCGGCAGCAAAGCAGAGCGAAACGGCACATTTGTTTCCCCCCCCCCCGAAATAAAACCCACCACTGACCTCCTTACACCCCAAAATCAAAGGTGGGTGCAGGCAGTCCCGGGATGCCAGGAAGTGAGGGGTGAGCAGAGGGACCTCACTTACCCCACAGTCTCGTCCCAGTCGCACCAGAGCCGCTGCCCGATGCCCTCCATGCTGAGCTGGAACTGCTTCAGGCAGTAGTGCCGGATCATCCAGCCGTAGTCCGCCTCCTGGCACGCCGTCGCCGTGATGAAGTGATGGGCTGGAAGACAGGCGAGGGGCGAGCGGGGTTAGGCTCTGCTGCAGTGGGTCAACGACAGCCCCTTGCCCCCCATCGCGTGGTCCCCCCCACAGCTTTTCACGCAGAGGGCACCTGCCAAAGCAAAGCTGGACATCAAAGTAACTCCACTTTCAACCAGCTTCTTCAAAACCTCCTTCTCAGGGTTTTATTTCCCTCTTCACATCCCTCTGACCCTGCAGCATCATCCTGTGTTACCCTCCAAAGTGCCTGACATGAGATAAATCAATTATTCAATATATGCCAAGTAAGTCATAAATAAGTAAGGACGCACATTTCTTCTCTGCTGATAACTTGACACACATCTTTGGACTTTAAATTCCCAGTTCTTCAGTTTACGAAAAGAGTAAGGGTGTTGGGGAAGCTGGGGAATAACCCCATGGCTCCCAGCCAGATCCCCACTGCCGCTGAGCAAAGGACCCCTTAAAAATTATCTGCACAGTGCCACACTTGGAAACAAATATCCGTCTCCGATGGAGCACAAGGACAATCATGGTGAAATTCATCTCTGGCTGCATGGTGCTGATTCAATTCACCTCTGGGTACACATCCCTGCTACATGGTGCCTTCTGGTTCAGGACTGGAGAAGGAAGAGGCGCTGCTTACTTCCCTACAAGTTTGTGCACAATTAGTGCAATGTTGCTAACGAGTGGAAAGGGAAAAGGACAGTAATGCTACAAAGGGAAGAGGGAGCAGGCTCAAAGGAAAAAACCCTTCGGAGGAATGATTTACTGAGCCTGGCTATAAATAATATCTTTCCCTTGGTCCCAAAGTGCCAGCTAGTGCCTTTGCAGCTTCTGGAGTACATTGCAGGCAGTCATCGCATACCAGCTCTATTTTTTGCTACGTGTGAATAACTGTGCAAAAGAGTAGGGCTTTATTTTTATTTTTATCTTATTTTTTAATAAAACAGAATTTAGCTACTTATTTAGCAGACTGCATATGAAAGTCATGGCACATTGCCAGTGGCTCCTGACCAGGGGATGCCTTCCTTGAGTGGTCCCTCTGCAGCCCCCAAATCCTCAGAGCGCTTAGGTACCAGCATCCTATGGCAATGGGTAGGAACTCCAGACCTGCTGGGGGATTTGGGTGGTGAGGGGCCCCCAGACCTCTGGGCGAGGTTTCTGGATGGCTGAAGGGCTTCCATGCTGCCTCCCACTGCAGCAGCAGCTTCAGTCCGGCTCAAGATAACACAACGTGAGTTATCAAGCCAAGGGAGGGAAGTTAAGGAGCGCTAAACCCTCACTGCTGCCATAATAAAACTGAGTTTATCATAATCTAAAGCTCTCCCCAACTGATACCACCCAGAGGCTCTGCCTACAGCACCTGCACAACACGACCTCAGCCAGAGACAAGCCCTGCTCTGATATGGGAAGGTTCGGGATGCTGAAGCAAAGTGCTGAGCGAGGAGGAGGAGGGCGGGAGGTGCAATATTTTCACGAGAGCTGGACTGCAAATCTCAGTCTGGGCAGGCTCAAGGATGATTGATGGCTGGGAGGCTTTTCTCCCTTCCCATCCCTTCCAATATGGATGAATCAAGTGAACAAGTGACACGGCTGAGTGAGCACCAGCATCAAAGGGAGGTTGAGGTGTCACCCCGAGGGGTCACCCCTCGGTGAAGACTGTGCACCGGACTGTGAAGGACAAGCACCTTGCAAACATTATGCCCATCACGTGGCCGGACAAACAACTTGCAGAGAAAATGCCGCCGGCAAATGCATCGAGCGTGGAGCAGGAGAGAGCTGCATAAGGGGAGAAAGGAGAGCAGGAGAGGCAAACAGATTAAAAAGTAGCCAGCTGAGGGGATTGAGGAGCAAAGCAGGAAACAGAGCCAGGCAGAAATGAGTGAGGCACGCAAAGGATGGAGAGAAACTGAGGAAGACAAAGCTGCTTTAAGAAATTCAACAGCAATACAGCACAAGAAGAAAGAGAAGCAGAAGTTAACTTCACCTGGCTTCACTCCTCCCCACTCCCAATTAGCATGGATGAGCCTAGACAGAAGTCATCACTTGTACCACAAAACCAGCGATCCTTAGAGATGCCCAAACATTTCCTGATGACCACACAGCTGCTCCTGCAGAACAGACCTAGAGGAAAACACCTTAACAGGGAGGTCCACCTTGGGTGGAGAAACACTAAATAAACCATGGGGACGAAGCAACTCAGAACTGCAAACTGGCTGCAACACCTGCTCGAGTAGCTGCAAGCCACACATATCTGGTAGTCAGCATGAAAATGAGCCCCACTATTAAAAGAAAAAAAACTAACCCAAACCAAGTGAAAACAAAACCCCAGGGAGCTTCAAGCACTTGCCAATCAAAGCGGCTCAAAAGCCACTGCTGGGTTGGCCATGGCCGTGGGCTGCGTACGGGTGGGGGCAGCCAGGAGAGAGCCAGCGCATGGGCTTCGTCATCCCTGAGCGTCTGACTTGTATGCTTGCACTTTGTTCCTGCCTCTTGTCTCAGCTCTGAAGGTCCTATGCAGGCACATCACCACCTTTCTTCCCCTCCCTGGCAGCTCTTTGCAATGTTCTCCAGGAGCTCTGCCTTCCCCACGAGGACTTGCCTTCGGCAGCAGCGAACACTGCAGATGCCAACTGCAAATCCTTTTCCTTGGGGGACTGGGGAAACCAGACCCATCAGCCAGTGACTGAGACATTTCATGAGGACATTTGAATTTTTAACATTGTGAAGGGTTCTTTTGTTTTATGCATCAGAGGCAAAGAGCATCCAAGAGGAGCAAGGCTCAACAGAGCCTGTTGTGTAAATGCTGTGAGGATGGAGCTGGGCACAGCGAGGCCGAAAAGCTCTTTTGTTTTCAGCTGGCCAGGGAGAACTGGCTTGAGCTTTAAATGCACATTTTAAGGTCAAAGCGAGGAGAAGCTCCTGCCACATTTCCACACAGTCCTCACCTAAACCCACAGATATTTCTCTGCTGCTTCCCATATTTCCCCCAAACTCACGTTTATTGACACATGAGGCTGGGACGGGCTCAGGGTTTGTAACAATGGGGAAAAAAGCAGGGAGGGATTTTTATATCTCCTGGCTTTTGTTTCAGAAGGTTTTCCTTTCCCTTCCCCCCCCCCCGCCCCGTCCTGCTGACGGAGGCGGCGCAAGTCAGCTGCAGTGAGCTGTAAATAACCGAGCTCTGGAGCGGTCACATCTCTGTACTTAGCAGCATCCATTTGTGAAGGCTATAAGGAGCTACTGAATAAATGAGCTCCAAAACCCGACTATACCAAGGCTGAGCTTCCTCCAAGAGTGCTCCCTTCTTGCGTGCCCCTGGTGCTCCCACTCCCTTGGGAAAAATGGCACCGGGAACTGCAGGAATGCAGTCATCCTCTGGGAACATCACACTGGCGCCATGCCGTACCTCCAAAGCCCTGCTTGGTCTTTAGGTGCCGCCTAGACACGGAACAGGGGGTTATCTCCGTCTTCTCCTGTCTCCCCTGCCTGTGCATCCATATAGGTGATACCACCGCGAGCTGTCCAAAATTCATCCTTGCAGCATGTGTGCACGCTGCCTTCTGTGTGCAAAGCTGTCTTTCTGCTGGAAGGAGGCACCATCCAACGTGGTGTTTATCTCAGCGTGGGGACCTGCATGACTGTTGATGAACGCCCTTCCCTGCCAAGAGGAGCACTGATTGCCTGTTAAAAGACATAACTTTAAGGATCCTTAATTTGCCTTCTCACAGAGAACATGTGGAGAGCAGCAGTGAGGAAGTGATTGGAGGGAAGGCTTTTTCAGGCATCCCAGGTCCTCTTGATTGCTCTGAGATTGATGTCCCGGAGAGTCCCAGCAAACGTCTACCGGGGTTCAGCTTACTGAGGGTTAGCTGCAAATAAACCCAAATTGCTCATGTATTTCAGCAGAAAAACAGTGTTGGCCCTGAATTGTTACAAAAAATTTGGGAAAATAACTGGACTTTCTTCTGTTGCACTTCTTATAGCTGGAGTCTGGGCCAAAAGCTCTGGGCTCGCAGCTCCAGAAAACAACTTGGTGGACACCACCTCCTCCTTTTCCTCCCGCCACCCCTGCAGAGCCCACACACTTGCCACAGTGACGGTTCACCAGCAGAAAGCGCTGAGCTTTCCCTGCAAGAAAAGTTTTGCATTTCACATCGCTATCCCCTCTTGCATAATTCTTTGGTCTCCAGCCATTTTCTCCCCAGTTTTCTGGGACTTCTTGGGCTCATCCTGCTGGGATGTGCAGCCAACCCCAGGGGGAAGCAGAGGCAGGGAGGACCGCAGAGCCTGAGAACAGATAAGCATTTCAGACTGGCGTGGCACAGGAGGTCAAAGCGATGCCAGCGCTGATGGACCCAGTTCCCAGGCATCACAACGGAGCCTGTCAGCATTTTTTGCAAGCCTCGCCACCTCTGCCATTCGACCTCCGGATGCTGCCCACGATGCGAGCGCGCTGGGAATATATGGAGAGTTTGGGGCAGCAAGTCCCAAGTAAGGCAGTCTCATTTTTGGGGAGATCCCGCCAAGGTGGACTAACACGCTGTGTCCTTCTGGACTTGCTGGGTTTCTCAAGGCGCAGCCAGGGCAGCCCCAAGCCATCGGCCACGTGGCTCCTGCAGATGAAGACTCCTCACCCAGCGCCTGGACTGTACCCTCCGTTTGCAGTCTCATCCAAGAAGGAAGCCCTTGAGGGCCATCAGGATGGGAACTGGAGACACCCTAATTTGTGAACGCTTTCAGTGGCACCCACTGGGTGCTGTTGGAGGGGCTGCCATCCCCACAGAGCACGCCTGTAGCTCACTGCTATTCAGAAAACAGGGGAGCTTGACCCCCCAAGCCCACGACACCCCTTGATGGTGCTGGATGAAGGATGAAACTATTTGACTATGCATGCAGAGTAGTCACCAGACCATCCTGCTACGGCTGGACCAGCAGGGTTTTTTTTTGGTGGAAACCATTCAGGGCTTCATAGCAGAGAGCAGAAAATAGCCAGTTATTCATCTAAAAGCTTAGAGTCTTAGGGTCTCATTAAACCCCAAAAGATCGCAGATAATTGCAAAGTGACACTCACAGCAGGGCTGGCAATGAGCTAAACCCAAGCACCAGCAAAGCTCTGGGCTCAGAGAACAACATCCTAATATCTTCTCCTGGGCTTCTCCCAGTGCTGTGACCCCCTGCCTTGTGAAATGATTAGCTCTCTCAACAAGCCCCAGATGAAAACAGTTTGTTTTCCCCTCCTTTTCAGTGTGGTTGTTTGCCCTGTTTTATTGCGAACAAGCCTCATGGTTTGGACCTGGTTGCAAAATAAAACCCAACAAGAGCTGGAAATCTGGAGTTCATATGCTGAGCGTGCCTTCAGCCCTGCCTTTGCCATGTCCCCATCCAGTGGGACGAATTGTGCCCCGGCTGGTACAAACCTGAGAGAATAAACCAGGTAAAACCCAGCTGGACAGATGTGCTGCATGCTGCCAAACCGGGTACTCACCAGCTGGGAACGATGTTGGGAAGGAGATGGTTGCTTGTGGCTAAACCCAAACCTGATTTTGTCCCACTCTCTCGTTGCCAACATCCCCCAGCCACCTTGGACTCGCAGCCGTCCCTGCCAGGCCACTCGCCCTGGTGACAAAAACCTCCAGTGGGGACCACAGCCCCGTGTCCCTGCCAGAAGTACCGCATGGCTCTGGGAGAGCAGGTTCTGAGTGCGGGTTTTGCAGGCACAGCCCTGGGAAGCCTTGAAAGCTGCTCTGTGCATGGGGAGCGCATGTTCATTAGCCTCAGGCTGCTTCATTTTGCTTTTCAACCTTCCCTTTGTGTTGGGACCCACATTTACAAACAGACCAGCTGAGCCAGTCCTCACCAAATGCATTTCTCAGCATCTTCACTTTCACTCAGTAGAGCCGCCATGTCTATTGCTAACTAGTAACTCAACATAATTAAGCGCCAGTTTTCATCTTAAGCCTGGTGAGATCTGGTACCTCCCACGAAGGGGCTTGAGCACCCTTGGGAGCATCCTTGGGTCACGTCGGAGCGACTCCCCTCCCAGCATCCCGGTGCTCTGCCCAGATTGAAGCATGAAGCCAAGGGAAGGATCAGACCCAGCCCAAAACTTCTCATCCAAAACACTCGTGGCAGGGCAGGCAGGGGACATGGGGGCAAGAGGCAGGAGATGAGCGTGAAAAACATCCTGGTTTGCAGCGAAAAAATTGAAAACTAGGGGGGGGGGGGCTTTGCTTTGTTGACTCAAAGCCAACAAACCAGCCCTGCTAGAGGCAGCAGATGGTTTTGCAGGGGACGGAGCAAGTGCTCACAGGACTAAAAATAAACCCACTGCACCGAACAGTGGTGGCATGTAAAGGGCTGGGCTGGGCGCCGGCTGGCGCCTGCAAACTGCCAACATGGGAACTGGCGGTGTTGCTGCAAACCTGCCCTGGGGATCTCCTGCCTGTACCTATCCACACCTTCTCCTAAGCCTGATTTTGTACTCCCCAGACAAAGCCAGATTTGGCATGGGAGGGCATTTCCAGCCTGCCGCTTTGTACATGGCCTCTGGCCCCCACGGTGGTATTAGAAAGTCAGATGTTTTCTCCAAAAAGCAGGTTGAGCCCCAACAGAGGTACAAGCCCAGTGCTGGGGACCAACCTTCTCTGTAGCTCACCATGCGAGGAGCACCTTTCGCACCAGGCTCTGAAGACCACCGGGGGTATAGCTCTGGATAGGGCTTAAAAACCAAAACACTGCATAACCTAGCAGGAACCTCAGGTCTTGCGCAAGAAACCTCACACCAGGAAACATGAGAGAGAGGGGAAGTCACCCACGTCAGCTGGGGAGAAGCAGGAAGAAAGGCACAACTGCCCCTTCCAGCATCTGCAGCCCCATAACCCCCAGGAAGGGCCTGGCACCCTCTGCTTAAAAATATACCTCCCGCCGGGGCTGTTTTGGGCAGCTGCCAGCTCAGCGAAGGCTTCAGAGCTTGCAAATGTTCCCTTGGTTCACCAGGAAGAAATGAAGCTGGTGCTTAGCAAATGCATAACCCCCCTTTGGTTGGAGCTGGGGGACAGAAAAATGCAGATGTTGGTGTTGGGGAATGACAGGGTAGCTGGCTCAACACTATTTATTTCTCTACCAGAAAGGAGGGAGCCATCTGCTAACACCTCTGCTTGCTGACAGCCTGGGATGCACCCCCACGGTCAAACGAAACCTCCGAGCCCTGGCAGAGCTATTTCTGTCCTGTTTTTGCACTGGGAATGCATTTTTAAAGCCTCTCCTCCCTGCCTAGAGGGGTCAGACCAGGGCCACTGGTACCCACCCCAAGCTGCTGGGGTCCGGCACCGGCTCCTGGGGCTGTCGGGGCTGTGCGGTGGCTTGGGAACGGCGAGGTGGATGGAGGTGGCCAAACCCTGCAGGCAACTGTAGGGGAGACAGAGACCCACCCCATCTCAAGCAGAACTGACCGAGCCCCACCACCAGCACAGGATCATCCCATCCCATCCCATCCCATCCCATCCCATCCCATCCCATCCCATCCCATCCCATCCCATCCCCATCCCCATCCCTTCCCGTGAAGGCTGAGCCCAACTTCTCCCCAGGCAGCTCCTCTGGTCCCCTCCTCCCTTCCAAGCTTGGCAATATTTCATCTCCAGCATCTTTCCCTCTCACTACCAGCTCGCTGCAGGGGAATGTCCATGGAGGCTTTCAGCATCTCCTTCGTGGTGATTTCCGAGCCCAGGTTAGAGGAGCGTTGCGTTATGGCTCAGGACACCTTTTCCTCCCGAGCCCAGCAAACGGGGTGGGAGGAGAGCACAGGGGTCTCCACGCTGCCCTCCCTGGGCACAGCCCCCCTGCTCAAGCTGCTCTCCTGCCCCAAGAAACAGCTTTTAACTCAAGGCACCTCCCTTTCCTCAACTGCAGGCAAGGACCATCATCTTGGCATCTTCTGTAAAGCACTAGGAGATGCAGAAAAGCCATAATTGTTATTTAACAGGCAGAAAAGGAGCCCACAGCCACCTATCCACCAGGCCTGCAGCTGCCAGAGCTACTGTGCTGCCACCGCTGACCAAATAAATTTGGCCAAGGAAAATGGATGATACGAACTTCAAGCATCTCAAAAATTTCATTTATTAATGCCCGATTGGATGAGCTGCTGCTTTTGCCACAGCAAAGCACCAGGCTCCCCGCATCCAGTTTAGGGACCTCAAAAATACATGGAGGTGTTCAAAGTCCTCGCAGAGATGCTCCTAATTCCCGATCACCATAGGGATGCAGCTGCTTGGCAGGCAGCAGGTGAGCCCATGGGAAGAGCCTGTCCCCCACACTGGCAACCCACAGGCACACAGCTGGAGTCAGGCTTGGGGATGTCAGGACAAGGAGGGACCCACTGGCCACCCAAAGCAGTCACCCACCATCTTCTTTAATGTGAGAAGGGCATTTCTCATCGCAGCAGCATTAATTCAGAGAGCCGCTCTGTCCCAAACCCACTCTGATGCTTCTGGAGTGTCCTCGGGTCCCAAAACCAGGCAGCCTCTGCCTCCCCTGCCTGCTGCACGCTTGTTCGCTTGGTGTGTTGTGACACTGTCCCTTAATCTGCAGGATTTTCCTTCCCAACGTAGCCATTCAGGATGTAAATTAAGAGGGAATTCATGGGATTCGGGGGTTTTCACGTGCTGAAAGGGAGCGGGGATTTTTCAACACGCTGCTGAGTCACCGCGCAGCGAGGATTTTGGAGGCAGAGCAGATGCTGGGAGGTGGGGGGGAACATCTGCCATGTCTTGGACATGCTGCCACCGCTTGCTTTAGAGAAGAGAAGGAGAATCCCCGCCTCCCTGCCTCCCCTCCACCCTGGGGGGCTGCAGATGGAGCAGCAGAAGGAAACTACCCAGGTCCTACCTGAACAGAGTGGTCTGTAAGCATGGCATAGATGTGGTTACAAAGCATGGCCGGAGCTCCCCAGTGAGGTCTGCAGATGGAGGGCTCACCCCGTATTTTACTTGTCTGACAGCTTCACTGCCGTGAAGCCACAAAAGCTTTTAAAGGACTGGAGGACTTGGGAAACTTGGATGGGAGAGAAGTCACTCCAGCTGGGAGGAAAAAAAAAGCCTTGCGGCAGGGAAAAGATGTTAAATGAAAAGAGACAGGGCTAGGAACGCTCAATTTTAGGAAATTGGATATTCCCCTGAAAAACATGTGCATGGTTGTGGCTTTGCTCATGCTGCTTTGGGGAGCGAGCTGCAGGCACCACAGTGCCGGGGCAGAGCATCGCCACAGCCTTCCCCTCGGGCTCTCCAGGCCTGTGCGCTGCATCCCCCTCCACCTGGGCTTGCTCACGAAACAGCCTCCCCCGACCCCGAATAAATACTTGTCGGCTAATTCCATTAAACCCTGAAACCCATTAAAGCAAAACAAGACCACCGTGGTGGGAGGTGCCATGCCAGGGGCATAAGCTGCGGCGAGGGTCAGTGTAAAACCTTGCTGGCTTAGGAGACAGCGGATACCCGAATGCAGAATGGGTAGAAAGTCAGCCCCTGCTCGGCCAGGCTGGGGACGGTCCCCTGTTAGGGACCTGGCCACATGGAAAGCTTGGGCGGCAGATGCCCTCCAAAGAGGCCAAAGGCTTCCACATCTTCAAGGATGAAGCACAACACGTGGTGGGTCTGAAGAGCGTGCTGCGGTCCTGCCAGCACCGTCCCACCGCTGCTTCCAGAGGAGCATCCCCAGCAGTCCCATTTCTGGGGGGCCGTGGCCCGGATGAGCGGAGGAGCGGAGCCAGCGCGAGGGCTGCGCCTCACAAAAATCAGGCTGGAGGCAGCGCCATGATGCTCCAGAAACACTTCTGGGGATAAACGTCACTGGGCATGAAGACTTACTTACGGTAAAAGGCAGTAACAGGAGAAGGTCGAACGGAAACAAGCGGATCATGAATAAGCATCGGCTCCAGCTCAGCTGCACACCAGCAGCCGGACACGGCTCTCGGCACAAGTGCCAGCCCAGTGACCGCAGGAGCCCCGTACCGGCACGCTGTGTCTCCCGGTCCGCTCATCATACCTGCAAACAGGACATGCAGCACCAAAATGCTACCACTGACTACATCCCTACCTATTTTTGAGGCAGCCAGATGGTTTTTCGATAAACACATTGTCTGTGACTCGCTCTGAAGCAATACCGGGCACCATGTTTTTATCAAAGCGTGTTGCGCCCGAGCGCTGCGATTGCTTTCCCCCGGCCGCGGCGAGAGGCGGGCGGAGCAGCTCCAGTCCCCGCTCGCTGGAGCCAGCAATCAGCCCCGTAGCTAGGTCCCTAATTAGAGCTGCTTTTTGAGCGGTGGGCTAACGAAGCTGGCCAGTACATGGGTCAGAAGTCCTTTGCTCTCACCTCTCTCTTCCCAGCGTGATACCTCCTTGCTGCGTCCTGGCTCTCGCTGCCTGCCAAAGGATCCACATAATAATGGAGATTTCCCTGCCCGTCCCTCCGGGGACCTGCGCCTGCCCTGTCTGCCACAGCAGCCGCTTTCCCACGGGACAAGGGACCCGGCCTGAAGCGCCTTTCAGAGATGCCCACGCTTCTCCCCGGGCATTGGAGGGATCCCCCGGCCAGAGAAGGGGTCCCCCGCACCCAGGGTGGCAGCTCTTCCAGGGAGGAAAACAATTTGGGAGACCGAAATGAAAGCCACTATGGCCTTGAGCCTGCCCAGGCAGGATTTCACCTGCCTACCTCTGCCGATAACGCTGCCCACCTCCTGCCCGGCATCGGCACGGCAGAGCTCCTGCCTCGCCATCCCCCCCACCCACGGGTGACCCGTGCTACCCTGCCCCTGCTACCCCCCCAACTCACAACCCGGCCTGAACAGGAACCCCGACCACCAATGAACAAAATACCATCAAATCCGCTGGCTGGAAGTGTCCTGCCTCGTCAGCTTAATAAGGCACTTGCTTTAAAAAATAATTTAAAAAAAATTAAAAAAAATCCCCAGAACAGGCATTGCTTTCAGGCAGCTGGCTCTGACCTCAACTTCAACAAATAATTCACTGGCAGTTATTTTTAGGCAGTTTATTTTGTGCCCTCTTGTAATGCTTGAGATTAACTATAAAATGATAGCAAAAACTCAAACACCCCCATTCTAGCAAAAATGACTACAAATCATCAAAGCATCAGCTCAATGGATAAATCACTACATTTCTTCGCAGGCACAACAGGATGCCAAAATTAAAACTTCAGATACCCTTTTGGGTTTCATGATTATGTTCAGCTGTATGCAAAATATCTCCTTAGCGCTGACTGGATTAAAAAAAAAAAAAAGGCAACCTATTTTGCTTTCTGTAATAAAATGAAGGGGAATAACCGTTCCAGGAGCAGGGTCCCACTGGATGAAGTTCCACTTTTCTACACTGAGTTAATAAATCAGCTTAAAGGCATTTAGGTTCTGCGTGGAAAGGACAGCTCCAGTTCTCCTAAATATGAAAGTGATTAGTTTTCTGAAGATTTGAGGGATTTAAGAAACATGGAAGTGCTTTGGGATGGTGTAAGGCTTCCAAAGCACTAAATTACTGCAAAATACAGGGACTCACAAAAGTATCAAGTGATTGCCTCAACCAGCCCACAGAAAAGAGTTTCCCCAGCCCCTCTAGCTGGATCCCTGCCGTGCTCAGGAGATGCCTGGATAGCAGAGATACCGCTGCACAATGTTATTCCTCTTCCAAGTTCAGTATTTTATAGAGCACCTCAGAAAGCACCTTTCCTGCACCTACAATGTAACAGCTGAGCCCTCCCCAAACGAAGGATCATTTAACATCGTTCCGATACAGGTTTCCACATAATGGCTCCTGTAAGATGCAGAATATCTGATTACAATTAAAATGCAAAATAAATGCTGGTACTTTGCAACACATTGCCCAGTGCAGGACAGTCGTGGTTAGCTGGGTCACAAGGGGTTCGCTTTTTGCCACATAGTATTGCTGTCAAATAATATTAACTCTTAAATACACTGAAATAGGCTGTTCAGAGAGCCAGGACCCTGGTCCAGTTTCTCTCCGTGTCTCGGTTTCCCAGATGTATCAGCACCAGTTACGGTATGTCCTTGTTACTCATTAGCGGCTGCCAAGCACATGTGCAGGAACGGGACTTATCTTACATGTCCCTAAACATGATTCTGCATAAGACAGAATGACAAATACTTTTCTTTCCCCCAAAAAAATCATTTAGTAAGTAAAATAAAATCAAAACCAGCTGAGAAAGGCGGGGAGGGAAGGAGAATGGGAATCAAAACCCAGGCATGCTGAAAACCAACTGCTGGCTGACTGCAAATCAGGAGAGGGAAAAATCTGCCAGGAGCAGCTAGTTATAAAGATAATTATACCCTTAATGAATTGCGGGGTCTTTTTAAAAATAATCTGCCTTGATTAAATTAATGGAGGAAAAACACAGGTTTTAGACACGCACTGGAGATTTGGGATGGTACAACCCTGACTTCACTAGCTTCACCCACTCCTAGTTCAGATCGAGCGTGACCGCTACCACCATCAAATACCTGCTTACTGACCTAGATGAACAGAACCAGGGATGCCCTTTTAATTCTCCGCGCCCATCTTTTGCAAACAGTCCATGTGGTTGGCAGCAGCTTCCAGGGGACCAGCCGCCTCTCTCCTGCCTACCAGGGGAGGACAGTGGTTTCCAGCATCGTCATCCTGACGCCTTAACCCAGTGTTAGACCAGTGCTTTAGTGTTATTTTTAAAACATCAACAAAGCATGGGATGCCAAAAGAGGCCAGGTGTCAGCTTGGTTTCAGAGCCGGGCTGGTCTTGTTGCAGAAAGCCAGGGAGAAACGAGTGGCCACCACGCTCAAGATCTCAAGAACGTGCCAAAGGCAAACGCGTTCTTCTCCCCCCTCCCCCAGACTATTTTTTCCTTTGGCTCTTTCACTTGATTGAGGCTATAATAAGAACAGGGAAACTCACACCAAGGTTAAAAGTGCCCGGTGTTGGTTTGGAGACAACGCGCTTCGATCCTGTCAGTTCAGGTTTCAGCGGGTTTGTGTGTGTTAAACGCGGATTATTCTGGTATGTGGGACTATGAGCCATTTTATTGAACTACCTTTGAGATAAAAAAATTGGTTCCCAGGCAAATATTATTCACTTAAATAGAATGCCTATGAAGAAGCACACAATAAACAAATATAAAAATTCGTTAGGGAGAAAACCAAAATAAACAGCCACACTGTCTTGTTGGTGCATTCATTGCAGGCTGCAAAGAACAGCAGCTTGACTAAATACTTTCAATATACAGTTTCCAGACTAAAATCCGTTGCTGAGCCACATGAGCAGCCCAGGAACAATTTATTTTCCTTTTTCACAGAGGTTTCTCAATGCGGTTTTCTTTCCTTCCAGCTGAATAACGTGGAGAGATGGCACTTCTCTGCAGCTCACCCACACAGAGCGCTGCTGTTTCCCCAACAAATGTTACCTAACGGATACAGCGAAGCCCAGAGGGAATCGCATCCCACCCTTGGCTGAAATCCTGTGCTGCCGGAGGTTTTCACCCAGGCTGCTGCCTGTTTCCAGGCGCAGAGCCGTGCTGGGATGATCTCCTGAGGTGTCAGGCTGTGGTCTTAAATCCTCAAAAGCTCAAGTTGTAGAAGCGCAGAGACAAGGGACTGAAACCATTAAGTGGGTTCATTACTGGTTTTGCTGATTAAAAGCAGTGAGCTCGGCAGCATCTGCAGCAGCGCAACAGCAGAGCAATGGCACCCTGGGCTCGGGATTCCCTGGTACTCACCTATCCACAGCTGGAATTTGCCCAGCAAACCCTAGCCATGATCATCCTTTAGAAGAGAAAAAGGTATTTAGCTATTTGACCAAGTCGAAACACACTGCATATTCCCTATAAGCAGTTTTTAATGCCCCGAACCCACTGCCGCCCAGCGATGTTTCAGTCCTCGCTCGGTGCAGAGTCTGTGCTGGCAAGGGCTGCCATCACAACCATCGCATTGGGGCCAAAACCTCCACCAAACATACCCGCTAATATCAATGGAACCAGACTTTACAGCCAGTTAGGGAGGCAGAATGAACTTGCCAGCACAGAGAAGTAACTCCGGATTTCCACCCGCAGGTTTCCAAGACCTCCCTCAACTCTGTAATGACCCGATCTTGATTTCCAGCCCTTTGAAAACACGAAGGATGCCAACCCCATTTTTAGTGATTATGAGGTCTCTAATTTCTTTCCAGGTCACAGCATTTATATTTTCATTACCCAGCAACCTCCAGAGTCATTACAAATATGAGATTACAGTGTCGGTGCTTAGCAGCTGTTTAATTCAACAGCATTTCAGAATTAATAAATGCAATTCAATTTCTCAAAGCCAAGTGGCTTCCTGACTGGATAACACAGCCTATCAAACCCATACGCCACCAGTTTCTATAGGAATAGGGCTGGCATGTATGGGAGCAGTACATGAAACTACACGGTGGAAGTAATTTATTTTTCACTGCTCATACGCTTTTCTTTTAATGTACAGGAAGCCTCGAGTGCTCTCCATCTCAGAGATGCTCTGAAAGGGAGGAGGAACGTTTTACTTTATTGTCAGGGATTTATAACACAACATGCTCTAAATATTTAGGAGGATTTTCCCAGAGACATGGTAGCCTTCAATTAGTCTTTAAAGCAAGACTAAGCATTTTTCTAAAAGAGGCGCTTGAGTTCAAATCACACGCAATCATTACTGAGTGCACTTTGGGGTCAGGGAAGACACACATAATCCTAACACACCGCAAAATTTTGCAGTAGCGGTGCAGCCGCCTGTCTCGCAAAGCTGCTCCTCCTGACAGGCAGAGGTTTCCCTTTGTTGTTAATTTTAATGTTAATCTTTTCTTACTACTATTGAGTCCAGGAAATTCAAGTGATGAGCTGACTACAGCCTGCAAAGCACTGATTGATGGTATCAAGGTGTAAGGTATAATGGTTTAAGGATGGTTACAGGGCAAAGGGAATATAGAGACACCCAGGCACATACAGAAAACGCAAAGCATCTCCTCTCGCTGCCGCCTCATTTCCCAGAGGCATATTGGGCCAAAGTCCAAGGATCGAAGTCATGGTTTTTATAGGTACAGTTAAGACAATTTAAGGCACTTTGAAGAACTCTAAAGGTTTTAAGTCGCTACCTTGTCTCCTGACTCCAGAAGTCCCAGCAGCTGAAGAGAGGATACAAAGGCACTTTCCATTTCGTATTTTCCAAGAGAGATCACAAATAGTGCCAATAACCATTTTGTTTTTTAAGAAAGCATCATTTTCTGTAGAATATGCAAACACAATGCTGTACAGCATAGACAGGAAATGCAGGGAATCAATATTATATTAATGTTTTACTGGCCTTATTTGCAATTCCCTCTTATCTCTTTCAATAACACAGCTATCTAAACCCGAAAGAAATCAAAGCAGCATAGCACAGCACCGTGTGCCAGCAGAAACAGGCATAGGAAGCGACAGCAAACGCCGGTGTGGGGAATGTCCATCCCCGCAGGATCCCCAGCCACCTGCTAGCACGTCTGTGAGAGGCACCGTAGCTCCAAAAGCAAGAGCCCCGAGTGTCACCCAGCCCTTCTCACACCAGCCAGCATCCCTGGGTATGTGTGTGGGTTCATCGGAGGGGTGCTACTGGTGCATCCCTGCACCATGGTCCAGCAAGCGGTGCAGCAGAAGTGCCATCGATGTGGGCCCATCTCTCTGCAAAGCTGCCTGGCTTTTAGCAGAAATAACAAGGTTTGCCTGTTAACTCTCAGCTGCGTGACATTGACCTGGCTCCCGAGCTATAATCCTGCTTCATCCATCATCACCAGCAGTAATAAGTCTCCTTGTGAAACCCAGCCCTCAGGTAACCCCTTAACCACTGAAATAAGGCTGCAGAGCAGAGCGTGGTGCTAATCATCACCGTTCCCAGTAACTACGAGCAAGAACATGGCTCATTCCTTCCTCTCTGAGCAGCCTCTGCAGGGAACCGCAGCCAAAAACCAGAAAAAGCCTAACTTTACTTCTAATGGAAGTGGTTACCTTGGGATACAGCTGGATCTCAGGCCTGCTGAATGAGACCAGGGTTATTTTTAGGCAGTTGATACCCTGACCATCACTGCTTTTTAAGGACTCCACAGCCAGTTGCAAAGTTACTTAAAGCTTGAGCTTTAAGGGAAAGGCTTTTCTTGCATAGGAGGAAAGCTCAGTTGATCCTGTTGGGATCTGGACCCCAGCTGTAGTACCGCCAGGGAATTACAGTGGCAGGGAGAGGGTCTGTGTCATCCTCTCGTGGCCCAGACCGCATGCAAATTTGGGAGTCAGCAGCTTTGAGCTGCCAGGGAAAGCTCTCCAGTCAGGGCAGTATGGCTCGCACAGCTTTAGGTCAGGGGCTCGGTCCCCACCACCAAGAAGTCCTGCCGAGGCCGTGGTCACAAGGCAGGGAGGATGCTCCCAACCGGCAGCCGAAGTTGCTGCACTCTGACTTGATGCAGAAACGACCAACTCAACAGAGGCACAACGAAGCAGTATCAACCTTAACCTTGCTCCTGCCATTTTATTCTGGATGTCATCTGGACATCTCAGAGGGTATCTATTTCTTCTGAAACAGAAAGACAGCCTCTCCAGACCACTTCTGCATCCTGCTGAGGGCTGCAGAGGCAGACTGCAGCTAAATGCAGCGAGAAGGAGCTGGGGCAGGACCAGGCTCAGTGAAAGCCCCTGAGCTCAGGGTGAGCTGCCTACAGAGGCAGACAAATCTCCAGAAATGAGGATCTGGGGAGGAGAGCATCATAAACCACCACTCAACATTCAACGTTCATAAAGCTCTCAACAATTTGCAAGGGAAGGTGCTTTAGCGACAAAGGAAGCTGTCCGAGAGCATGTCCCAAGGCAGCGGCAAGGCTCACGAGTCAGTAGTAAAAATGCCAACACACAGCCATAAAACTTGTCCTCCCTGCCTGCTGCCTTTCCAAAGAGGGTCTGCAGCGGTGCATGGCACGATTTACGGGAACAGAGACGACGCTCCCCATGTGAGTCTTAAGACCTGGTGTTGAGCAGAGGCACTCTGGCCTGCCACCTCACCGCTCATGTTAGCAAGATCCTGGCACACCTATTAGCAGAGCTTTTTTCCCCCTTTAATCTCTCCCTTTTTAAAAAAAATAAATAAATTTCATTTTAAAACACCTGCTTCCTCAGAAACATCAGCAACCTCAAAATTCATGACTCCACTGTGACTTCTAGGCGCTCTCAGTTGTCACCTGCAATTTCAGTGCAGCCCTGTCTGTGTGCAGGGCTGTAAAGCAGAAAGACATAAACAGGTTGTTGTGTTTGGTTTTTTTTTAATAGTGCAGAACGTGCTCAAAAAAAAAAAAAATCGCAGGAGGAAGATGCAGCGAAATACAAATGCATCCACCACTCAACACCACGATTAGCTGTCATCGGTTAAGTGGCTTGCACAGAGGCAGACGTCCTGCTGTGACCGAGTCTACTGGAGATGGAAAAGAGCAGCCTGGAGTATCACCGACTCCTGCTCTCCACACTTTCAGCAGTTACAGTGCCCAAACCAAGAGAAGGAAGGGGCAGGAAAAGGGGAAAGGGACTGGGAAGACAGAGCAGAGAGAAATCCTAGCTAAGCAGGAATTAGTGCTTACCGGCAGCAGTATCAGCCACAGGTTTCTGCGTGGGACTGCTCCAGAGCCTTTCCCTGCAACCGAGCATGGAGAATGTACTTCATCTAATGGCACAGCCTTCTCCTCCCCATGAACAACCGCCAGGTAGAGTAGTAAATAGTTAATCATGGGGTACAGATAAGACCATTACATGCAGGTACAGCTCAATGCATTATTCACCAGGGTTGGAGGACAAAACCAGCAGGGGAGAATGAAGGGAAAGAAAGAGAAATCTACGCTTCCTCAAAGAGCACTTTGATTTCATGGAAGATCAGCGTTAGGACAAGGGTATGTGGTTTCCCTTTTAAGTAACCTTAAATAAACACTTCTTCTTATACAGAGTAGCAATACTTGATCCTCCTGAGCTTTCTGCTGCAGATACACAGGTTACAAGCACAGCACAAGCCTCCCTACCTGTTGCATCTGAAATGCTAGGAGTATCAAAGAAACCAGGGCATGCTGCGCCCCATGAAAATAATGGGACAATGCAAGAATTTCCAACCCAATTTTAAGTCCATCATCGGCAAAACCCAGAACATCCGACCTCGGCTTAGAAATGCTCACTTGAGCGGGCACTTCTGCCTGCGTCCTCTCCCTGTGGCTCAGAGATAAGAAAATAGAGACTCCTAAAGCAGTCTCTTCGTAATTAATTTCTACTTTTGAAACAAATGGCAGAGGACATCTCCCAGCGTGAGCACGCCTCGGTAAATCTCACCTACCAAATAGGAAATCCCCCACAAAACCGGGCTGTGTCCGATAGCATCGTCATCTGACACGTAGAGGCCAAGTTAGCGGTTTTGTTTTATCCCAGCGCCCTAGAATGATTTCTCCTTTGAATTTCCACCTGCTTTCCGTGTGGCCAGCGAAGCCCGTCTGGAGCCTCCACAGATATCAGGAATTAACGGGTCAGCGGGCACTGGTAAAGCCAGGGAGGAGGCGGCCAGTGCCGCACACCCGTTCCGAGCTACACCTCCCGGTCCCGCCGCTGCTCCCTGCCGTCCCGCTCGGGAAGGCAGAGGACTTCCCCGCAGCCGCCCCCCGCCCCCGCCGCCGGGCTGCTCCGCGGCTTCCCGGGGAGCTTCTCCGGCTCCCACCGCCACGCACCAACGGTACCAGGCTTCTTCCCCGCGTCCCGCCCGGCAGCCGGGGAAGTTTGCTCCCGGGGCTGCGGAGACCCGCACCTACCCAGCACGAAGCAGAAGAACCGCCGCGGGAGCAGGGCCATCGCCGCCGCCGCGCTCTGCCCCGCGCAGCCAGCCCTCCCGCTCCCGCTCCCGGTCCCGGTCCCGGTCCCGGTCCCGGCGGGGTACCGGCGGCCCACGGGAAGGAGCGGGACGGCAGAACAGGATCCTCCTCGGATCCGGGGGGTCGAGGGGGCGGCTCGGCGCCGGCGGCCCTCCTGCGCGCCAGGGGCGGGCCCCGGCCGGCACACCGCCCCGGGCTGCGGCCGCGCCTCCCTCCCCCGGCCGGGCCGAGGGCGGCTGCTTTCTCCGCAGAGCAACGCCTTGCTTCGGCAGATGGCGGCACGACCGAAGGCAGGTAACCTTCCCGATGAGTTCAGCGGGCTTTAGTCGACACCGTCGTGCCCGGGTGAGGCAGCGTTATCTCCCATCTCCTCACGCTGGAATGGGCAGGTGGGCGCCTAGGGACAGGTCGGGAGGAAGGCACCGAGGAATCCTTTTTTCTCACGCGTTTTCCTTAGCCCTCCTTCCATCTCCGCCAAAGGCACTTCTCTCTAGCCTAAGGCTGAAAGCCATCCCTTCCCTTTCTTTTTACAGCGCTGAATATGAACACAGAGGATGAAAAGCGAGGAAAATAAATGTTTTACAGGTTTATTTTTTTTAACTGAGTGGAAAATCATTAACTGAGCTAGTACAGCTCCACCTACAGCTGATAGCTAAATTTTGGCCTTGCCTGAACATGAGAGTGCCTGCTTGGGCTCTTCAGGAGCACATCTGGGATTAGGATACGCCATTAGGAGGGTATCGTCCCAGTGGGCGAGGGCTCCAGGCGCAGGGAGGTCACTGCCCCACAAACTGGTTCTCCCACATTTTAAGAAGAACAAGAAACAAGAAAACTTGAATGAACAACACAGAGTGCTAACTTGAATGTTTCACATTGTACCCCTTTCTGCTTTCCCAAGAGAAACAAAACAGCTTGCATGCCAGAAAGCCAGTTCTATCCTAAACTATTAGTAACACCCAACTGATTACAGAATCAAGTCTGTGGAACACAAAGGGCAGCACTTGCTGTTAATAATGTGGCAGAGCAAAGCCTATGGCAGCTTTCATCTGGATGCAAACAGGAAAGAAACCAAT
Organism: Aquila chrysaetos chrysaetos; assembly: GCF_900496995.4. Classification (NCBI taxonomy): domain Eukaryota; kingdom Metazoa; phylum Chordata; class Aves; order Accipitriformes; family Accipitridae; genus Aquila; species Aquila chrysaetos. Next base: position 13,140,224 of record NC_044009.1, on the reverse strand, counting down.
GTCAAGGCCACACCTGCAGCTTCAGGACCAAGTTTACAGTACTGGCTGTCAACGACGAGGCTGGGGCTCTGAAAGCGTTACGGACAGGGGTTCTGCTAAGAGGAGAGGGAACGGATGAGATCTGAAAACAGCAAAACACCCACACAAATTTTTGAAGAGGGAATTTGAACCTTTATTTGCAGGTAAGGCTGCTATTTTCAGCAGCAAATGCAGCCGGGATCTAGAACGAAGTACAACAAAGAGACAGCGATGGACAGCAGCAATGTACTGCCTTGTCATGCTATATCACAGCATGAGCCTGTCCACATCAATCAAGGATAATTCTCCTCACCCTCTGACCAGACACGTACACCTAAGCTGCCTTTCCTTCATTTACCGGAAGAGGATTTAAAATCTAGACCTCTTTTGTACAGTAACAACACAAGCAAAGATGAAAGTCTGAATGCTCCCAGCGTTCTTCCTCCCCCTGTACCAACCCAAACCAAAAATCTCAGTGAGTGTGTCATTCCCACTATACCAGGCCATGGGACACAAAAAAAGGATTTAGAAGCCCATCCTCTGCTTGCAACAACAGAAGTGGAATATGAGACAACAAAATGCCATGTTCGGGGTGGGGGGGGAATTAAAATCTAGGCTTCATCCTGAAGGAAACATTTGGCCATACCACCGCTCTGCAGTCTACAACACGCTTCTGAGTCAAAACTGACACGAGATGACTCTATTGCAGTACAGGATTACGTAACCACGTCCACCAGCGCTGCCAGCTCCGAAGCCTGGTTTTCTAAAATGAAGCCCTCGCTGCCTCCCCTGCGCCTCCCTGGTATTCAAAGGATACATGGAATTTCTACAGACTATTCAGAATCAGATTATCTGGAAAGCGCAAGCGTGTTGGCTATTTATTAACATCCTAGCAGCTACCACCATGCCTAAAATTAAGTGGCATGCAAGAACGGGGGGTTGTGCACTTCAGCCTAGAAACGCCCAGCTGGTATTACAGAAGTCTTGCTTCACTGAAGTGTGATCTTTCTACCTTACAGAAACCTGCTGAAATGCTTGAACCAACTACGGGGAACAACAAAACCAGGAGGAATCACTGAATATCTGCATAAACAGAAAAACACCTCAAACTGACCTTCAGGTTATATTCTCTTGGATAAGACTGCATGTGATACAGTGATGCTACGTGAGTTTTCATTAAGATCTGCTGAAATAAATCAAACAAAAACCACAGTACAATCTAGGAACAAGCTGGAGTATAGAAGTTGCAAATATCTTCCAAAGGCAGATGACTGATTCTTCATAATCGGAAAGCCATCTACTTAAAAAGAAAAAAGAAAACAAAACACACACACAAAAAAAAGCAGCAGGTAAATTTTCCATGTACACACTCAAACTGAAATAAAAGGAACATCAGCAGTTTTAATACCTCAGAAAACCACTAGAATCTATAATAATTTTGCTATGTACTGCAGAAATACCCAGGAGAGTGAGGTTTCCTAGCTTCAAGAATCACATGAAAAAAATGACTACAGTAAAATAAAATATATAATCTTTGTGCAACAAGTCATATCTGGTGGTCATTTTTTTAATTAATTCAATTAATTCAAAATTAAGTTATCAAATCATCATTTAGGAGGACGTAGATTCTATGCATTTCTTTACGTTTCTCAAAGCACTGTTTTAGTTATGCTTCGATAAGACCCCTCTCCATTGGTCTGTTTTTAAATTTTTACTATGCAGATTATTAATTTCACAAAAAGCTTCCAAGCATGGACATTTGGTACTGATAAAATTTAAGGAAAGAGCCATTTTTAATGCTGCACTGAATAACTTTTAGAGCATCATGATTCCTGTTAACTGCTGCCTACCATGAGGTTTAGAAAACAGAAAAAGGTTAAGCATGCTGCTCAGGTACCTATGACAGCTGCTCACTAATGAGAATAAAAGGACTTTCCAGTCCAAAACCTAACTTCCCATTTCTAATGAAGTTACTCCTTCAAAATTAACAAATATACAAGATCTATAAATATTCAGATATCCAACTCTGGGCTAAGTCAGCCAAAGAAAAAAAGCAAGATTATATCGTGCTTTACTTTAAAGCTTGAATTTAAGTTGTTATACATTAAATAGTATGTAATACAGCTTGACATAAGAGTATTATCTGTACAACTCTGGACATTTCATCAGCTTGCAAGAACATAAGGCTCCAAGGTGGTCTTTCTCAGTGGACACTTACACTTCAGGAAAGTCTGAAGCTACACACATACCAGAATTAGTATAGATGAGCTTAGAGCAGAATCATTTTTTCTTAAACATATTACATACTTGTTTCTTACTATGGAAAGATGAGAATTCTTTTTCCCCATTACTTATTACTGACTTGGCTATTTCACAGCTCCCTCATGATGGAAGTAAAAATTGTTATAAGTCATCATCTCTTTAGCAAAGCAACAGAAGAAAAAATACTATCATAGGAACAATCACGACTGTAAAGCCCACACACCATTTAAAAAAAAAGAAAAAAAGTCACTTGACAAGGAAAGCACAACACATTTGAGGCTGTTAAAACCTTACTAACTGAAAATACTTTTGAGTGTAAGATTTATTATTTAAATGAGTTTATGTCCATATCTGTAGTCCTGTGGAAGTCAGTCTGTAGATTAATATGAAGACTTTGCTTTTTTAGATTTTATTTTGCTTCATAGAGGCATCTGTAAAAGCTCACAGGGCAGCCAAGTGCCAAACTAACAAACTTATGTTACAGTAATCCTTTCAAAAGGAACTCAGCCAAACATGCCTATTGGTTGAGATGCTTTCATCCTCTTCATCACTATGAGAAGTATGATCTTGTGCTGTATTTAAAATCCTATCCTATGTCTCTGTGTATTCAGCACAACCTACAGTCAGTCTTTCTGAAGAACTTTTCTAGTCACTGATATTACTTCCCAGAACAAGGACTATAAGCATCTGTTTGTATATTTAATGCATCTACGGAAACTCTTCTAGCCCAGGCTTCTGCTTCCTCTTACCGTGCAGAATTGCTCTACTTCTGTTATAGTTCTACTATGTAATGCTCAGCTGTTCTGTTCAAGTTCAAGCTGTGTTATGGTTTACTCATGCACTACAGTAACACATGCATAGGCACCTGACCAAGAGAATTCAGTCTAAGCAACATTCAATGGGTGGGAAAGATACTTGGAGATATGTAAAACTATCGGCATAAATACTACTCGTCTTGGAAGAGGCGGTATCAATTAAAACCAAACTGACTCCTTGACATCCTTGAAACAGGAGCTTTGAAACCAAAACCAGAGCATTAAGTATTTGGTGCAGTTTGGAGAAGAAACACGACAGAAAAATAAATATTGTACAGATTGTGTTTGTGGGCAAAAGCAAAGCTGGAGCATTGCTAAGAACATATGGGACAGTGCGGGAAACCTGGCAGTGGCACTGCTAGCAGCCCTAAAGCAAGCAGAATACCAAGCTTAGTAGGAAACTGAAACAAGCGCCAACTCAAGGATGTCTCCTACAGGAGAATATATGTACACGTCCCTGAATTCTGGGCTGTGGTTTTAGCATGTTCAGCTTGCTGCAGCTTCCTGCAGCATCCAGTGCTGTGTCATCATGCAAGATTTCCTTTAACATGAAAAAACTAAAAGACATACAATCTTACTCTTAGATTTCCAGTCCAGAACTGAATCTCATATATCAGACAGAAATCACCAATTTTTAAACCAAAACTGAGCCTACGCTGGGATTTCTTTATGAAATGCTACACAAGGACTGGCCGTTAGGTGTCACCTTTGTAAAGAGTATGTGTGACGACGTTCTCCGCTAAGTTAATCAATAAAACAGTTTGCATAATAAAACCCCCAGTACACCAAGTTTTATAGAGTGCGTAGAGCTAGCAAGCCAATCTGTTTACAGATGTTCTGCAACACAGCTAACAATCCTTAGAAACCATCGTTTCAGTGGATTCATTCAGGTACTTGCAGAGCTTTATACTAAATTACTCACTAACCTAGTCAGGCTAGACAGCTACACAAATTCAAGTGGTTTTATTTCATTATACTTCTGTAGGCTAGAATACTCACTTATTTACATTGCTTTTCCCACCCACAACTGGGCATCGATTTCCTCAGAATAAGAGAGGTCCTTTCTGCAATAGAATTGATGGACAAGCCGCTTAGGATACCTTTGTTGTTTCTCCTCACCTCCAGCAGAGCATCCACAATTTTGTCTCTATGTGAATAAAAGAAATAACTGTTTAGGTCACATTTTATGCAATACATTTAGCACTTAGTTACCACAGATATTGGATCCATTACAAATCAGGGCAGAAATGAAATCCAAATACTCTCACCTGCTAGCCTCTGGATGAATTTCTTGAAGTTTCTTCATTAATTTGGTAAAGCTGCTCAAGTTCAACGTATTAGGAGAAATAAAGGCATCATATGAATTAGTGGAGAAAGGAGCAGATGTTTTCTGGAGGAAATTTTCTCCAGTATCCTAGAATTGCATCAAAATAAGCAAAAAGTGAATGGGTTAAGTACTGTACAAGTAATACAGCATATCTTTACTACTAACAAATATTCCTGTTATGGAAAAAGAAAAAATGACAGATACAGATTCAGATCAATAAATTATTCTAATACAACCAGCCATATTACCCAACCTGTAAATTAGAAATAAAACTGCTACATGCATTTATGTATAACTGACATTCCTGCTACTTTAAATTAATCTGATTTATATTTCCCAGAGGACTAGCATATTTAAAGTTAAATCCCCAAAGGCAGCATATCTATATAGTTCATGAGAACAACACCAGCAATTACTAACTGTGCCTTATCCTCCCAGGACCAACCTGACCGAATACAAAATACTGTATTTATACATAGATATTCCTTAGATGTATATTTAAAAAGATGTGAGTTTCCCCTCCAGTATCCCAAAATCTTTCTGGTATAAAAATCACAAGATATTCACATAAAAAAAGTGTTACAAGTGGAAACTCAAAAGAGGAGAAAAGCAAGATGAAAAATCTAGTGCAAATGGCGAGGTTCCCAACTGGCTTAGGATTAAGAAAAAAAGATGGAATATCACAATTTGATGGAGGGGCAAATGAATAGTGCTCTCACTCTTCTGCAGCATGCCAGAAATTTATTACTGACACATAACATGTTTTCCTATCCTAACATTATTCTATATATATTAAATGTAACGTGTTATGGGACAAGAAGTTTCAAGGCTCTTAATCTGCCATATGAAGGAGCCTTAGTAATAACTATTTACCTTTTGATTAACTCCAAGCAAATAATGTACAGAATCTTCAGTAGATGATTTCAGACCAGTGCACTCTGTTTCTGAACGTACTTGTGTAGAGCAAGAAATTTCTGAAGAAGTTATGGGAAGGAGATGCATTTTCTCAGAAGCAGAGGTGGCGTCAGGTGCTTTCACAGAATTGGAGGCTGAAGCAAGTGTTTTGTCTTGATGATTTCTTTGACTGTTATCAACAGGTTGGTTTTCATGCCAAAGCTTATTTGTAAGTACTTGGGAAACCAAATATTTATTCTGTGATGAAGTATCTACAAGTTCAACACTTACTGGTCTTCCTTTTATTTTTTTCTGGTTCATTTCCTCTACAGCTAACTTTGCTTTATTAGTGTCTTTAAAGGAAAGAAATGGGTATCTAAGGAACAAAATTAAAAAAAAAAAAAAAAAAAAAAAAGGAAACTAAGTAAAACACATGATGGTTCTCGTCTTGTGAATATTAACTGTATCTCCATTAAACTCCACAAAACATTTCAGACTCCTTAACTTCTCATGAGAAGCTGTCTGGAATGACAAGTTTCTGTCAACCTATCTGTAGCTACATTAATTACTGAAACAAATTAAAGAATGACTCCCTCCTCTCTCCCATCATTCACTTACTTTGACAGAAAAAAAGTCTGAAACAAGTAAAACATATTAATATACCTGTAGTTACTAGAATCCACAGAGGTAAGAGTGTCAGAAATTTGATACTTCTGGAAATGTGATCTTAAATCACCCTACAAAATAGAAGCATATTTGGTTGCAAATGTATAGTGTGAAAGAATTCAGAGAAAAGGCAAAACATTACTACTACTATGTAAGTAAGAAGAGGCATACCTCTGACACTGAGGAATTTAGGCCACCAACACGAATAAAAGAACACTCATCTCCACTCTCCATTATCTTCACTTCCAATAATAAACATAAGAAAGCAAAGTGTTACTAACTATTCTTGTTTCAGTTCAAGCTAACATCTTCTCTGTAGATTTCAGAAAGCGTAGACAGAAAACCTTTAAAAAAACTAAAAGAATGAAGAGGTCTTCTAACAGAAAATGAGCATCCTGAGAAACAGAACAGTTCAGTTCATGAAATCTCTTCTCCCTGAGTATTTCCTAAGGTTTGAAGAAGCAGAAGAGGTACAGCCAGAGAAAACACTGGTCTGAACTAACAGGTACCAGTACTAAAGCATGGGTACTGAACTGTGAGTGCCCACCCTGGAGCACACAAACTCTCTGCTTTCAACACCCTGGGACTTCTAACCACACCCATCACCAGGACACAAGTCTCCAAACACAGACCATTCCCAGCTATCTCTTAAGAAGCCAGTATGGGGAAGGAAGCAGGAAGAGAAGGAAGAGAAAAAAAGAAAGATTTAGAGCTACATGATTGGCTGGACATTGACTAAATTGAGTTTAACCACTGTAGGTCAAGTTTTCAAGGAAAAACATGGACGAAAAGAGCTGAATATCTGCACAAGCATGCACTGTAAGTCAATGAAAAAATAAGCCTGAAAACCCAGCTAGCATTTTTTCCAAGTTTACTTATGCTTGTAGAAGGAATAGAATACTCAAATAATAAACACCATTATTAGGTATGGCAGCTTAAAGCACACAACCTCACCTCTTAAATCAACTGTGTCTTGTTTTTCTTGTTGTTTTTTTGTTCCTTCAGATATTACTGAAAAATCTGCTACTGTCAACTCCTCTTTAGCATCAAACCAATATTCATTCCTTTCTTCATTTTTCACACAGCCTTGGCAGTTGAAATAAATTTCAGTGTGTTAAAATTCAGACCATGGTATGTCATATGAATGAGCACCAAATTTCTGTGTGCGTAAGAGGATTCCATCTACCTACATGACTTGGTACTACATTACAAAGAGGTGACACATACTAGTTTTCACTTCTGATTTAAGCAGCAAAATTTTTTTTTCCAAGATGTAAAATATAATATAGAGCTGATACAATGTTAAGCATTCCATCACAGAAAGGACAGTTGAGTATCCATATATATGTTTTATACAGGGTTTAGGTTTTTTTCCAACAACTTAACTAACAAATAATATAGTATTTGTACTGGAAGCAGATTGCTTACCACGTTCCATGTCCTGATCTTTATGTTGTTCTTCAAATGTCTTGGAGGAAGTACAGTCACTTGGCTGACAGCCACCAGTTAAACATACAGTTTGTGGATTGTCCTACAAACATGTTTCAGTTACGTTGTAGCACTTGCACCTGATTATACATTATTTTTCTGAGCTTCAGGATATTAAATGATTAAACAGGTAAATTTTAAAAAGTTAACCTACTGATCATCTTCAAGAACCCCCAAGTTATTTCATTTTGAAAGGACGATCAAAATTTTGGTCACATCAGCTGCATTTGCAATTATTGGCAGAGAATCCCACTTCGAGCCGTGAAGATGGTGATTGTATTTACATATACCTAAGAGAAGACTATGCTTCACAACATAATGTCTAGGAAAGAAGAAGTAGTCCCTACCATGTTGACAGAACTTTTCCTTTCTTGCAGTTTTGGTACTTCAAAGTCAGCTTTTCTTGTGCCTGAAACAGGACTAAAACAGATCCAAGAATTTCATACAAAATCAGGCACAATGATTTTAAATTTTACAATGATACCGAGTACTCCGAAATATTAATTTAAATATTTCCAAAACCTCACAGTAAATAAATAGAATGTGCTTAATAACTCTTAACTTAAAATGAGAAGAAAAGATTTTTGATACCTGTATTTTATAAATGCATTGGTTGCAACCTGAAATATAAAGCTATGTTCTAGGTTTATGTTAGGCTGCTTTTCCTTTATACCTAGATGGCTTTCTGTGCAATGTTTTGATATATATCTTCACGATTTGTAATCTCCGTGCAATTTTTGATTCATTTTACTAATACTTAACAAGAAATTTGAAAAAGATCTCTGGTTGTTTACCTGATGCAGTTAAAATTTCTTGCCAAATTTGTTTTTGATCTCCACTTACATAAAGTAACTGCACATGGTTCTTGAACATGCAGTACCATGTCTGCCAGAAATATGAAGTTATTTTTTTATCATTCTTCATAACTGAATGATAATCTTAGCAGAACAGCTGCTTATATGCCTAATATTATTGATGTTGGCAGTGAAGTCTTTTTGTTTTGGTGGGGGTTTTGTGGGTTCTTTTTTTTTTGGTTTGGTTTGTGTTTTTTTTGTTTTGGGGGGGGGGGGTTTTGTTTGTTTGTTTGTTTTAAGACAGAGAGCATTAAGATTAGAGACATAGATTTTACTAGTGAAAGTAGGGAACCAGGAAAATTACCTGTAAATTGAACACTTCTGCTATAAAGATAGTAAAAATACAACTCCATAGTTTGCGTGCTAGAACACTACAGAGTAAAAATTTCCTTAAAATACAATCACTGTACCCAAATTGCTATGCTAGTCTTTCAGCTAAACAGTTTGGAGCAATAAGATACATCCTGAAATAAAGAAATTCTAAGTTTAACATCTTTTAAACTCAGTTCTCATTTATTTTGAACTTTACTAAAAACCACAAATGAGGACTACTTACTCATAGCAAAGATCCTCTCTGAACAACTGTCAAAAAAGAAAAGATTTGTCTTAATTTTCTTAAGAAAACAATTTTTATTAAAAACAAAAAGCAATTAAGAAATTACCTTGCAGGGGACATAAGAAGAAGAGATTGGGAACAACTTCATCTCAACTGATAGCGGTGGAAGCGCATTTAAAGGTATGCCCATTTTTATTTTCATTCTCATACTGCTGTAATTCTTTTTTACCTCTTCCAAAACCAACATGAGAGATGAACTTAATTCAGCATTGCCATTACATCTGTTAAAATGCGTATAAGAAAATAAGATCCACTTAGACAGATATTGCATTTATTTTGCTGCTTCCAGAACCACCCAAACATTTTACAGTGTTTAAAGACTCCTCCACATTGCACAAGAACATGAGCTCACTCCTAACATGCACAGTAGCTCTCTGGAGCCATACTCTGTTTCACAGCATTACACCCTGCTCTCTTGAACCCTCTCCTAAGCTACGGAGCAGACACTATAGTAATGAGGTTTTATAGCTATCCGTGGCACAGTAAAGTGTTCAGAGGCAGGACTTCTTGGTTGAATTCCAGGTTCGTTACAGGGTGTATGCTTTATCAGCTAGCGACTCTGCAATCGCTACCCCCTTCCTGCCTCACCTCTTAACAATTCTGCACCTCTCTCTTTCTTCTTTACCACCTCCTCCCCAGCACCCCCTCTATGCATCTCGTCCACTCCTGAACGGATTCTCTGTACTACTTCCGTACTTTTCCTCCTGTACAGAAGGACATTCCTGGAAACAAACTGTATTTTGCTCGGTCTGTGAATGCTACAGAAGATTTTAGGCTGAAAATAAGACTTGGCAGTTATGAGAACGTAAACTCCTTTGGACAACAATGCTAACTATAAACACTATTACAAGCTATGGATAGAATACATCAGTAACATTTAGCAATTAATGCCTTTTAACCCAGTTATCCATTTCACCTAAAAGGACACTAAAGTACGTGCCTGCTAAAACCTGTGTTTTCCTCCAAAGCCAGTTTGTAAATCTTCAAGCAGTGCCGATAACACATCTGATAATGAATGTTTAGAATCTGCAATTCTGCTTCAATTGCTCTCTGCAGTATTTTTTGACAGTAGCTTGATGTAGAATTCTTCACAGCTTGTTTGTCAAGGTGTACCGGCCTTTAAAATAATAATAATAAACAAAATCTTGAACCCTTGAACCAATATTTTACATTCATTATGTTTTATTTTGAAACAAGTAGCTTTCTAGAAGCTATTTCTGATACTATTTAAGGAAAAAAAGAAAAATGAATCAGTTCCTCCTATTTACTACACAGAAAAAATGATGTCTTACAGCAGCTTTCACAGTATCATCAGCCTTAAATGAGCGGTGGGAACTGCACAATAATCATTTCTATCCAAAAAGTGCGGTCATAAGAACAAAAAGCAACTTAGCAACTCTGTTGATCTACAGAGACACCTACTTGTGTCCACAGTCACAGAGTAATCTAGGCTGGAAAGGATCTTTGGAGGTCTGCAATACAAATCTCTGTTCAAAGCAGGGCTAACTTCAAAGCTAGCTCAGGGTCTTAGCCAGTCCAGCTTTGTTGCTGGGTTCAGGGTTTTTTTGTTTGTTTTAAATCTCCAAGAAAGGAGACAGTACCAATACTACTCTCACTGTAAGAAACTTTTTCTCACACCCACTTAGAAATCCCCCAACTCTAACTGCTGGCTCTTGCCCTTTCAAAACACACCTCTGCAAAGAATTTGACACAGTCTTCTCTGCAAGCCACCACCTGATTGCCAAGAACTGCAGGGAGGTTCCCCACCTCCCCAGCCTTCCCTTCTCCTGGCTGACCAAACCCAGTTCCCTCAGCTCTCCCCACACATCAGGTGCTCCACCAGCTCCCCTCACCATCTCTGGGCCGTCTGGTGGGCTTTCCCCAGTCTGCCAAGCTCTTTCTTGCACTACAAGGCCCACAGCTGGAGATACCTTTGCAGATGCAACCTCAGGAGCACCAAACCGAGAAGAATCAACACTTCCCTCCATCTGCTGGCTGCACTCCTGCTAATGAAGCCCCAGGATGCGGTTTCCCTTCTTTGCCATATGGGAGCACTGCTGACTTACACTCGACTTGTTTTTGGGTAGTCTGCAACTGCAGACCGAGGCTGCTTTGGTCTTTGTTCAACTTCAGATCTTCCGTTCATTCTTCTCACTTATCCAGGTCCCTTCCTACCCTCCAGTGCAGGAACCGCTGCCCAGCAATTTTTTAATGCCATCAGTTTTGTTAAGTCACAGACAACCTTTCAATCATGAAAAGAATCTTATCCAGCACCTAGAATTCCAAACCAAGAACAATTTGCGACCCACCTGTCAGTGCTTATCTTTAAATCACTGCTACACAGCTCATTTTTTGATTCCCACTGTTCCTAAACAAAAAACATTTTAAAAAGTTACAGATTAACATTTGTATAGACAAGCTCAGAGCAACTTTGAGTTAAAAAAAGCTCTATATATCAAAATTGTTTGGTTGTGCTTTTTTTTTTTTTTAAATTACCTGAATTTGTGAACTTCTTTCAGCTGTTGCAGTATTGCCATCTGAATGTTTTTCCAGTGTGTCAGTAAGCTGCAATGGAATTTCCTCTGTGCCACCAGCTCCACATGACCAGTCTGTATTGCAAGCAACGTCTGCACACCTTTCATGGCGCCATCCCACGGGTCGAGATTTGTTCATCATTGTTATCTCTGTATTAGTAGCCCTGGATGAGTGACAAACCTGAGCACTGGTACTTCTGCTTGTTGTAAAGCAAGCTCTAAAATCAGAACTCGCATCAACAGCCTGGTTAACCATAGAGTCACTGGTAACATTTTTCAAGGTTTCACGATGCTCCGAGTTCAGACAGCTGGTATTTCCATGGGAGGATTTATCTGCAACTTCCACCCCAAAAAAGGGGTTCTTGCTAGGGAGAATTGCAGAGACCAGAAATTGGGTTTCAGCATCCTTTGCAGTGCAGTCAAGGCAGCTGGTACCATGTGCACACATACCAGATTCTTCACAACTGTAGAAATCAGAATCCCCCGCAGGTTCACAAAATTGCAGGGCTACTGCAGGGGCTCTTTCCCTTGCTGACAGTAAAGGATTGTCTTTCTTCACTGAGACACTGTGAATGTGTCTATCATTCTTTTCAGACACTTCTTTGCTTGTAGCGATTTGGGGTGGCAGCATGCTGTCCATCAGTGGTATGTCTTTCACCTCTCCATTTTCTAAACTGCCATATACAAGCCGATTTGGACAGACCCTTTCTCTATTCCCACATGAATGACTTTCAAGTATACTTCCACAAACAACACTATGATACTCTGTTTGCTCTTCCTGATGATCATAACTCATGCCATTGCAATCTGGCAGAGACAGAGAGTCATGAAGCATGTGGGGAAGCTCTGGCATAGCTGCTTCTGGGCAGGTCTGGTCACCTACACCATACTCAGAAGCAGAACAATCTTCTGACATGTCAATGAGATTTTGCTTCTGTGTGACTGCACCGCCTGGAACTTCATGACCTGGGTCTATCAGCTTTAAGGTTTCGATTCCTATAGTTTCCCTTTGCTCAGAAAACTCACTTGAGCTATTCCTATCATCAAAATCTTGTTCGTGAGCACTGAGATACTCCAGCTGTGAATCTTCACCTAAATGGCTTTGTCTGCAATCATCACACACCCCACAATTAAAGTGCATATTGTCACATGACCTTCCCAACATATCAGCTTCTTTCTTGCTTTCATCTACCTGTGCACAGCAAATTCTCATTCTCTCTTTAGTATACATTTCAATGTCTGCATCTAAAGATGAACTTAAATAAGGTAAGCTTTCCTCTGACAACTTTAATTCTGAAACACTGGCAGAATGTGCCTGGTCAAAACCAGACTGTTTAGCTCCTACTGCAATGTCTCTGACGAGTGTGTGCTCAGCTTCCTCAGAACAAGAAAAAAGATGGGAGGTCTGACTGAAGCATCTCCTTTTGCTTTTAACATCGTCGTTCTTTTCTAATTCCATGGTACAAACACTTAAGCCCTCCTCCTCAGAAATAATCCACACAACTCACTTCCACTGCAACCTCTCCAAGTCAATGGCTTGTCTCTTCTTATCAGTGTCTAACCTTAATAAAAATTAAGAGAAGTTTGAGATACATCATAGTATACAAGAGGACATTACTGTTTAAAAAATACGTTAAATTAACCATCTTATTTTCACCTACTGCATGCTAGTATAGAAGCTAGGAATTATACGGTATGTTCTCAAGGAAATCCTAAGAGCTCACAGAAGGCTGTTAAAATAATTTGCCATTCTTGCTTGTGTCATTTCAATTGTGTAAAAGCATCCTCAGTGACCAATCAACCCTATTTCCTTACACTCTTGGGCAAGGTTTCCATCCTCTTACCACTGAAGCATTTCTTGGCTGAATCATCAGAACCCCTGTTGATACACAGCAATCTATTTACATCATACCCTAACTACAAGACAGCACAGAAGGTGTTTAGATGCACGTACTGACTCTGAAAGTCAAGATGCTAATGGTCATGGATTCAGTGGCCACAAACTGACCTCACATTGTTCCTGATTGTATACTGGCCTGTAAGCATTCCTTGCCACAGAAAGCTTACAGCTTCTCGATCCATGACCAGTATATTTACTGTAGGGAACATCCTTCAGTCCAGGAGCTATAACAATTTTTAAAACTACTTCAATGAGTGAAGGGGTGAACTTAGAACCCTGTGCCTCCCGAGAACTAAAAACCCTTCAGGCGCTGGACAAAAGGGAAATGAAAGCATATTCCTTTTAATTCTGGGGAAACAAGAAGAAATGGTTACTAAGCACAGAAAACGTGAGAATCTTTACAGCCAGGAAGTGTAAGTCATAAAGGAAAACAGGAAGACAGTTTTCTTGGATCAGAGCACTTCTTTTAGCAACAGTAGAAAACTGGACAATACAGCAAAGCAAAGTAATACCCCTGCTCTGGACTTGCAACAAACCTAGTTTCATAGCATGAACGAAAAGCAGAGACAGAGCATGTAGGGATGGAAGATGCTCTTTGTGAAGCTTGTTTCTTATAAATAGTTGTCAATTCTTCTCTGCCTTTCCCCAGAAGCTTATAATGAAGAGAGGGACTCATACTAACGTTAGACATATTTTTCAGTTAGGTATGCTCTCTAAGCTACTGAAATGAAGCGTAACAATTTTATAGTATAGTCACAGGTCTCTAACCCAACTATAATCTTATATAAAGCACAGCAAAATACAGTCCTGTCTGTAACTCTTCCCCCTGTGAGAGCACGCAGACCAACCAACAGGCCCATAAGGTGGGTTTCACATGCTTCTAAACACACAAGTCACTGGTTCATCCTCGCAGAGGAGGCTTCCAGCGTGGTGAAACACAGTCTGTAAGGAACCGAGTGAATCATAGAATCATTTAGATTGGAAAAGACCTTCAAGATTATTGAGTCCAACCATCATCCATGCCCACTAAACCATGTTATGGAGTACCCCATCTACGCGCTTTTTGAATACCTCCAGGGATGGTGACTCAACCACTTCCCTGGGCAGCCTATTCCAATGTGTGACAACCCTCTTGGTAAAGAAATTTTTCCTAATATCTAACCTAAATCTCCCTCGCCTCAACTTGAGGCCATTTCCTCTCGTGCTATCTCCAGCCACCTGACAGAAGAGACCAGCACCCACCTCACTACAACCCCCCTTTCAGGTAGTTGTAGAGAGCTATAAGGTCTCCCCTCAGCCTCCTCTTCTCTAAACTAAACAACCCCAGTTACTTCAGCTGCTCCTCATAAGACTTGTGCTCCAGGCCCCTCACCAACTTGGCTGCCCTTCTCTGGACACACTCCAGCAACTCAATGTCTCTCCTGTAGTGAGAGGCCCAAAACTGAACACAGTACTCGAGGTGCAGCCTCACCAGTGCCGAGTACAGGGGGGACAATCGCTTCCCTGCTCCTGCTGGCCACACTATTTCTGATACAGGCCAGGATGCTGTTGGCCTTCTTGGCCGCCTGGGCACACTGCTGGCTCATATTCACCTGGCTGTTGACCAGCACCCCCAGGTCTTTCTCTGCCAGGCAGCTTTCCAGCCACTCTTCCCCAAGCCTGTAGCGCTGCATGGGGTTGCCGTGACCAAAGTGCAGGACCTGGCACTTGGCCTTGTTGAACCTCATATGATTGGCCTCAAGTACTGAAGTGAGACACAGGCTGCTGGTGGAGCATAAGGGGAGACTGGAAACTGAGGCCTGTTTCTTGGCTGCTGCTCTGGGATTAACACACAAGTTAGGCGAGCTCTGTCTGCTCCAGATATAAACAGTGTGACCCAGGCCTCATATCTGCACAGGAAGGTTTGTAGAATGGACCCCTAAGAGATAACTTCATGATAGCCCTTCCTCACAGGGAAAAATGGCTTGTCTTTCAAATCTGCATCCACTGATTCTCATCCGCTAAGGATCATCATTAAAATGACAACATTTAAAAATCACTTAATAAAAATAATTTAAATCATTTAACCAAAGGCATCAATAGAAGTCAGTCACCCTCCAAAAAAACCTTACCATGATTTCATTATGCACTTCTACAGCTATTTTTGTTTCAAAAACATTAGCTTTCTTATTACATTAACTTTACCTTCACCTTCTGAGGTTTTAAGCAACTATACCTGTGAAATTAAAAATCTTCCCGTAACACTACCAAAGCACATCTCAGATGCCTATACATAAATCACAACATATTATCACAGAGAAGTGGCTTTCCCCCCACCCCCCTTTTTACTTAAGAACAAGTTAAGACACGTACGTCCTAGTTAAGTAACAATAACCTTGTTACTACTACTGACGCAGCTAGATGTTCAACAACAGTCAAGCCGGTTAGAAACCAGCACTGATATTAAACCACAGCTTCCACATCGCAGCGCAGCGTGGAGAGCTGCAGCCGAGCCCCCGGGGAGGAAGGCTGGGGGGGGGGTCCCTCAGAGCAGCCCGGTGCCCCCGCCCGCCGAAGGGGAACGCCCAGGCAGGGGACCGCGGCTCACAGCCCTCACCCCGGCTCCAGGGAGGGCTGAGCAACCTTCCCACTGCCCAAACGAAGCCCCCCCCCCCCCCGTAACGCCTCCGTACCAGAGCCGAGCCCCGGCCGGCTCCCCGCGCCTCCGACCCGGCCGGGCGACAACGACCCCGCCGAGCACGCGCTCAACGGCCGCCAGCCGCCACTCCCCGCCCGCGCCTCCAGCCCATTGGCTGCGACGGGAAGCGCTCCAGCGTCTGATTGGCCGGTGCGGTGCCTGCGCCAACCGCGTGCTGCCCACCCCTCCCCCCACGAGATGTCTCCTCAGAGGGGCTTCTGCCCTCCTCCCCCTCCTCCCCCACCGCCCCCTCTCCCTCACGGCGGCGCAGGGGTGTCCCTGCCCGTACCACAGAAAGCCCAAACCTTAGCCTGCGGGGGACAGCAGCAGCACGTCGTCTTCTACAGTTATTAAAACCTAGCAGCACTCTGAGGGGGCAGTGGAGGCGAACGCAGTGAGCTGGGGAACGTCACCCAGTAAACTCCCGCTGTACGGGTTACCGAATGTAAACGTACACGTTATTTTTACAAAGTTGGTTCAGGGCCCTACTCCCTCCTTTAAACACATATATGTAAAGTTCTTAATAAAGCGTGCAAAAAATCACTTAGCTGACTAAAACAAACCGACCCCCAAACCCATATAATCGTTTAGAGCATTTAAAGCATAGACAAGCACTAACCTCCTCAGCATATTTCACCTAAGTGATCTCTCTATATCAACGCCCACAATCAGTGCAAGATGAAATTTAATACTAAAATTGACACGGTTTTGCTGAACAAAGTTGCCTCCTGTGGCGAAGGATTCTTCCAGGGAAAGTTACTATGTGGCTTACCTCTCTGTTCACCATAAATACTCTTAAGTAGAGAATTAATCCGATTAGCAATACCATTCAAATTTCTCCTGATGGGACACTGTCCCTGTCCTCCCCGTCCTCAAGTGCACTCTGCCATTAAAAAGGTTAATATTTGGAGGTATGTCGCACACCAGTGCCCTTAGGCACACAAGCCCCTGCCTTTGTACATTTTACAGCCAGTGTTGCTCACGGTTGCGTGTCTGCAGCAATATGTTATAAAGGAAAATGAGCTGTTACACCAGTATCATCCAAAAAGTCTGTATTTTCCAAGAGAACTTTTACCAGTAACATCATCATGACAGACCACTCCATAAATACTACCCAAACAAGTGACATTTTTATTGGCAAGTTCTGCTAATGGATTTCCTTTTCCACGCTCGTATCTCCTAATAGTTTGATTGAAAAAACAAAACAAAAATAACCATTTGGGTAACATTCCATTTGCAAACAATAAAATTATTTAACATTTAAAAATAAAACAAAGGATAACAATTTTAAATACAAATTCTAGGAAAACCCATCCTGGTTCCCCCAGGAGCTGTTCCTTGCCAGGCTGCCACCACCTCGGCTCCGCTCTGAGTCAGTGGGCTGGGTGCCGAGGCGCTCTCGGTTGGAGCTCAATTAAAAGGACTGGGGCATGTGCTATTATTACCATTCAAAGCCCTGTTGTTGTACATTCTTCACAGGAAAACATAAAACAGTTTGCAGAAAACCAACCAGTACTTCTTCCCTTATTCTAAAGCTAAGTCATACTGAAAGTTAGGGGGGAAAAATGCGGCTTCAACATTCAGCTACTTTATCACACACACAGATTTCTACTAAGAGCATATCCAGGTTGAAATACACATCTGATTTCTGTCATGAGGTTAATGCTTATGGGGTGCGAGATGCAATCTACTTCAAAATGATAAACACATCACTTCCTGATGAGTAAAGTATTATTTTTAGCCTTTTGGACCAATGCTTAGTTGCTAGGTTGTTTCTCCTGAATCAGGAGAGACAGTTTTCACCGCTATGACAAATAAAAAGATGACTGGTGGCAATCACACACCTTATCATCAGTTAGTAAGATGTTGTAGCTAGCACGTTTGTTTGCATTCTGAAAAACCTTAGTTCTTTTTTTAGGCCCCAGAGGCTTTGTACACCAGAAATTACACAAGTCAACCACAGAAGATTGTAAATTGGTATCCACAACGATTTTGAGGTATTCCACAAGAAACCTGGCTCTGCACCTGAATGTTCCTCTCAAAAACCAAAAAAAAGAAAAAGAACCCAAAGCCCTAGCTGGAGTGGAAATTTCATTTAAAAGACTCCTTTCATCCCCATGTTCCACCACATTTGATCAACAAGGACATACTTATTTTCCCAGGGGCACAAAAAGAGCCTTCTTCATCCTTTTCCTGGAATATTAATTTCAGTACTTCATTCCAAAATTTCCGGGTACACTCAGAAGAGATGAAGAGCAAGGTGTTATTTTCTAGCCAAACCAGAGAAACACATTCAGACACTGTTTTTGGTTTATTTAATTTGTGAAGGTGCTCTAAGAAGATACTGGTGATCCCCTTACGTTGAAAGTAGCAGCGGTTTAGACTCTAACCTCCAGTCTGCAAGGAAGAGGCTAGGGAAAGACCTAGACTGGAAAGTCTGAAGACCAAGTTAAGAAGAAATGGTCTCCCGGGTCTGGATTTGGCTTGATAGAACTGTATCTATTGAGGCAGTCAGCATCGACAGAAGGTTGTTCCTGTCGAACAGGAGATGCTGCTTCATCGGGTGAGCAGGTTCCTAAGGGACTGGAAGTCTACCTTATTCACAAGCTTTTCTGTCAGGGCTGAAGGGGGAAGGACAGCTTTATTCTTCAAGTTAACTGCTGTTCTCCTTTGAGTAGTACATTCAGAATAATTTCCAATAAACCAGAGCTGTAGTGCTAGTTGTGTATAATAAATTGCCTGCAACATCTTAATTGGTTACGTTATTTTTCATGAACAGTGGAAAACCTTAATAATGACCTTAGAAGGAAATAATTCACTACTTCTGTATTTGTAGAAAAACCATAGGCAGTAATATTTTCTAAAGTGCTTCTTTACTTATCAGTTACTTTTTTAAAAATTAGACTTGTATTTTTAGCGGCATAGTTTTCTAGTAGTTCATGGACCAGTAGATAGTTTCTGATGTAAAAAACCCATTACATATTTTGTTTAAGCAAATGACACTTGCTTTGACAAATGCACCAAAGTGAGTGATCTAAGTGCAAAACCCACCATTTCTTAAAACACGGCCTTATGCTGGTTTATTAATGCAACTTTACATCCTTTAAAAGTAGTTTACTTCAACTCCAAGAGCAGGGATTAAATAATACAAATAAAAGTTGAAAATTCAATGAAGCTATTGCCTATTTACCCTGAAATAAAATAGTCTTACGATTCCACTGGTGCAAAAATCCCTCCAAACACCTTTGTTTTATTGGCAAAGTCATTTAAGGTCACTTTTGCTTCCAAGACCGTCTTCTTCCATGGTTTCCACTGAAGGAGTTTTGCTTTGTAATGGCTTGTGGTTCCACAGTGATTTGTAAATGAAAAACCTACTATGAATAACTCTACCGTAGTCACTAAATTACAGATACTGTCATGAGAAAGTCCAAAACTTACAGTGCTTTTTTTAAAATTTTCAGCAAGACACAAAATTCTAGTCCAGTTAAAGTGTTTTCTTTGAATGCCATTTTAAATGGCAATAAGTGGCTGCTGTGCCTTCTGGATGGAGAACTTAACGCGATGCCCGATGTGCTTCTTACATGGTAGACGGACATTGTACTTCAAATGTACCCAAAGAACGGCTTAGAAGGGCTCCCGCAGGCACAGCCATTTGGATCAGCTACTCCTATGTATATAGTGCAGTAGGTTTGAATCTGCGTAGAGAGAACCACAGCTGGGTGGCACGTAGCAAATGTTAGGGTTGTCTGTTCTCAGAAGGCATGACACAAAGCATCCTGGACAGCAAGAGACAGAAGCATCTGCAACGTTGTTCTGATTCTGTCAAGTACTAGTTTCCATCGAAAGGTGGTGGTTATTGCTGAGACAGTAAAGCACTCCGGTTGGCTTTCATCTTCTCCAAGCGTTTTACTAGATGACCATTGCTGACTTCAAGCTCTTCAGTTTTATCCAATGCTGAACGAAGCTGAAAGAAGAAAGCAGAAAAAACCACATAATTTTCACAGTGTTTTCCCTGTCCAAAGATAAAGCAAGATTTGTAGTTACCAACACTAACTGATGATATTGCTGGAATTTCCTTACAAGATAAAGCAGTTGAAAATTCCTATTAGCAGAGTTAAAAGTAAACATTGTGTAACTGCTTTGAAGGCCACACACACATTTTCTAAGCACTGTGCCAAGAATCCAAGGTATTTACAGAATGTTGAACAAATGGCTCAGAGTTTGCCTCAACTTCAGAGGCACGCCTGTCTTGCTGCCTGGCTTTTATGTTTCTGGTTCCCAGAACTACAGCCACAGGTGTGACGTTGGTGCCTTAGTTTTCTATAAAGCCCACCACGGCATGGGGGTAGGGACAGGGAGGTGGACCACACAGAGCAGTATCTATAGGCAGCAGAGCAAGAGGAGTATTTAGAAAAAGCAAAGAGCCACACTGAAGAAAAAAAAAACCAAAACCCAACCAACAAAAAACCCCCTGAGGAGCCAGGTGTGAAAGAAGCTGACAAACGTATTTACAACAACGTGGTTGTAGCAGCTACTTGGAGAGAACATGAAGTTTGATAAGACAAATAAGGTCAAAATTACAGACAGCTTGAAGATGCAGTGTTTTACAAGAGAGAAACACAGACAGTCTGTGGACAGACACACTACAACAAACAGGCATGAACAGATTGACAGGACAAGAAAAACAGGCTCAATAAGAATGATTCACATCCATTTAGCACTCAAGTTTAGACTCTGAGGCTTGAAAGTTTAGACTGTCATTCCTGGTAAGGTGTGGCACTGTGCTTAAATAATGAAGCGCCCAAATGAACTTTACAGCAGGATTTCCAGTTTTCTACTGCTGTAATTTCTGAGTCACAAGTTCTAAAAAGACCAGTGATTTGTATTTACAAACCCAGAATTTATAACACCCAAAGTCATGAGCCTTCAGGTGCAACAAAGGACAAGGACAGCAAAGTAGAAATAGGAGTTCTTCAGCTTAATGAATGTCGAACCACATGAACATTCACAGCTGCAAAGTAGCGTTTGAGCATTTGAAGGCTGCTTCTAGATGCAAGTTGTACAAGTACAACCTGAGTTTGCTCCAGAGAACCAATTCTGGTACAAAGCAAGGCATTGCAAGTCAGTTTAGGAAGCAATGGTGAAATGGCAGCGGGAGTTCATAGTCGTGACTGTTACTCCGGTTTGAGTGCTGAAAATTTGGTTAAACATTTAGAACAAATAACTAAAGCAATAAAAAAAGTAGACGTTTATTCTTTGCTCTGCCAAGAAGGATAGTTCCTCCTCTAAAATGCACCAGACAGACACGTCTCCCCCCATGCGGTGCAGGCTGATGGCTAGCCTGTGACAGTTTGCATTTAGAGTTACCTCTCTCTGTAGTTTGCGTTTCTCTGCTTTCAGTTCATCTTCTACTCTTTCAGCATTTTCAGCAGCAGTTTTGTATCGGGCTACCTGACCTTCCAATCGTATTACCTAAGAAAAAGGCAAATTTTTTAAATTAAAAGCTGTACCAAGAAGTGACTCTGAGGCTTTACTCTTCCACTAGTAGTTAAGCAATAACCAGAGAGATACTTGCTTTGCTTTAATAAAAGAAAGGCACATTCTGAGAAAAAAAAAATATACCAAGGAAGCCTGGCCACGGTAACTTACTCCAGACCTTTTATACATATCCATATTTAATATGCTTCCAGCAACAAAAAATACAGTCCATTGACTAAATTTATCTTAGCAGGAGTATTGCTGACATATTCTGGACAAGACCAAAGAGTCAAAATTGAAGAGTCTTGTATAAAATCCATATATACTGCATCATATAACAGAAGCCATTTAAAAATTGTCGATAGCTAGGCATAAAGAAGTATTCTGAAGAGTTCAGTAAGTGCTCTCAATATACCTTTGTCTTCGAACGTTTTTTCCTTCGGTAAAGATGAATAATATATTCACTCTTCCCCATATACAAATGAAAGCATTTTAGTCTTTATGACTTACGTGCAGTAGCCCTGATGCTCCAACACTCTTACTTCTTATTTTAAGGGAAAAATCACAGTAAACATTATTTCATTTGTCATATAATAAAATACACTTTCTCTTTGCATTCTCACCATGCCTAAACAAACAGAACAAGCCAGAAACTTACATTCTGTTCCAATGCTGTTATCTCTTGCTCAGACTTTGCTAGTTTAAATTTGAGATCACTGATTTGTCTGTTGGCGTCTCCTAAAAGAATTGCAGATTTATCAGAGATGTCAGAACAAGTATCAACAGTGTCTTCTAACAAGCCTGTCATAAAATTTCCATGCTACAGGAATCTACTTGGGGCAGCAGTAGAGTAGCACGTGGTCTCTGCCAAAAAAGTGCCCAGCAGATGGACGCTATTCCAGTCTTGCCTGATTCCCTTCTGACCGCTCTGAAAGCGGAATTAACCAAGAACTCACCCCAGCTCTCCTGGGGAACAGAAGGGAGATTTCCAATTGCAGTCTTGCTCAAACAAAGGATAATCACCCTCACCTCTGGTAGAGGTGCGTGGCTGGCTCCCAGCTTGAAGCTCCCTTACAACTGAAGGCTCATTTTTACTTAGAGCCATGTGGTTATTGTACAGATACATTTTCTCATTCACATACAGGACATAAAAGTTCTCTTAAAATCAAAATGCAGCTCACTTTGGAGGTCAATCATGTGCATATCTGTCCCATTTTCCAGAACTTCATCTTCTGATTGTGTATTTTCCATCTTGCCATTCTTCTGCTTTTCTTCCAGCTGTCCCTTTAATTTTTTAACCTGAAGGACACAAAATAATTAGTTATTAAAATCAGAAAGGGAAAATTGTGGCTCAATACTCAAATTCACTCAAGTATTAGAAAACAAATTATATTTTTTTTTAAACTTAAATTCCAAAAAATCTTTTGTTCAAAGTAATATCCTAGAAATTCTTTTGGCAAATGACTCATCATATTTTAAGTACCAGTGCTTATACATAAATTCAGGACCAAACATTAACGAGTGGAAGAAGACTGTTTTATTAGAAAAGCCATAAATGTTCTGTAGGCACATTCATGTAAAACATTCTTAAAACCCCCAAACCGCGTTTGGTTGTGTGAGAAGTCTCAAGGCCAAGGATATAGTCCATAAATGAAAGCACAGAGCATCCTGCAGAGAAACAGATCATCTAGTTTTTTGAATAAGCTTTATATCTACTATGGACTATCAAGGTACCAGCAATAACTACTTTAATTGCTATTTACCCATCTACTGTAATTCCTCCAGCATTTCTCTCCAAATGGCCCATTACCCACAGACCCAGAAATTGGGAAGGCTTACTCTTGGAGATAAAATTTGCTTCTACAATTTCTGGACTATATTTGTTTTTCCCTTGGGCTTGGCCAATCCAAAGTATTCTTTTTCAGAAATAGTCCTGGAGAAGGAGTTTTAGGTGACTAAGGACACTGAACGTGACTGCTTAGCAACGTGGAACAGGCACACTGGGTCATATCTTTCTTCCCTTGTATCCTGAGTTAATGCGCAAGAGAAATGTTTCAGAGGAATAAAGTGGCAAGCAATGCAGTTAAATCCTCAGCAAGAGCAACCTTCCACACATTCTGAAAGGCAATGGTACTGCTGTTCTGTACCTTACGTTGCGGCTGTTTTGATTTTCTTAGTCTATACTACTCTTATCGTAGATTTAGCAAACACACAGCATTTCAGTTTTCCTGTGATTACCTGGTCTAGTAAGGATTCTCGTTCATCAATGAGTTTTTTCAGTCTGTCTGAAAGAGAAAACTTAAAGTTCAGTGCTGATTTGATCGAGCCGCACTTTTCAGAGTGCATCTGATATAAGACCAAACCATTAAGGTTAGTGAAACTAATGATGAAGGTAGTTATGCACGTACCACAGGAAATGAGGCCACAGACAGGGCTGGGAAGGGGCTGCAGCCAGGGAAGGTTATGTCATTCTCACAGAACATGCTTGTCACGGCAGTAGCAGCACCCAGCTGCATGCAAAGAGGCTAATCTTCTACATTAGGCTAGCATGCAAGAACTCTAGGGTCAAACACAACTGCAACACAAAATCTCACAAATCTTTACAGTTTAACATTATGAAAACACTGTAAACACCTATAATCATAGCTAAGCACATTCTCAGCACTTTAAATCTTCACTTCTTTTACCGAACAGCATGGCAATGACATTTTGTGTTATCTCCAGTATTATGACCAGAAAAAGATTTGCCCATTAAATTATTTTTGTTTCAAACACAGCGGTCTGGTAAAACATTCTTTTCTCTTTAATCGTTCATAGTCAGTTCTCCTGGTCAAACATCAAGCAGGTGATGGGCAATCCGGTCCAACTGTTGTGCTACACTTGAACTTGGAAGTGCTACAGATCAGCACATAGATATATGTGACATTCATTAATAAAGTGCACATTACAGAATGAGACAACTGGAAAAAAGAACTAGAAAGTAAGTAAACAAATCAATTGGGTTTTTTCTTCTCTATTAAGGGGTACAAAATGTGAAAGCATTTTAGCAGGTACTCACAATTTTTCTTATCACTTTACCTCATTAATTAACAACCTTAGTTTGTTCAGGTACACCTCAAGAGAAGTACACTGGAACACAGCATTCAAATATACTTATCAGAAGAGCATATATTGACCTCAGACAGGTCTTACTCCACAAGTTTGATGTGTATGTTTATTGCAGGTTTATTTAGCTTGCCTCCCTTGCCAGCAAGCAGTCACCTGGGCAGAACTCAGGGTGTTCAGAGCTCAACTCCACATCTAAGGTCTGGCCTGTTAATTAAATGGTTAAAATCCAAAGATCACTCAAGAAAAAGGTCTTTTTGTAAACTTAATGAAAGCAATTGACAAATTACAGATAGAAGGCTGGTGGGCTTTCACCACGTAAATTCTCTTGATAGACTTCAATATTTTTTAAAAGCTTTAAAAATAACCAGTCCTCATTTGTTGTTAAATCCTGAACAGGCCAAAGTCTTGTGGTTCCCCCTTTTTTCTTGTTAACACACACAGTAAAGGGAATAGAGTCTGTATTGAATCAAATAATGGGGAAAACTGAAGTTTTCAAATGAAAGTCCCTCTATATGGCAGACATGTACAGTCCCTTAGCTAGTAATAATGTGGTATGTCACTCCCCTCCTGGGTATACAAGTTCCCAGATACCAGCAGTCATTCTAGAGCATGGACTAAAACCTTTACTGTGGCTCCTGATCCAATACCCAAACACAGATCCTAAAGTGACATCCCAGTTCAGCAGTTCTATGCATTCATTTTGAACTTCCTCAAGTCCTATCCTTTTTTTTTTTTTAGCCATTTGTAACATACCCAACATGGTTACACCTGAGCATTGATATGGAAAAACAAAATAAACAAAAGCAAACAAACCACATTTTTGTAAACTATCAAGAGTAACAAAAATTTACAAGTATAAACCCCTTCAAATTAATAAAACAATTTCACATATCTGTATGGGAAGGAAAGGAAGCTTAAGACAGACATTCCGTAAAAGATTAAAGATAGGGAAGAAAAATAAAGGTCAATGAAGAAGACAAGGAGAGCAAACTGTAAAAGAAAGGTCAGAGATATTCAGACTTGGAGATAGGATTGGGAGTCACAGGTCAGCAGAGATCAAGAAATGAAGTTCTAAGGATTGGAAAGAGAATGAGGACTGATGCAGAAGGAAACCTCTAGGCCACTACAAAATTAGCCCAAACTTATTGACTCTAAAGGGGCCAAATAATCCACCTTAACCTTGAAAGTAACTTAAGTCATGCACATGGCTAAGTAACTTTCACTAACACAACCACTGCTGTGGGGTGAAATATACCTGCTTGAAGAAAAGACACCTCCTCCAGTTTCCAGTAAGGAAGCACATCAGCTTCCCCCAACCCCGTTCTCTGTAAAATGGATGTTAGGATTGTGGGATGGACCTTCAAATCTGATCTCGCCATCAGTTCTCTCTTCCCTCATTATGGACATTGTGCACCCCACTGGGAGAGATGACATGCTGGCAGCAGGATTTACATGACCACAGAAGAAATCAGTTTGCTAAAATTGCCATTCTTCTGCACATACAGATGAAGGTCTTTTAAGTTTCACTTATCTTAAAACCCCACACTAACAAAGAAAACTTACTTTAGCTTTAATAGATATCTCTGCAGAGTCACCTTAATTTTGCATTTAGGAGACATTTTTCCAACAATTCAAGGATCTGAGGACCTTGAGAACAGGTGAGCAGAAAAGAGCAATCTACTGAATTAGGACACAAAGCAGCTAATTAAAATTCTCATCTGTAACAGTCATTATCCTTATTTCACATACAAAGATACTATAATGAATAACTAGAGTGTGACATTCATCTCACTTGAATTTAACTTTGGTAACACAATTCCCAGGCTATTCACAGCACCAAATCACGGCTTTCATAAACAAAGGAGCTTAAGAGAGGGCTGATGTGATGAGCTGGGCCCTGGAAAGGCCTGGGAGAGTGCAGGACATGAAGCAGGGGGGGTAGTGGTGGTGGTGGTGACCAGTGTCTTCTGCTATTGTACAGGCCTGTTTGTAAGTCAAATGACTATTCTCACTACCTTGGTATTGCAGTTGACTCAAGGTATTGCTAACTAGGGTGCTGCTTCAGTGGCACAGTTGACCTAACATCCCCTAATCAGCCACAGACCCTTGATGTCTCTTTCTGCTTGGAGGGGAGCATGGGGTGGGAAGCAGCTGTTTTTAACCTGAATGATTTGCATGGTGTGTGGCCGGGCAAGGAATTAATCCTGATGCAAATGAAAGAGGTAAACTGTACTTGGAGGGTGGGAAGACATCCCATGAAATCACACCAGCAGCCCCAAGCAGCTATTCAGAACACCCTGCAAGAATCCAACTGTCAGATCAATAGCAGGTTGGATAATACTCTTTCTCCAGATCTGCCAATTTATTTTGGACCATGAGAAAACAACAACAAAAAATATTGAGAAATGCCTTCCTCTCTTTCTCAGAAGAGGAACACTGCTGGGCACAGGCTGTTGGGACAGTGAGTAAGCATAGGATTTAGAAGACACCAACCAGCTTGCAATACTGATTTTGAGGGGGACAGGAGGACTGTTCTTTTCAATAATAAAGGAAATATTGACCAAGGCCTTTCACTATTACTTGCTGAACAAGGAAAAAAACCCCAACATTTCTTCAGCTACGCTTTTGAAAGCATTTCAAGCTAGCTCTGAACTTGCAGTAACGCACAAACCTGGGCTACAGGCTACATGTACTCACCAGGTATTGAACAGAAAACGCAGTGAGCATTTGGAGCTATGGAACTATTCTGAAAGACAGAAGTCATACCCTGAGCATGGTGCTCACTGCAGCACACATCAGCAGACTGTCCCTGCTTAAAACAAAATGGGTAACATAATAGCACCAAATATAAATCTTGATTTTAATTCACGTCATGATTTTTTGGTTTCATGTTAGACCGTGAAAAGACTGACTTTGATATTTTGGTGTCTTTGAAAGTCAAAACCAGCAAAGAAAGGGACAAGCTAGATCTTTTCTTGGATCTGTTAGATATTGCAGGGAAAATGCCAGAAACTGTTTTCAATTGTATAACTTTACAAAAGATGTATTTTGTAGGTAATTCCTCCTGAGACACTGCCTCCTCTCTCTCTCTAATGGCACAGATTTCACTCAATGCTAGCTGGCATATAATATTTAAATTACTAAATTTTGAATATAACATCTAGCAGTTCCCTTATCTTCAAGATGATTTATCTGGGAGACCTCCCCCTCTTCCTCAGTGTGCATATAGTCAAGCAAAAAACAAAGAGGTAAATAATACCATGACCACCTTCTCCACGGTACTTGCCCAATTCCAGAAGTCAGGGACCAGCGGCCGACAGAGGTACCAAGCAGCTAACGTTCAAGGATGAATTTCTAGTACAGCAGCTATTCTGCATTGCCTGTTCATGTTCTTGCTCCTACCCTAGTTTCACTGAGAAGTTGGCCAGTTACTGTGGGGTAAAAGCTGGTACATGGACAGTTAAGACCAGAGTTGTTTCTCCTTCTGTGACTTGGCTTTAAAAAGAACCTCTCTCAGAGATGCCTTGTTTTCTGAAGTGGAAAAACTAGTTAAAATCAGCTCACCATTAATTCCCGCAATCACCCAGAAGCATTTCTATTAGAAAAAAACTCATATGAAAAATACAGGAAATGCTGGCATGTGCCTAATTTGACTCAGAGTTACTTATAGATCTATCCACAAGTATAGGTGAAGCCTGGTAAGCAAGGTTAATTACATATTTAAGTGTATTTAAAAATTCAATATAAATACATTTAAAATACTTTCAACATTAAACCATGTATTAGTGTTGCGAGTATAGCAGAGACAAACCTTTAAATAAACACTGTGACATAGTAACAAGAGATGCTTTTAAGATCTATGACTTTTTAGATTAGCATTTAGTGTAAACCCTTCAGAACAACTGCTAATACTTACAGAAAGCATACTGGAACTGTTGTAAGTTGGAGAGAAGCCATATGAAAAGTTACAGGTTTATAGTCCTGTTATAGGTTTACAGTTAAGGGTGCCATCATATACGAAAGGTCCTCAAACACCAAGGCTGCCCATTCCTAAGACGACAGCTCTTCTAGCTATGTAGCACAACACAGTAAATTTAACAAAGCTGCAAAAGATGTTTTTGAAATTATATAATTTCAATAAATATGTATGCAGGTTTATAAACAGTGCTCTGGACAGGCAATTTAAAGTATAAAATGTGTTTATTTCAATTATATACAGATCAGTACATTTTGATATACATCTTGAAATTTTGCAGGCTGTACTCCATCAACTTTGTAACATGAACACAAACACAGCCTTCCATAGCCCCCCCCCCAAACTCCTCAATTTGCATTCCCTTGGGACGTTCATCGCTTAAAACAACTTTAAATGAATTTTTAAGTATGCAAAACACGCTCTTCCTCCCAAGCACCAGCAAAGACGCAAGAAGAAATATACCAATGGAGTCAAAGTGTTTAATCTATGCCAGCAATTCAAAGCAATCCAGCTTTTCAAAAAGGCACAGGGACTAGTATACAGAACAACAATTGTCTTTGGCCTGATAGCCAACAAGAATTAAGATATGCAAAATTATCTTCTTTCCAGAAAGGAAGAGGTCAGGAATTTTTCAGAGATAAAAACATTCTTTCAGAATTTGCAAAAAATATAATGCAGTAAGGAAATGCAATTCTAAACAAAAATCTTCTTGGAAAAATAGATACTTTATATATTCATAGCTAGACAGTACTTGATAGCAAACCTAAGCACACATTACAGTGTGTATTGACACTTTCTTCAGAAAAAAAAAAAAAAACAAACCATGTGAGACATGGTGTAAAAGGCGTATTGTGGTGCAAAGTGCCTAGATGAAGTAAACATGTATATATTTATTCCTTTCAGCAAACTAAGACCTCTATGTTGCACTTTCTTCAAACTGTATATTGTTCTTCCAAAGTGTTTAGACTAAGCAGATTCACAATGATCTAACTATATTTTGGAATAGGACTGTATCAGAAATACACACAAAGTGGAATGAGAGTATCTTTTTTTTCCATAGTAAAAAAAAAAAAAGTTCCTAGGCTTTAAGCATTCAAAAAGAAGTTTCAACATCAGATCAGTGTTGCTGATATACTGAGTTCCTTCATGAAGTGTTAATGTACTTGCTGTAGATCTAATGCGCGTAGGTACACATAAGTATGCACATTAAGTTCACAAAGGTCCAATGCACGTAAGTACATTCAAGACATCTATCATCTAGGCTAGAAAAAAAAAAGGATTTTCTGTAGAAATTCCTCAGTAGCAGTTATTCACACTAAAAGTACTCTAATTGCAAGATAGTCTGAATAGTTGATTTGTGAAGCTCGCTCTTTTGGTGATAAACTTTTAACCTGAGACACAGCAAAATCAAACCCACGCACGATTTCCTGTGGCTAGGTACGTCAGTGAGTAACTTAATACTTGCATCATTACCAGTTATATAACATTGTATTATGATGAGAGTTACCTATAAAGAAAAAAACTTTAAGAGGATTCCTAAGGTCTGATGTATTGTGCAAAGTGCATGTTTCTGAACTGGGACTGATCAAATGGCATGCAACTCATGTAGCCTTGAGATTTTGAACTTATGATATTATACAGTCATCTCTGGGTTTACCCTTACCCCTTCTGCCACCCTGCAAATCCTCCTTGCTTTCATCCCTGTTATTGCCAGCACTTTCCAAATCCTGTTCCAAAAGATTTTCATCTGCTATTCTTTCCACTTTGTTAGAATCTGATGATTTGATTTCATCTTCTGTCACATCAGTCTTCTCATCAGTTTTCCATGATGCTTCCCCTTGCAAGCGCCCTGTTTCTTCAGGCTCATCTCCTTTTTTATGCTGCAAGCTGTCATCTTCAGTCAAGGCATCTTTGGTTTCTATTTTGTCTGTTCTTTCTCCAGCTTCATCTGTTTGGGCAGTTTTTCCAACAGCACCATTTGCTCCACCACCCTCCTCTTTCTGTGTATCAGCTTTCTCTCCATCACATTTTTCATCAGTTTCTAGTATCTGTTTTGACTCTTCATCAAAATCAAATGCATCACCATCATCTTCCAGTCTTTCCTCTACTTGAGCCTCCAATTTAACTTGTTCACTAACATCTTCATCCTGCTCAGCTTTCTGTGCCAGGGAATTATCTGCACTTTCCTCAGAAGCAAATCCACCATCATGGTGGTCCACAAGCTCTAACTCTTGCTCATTTTCTTTCAGTGCTTCTTTATCAACTTTGTTTTCAGTAGTTACACTAACGTCTACAGTTGACTCCTCTTTAGATTCACCTTCCTCTTGTTTAACTACATTCAGCACTTCACCTTCTAAAGGAATATTTTTCTCTCCCACTGTATCACCCGTTGTTTCTTCACTACAATGAATTGTTTGAACTTCTGCCCTTGGTTTTAAATCTTCTACCCATTCTGTCCTACTTTCCTTTCCTTTCCCAGACTCATCCCCTGTTTCCAATTCTGACTCCTTAATTTCATCATCTAAAAGACTTGGGTCTAAACTGGTTTCCTGAGTCGTCACCTCTTTCACAACATCTGTGTCTGGCTCTGCCTGATGCAGCACACTTCCTTTTACCTCAGTAATACCGCCTACAGCCTCCACAGATGCCTTATCTTGCTCGCCTGTTTCTGCAGAATCTGAACACATTTCCAACTCTTCTATTAGTCCTTCCTGCTGTCCGTCCTTCTCAGCCGTAGCATTTTCAAGGTCAGTTTTATCTAGATTGTTTTGTTCCTCTGATGATGCTGAAGGACTGTCCTCTGAAGAAAATGGTTGGATGCATGCCTGATCTCCTCCACCTTCATTTTCACTTGTATCTGCTGGGACACCGCTTTCACATGACTCCTTCCCCTCCAAACCCACAGATTCCGTTTCCCCCATCTGACCCTGAACTGCATTCCCAACCTCATTTTCTTCTTCACCTCTATCACTTCCCGTTTTATCAATTCTTCCCTCAAGGCAGTCTTTGCTTTCAAAAAACTTTTCCTGCAAGACATTTGTAACCTTGTTTTCAGCACTTTCTTCTGAGTGTGGGAGTCCCTTGGTGTGACTCTCCAAGTTTACCTCTTCATTAAGTGAGCCTGCTACTGGAACCTCTGGTAGCCCTGCCTGGTTAGAAACCAACTCACAGCTCTCACTTGTAATGGTGGCTTCCTGATCTACTTCATTACCATTCAGGGCATGGCTAGTTTTAAGATCCTCTCGTTCTTCCCATTTGAGTGCAGCTTTTTCCAGTTCATGCTCTGTACCTAAGTCACTAGGCATTTCCTGAGGAGTCTCAAAAATCTGATGACCTTGCAGAGAGCCCACCTCCAAGTTCTGATTTGTCCTGGCATTTAAGTCATGGTGTTCAGCCTCCACACTAGCAGGCTGTTGGACTGATGTGCCTGCAGACTCTGTCACCTTTCTCAAATCATCTGCGTCACCATCATCATTTGAAGAAGTGCTCCCTGATATATGTTCTGTAAGGCTTTGAATCTGTTCTGTAAACCTACTATCTGGTAACATCGCTGTTGACAGGGCATCACGTTCTTCAACCATTTTTTCTGCCTTTGCATTTTCATCAGCATGCAATGTCTGTACTTCCTGCTCCTCAGACTCCTCTTTGTGTTCCTCACGCTCAGTATTCTGCAAGATTTCTCTTTTCCCCATATCCTCCAAAATCTCATTTTTCATGTCCACTTCATTGGCTTTGCCTAAAAGACCATTGAGAAAGTTGAAGGGACCACACTATAGCACTTACCTCCCCACTTAAAACCCAGAAGAGAATGAATCAAAGAACAGGTTAATAAAAGATCAGCTTTTGCCAATTACGTGAGGCAAAGCAGCAATTGAATTAGTAAGGGTTTGGGGTTTTTGATCAGTGAAATTCACCACCACCCTCTCAAAGCAAGAAGTCTCTGGTGCTGGCTTGTGTTTTATTAAAGTAAAAGATTTATGCTCTTGGCTGTGTGAATTACAGCTTTTGTAGATGAGAACAACTGTTTCAAGCAGTGTGATTTAACAGAAATACTTGCAGATGTAACACTTAACAGTAAAGATTATTTTTTCCTTGGCAATATTCTCTACAACTTTAACCCTAACACCACTCTATGCATGCAAGAGTGTGCGTCTGATGCCATTATAATGAAGTAATCAAGGATTATTCAGTAATATTTTACCCCTAAGTATCATAAAGAGGCATCATCAGTGTATATGACAGATGTAAAATCTGATTGGCAAGCAAATGGTTCAGCTGTTTAACATTACCAACACAGATCAAAGCTCAGGTACTTAGTGCCCCTTACAGCCACTTCATCCACCCAAAGGGATGGGGACTTCTGTGGTTTGGGGTTTTTTTTGTAACAGTTTTTCTTCAACTTGTATTTGGAAGCAACAGGTATTAGAACAACAGCGTTTGTGGTTTCAGCAGTTAGCTTTTGCTTCTATGTTGTACCTAATTAAAAAAAAAAAAACAAAACACCAAACAAAAAAACCCAAACCCAGAATAAGGAGAGAAAGAAATTACACTTAAAAATACACCCTTACCTTGTTTCTCATGTTCCAGATTGTTTCCACACAAAAACTCAGTGAGGAAAAAGCAGCCAAGAGCTAAAAGCAAGATAACTTGCACTTGCAACAGTTGGCTGCCTGTTCCTATTCATTAGTATGTTCATTTAGAACAAAAACAAGAGGGGAAAAAAAAAAAAAAATCTATTATCTCCTTTCCTTCCACTAGTATCAAAGTTCTCTGAGTGGCCGTTCATCACAAGTGCCTAAGAACAATGTTTTTGCCAACCAGATTTCTCAATCCTAACACTACCCATCTCAGAGTCATATTCTTTGAATTTGACAGTGTTAATCCTATTATAACAAGTAAAAATGTCAAAGTGTTAATATTAAACTGCTCAATAGTACTAGATACCAAGAACAATGAATTCATACATTAGTGTGTTTTAACAGTGCCCAGCACTGTTTTCAGCAGGCGCTTACAGTTCTCAGGTATATAAATGAACCAACATATGAGTTCTTTACAGGAAACTAAAATGCTTTTTTTCTGATTCTTTAGGATATGTGCTGAAAAATATTGAACAACAGTAGGATTATTCTGGGAGAATTTTCAAATTCAGGCTTTAAATAGTAATCTGAATGATTGCTACTTATCTGTAATATAATATTTGTATTCTTGTCCTTTGTTGCCTTGAATGGGGAATGAAGTCTGCCTTTGCAGGAAACTGCACAACGTACTTGAAGTGATAATAAATATTAAGCAGAAAAATGCATAGGAAGTGATTTGACAAGTAGCATGCTGCGTGATGTGTTAATTGTCCCACTAACAAAGGCCCAAACTCCAAGCAAAGATGAATGAAGGGACAGACAGACAGAAAGATGTGAAAGGATATACAGCACTTACCTAGCGTCCCATCCCCTCCTGCCTTTAATGCCAGAGTTGTGCCTGGAACAGTTCTGGAAGAATCCAAGTGTCCTTCATTATCAAGAACGTCTGATGTCTCCCCATTGGTGGCTATGTCAGAGTCTGGGATTATGCCATGTTTCTGTGGGGAAGCAAAAGCAATGCTTTAGAGCCCGCTGCTTAGAAAGGGGAAGATTGCTCAAGTGTTCTTGTCCTTGATATTCTCAATAAACAATTGCTTCAATCGTTCCATTAACATGTCTGGAAGTCAGAAAAGAGCACAGAATATTACAGTTCTCAGTTTAGCCATTATGATAGAAAGCAAGTGATCCCAGCTCTTTTTTTTTTTTTTTTAACAACATAAATCTCCTGCGTAACATCTTCCTCAGAGAAGCATCTCCTACAAAAACAACTACTTAATACTACAGTCTATACTAAGAGCTTACAGTCAACACTAGGGGGAAGGACTTTATGTAGAAAATTCCTGAAATGGCAACTTTCAGGCAACATGAAAATAGAGTTCTTGCTACTGAGCTAGATTCAAATTTTCTGTAAAAACGTACAGGAGGAAAAGGTCAGCAGTCGAATATAAGTGTCTTTTATTCCTCTTGCATACCTTCAGTTGCTCCTTCAGCACAACCACTTCATCTCTAAGGTCATCCCGCTCACTCCTTATGGAATCAAAGAAATCTTTCTGCCTCTCTAATGCCTGAGTTACCAACACAGACAGAGGGCGAGAAGATGTGAAGAAAGGAAGGGAGACAAGTAAAGAACATGAAAAGCAAGTGTAAACAAGAATGAGTAGATTTAAGATATTCAGAGATTGATGGAAGTGGCATGTATGAAAAAGGTAAAGTTTACAGATTAAAGGACCAAGTTTACATACACACAGATAAACTTCAAATCCAAGAAATGCAAAGCTTATTCAATAATAATTCCTCCTAAATTCCTACTAAAGACATTCAGAGCCCAATCCTTCATTAGGGATACTTTAAATGAGGAGCCACTTTTGTTTTTATGCCAGACAAGTTAATTCATATTTGTATTACTTCAACATGCACATTGAAGATACAGTGCCATTCCTGTGTGTTAACAGAAGGGCATGAAAGCAGGCCCAGCAGATTTTAACAGTCTTTTTATTCAATGGGTTAGTCATGGGTGCAGTACATTTCAATTAATTTAAAAGCTGCCATTAAGTCATCTTAGACTGGAATGTACCATATGCAAATGGGTATTTTGCTACTGAACCCTCCCAATATTTCTACGTAAGTACAAATAGAACAGTAACAAAAATTAGTCAATTTTGAGTTTCAAGTTGCTACAAGTTACTGGACATCGCAAGCACAGGCAAGTTGCCAGATTTTTCTCTTCCTATATTCAGAAAGTCTTTCAGTGGTCATTGTTAGAAAAGAAAGCCATGCTTTTCTTTAAGAGTGGGTCTCCATTTGGCTTTGATAAGGGGTGGTGGGAAGGGATGAGAAGCAAGGGAGACTTAGAGACTTTCATCCCAATAGCCCATAAATAGCTCTATTACTTCTTTATCACGCTCCAGTTTCTGCTCAGTCCGCAGATTGAATCTGAATAAGCGAAAATTCAGTGCTGATGGAATTGCATTATAAATAGAACTTCCTTTCTCAATATGGCAAATACAAATGGTGCACCACAGCAAATAAACTACCCTAGGTTTTGAAATCAGACCAGCTGCTAAATTTTTCTTGGATTTTATGATACTGGCCAAAGACAAAATTTGCTATTTGCTAGTTCACTGGTAATACAGAACGACAGCCACACCAAGCAAAGTCACTAGGGAGGATTTTATTCATGAGGTTTTGCAAACGCAGGATCAGCTGGAGAATGACAGTGCCACTCTGAACACATTTCAGGAGTTGACAGTCCTACCCCTATTTTTTTGTCTTTCCATTCTATTGTCTCCTGAAGATCAGAAATTTCCCTGACATAGCTCTGCTGTTTCTGTTGCAGCTGCTGGATTTCCTGAGAGACAGGAGCAAAACAAGAAGACAGAAAGCAGGTAACAGGTTAACAATGAAGGTTAAGATTGCAGTGATGCCAAAGAATGAAAAAAGTCAGGTACTAAAGTAAAAGAGTATCTACATGCACAGTTTCTGACACTGCAACTAAACCTACACTCCTGAAGACAATCTTACTATCCATGTGATGACTTGCAAAAAAGTTCAATAGTTCCATCGGTTTCCTCTTCATCTCCACAAACAGCTGTCCGAAACACAGCTTATTTCGTATTACGGACAAGGCAAAAAAAGTCATCCAACTTAAGATAATACTTATGAAAGTATCATTGCTATTAGTCAGCTCTGAACCCGTTTGGCCTGAAACACTAGTATGTCTTCAGGTGAGAAACTTGAGTAGGGGATAAAATTCTCCATGCCTCACCTTCTACAGTCCTACTGCTAACTGGGAACATACCAATCAAAAAAGCCATTAAAAAAACAGTTACTTACTGCAAGCATTTCTTCTCTTTGCTTCAAAGCCTCTTTGATTTCCATGAACTGAAACTGCAATATGTTATGAGCATGCTTCTCCCTCTCAAATTCCTATGAATAATGAAATATTAATGACATTTTTCTTGATCAAAAATAGCACCCCATGAAAAGAGAAAATAAGCCCAACCACAAAAAAAATGCTTACTGCAATGCAATTCTTGAACATTCCTCTAATCATAATCCCACAAGAGTACAATTTTGATCTTATTTGTCCTTTTTCCAATAAACTATTATTCCATCAAATATAGAAGTGACAGGCATAATTTAGCCAGTTTTGCAAGTTGAGCAGCACGCCGGCAGTGAATAGCTTTTACACTCAAGTCCTACAGACTTCACAGATGAATGGATGGGAATTTAACCCACTCTTTCCACATAGCCATGTACTAAAAGTTAGCTAGACATTGCAGACTTTAAAAAAACCAAACCATATCTTTCAGGAACTATGTGTTTTGAAGTGCACTATAGTCAAATGCCACAAGCTAAAGTGCCAGTTCTGAAAAGCTAACACAAGCCACAACTTTATTATTTAACACCAAGCCACTAGCTGTCAGATGCTGAATTCATGCAAAACTTAATTCAACTCTCAACCAAGTGGCTGCCTTAACTATATAAACCGGACAACTCTCCCATGGGACTTCTGAACAGAGCTTTGTGTGTAAAAATACTTAAGAAGAAAAAAATAAGGAGTCCTCCAGAAGTCACTATGAACAAAACCTTTGAATTTAACGATGGAATATAAAAGGACATGTGATAATATCAGTGTGGCCTTACCATATAAAACATTTCTTTACTTCAGAAATTGTTTATAAGACAGAAACTTAGGGAAAATTTCCATTTGTATGATCACAAGCACATAATGTGCTGCTATTCCACTTGCTTTAATAGTAACTAAAACAATAACATATTTAAAACCTTGAATAATAATTTGGTTGCCTCCTCCCAAAGGTGTCTGGCCCCCCAAAAATCTTTCCCTGTTAAATAACATGCCATAGCTATATACATACTTTACTTTTTTCTTCATATTGCCGCCTGGATTCTGCCAGCTGTTCTTCTAACTCTAAGAGCGCATCCTTCAGGGTATCTACCTGGTACATGAAATTTGTTTTTTCATTGTCTAGTTGAGCATTTGACACCATAGCCTTTTTGTATTTCTCTTCGACTTCGGCTAGAGAGTCCTGCAAAGAATAAGCAACCAGTCAGATTCAGTTATAAAGGACACTTTGCCAACCAAGACCTTCAATGAGAAAATTAAATACTAAACCACAAGCATGCTAATTATTCCTACGGAAACCAGTGCTAATCAGGTGCTAGAGAGGCTTACCAACTGTCCCAAGGTGAGGATAACCCTCCCTTGTGTTCCCACCAGACTTCTGTTTCCCAGCAAGGAACCTTACCTCAGGACGGATAAAATGTTTCCTGTTCTCTGCTGCTTCAGCTTCTGCCTTCTCAGAGTTTTCTTCCTTCTCCCTCCTCCCCCTGCCCTTGCACATTGGCAGCTCAAAGCAGCTGCTGAAGATGACAAGTTGGAATTTTTTTTTTTAAAGGTAAACTGGCCTTGATTTAAGATCATTTTAGATGATCTTAGGCCTTAAATTAAGGCAGTTTGACAGCCACTTCACACAGATTTCAGAGATCCTTGCAGTGTGGGAACCGCTAAATATACTGACTCAGGAATTAGAATTTGCCATGAAAAAGCTGCAGCTTTTGTGACCTGATGTATCATTTTTCATTAGGTTATCACATCTCTTCTTTGCAAATTTACTCCGTAAGACACAATTCCCAGGGTCTCAAAAACCCCTCCTATCAACTTGACCTCAATATAAGATACTGAGGTATTTATAACAACACATGATGGCAAAATAAAGATCAGGATTATTTTCCGTGTTGTGCAGTCAAACTTTGCAGTATTCGATTTTAATAGAGAAACAAAATACTTACATAAACAAAACAGTGCAAATATGCAAACAAGGAAGACACTCTTGTAAATATTTTAGTTTACAGATCAAGCAATTCCTCTCAGAACTTAATTCTAATAATTACATCTAAAGCACAGGTGAGTTTCACATACTTCCCTTTTCATTCAGTCAATGGAACTGGGGATGACAGTGGTGAGATGATGACAAAATTAACTTCGAACCTGTTCAGTTTACATTTCTATTGACAAATAAGACAATTTGTCTTTAAGGACATGAATTTATACAGTTCCAAACACAAACTGTGTCTGGTGCACTTTCCAGCCCAAGGATGAGAAATACCAAGCAAAGGAAAGCCACCAGGATTTGGAAGCTGTGGTAGGATCAAACTCAGAAATTAGCCGGAAAGGAAGTATATGCAAGTAAGAAGTTAAGGTAGTTGCTGCACCACTCCTTCAGCATGCTACGTTTTGTCTTCTTAGCATCAAGCGATGTGGCTTAGGTACAAATCACCACAAAAGGCAGTCTAAGGGACACGAATTGAAAAATGGCCTACATTTTTTATGCAGTGTGATTATTTTGCTACACCAGCTACACAGTGATCAGGGAAAAAAACCCAGATTTTACAGAAAAAGGGCCAAACTACTCTTTTTCCATTGACAACTCAAGATGGCAGCATCTTCACCTGTCACAGCATTGAGCTGATGACACAGTCAGCAATTAATGCTGATATATGTTGCATTCATTATATGCCTGGATGTCTACATACATATTTGCAAGACTGCCTTTTCCAAAAAATGCAGCTGACGTTGCTGCTCACTCATGAGGTGGTGGTACACAGATGCACAAGTTAGCTGTTGCACCAGAATCTGTTTATGGCCAACCGGTGTGAGCATTCACGTAACAAGCTTTGTTACACAGAGTTTTATTACAAGAATCCTTTAAGGGTGTCTTCTGTGATCTAAATATGAAACCAAAATGATAGTCACCACCTCGCATGCACAACTTTCCAAAGGCACGCTGGACCTTATCAAAACAAAAACCTACAAGCTTTTAAACTCTAATTTTTCATAGCACTGTAGGACATGAGTTCTAGTTCATCTTCCAATATTGGTAGATTTCCTGGATTAGGAAACTATTAAAAAAACCCTAATAATTTTATTTTGCTAGCAAAATGATTACCTTCTCAAAACAGCAAAGACAACATGCAATAGTAATCAGCAGCCTTTCAGTTAACATTTGGAAGCATTTCTCACCACAATCAGCTGAGGTAAGAACAGATACTTTTCCAGTTAATGAAATGCTTTTCACACAATTTACAAACCCCTCCCAGAAGAAAAGCATGCAAGGTCAGTACAAGGTCTCACACTGGCATCTCTGAATGTTTAGCTAGTGTTAATGATCACACTCCCAGTCTGCAGTAAACCAGTACCTTCATTTCTTTCAGTCCCTGCATGTATTTGCCTTCTACATCCTGAATCTGGTCCTTTAACTCATAGATATCCTGAGAGAAACAGTGAGAAAGGTGAACAATGCCACTGAACTAATGGTCAGAAGCACAGCTGATGGGGAAAAGCAGGTATTCAAAATTCTCATTTAAATATTTCTACCACACAGGTTAAGGGGTCTGATCCTAAACTGAAGCCTTGTCAGACAATGAAATTTCTCGGTTAGAAGTTTATGCTAATTCTGTTCTTCTTGACTGGAAAAAATGAAATCTTCAGCATTAAGGACACGACACAGACCCAGCTTCAAAGCCTCCAAGTTATATACCCCAGCCACACAGCCCTCCTCTACCCCTTTCACTGATTATCACCCTCTTTTAGGAATGCAGGTATTAAGGATAATGGCTGCCAAAGCAAGCCTGAAATACAGGCTGTACAAGAGACATAGGAAAGACTACATGAAAACCATCCGTCACACAAAATTTAAGTCCTATTTCACAGTCTCAATCCTCTTTTGTCCTTGGTCACCAGCAAATGGCTATCTTTCAGCTGTTTTACAGTGCTGAAACTGGGACAGACCTGCTTATATCCGAGGTCCTAATACAAATTCCAGCTGTTTTAATTGGCTGTAATTTCAGAAGAGATGTAAGTCATATGCATGAAAATTAACAGAATTCAGATTCCCCATTTTAAAATAGTCTTTAGAATGCAGCATTAAAAAACAGATTACAAAAAACAAGTTCGCTATGGACTACCCAGCCTAGCACTCAATGACACGAACACTGGATTGCATAGCTATTTGCTATTCAAATCTGTCTAACTTCATGGAATCAGAAATTAGATTACAAAATACAGCCCCCTCCCCAAATCACCAACCAGTAAGTGCAGTGCTTCTTGCATTATTTCAATCCTCCTATCATGTCCTATATTGAGTCTATTTCCTATTTCATTAGGTTAGGATGAGATGTGTCTATTATGATCAGTCTGTTCTGCTATCATATGCCATAGGACTTTACCCAAATATTCCTTCAATACACACTAGTTTCCCAGCAGCACCTCTCTAATAAAGCACTTTTCATTTACAGCACACAATTCATTTTGCCCAGAACTGCCAAAAGGGGGAGACAAGATATTTTCTTTTTTGGAAGGAAGTCTAAAGTATATTTAATAATATCCTTTAGATAATAGTAGTCTACATAATAACAATGCTGGGGACAGTCCTAGTTAGTATTAGCCTGTCAGTCCCAATTCTTATGGCCAATTTCTATAGTCAGTAAGGGGAACATCAGCACTACTTTCAAGTAATCTCATAGTTTATTGATTTATCAGATGCAAGGCATAAAAACATTCTGATCAAAAGAGCCATAGTTAAGAGACAAGATTCCTAACAATTTATGCTGGTTTTAAGTATTTCTTACCTTTATTTCTCTAATAGATGCCTCTGTATCAGCTGAGATAGATGTATCCCCACTGCCTCTTCGTGAAGAAGTCCCGCCCAGAGAAGCTAAGGTAGCTGCTGATAAACTTGAAACAGTACGTGCTCCCTACAATCACACACAGTTAAAAATGCTTATAATTTTTTTTCTAGATATGTTGTGGGTTTGTAATTTGGATTTTTGGGGGGATAGGGTTTTCTTTGTTTGTTTTTGTTGTTGCTTTTTGGTTTTTGGCTTTTTTCTTTTAAATACACACGTTACACCAACCCTTACACTTAAATTATGCAAATTTTCTTAAAATGTAACTTTCAAAGAAGAGAAATCAAAAGATCAAGATTTAACAAGGGAAACTAATGAGAAAAGGCTGATCAGATGTATTTAAACACTACTGATACAGGAGTTTGCATGGCACAGCTTCTAACTATTAAGTCTAAGTTAGACAAAGTCTTTAGGGGCTTGTATCAACTTGCTAGATATTTTCAAAACTTGTAATAATACATTTTGTGGATGCTTTTGACTACCCCTCAAGCTCCTCTCCTTGCATGGATATTTATCTATGCTGTAGCAGTAGCCACATTAACTGTTTTACTGTACTGAGGGTTCTGCATTAAGCCATTTTCTCACTACTGCAGTATCCGCCACGTTCTTATTATTTATTTATTTATATGTAATACCATAATTAAAATTTAATAAACAAAACCAGTATTCATGTGGCTTAGCCTAAAGCAATTTCAGCCAACTGCTGGTGAAGGTCTACTTAACTACTTAACCTGTGAATAACTACAGAAGTTTGAAAGTTTGTCTTAAAAAATGTAGTAGTAGAAGGCTCTAATAATTCAAAAGTTTTGCCCCACAGTGGATTTTCTAGAAGATTTCTGTACACTTACTGCGAGTTCCACCTACCAAAAAGAACATGAAGAAAGCAGTATTGGCAGAATAATTCAGAAGATCCTTCTTACCTTCTCAAAGTCTTTTTCTGGCCTTTCCTCAATCTGTAAAACAAAGATTTAGAAGGAATCGTTACATAATAAAGGACAAGTGATGGCAGTAAGATATCAGAAACAGAATTCTTAAACCTGTAAAAGACTTCAATAGCAATATCTATCCACTCAAAAAGCAGCCAGCTTGCTCAGAACAGCAGTGTCCTGGCTGGCATCTCAGGGTGGAAGGCTGCACAATTCACCTCAAATTTCTAAGCAGTACGTAGTTAAGTGGAATATACTCATTGATAAAAAACTATTTAGTCTATTAAATAAGACAGAGGAACACTTTTTTTCCATCTTCTACATTACAACGTTTCAAACATGAAGATGGCACTTGATCTATGAGTTAACAATGAAAGAATACAAAGACCTACATGGGCATGAACTTAAAGCCCCAGATGTCTTTCCCTGGACATAAAAGTAGCTGTATGAAACTGCTGTGCTGACACACACAGCTACTCCTATTTACTTTAGAACAATTTAAAAATATGCCTCAAATGAACCCCAAATAGCAATTTACTGAAGTAGAGAGGTTAAGTTTTTTAATTGAAAGATCAATAGATTTCCAGACCAAGATAGCTTCTTGAAGTTACTTTTTTTATGGACTTTAACTAAAAGAAGGCTACCTCTGAAGCCTGCCAGCACACCCTCCCCCATTCGAAAAAGCAAGGTACAAAGTTAGACTTGAAGGACTGTACTGTGTCTGCACTGTTCCCAAAAGAAGAACAACCAGGGGAGCAGCGGGGGGGGAGAAAAAAAATCTAAAGCTTAAAACTTCTGTTAAGTATTCTCTACTCAAGACAAAGATACAACTAAGGCTGAGACTACAAAAACTGACCCTCAAGTCAAATATCAGGGACCAGTTCAAAGTCTAAATAAACAGCTCTGTTACTGTTTCAGTACTCCACTGGAATTTACTAATTCAGAAGAGAGATCTTGCACTAAAACTAGTCTAGAAGAAACAAAACAGAGCCAAAGTAGCATTTAGGAGTGCAGAAAATTACCATGGATACAGACAGCTTAAATGCTTAAAAGAAAGTTACAGAGCAAAACCCACATACAACCAGAACAGGTATCTTTCTTTCCTTGATGGGAACCATTCTATCAACTTTTTCCTGCTCTGAAACCAAACTAAATATACAAGTTCCCAAGAGCAGAAATTTAAAATCAAATGTTTTGTCATAATTCACTTTGCTATTGAGGAGAAAGAAAAAAAGTGCGTTTCACAACAGAATCTTTTTATAGTATCTCCATCTAAAATGCAACTAAGTGTAAAAAGGACTGAATGAAATGAAAAGCTCAGCAGAACTCAGGAAGTCCAGAACATGTCAACCTTTTCTGGGAACATTCAGCACCACAGTCAAGATGGTTTCCCAAAAGACTTCTAGAAAATTAATGGCTTCC
This sequence comes from Aquila chrysaetos chrysaetos, assembly GCF_900496995.4. Taxonomy (NCBI): domain Eukaryota; kingdom Metazoa; phylum Chordata; class Aves; order Accipitriformes; family Accipitridae; genus Aquila; species Aquila chrysaetos. The sequence continues at coordinate 13,096,478 of NC_044009.1, read as the reverse complement.
CCAGATCAAGAGCCTAAGAGCCAAAGGGAATAGTGTTTTTGAAATGACTGAAAAGAAAATCAGGAGAGATCTGATTCAGGGAAAGGCAGGGGATAGTTGAGGTTAAGTTACTAAATTTCACTGAAAACACACTCCAAAACTACATCTCTTTCCAATCAGTACACATTTGGCACAGGGGTTTTTTCTTTGAATTATACGGAGCAATATTTAGATGATCCCACTAATTATTCTTCATATTATTCATGGCACCCTATTAAAAAAAAATCCAAGAACTGAGAGGTACCTATTACAAATCAGCTTTTTACACCGACAACATATCTCATATCATAAATTCCCCATGATTAGCATTAAGAAAATTTAAGACTTAGGCTTCAAAGTAAAATAAGCCAGACTTAAAGCACTAGATACAAACTTTGCAAAGGCACTGAATACACAAAGTACTTGGGGGGGGACGGGACACGACCAAAAAACTCTGAATTTGGATGCAGTAAGAGAAGGTCACTAATGAAGGCAGATACTTCAGTTCAGACCCAATAAACAAGATGGACTGACTTTTGCAAACAGCCTCTTATTTTCATGCCAGACAGCTCCAAGTGGTGGATTTGGCAGCCTTCTAGCCCAGCCAAACACTATGTTGCTGTTTATCGAGACAGCTATGGCACTGTAAATATTGACATTTTACCAAAGATTAGTGCATACACACACGCACAAATCTACCTCCAGAAAATTACGTACAATCTTTTGTGAAGTCTACCTTATGGGTTCTGGGCACAACTCAAAATATTATTTTCCTTAAGCCATTTACAGAATGTCCTCTATTTTCTGAAAAAATGTGCAATCTCAGTTTTTAGTAAGATAAAGAAGGGAGAAAATATTGATACTGTTTTAACAATGCATCACATGAGTCAAATAAAAGCTTCCATTTACAAAGGGGAAAAACGTTGAAGACAATGTGGTGAGAGAGATGCATACGGTGGACATTTCTACTCAGAGCACTCATAACCATACCTGTGAAGCTTGCTACACATTTATTGCAAAACAATCTTTCATAATTCTCTAAGGTGGCATAATCTTTAATAATTACAGCTATTAAGCAACTTCTAAAATTGAGGTAGTTTAAAAAAAATACAGCAGAATTCATTTTCTCTTGTGATACATGCATGTGATACACACATCCATTTGGTGCCATGAATAGAATACTCAGAGCATTTTCTCCTCAAAAACAGTAATTGCCACCACCAATTTATTTAAATATTAACATTTAAAAATTTAATCTGTTTTGAGAAAAGCCAGTTCCTCATTCTAACATAGTATCCTTTCATCACAAAGATGCCTCCTGAGACACAACACTTTTTTAAGCAAAAAATCAGTCTGAAACAAGCAGCATTTAATTTTATAGTTACGTGGCAACGATATACCAAAAGCTGTAAAGAGTGTCTTGTAGAAAGACAAAAGTCTATTTTAGATTAGTACTTTATAAGGTTTTCATTCTGCTCATCTTTAGATTAATATATTCACAGTATCACTCCTTTAAAAAGATAAATCATGATTTCCAACAGCAGTCAGCCACCAGAGGGAACTCCAGGCTTTCAGCCTTTACCCAGCCCCCTACAAGCCCTTTGGCATTTGATCCAGTAAGAAATCAAACTGAGAAAGGTCAGGAAAAAATGTTTATTTTTATTTTAAGTTGCACAAAATTCTTGGCCAAAATACTTACCTTCTGCACTGTCATTCAATAAAAAATACCGTAATGATTAAATAGACCGAAAACAACCTCTCCACCTTCACAGTACTATACTGAGCACAGCTTTTCATACAAATATACTAGCTTTGGGACTTTTCCACATAGAAATATAAAGGACTAACAGAATACTTGCTAGAAGAGGAGATCTAAAGAAGAATTCACCTAATGATACCAGACCTGTAATTTCTAGAAGACTGTACCATTTTCCATTTCTACAAGGGTATGGGTCTGTCTCTAATCACAGATTAACTTCTTCACCAACAATTTGGGCAATTTGCACTTTAGTGTGTAAAAAAGCAGGAAAAGGAAGTAATTTTCCAAAAAACTCCAGCACACACATCTTTGTTTTGGCAAGGGGAATAGGTTGCTCTCTGCAAAATAAGTGCAGTGGGATCAGAGTTCAGCCTCTTCTGACAGCGCTTTCGGAATAAATCCAGACCCATGTTACAAAAATGTCAGCAATATCAGAGGCTTACCGCAGCTGGAAACTTAACAAGAGCAAAATCATCCCACAAGTCTATATATGGAAATATTGCCTATTTTTCATAGATAATAAAAACATTTTAGTATAATGTTTGAAAAAGTATTTCTCTCTACTCCGCAGTCAACTAGCAGGTTAACCCTTGAAGCTCTTTGCCGCTGGTGACTGTCCAGGCCAAAATTAGAGCCCCCGCAGCACCATCACAGTGCAACCAGTAAGACAACTCTCCAACACCTACTGAAAAGACCAGAGACCCTGGGACAGTTAAGCATTACACCCCACCTGGAAGTGAAGAGATCTTTAACTAAATGGAAGAATCAGGACTAAGGTACAATTTCCAGCTTCCAGCCTGCTAAACAAGGCTAGAGAAGAAGGGAAATCTCAAACACTTGCTGTTTGGTAGTGCCACAGACCACGCTCAGGTATGAGAACAACTTCAGCGTGTTCAATACATGGCTGTCACTGCTCAGCTCCATCCAAGATCTTGCACTTAGATCAACTTCCTCATAAAAGCAAGGGGGTTTTTTTGGTGACAAATCAAATTAAGACCATTTCCTGCTCTTAAAGTAGTACAGCACAGTTCGAAATGGAAATACAGCCCACACCAAAGAAAAATTCTCGCAATGGGTAGTGCTGAACACAGGATTTTATCTACAAGAGCTGGAATTGAAGGAAAAAAAAAAAAAAAAAAAAAAAAGTACTGCAGTCAATATAACCCCTCCCACAATCCCCATCTTACCAGTTTGATCGGCTGGGCTGGGGCAAGAAGCAACACAGAGACTTCCTGCGTGTTTTTCCAGCGAGAGTCACCTTAACACTAGCAATTAGCAATAAGCCTTTAAAAGTCAGCAGGGGAAAACCACTGCTGAACTTTCTCAGGTCTAAAGTGGATTTGTCAGAAGTATCCTCGCTCAGGAATGAGTGTTATGCCAAACATCATCACTCAAACAAACTTATCAGCCTCTGAAATGCAAGTTAGCACTGCAGCAAATCCTCACTCTGGAGGGGCCGAAAGCACACCCAGGCTGTCAGTGGCTGGGCTACGATACAAGCCTACCGTAAATCTTTAAGTGTAGCGGAAGGGCAGCAAAGCTTGTGCATGCTGATAACTGCTTCCATGAAAATTAAGACCGACTGTCTTCATTTTACTTCTGGTGAGAATACGATAAGCTTCTTCAAATGAAAAAGCTATTCACAACTGTGTATTCACAGCTGTGCATTAACATATGACCCAAGGACTGCACACTTGCTAAGTGGCACTTGCATTTTCAGTCTTGCAGTTTGTATGATCACACTGCTGTCAGTACTAGCCCACCTGGCCAGGCTGCATGCTGACTGCTTGTTCTTGCCGCCTGAGACTCCACAAAGAGGGAGAGAATTAATATGAAAGATCGTCTTCTCAGGGTAGAAAAAACACACCCAACTTTGCTCAGAAAGTCTTCAGATAAATACTGTTGCATTCTGAGGCTATTTCAAATCTATAAATAATTGCTTTTCACTAGTAGTTTATTAATTTAGAAAAAGAAAGATTCCAGCAATTCATATTAAAAAGCCCATCACAGCCAAAACATGGCACTAGCTCAGGCACAAGATTTACCTCCATCTGTACAGATGGGCCTGGTGTTTGCTTTCAGTAGTCTTAAGACCTGTACTTTATATCACGTATAATGCTTTAATATTAAATGACACTTTTGCATATCTGCAGGAACTGCAAGGACAGCAGACAATAATTACTAGTGGGGATAATGGGAAAAACATTAAAGAAAAATAATCAAAGAGCAAACTTCATGCAGATATAGTGAATTCTTAAAAATACATACAAGGACAAATAAATATTCACATGTTGTGTTTAAGTATCTTCCTGGCTTTTACTGTATTACAAACATGGTAACATAAATGAGAACACAAGCTGGCAAACTACTGTCGCTTTTTGCTCACTGTTTAATGAGCAGTGATAGAAGGGGGAAACAAAATTCTGAGAAAAAAAATTAAGGGCTGCAGTGACAAGGTATTGTACGCTTTAATTTAGAAAGTTAAACTGAATCATTCTCCATTCTCAATATATAATTTCTCATGATAGTTAGTCAGGCTTGGGAACAGTTCAGGTTTGGGTTTCTGCCTAATAATGCCCATAATCATAAGAAAATGATATTTAACTTCAGTATTAAGCACTTGTGATTACAGTACATGGATTTTGTAAACTATCACACTCTCAAGCGACATAAGCATGCTGGAAACTCAGCTTTTCAACCCAACAGATATTCCCCTTTCCTTCCTCCTCCACCAGCCATTTAAAAAGTAAACTTGGAATCAAATCTTTATGTGTGTAAATGCCAGGAGATATATAAAGCAGACTCAAGGAAGCATATGGCTCGATACAGTAAGGCAGGGAACAACTCAGTTTTGCATGTTAACAATATTAAAACAGTTCTAATGTAGACTGCTCGTACAGATAAAACCAACCACATTTTCCTCTCATAAGTTATCACCATCGTCCAAGGAGCTCTTTATTCTTCCTTTAGGAGGTCCAAGCAGATGACATTTTGGGACTACAAGTGGAAGTGATACATTGCTAAGCCCACTGAGAAGACAGGGCTCTATTTCAGCATCTTTACTGCCAAGATCAAGTACACAACTGGAAATGTTATCAAAATGCCTTGAATCCTCTGTTAGTAAGAGGCAAGACAAGTGATTCCTTACTGTGAGTTACAGGAAAAAAAAAAAAGGGGGGGGGGGAATCACAAGATGCTGCTGCATCAACCCCACGTAGTAATTAGAACTTTTAAGAACAATGCCACCCTGTTAACAAGGCTTGTACTACCTTGCATTAGGAGAAGCAAAGACCCTGCAGTGGTGCCTTTTAGACCCACTACAGCATTAACTCTCAGCTCTTCAAGGCCACTGAAATAACGGAAGCTCTTCAGCTCTTCACAGCCTGCAATAAACCACTAATTAAAAAAAAAAAAGTGCCTGTTATCTCCTTGCAGTGCAGATTCAGCTTGGCACCTCTCCAGCATCAGTGCTGACACAGCTAACCATCTCCAGCCACTTGCATACAAACAGTCCAAAGTGTAAGCAGAGAATTAAAAGACAAAAAATCCCCTATAGCTCCCAGGAGGGTCAAGCTGCATTTTGTGATAACTGTAAGCAACTTGCACGAATGACTCAGACTGCATATAAAAAACACATAATGGAAACCAACATCAATGTACGGGTACCCAATTCTTACACTTAAAGAACTTCAGTGGAATCCCTGGTTGTTCTGATTATTTTTTGCTTTGGGGATAATTGAAATTCAGTTTGCAAAGCCACTTAAGAAGTATTACTAATGTAAGATATATACTGCAAGAACTCATAGCTCAGGGACTCAGGTTCAGGGACTAATTAAATTACTGATTTATTTATAGCTCACTGGCTGCCATACATTATCTGATGAAAACCCTTTTTAAAAAAAAAAAGAAATCGTTTTAAAAAGTGGATGTACCCGTTCTTTAAGAAACACCAATACTTCAGAGCACATAGTTTTATTCTATCAGTTCCATTTTCTTTTGCTACAGCCAGTTTATTCAGCTCTTTCTCACTTAGAAGGAAAGGGCTCACTTGATGATCAAAAGGCTCGCCTATTCCCTGCCTGATGACAAGAAGTAACCCTGCGTGGCGAGTTCAGGCACCTTTCACTACCAGGATGCAGACCTACTGCACAGTTCTAACTATGGGAGAAAACCCCCTTAGTGCACAGGTTTTCAAATCACAGGCTACGTTTGAAGGTGGAAGCAGCATGATTGGGGGGATCAGATACAAAGCAATTCCTTACTGCAGAGTACGTGTGTGTACTGAAGAGGAACACTCCAAATGTTCATGTTACAGCTTACCATGTTGCATGCTGTGGTAGCTTCTTTGATACTCCTTTTTAATTAGTCCTTAAGGCAACATTTACAGCATTTAAGTTTCAGCTCCTCAGCAAAGCAACAAAGCCAATACCATGTTACGACTAGAGAAGCACCTTGTGTGTGTTCATTTACGGTATCATCCTCCTTATCACTTTGTATCTTGGGGATGGGGTAGGGTAATATGTGACAGGTCCCAGGAGAAAGAGCACATTAGAAGTTCACAAGGACGAACACTTCCATGTAGCAAAGTCAGCTTGCCAAAACTCAGTGCAACACTTCAAAACTCACTCTCCATGGAAGATTAATTTTGTTATAGACTAGTTTACTGTAAGCTGCACATTTTCTCTAAGAGACATGCTACTGTAGTCTGCCACTGTCAACACACTATCAGGCTTCGCTCTGAAATTAATCAGGAAAGATATTCAGAGTTGTAAACAGCTAGATGGAACAATCACAAAGCGAAAGCAGCAATATGCCACTGGAAAAAAAAAAAAAAAAATCAAGACAATTACTTTGTATCTGTAAAAAACAGGGGAAAAAGTCTTGTCTTGGTCAACTACAGTAACAGGGTTTAGCATTTGAGCCTTGTTCAGCCACGACTACTTGGGAATTCATGAAGACATGCCGGGTACACATAATCCTTCCAGCACTTCACCATGCTAAAGACTCTGCAGTGCCTGGTAATCTACAGCCCAACAAATATGCTCAAATCCAATCTCTGGATAGCCCTGCAGCCTTGCAGCAATACAACATCAAAATACTGCGAAACAGAGAGAAACTAAACTACTTGAATGCTGCAGTAAGATTTAGGGTCTCCTGATTTTAATAACAAAAGGAGATGTGGCACTAGCATCAACAACCCAGTCTTTTTCACAATACCCTTGCCAATGTGCTTTATGCCCAACTTAGAAAATAATGTAGCATTATCACATGAGTCTGAAGTGTACTTTCTATTGCAAAAACACGTGCATCTGCCTAGAAAATACTTTGGTTTTGTAATTTCTCATCTGGTTCACCCCTTCTTTGTCTTAAACGTTGCCCAGGAGGTCCAATTAATACCATAAAAAACTGTCTCATGAGGGACAGTGACCTCTGTACAAAAAAGACCTTGAAGAACAGAGGAATTAAACAGTTTAGGGACAAAGAAAAATAGAGGAGCTCACCACTGGACTGGCCCGAGCAGAGCTGGCTCTTGAGGATGCCCGAGATCCTGAACCAAGGTAGCAGCTGTACTCAGAAGGCTGCCGCAGGTAAACCAAGAATAGCAAGCAGAGAAAAGAGAAAAGCATTAGAATTGGGAAGGGAAGCAAGAGAGGATTTAGAGCATTACATCTGAAGCTAGTTACAAAAATGGTTACATGCAGTTGGACAAAAGAATAGCAGTGAAAGTCAGAGAACAGACACCTCGACTGTTATTTTAAAAATTAAGGCAAGCAGTAGTTCCAGCTGACGGACCAAGCAGAGTTTTGATTCAGTTCTTAGAATGACAGAATACTAATGACTTATTTATATATCTTAAGATACCAGTCACAAGTAAACAACTCTCAGTCTCTATATAAAAGGCTCAATCCTACTACTCTTCAAGAGCTCTGAGGTTCTCTGGTGAGCCTTCTTCCCAAGTTTCCAACATGGTGCACATATAAAATGAATCCATGCTCCGCAGGCCAATGCAAGAAACATCCATCTACGTGGTGATTAAAGTAAAAACTGAGACCATCTCAAAGACTGAGTGTATCTCCTGCTTTTCCAGCACCTGCAGTCCTCATCTCCTGCCAAGGAAAGTATTTTAGTCCTTCTTAAAAGCAAACATCTAAGCAGTGATGCAAAACAGACAGGGCTGACTTGTTGCTGACAAGGACAAAGAATGTGTCTACACTGTTTTATTTCCAGAAGTTTTAGTGCAGTGGAAGTAGAGAAGGGAAATGAAAGTTTAAAGCGTCGGGGAAACAGAACTAAAACTTATTCTGGAAATGCATTTTAGACTTACTCCCTCTATTTTCACATACTTCAGAGTAGCAGCTTCACACTCGATCTGTTATTTAGATGTACTTTTAGAAAGAAACATAAGCATATATAAAAGGGAGGTTTTGATACATTCAGAACAGAGAGGAATTAAAGAAGTTTCTGAGGTTTACCGGACATGATATTTTTCCTATTGCTACTACCTCAAGGCAACCGTGAATGTAGCCTTTTTAAAGAGGGATGTCAATCCGTCAAATTTCACGTGCAAAATTTGTACCGACACAAGGGCAGAGGCACTTCAGGGCCAGGAACAAACATGAGGAACTGCTCTTAGCAGCTTAGACTATGCTGCTAATGACCTTCATGAATTTATTTTATTGGTGCTTCAGACTGTTTCTCAGATACAAACCCACTGAAATCTAAAGAATTATCCTGCTTTTAAGATGCACGTACTCTGCCTTTTTTTAAGGTTTCTTCTGTTAAGTTACCTGGCTGCTACAGGAATCCCCCGGACTCCTCAGCTACAGAGACAGCCAGGTCTTCACCAAGCTATTGGAGGACTGTTTCAGCATCATTAGCCATGCTAACAAAGCAGCACAGTATTAAATGAAAGTTAAGGTTACAGTACTAATAAATGATAAGAGGGTAAACTGGAAATAACCCCAGCTACAGTACAACCGTAAGCTTAGTTACTAACCACAAAGCATTACGTTCCAAGACACATAGCCCTTAGCAAGCCCCTGAAACAGGGCAGAAAGTGATGAAGACATGTCCTCCAATGTTTTACATGCAATGACAATGGCTTCGTGAACCTTCATGAACTACTGAGCTTCATTTCAGAGGTGAGAATAAGCAAAATTTAGAACTGTAGTGCACAGTTTATAACTATTTTCAATCACAGCCACTTCAATTCCTAAATTAAAACCAAAAAGCACTGAAGTAAATATTTAGGTTTTGTTTTCTTATTAACTAGTTCTAGCACAGAAGCCTTGTGCCATCACTGGTGTTTTATGTTTAACATAACAAGGATGTAGAACAAACGTGAAACACGTAACAGGGAAAAAGTGTAACTACTGACAAGTCCCATATTAACGCTTCATGGGACCTATTTATTCCGTAGTTGTTCCCTGTGTATTGCAGGGTAGAATATGGAAGCAAGTGCCACTTGTTCAGCTGGCTGAGACCAAGCAAGGCCAGTTTCAGCCTCGCCCCCTACATTCACCTGTCATCTCACCATCCAAAAACATTCTTTGGGGACAGCTATCCAAATGGCACACCCTCTACACATTAAAAGTGCTATGAGGTTCAGAGACATTAAAATAACCACAGATAACTTGGTAATTGTGACAAGGCCATTCCCTTTGAGGCAAAGACCTCGTACTTCAACTCTCTCATTACTACAAATGATCGTGCAACGTAAACTGGAAAGGCTGGGTTATACACAGACTTCCAAATACGTGTGGCACAGGGTGGGATGGAGATGGAGAAAGGGGAACAAATCACTGGCTTTTTATTCAGTGTTCCCTGTTCAAGCCATTAACAGTGGCTTAAAGACTTACAAACAGTGTTTGGGCTCGGAGCCCACTGTAAATTATTTATTCCAAGCGTAGAAGTGTATCACCTGGACCTTTGAGAGACTTAATCTCAAACAAAAGAAGACATCCCATACAAACAAAGGGCTACAACCAGCCCAGTGCAGCCTCAGTGGCAAATTCACTGAATTGCAGGCTGCTACAACCACCCAAATGGATAAGTATCGATGAATTTTCCAAGGCAGCCAAATGAAGACAAGCTACAATTATGAAACAAAAAGTAATTTGAAGCTTAACATCAGTAGCAGCAAGATACACAGCCCAACTAGTGAATCGGTGTGATTGCCCTTTAAAGACTAAAAAGCACTTAGTAAACATTCTTCAAAGTTTGTTTCCTTCTCCAAGCTAATAAAATTGTAACTTTTACACTTAAATTAACAACAATGCTTTGTCTTGAGGCTTTTTTCTGTTATGGTCCTAGGTAATGTTTTTTTCATTTATTAGGGCTTTTTTGTTTGTTTTGGTTTGTTTTTTTTTTTTTATAATCAGTGAAGGAGTTCAGAGACAGAATAAGCAGTGGGTCCACAGAGCAGAATTCTTTTTCCCCCAGGCAGATACAACAGCAGATGTACCACCTGGCCCAAATGCCCACCAGAACACGGAAGACCCATCTGAGAAGAGATGAAGGCATTTTCTGCCTTCTGATCTGTAAACCGAGTGCTGCAGCCTCTCTTTTTTGAAAGGAAGCAATTTGTATTGTCATTTCTCATCTTGTCTCTCCCCATAAATGACAAAGCCCTCCACTCACAGGAGCATGTATTTTGAAAATGTTGTCACAATTTGCCTGAGACAGCTATGGAATATAAATAAAAGAAACAAAACCAAGCAAGTCATACATTCACAAGAATCCTTTACTTCATGCTGGCAGATAAGTCCTAATGATGTAGCACTGGAGAAGTGGGGTTTGGGGGTTTTGGTTTTTTTTAAACTACATTATTCTCAGTTTCAAAAGAAGAATTAAGTCTCAGGGAGGGAAGGGACTTTATGTACCGTCTTTCCAAGGTGTTTTAACTGCAAACCATGTGCAAGGCAGAGCTGAATTCATCTCACCACAGTGGCGGGGGGGGGGGGGGGGGGGGGGGGGGTAGGGTGAGTGCCCAGCACCAAGCTCTGTCAGTGCTAGCCAGAGTCAGTCTGCGTGAGGCCAGGCGTTACAATGGCAGATAAAGCACTACTTATTATTTCATGGAAGCTCACGGAAACGGTGCTTGTACTTTTGCCTACAGCAGCAGGCTATGAGTTTCACACAGTTCATCTTAAAAGTTCCTCAGCCCAGAAAAGGCTGTGTTCTCGTACACACAGGTTACTGGAGGACAGACAAGACAACAGGGAAACGCAGAAAACATCTTACAGCACGAGAACTAGAGGCACTATACCGACGACTCCCACTGTAAACGCTCTCGTCATACACAGACGCCTACAATTAAAAGACAGAGTCAGAACAGGACTGGCAGACCTAGTTTCTGGTTTCAGTCTGAAGCATTACAAATTCACAAGGTGCAGCATGAGGGACGTAGGGGAATGAACAGTATGTGCAAGGACAGGGACATCATCTGTACGCAACCACAAGCAACATGCAAGTGAAGATCTAACACAACCTGAAGTCAGTGAGCTGGGAAAATGCCGTAAGGCACATGCAAAATCTGACACACACACACGCACGCGCACACACACAACCTCAAGTCCATGACATAGTCATGCATTTCTAACTGTTCTCCCAATCATCAATTCAACAGTTTATACTGCCTACCAACAAAACGGCTACATCAATTCTTAAATTGTTCAAATCTGTTTGATGAACTTCACTTACTAGCCAGTTCACTAAGTTAATAAAAGAGGAGGAAGATGCATATTTTAAGACTGCCTCCAGTTTAACATATAAATGTATGGCTCAGAAAACACAGGGGGAGTAGGAAACTCTACCTTTAAGCTTTGAGAAAAAAAATCTGAGAAGCTCATTTTAAAGTTTAAACAAGAACAGTGGAATCTGGCTACAAAAAATTTTAAACAGATTTTTGTTAGCTGTTACACAACCAGAAAGAATTGATGTTGCCTCCCTCTGGCCTGCTCCTGCACGTTGTAGCTAATACACCAAAATGAAGACAACCGTCTCCATCCAGAGAGAAGTCTGCAGCAGCATCACAACCCCACAAGCAGTGGTTGCACGCTTCCGACAGGAATAAAAGGAAGGATCAGCAAATCTAGGTCTGTACAAACAGCATTGCACACGTGCATTCAGATGAATCAGACACCAGAGTGGGAAATAAATAGACCCAACAGGAACTACAGAGGTAAGAGACAAGATATGCATGGCTGAAGGTGAGTGGCATTGGTATTTGTGTTTAGAGCATTAGTACAACAAACCCTGTAACTTCTGGCTGGCAGGGCATCGCTGTACAGCAAGGAGGGCTGAGGAAGACAAGCACAAAACTTTTTTGCATAGAAAATGAAACAAAAAAGGCACCTACAGCAGAATTAACCATCTTGATAAGAGACTAGTATTATTAAACTACAACAGGAGGAAACCCAGTACAGAGAGTATTAGTCATCTGTGCCATAAAAGCATTAGATCTCAACTCCCAAAGACTAAGAATACCAAGCAGACATGTGCATTTCCTACAGGAAGGGAGGATATGACAGTAGGCAAAAGCAAAACAGCATAATTTAATTTTAGGTTGTTAAGTTGTTATTGTCTCTCACACATTTGTGTATAGCAGCCAGAAAGGGTGTTTCTCCTCACTTCAACCAAAGCCAGAAAAAGAGCTACAGAGACAGAAGTGTTTTAAGATATACATTTTAAGTGTTTCACACAGCTGTAAGACCATCTCTTGTGTACTTTATTATTAAACAAAAATGCAGAGAAAACCCAAATAATTCAGGACAAAATTATGAGTGCTTAAGTCAGAGCACCATAAAACAAATTATTTCACCATTAGTAACCATCATTCACAAGATGCAGCAATTAAGCTCAGAGAGGATATACTGTATCTGGCATAATTAGGTGCAAGAGATACTCCAGCAGTGGTCCCCAGCCCACAGCTTGCAGGCAACGTCCTGTTGCAAGTCACCCCCCTCCTCCACATCTGCAGAGCCCCCATCGCTGGCCACCACAAAGCTCCAGGCAATGTCCTCGTGCTGCTGCCCATCGGACAGGACAGGCTGCAGACCACTGCTCAATCACTGCTTTGCTAGTGCCGGACTGGCTGAGCTCTGTCCACACACAGAGGACAATCCAACCTCCTGGGTGATTTTGAAGCTTCAGTGATTTTCTTCTAGCAGACTGTGAATTACTTGCTTGTAATTTCATTTTATACAGACCGGATTGTCTTAAGCTTGCTAGACTGACATGATGAGCACAGAAGTTGCCTCAAATAGAATAGAGAACTTCAGTCAATTAAGATTTCCCTTATTTTTCCAGACCAATTGAGGCCAAAAGCAAACAACATAACTGTAGGAAAGGGAGGAGCAGCAAAGGAAAACTAATTGTGCTCATTTTAAAACAGCTTTCCATTACTCACTCCGATCTTAAAAGGTCTGGTTTGGTTTTGTTTTTTTAAGTTTTACTAAAAAGAGCTACAGAGACTCTTGACAATTGGTCCAAATTCATTCCTAAGTGCAAGAGGTTGTATTATCCTACAGAAATCAGAACAAGTCCAGGCCAGGTAAAGCCAGAGGGTAACAGACCCAATTTCCATTTTGGGAAGAAGGTTGAGATGTGGAAGCATAGCCGCTGTTGTGAAGACCCAGATCAGAGTAGTACGAAGCCTGCATTAATAACAAACAAAAAAACCCCTTGAGAACTCAGTTTCATAACATGAAGCACTTTCTAAATTCCTTTAAATGGGAAGCAAAGAGTAAAATAGGTGCTTACAAATTGCAAGGAGTCAAAATGGTCAAACATGCAAAAAGGAGATAACTGCATTAAGAAAATCACATTAAAGATATGTGGATGTGTGAAAATTGTGTGCCCTTTCCATTTGTAAGGTAGAGATTTTTTTTAAATAAACAAAAGGTGTTTCCTCTATCCCTACAGCATCTTATGCACAAAATAACCGTTTAGTTTATTTTCCACTGAAAAGACTTTAAAACCTCACATTCTCTCCTCCCTTCTCATTGCTATGACCCAACGTGACAGTATGCTGCAAGGACATGGTTTGTATGGGACTTGGAAGAAAATACACCACACTTCCAAAAGCATATTTGCAGTTCATGCACCCAAGTTTCATCCTAACTCTAGCTAAGTGAAGCTGTATTTATCAACGTACTTCCAGCTTCTGTAAAACAGAACAGACAACATCTGTTTTACAAGATGCTGGAAATGTTAGCTTCTAGGCTCAAACTCAGAATAAATGGCTGCATCACAGCTTCATACCTAAAAACTCAGGCTCCTGCCTTAGAGGATTTATTTCTTTGCATGTGCAGTCCCACCACTGCAGACAATAGAGTGGACTGCCACTGCCCATCAAGCACTGCAAAAATGTATTGGTCAGAGAGCAGGTCAGCTTCTTTCTGAATTCTTGAGGAGTTTATGCCCTATAAGCTAAACCCACAAGAGATGCAGGAGAAGGTGTCAGGACAACTCTGCTGGGAGACAGAGAGCAAAGCCAGGGACCAAAACTGTTGGGTGAGCCCATCAGAAAAAGTGAGCCGCCCACAGTCAGGTATAGCAAGACTGAATGCAAAGAAAACTTTCCTGTAAGAAGTGAGACTATCTAAATGAAACACCTTATTTTATGCAGCTTCCTACCTAGCATCTAGCCAACCTTGCACTTTTGGTCCACCTATTTGGATGGGGAGATCTTAATTCAACCTCAAGTTAAATACCAGAAGTACCAATAGTGACTGACTGACAACTCCAGTAGCCTTAAAATCACCTTTACCCTCTGAAACACTACCTCACTTATCCAGCGTGATATACAACATCTCCATTCATTCCCCCTAGCACCTGTACTGGAGCGTAGGATGCCAGCTCAGCTTTTCTGCTGTCGTGTATTATCTGTGAGAACTTCCGCTGCACAAACACTTCAACACAAAGCTGGCACGTAGGGCCTGCCAGGGTGCAGGAAGGCTGACAGCAGTAGGATATTTATAATATTGAGTGGAACTCAGTATTTTGGTTTCCCAAAAGCTTTAGGAGCATGCAACAATATATTATGAACAACTTAAGTTGTTATAAACAGCTGGTTTTAACATGGACGGATATTTTAATTTGCAAATCAAGGTCTGTTTTCAATGCAGATCAGAAATCTGTACATAAGACATGCATCTCACAGAACCAAAGGAATCAAGAAAAATACAGGCATACTAGGAAGACTTTGTATTTTCCTTATTTTCAGAAAAACGGCAGCCTAAAACCACATCTAAAATATGATAAAATAGCGTGCCGTGCCAGGGACAGATGCAGCCCTGAGCCAAACAGGCAGAGTATAAAGCTACACCAGAAAGGCATGCTTAGAAGCGAGCACAGGCTGCCGCAGCCAGTGTGCAGGGGTGACAGAGGAAACGCTACCTCCTTGCATCCTAAAAGTGAATGCCAGACAGACTGGCATCAACTGGTTTTGGAGTTTCAGCTATTCTAAGTCACCCCCAAACTCTCATCCCCCTTCTAAATAATGATTAATCTGAATTACACTTAGTAATGAAAACAGGAAAGAACTAATGATGTTGCCATAATTATGCTGTACATACACTAAACCTCCACGCTACAAACCCTAATACACAGATGACTTTAAATTATTTAAATGGAAACCAAACAACTTCTTTTCCCTGGATGACTTTCTTACAGATATTTTGTTCTTCCTGCAGTACTTGGAGCTCTGGAGTATGTCATTAAAGAACATCATTTTTCAGAAGCACTACATAATGAAGTTCCTTGAACTTGTCAAGCAGTTCAGCAAGAGTGCCAACAACAGGACATACTGCTTTCTTAATAGTTTAAGCAACAGTATTTCATTTTCTCTTATCCACATATACAAGCGAAATGCATAAAAGTATATGGAAGCAACAATTTAAAACAGAGATGGAATATAAGGTCCCATTTCACTATTTATACAAGCGCCTGCTTTTAACTTCATGCTTACAAAGTAACTCACTGAAGTCTATCTCATGTTTAGCATGTATTGCTCAAACACTTAGCTAAACGGAGTCTTAAAAGTAGTTTATTTTTCCCCTAAACATAGAGCTTTAGTCTGCATACCACTAAATTTCTTTAGAAGTCTTGATAGCATAAAGATCAACAGGCTCTGAGCTTTTGTCTGCCTTTGTTAAAATAAAGGCAAGGAAAAAAATGCCAAACAGTTCCCCTCCCTGCCCCCCAGAGGTTCTGCTTAAGGCAATACCTTTAAATAATTTGCACAAACCCCAATATTTAACAAAGCAGGCCAATGAATTCCTGCAATTGACACAAAACACTTGTGCTGGGACAGAAGGGAACATTGTGACCCACATGCACACAATGGAGCTAATAATTAAGCTTTTTTTGACAAGAATACTTTTAGAAATAAAAGTACATCAATGGTAAGTAGCTAAGTAGTAACACTTGCACTGGCTGTTCACCTCTGTGGGAGTTTCCAGAAACCCTAGGATACAGTTTATAAAGGGGGAAAAAAAGCATTTAGTTAAGCAAACTTCAAATACACAACACACATTTGGGGAAAATTCAAAATCCAAAATCCATTTTACATATGCAAATCTCAAGACATGGACTAAATTCTAGGCGAAGCCTGGGAGTGTCGGTGTTAGAGCACAACATGAACACATTTGCACAGGATGGAAAACAATCATTCTGTTGTCCAGCACATGGAAATCCTCCATGCCAGGTGCTGCCAAACTATCTCCTGTCACAATTTAACTTTTACCCAATTTTGTTTACAAGTTAAGCAGTTCTGGCTTCTGAGTTCTACTTGTACCAAATTCAGAGACTTCCCTTCCCACTCATGGCCTATTTTTTTCTTTTTTTTTTTAGACGCTTATTGCTGCACCTCGTGTCTGACAAAATGCAAAACCCACAATGTGCGAGACAGGAAAAACCTGCTTTACCACAGAAAAGAATTTGCTAATTAGCTTTAATCCCATTAAATAGAGCAACAGATTTTATAGCAATATAAATCATCTACTAACCCTGCTAGATTTTCTACTCTGGGATGATCCATACATGTCTTCCTCATAACCATTGGTCTGTTATGGAAGGAAAGCAAAAAGAAAAAAAAAAAAAGGAGAGAAAAAAGTTGACGCAGACCCAAAAGGGAATTTTTAGCAAAAGTCATCACTTATGAAAAGCAAAGGCAGAGACAGAACTTTTCAAAGATACACCAGGAACAGGAGAAGTGCAGGACTAGGTCATGATTTCAAACATGAGGACATGAACATTTGTGTGTCTGTCAGCACCTGTATACCAGCCAAAAATGTCAAGGATACTCCTGCTTGCCTTTCTTGACCCCCTTTTTTCTTGTTAAGAAACACTTTTGCTTCCCCTATTATTACTGCACTATAGCACCTGTCTCTTCAAACACTCTGTGAAGGGAACACAGGACAAAATGGGACACCAGGGATGAGAGACTACAATAAAAGAAATTTATCACTGTAGTTACTTATACCTCTGGCAGCTAAGCGATTAAAAAGCAGCAAATTGTAGCTGAAGAATTACTTCTAAGTTTATATTTGAGAAATTCAGTTTAATAAACATGCAATGCTGTTTGCAATCTCCTTTTTAGCTTTCCCCAATTACATCAAAATTAAACCCAGACAGTGACCATCTGCCGCATCCAAGTATTTTGTGTGGCCATCCAAAGACTAATAAGAGATTTCAGTCAGTTCAGCTGTCCTCTGTCATGCTCAATAGCTTGCCTTGTTGTCATTAAGATGTTTTCTCTCAAAGGAGAAAAACCAAACAGGCTCAGAATGAGCATTTCACAAGCAGGGTGAGATGCTTCAAGTCCCTATGGCAGCAGGGACAGGAATAAAAGAAAACGATCACTACCATGCAGTTTCTAGTCTGGAAACATGATGTTGAAGAAGAGAGGGCAGACCCAACAGTCACCTCAATCAATACCATTAAAAGCTCAGATTTCTCAAGCAATTCACTATTCTGCCACCACTTCACAATGAGGCCTGGTTTAACATCAAAAACGAGGAAGCACTCTGTGTATTTGGGGTGGGTTTTTTAGTGGAAATTTAATTACAATTTCTATTCAAATTAAGTTTAAGTCCAAGTTTTAATGCATTCCAGAAATGAAAATCCACTAAACCCAATCTGAATCAATTTCCAAACAAAATATTTACCATATACTATACAGTGGCTTCCATGAAAAATTAAACAAATTAACTTAGAAACCAGTTTAGACCCAAGGTGGTGAAGCAACTTCTGGGAAAAGCTTAGATTCTCTACTGAAATGCAGTATTATCACCACAAATGGAGGGCCAACATCCAGTTTCTTTTTTCAAGGACTGATTTGAAATACTGCTATAGCCTTCTTCTCCCACAGCTTGGCTTCTTTCCAGTTTTTACTAGGTTTTTTCTCAGGCTCCTTGAATTTCTCTAACACTTTCCTGAAGAATGGTTAAAATGAATCTTCAGCAACTGAAGCCAACACTCCAGCTGCAGCCTCAACAGCACCATGCAGACCAATTACCTCCACTGCCCCTTTCATTACTACACTGAGGAATTGTTTGCCTTTTTTCAGCAATGTAATATTAATGATCTGAGATTAGGTTTAGTTACCTGAACCATTCCTATGCAAAATTCCTTACTTTGTAATAGTATATTTCATTTTTCCAAAATGTGGTGGTACTCATTTAATTTTACTATCATTCAGTCTTGACAAGTTGTCTCCTATTCATCAACAGTATTTTTATTCTAACTTCACGTGAAACTGCCTTCACTCCCTGTACTTAAGACATCTAGGCAATACAGACTCCTGTAGAACTGTTTTCCCCTTTAAAAACAGATGATGCTGTCTTTGATGGGAACAGACTAGATGAGATCCTTTCCACCTGTCTTGTTTTCCAAAAGAGTTATTTTTCAACCTAACTGTGCATTTGTTTTACAAGAACTAGATCTTGCCCAAGGTTTCACTTAATGTCATGTAGAGACACACCAAGAGTTTATAGTCAAGTTATAGTCACATCTAACGCTTTTTCTTCATGCCCTTAAATAATCACCCTGCTTAGGGAAATTAAGTTGAATTGACATGATTCATTTTCCACAAATCCAAGTTAACTGTTTATCACTTTATATTTCAGGCACTTCTAAACATATTTGTTTCATTTGCCCTGTATCTTTCAGATTTCAAACCAAAGCCCCGTAGCTCAGGTCACTTCCCTTGTCACTATGACCCATCCTCTCCAGCACATATTTTTGAAGGCAAATGCTCCGGATAACTCTTGAAGAGAAGGGTCAATTTTACCAGACCTTGCTGACCATTGTTCTATGCTACATTAAAATGCTAAGCACCTGATCATAACCTTCATGAAAACTAGAACAAATAAAATTGCATACTGGGGAGGCTAAAATATCCAGATTTTACTTGTTCTCCCTTCATGTGTGATTGACCCTACTCTTTTCCATATTTTCCTCTTGCTTTTAACAGATGCAGAAAACTTGCTCATTGCCATTATGTCCATTTGTACTTGTAACATTTTTTACCTTAGACTGTGGCTAATGCTGCTCCTTCTGGCTTTCTCAATCCCACATCCAAATTCCACTTCTCAGAAAATTCTCTGCTGATTTCCAATGCACTGAAGAACCCCAATCCAGCCTGGCAACCTCCTTCTGCGATGAGTAGCCTTCCCTCCGCAGTAGCAGTATACCACTTCGCCTCTCTCTTGTACTCTTTCTCTCCCTGGAATTGCTCCCCATGAGATTCACCTAAAATCCTCATCATGTGAAAGCACATTATCCTTTACCTTCCATCCAGGTCTGTCTTTGCAGTGCTCTAAGTAGCGTCCTATTTGTATCGGTGCTAGTAAGGCATCAATACCAAGCAGAATGACCTTTGTGAAAAGATGCAGCCTTTACTACATGTATATTCTAACTACCTTTATGAAAGATGCAGCCTTTACTACTAAATATATATTCTAGCTATTTCTGTGTAATGTTAAAGCTCAAGTTAGGTTTTGAGTTTTTCAAGATGCTCTTTATGTACAACACTGATGTAACCACTTGGATTATATCACATTTTGCAGATGAAGTGATGCTCAGTATTCTCGCACACCCAACAAGTCCTAATAATTACACCGTATCCTTGACATTAGGCTGGTGAGCTCTTACAGCCAAAATACTTGCACGTATTCTTTGTCCTATCATAGTGGTTTTGTATGCAAAAACCTCTCTGACACAGTTAGTCAAGATACATACTGCTTTGGAGTAGTTCTTCTTTTTGGTCCTCTCATTCTCTAATCCAGCCTGCAGTGAGATTAAGAATGCAGGATGAAAAGATCAATGAGTTTATGCGCACCCATCCATAGCCAGGCATGCATATCAACATGCAGAAACATCAGTCCAATTTTCCTCCAGCTCTACACAACACGGCTCAGTAAGCACACATGAAAAAAATCAAATCTCAAAGTCAAATGACCAGTTATTAAAGAATATTGTTAAAAGTGATGATAGCGCTGTTAAATTTAGTAGCCACAGTTAAAATCATTCATGCTTGCTGGGTTAAGTCAATTAAAAGAGCTAGCAGCTGTCTATACTTACTACATCAATACATTCATGCAAAATCCAAATGTGTTTGAACTATTTCTGTATATAGGTCACTCACAAATAGACACATTGCATTCCTAATTTGAAATAGCGCAGGGAACAAAGGAGAGTGAAAAAGCTAGAGAGTCTGTAAAACTACCCTCCACAGTTTGCTTTCTGCAGAAACTGAGACACCTGCATTTCAACACAGTACTCTATTTTCAACAGTACAAGGAAAATTTTTAAACTGAGCTTGAAGTCCCAATATTCATTCTCCCTTCTGTGCCCTTTCTCTTCTTCCTAGAGTCAGCTTTATCTCAACACATTCAATGCAAATACTTGCTCTCATCTTATTGTTACCTACAGAGTTTGATTTTATCCTCCAAAGCAAAGATAACAGCTCAATACACAAGCTGCAGCTTTGGTAGGCAGTGTATTTGTCCTGTTACCTTTGCTAGATCTATTCAGAATGAGTTTGTGAGAGTTTTACTCCTTTCCAGATTTATGCTGAAATAAAACCAGACATACCTGGTCAAATGATGGACAGACTGTGACAGAGAAAGTCTGTTAGGGGAAATAAAAGCTATTCTGCTCTGTCCTATGGTAACTACTGAACTAGACCTAGGGGTTAGATCTCTCTAATCATTCAGTGCTTTTAATCTGAACTGCGTCAGAGCAGTCGGCAAGGGAAGTAGCATCTTTACATCACAGGCCACGAACTGCCTCAGGATAATTTTAGATCATCCCTTATCTCAGATCAGCTGTCACAATTGATGTTAGTTTGGTCTTCATGATTAGTTTTTAACACACACTGCAACTTGCAGACTATTCTCACCACTGGGTAGGTGCTGGCATATTCCAAATGAGACTGTCAAGGCATGAGAGGAAAGAAAAATCAGACTACAAAGGAAAACACTGAAGCAAGTTAAGGTAATCAAAAGAATCCCCCAAAACAAAACCAACCAACCAAAAAAACCCCCAAAAAAACAAAAAAACAGGCACAGAGATGTAAATCCCAACTACAGAACTTTGATAATACAGGACTTCTTGCACAAAGTCAGAAGTCAGGAACTTTGGAGCAAACAAAACAAGGAAAATGCACAAACTCCATCACGAGTGATTAATAACACAACAATATTTCATGCTGGATGGTCTCGGATTAGAGACAGCCAGCTGAGAAGTGGGAGAACAAGGATACTTGCAGTAGAAAAGAGACTGAAGAAAGGCTTAAGTGTCTGAACAAATACAGGATGATGTTACTGAGCTTCCCCAGGAAAAACTGTGTGATAAAGAATCAAGATTGCAGAACTTCTGAAACAAGAAGGCAGGACACTTTTGATGGGTTCAGGATGAGCCACAGAAAAGCCATTAAAGATGCCCCTTCATCACAGCTGAAGATCTGCCTGCAGGAGGCAGGGATATACTCAAGCTAGCATTGTATCAACACACTAGGCCACTGTTTACAGTACAGTCGCAGCTGTGACTGTGATCAATTTGCTAGCCTGGTCTAATCAACACCTCAGGTGGTTTTACAGTCCATATTGATGGTTGCTCTGCCAGAAACATCCACACCAGCTCCCAAAGAGCTAGCTCAGTAGACCTCTGATGCCTGCAGTTCTGACATCCACTTAGAAAATATTCCAGGAGAAAATCCAGAGTAAAACTCACACAGATTAGTAGGGTGGCAAAGTTTTAGGGAGAAATTTCTGATACTGGCTCATTTCATTGAAAATTTCCTGTAGAAAAGAAGCATAGCTTCAAAAAGCAACCCCCCCCAACACCATCAGCCCCTCACAATGCAATGAGCCCAAGCGCCAAAGATGCAAGATCAATTTTCAGAAAACAGAAGTCTTGTAGACCAATTACAGTGGCATTCTGCAACTACAGAAGAAGCCTTCAAATATTAAAAAAAAAAAAAAAAAAAAAAAAAAAAAAAAAGAGCAGTATTCAGAATTCTCTGACTGGTTTTATAAATCCTTTATGGACACAAGGCAACAGCTTTTGGTGCTTTCTTCATGCTAAAAAGCTCAGAAGCCAATGTGAACTCTAGTCCTCAGAGGTAGTTTTTTAGGTTGGCTGTTGTTTTTTGTTTGTTTGTTTTTACTTTGCTGTCCTGAAGACACACACAGCAAGAGCCAAACCTTCACAAATAGCCAGACACACATGCGGTCAAACTATTAAAAGCATCTACTATAAATCCACACTAGGAAAATGGTCAGTGTATATTCTATTAATTCATTGTGAATAAAACAACTAAAAGATGTATAAGGGTAAATTTCAGTTCAGACTAGCAAACATTTACTTTCTTCTACAATCCCAGTGCCACTTGGATCAGGGAAGGAAGCTCTGTCAAAACTCTTATCCTGTGCATGCACAAGCATCAGCTTGGGTAAGAATATTCACCGAATGCTACTTCATGAGGACAGGGGGAGTCTGTGCAACATCACTAGAAATACCAGAGTGAAAAGTTTCAACCAGATCCTTCTGTCAGAAAAGGACATCCTTCACAGAAGTATGAGGTATTTATGGGCCATCCCGTGAACCAGCTTGAGAACGTTGTTCACCAGATCAGCAGTGGTTATTGCAGCCTGAAGGCATGCTGGCAGCCCAGAGACTGGCTGCTCCAGGGAAAAAAGGTCAGAAAAGCTTCCTCTCAAGGGGTAGTGGGGAGGCAGAATGCAAGGCTCCTGCTGTTTAAATATATAACAATAAAACACAGGATCATACTACAAAAACAACATCAAAAGGAATCAGTAGTGGATTTCCATGAGCAAAAGGTGTTTCAGATGAACAGGGCTCCCGCTATACAGTGCCAATGTGCTTGCATCTTGCCACATCAAGAGACACACAATTACAGCCATGGCTAAACAACCCACTTATATCATAATAACCTTCTAAAGAGAAAGAATTGAAATTTCAACTGATCTAGAGATTTTTTCCCCGCAAAACCACTTTCATAAACATATCCAAATCTAACTCTAATAAACATCGTGTTTCATGTTCAACTGTGAAGATAAGCTTTCCTCCATCAAATCTTTGGAGCTTTAAGGCATCTTCTAGATTTGAAAAGCACTCAAATAAGTTTGCAATCTTAAAGAACAAACATTTTAACAGCATTTCAGAAGTAGCAATAAGGATTCCACTAAAAAGGGAACAAGGCAACACTTAAAATTTTTAAGTACATCTTGTGTTATCTTACAGTGAACTCCATTAGGATCACTGAGCAGGCTCTTTTTTTTTTTTTCCCCATCTTCCAGACTCTTTTAGAAGCATATGAGATGTTCCACTCAATCCTGGTTTTTTGGGGACACTTTGTCAGGGGAAAAAAAAAAAAAAAAAAAAAAAAAAAAAAAAAAAAAAAAAAAAAAAAAAAAAAAAAAGTAGTTCTAGCCTAGATAACTATTAGCAAGTTTTTTAAGGAGAAAAAAAAAAAAATTTTTATGGCATGAAATCTCCATAGAAGCCAGAAACCAAGGATTACAAATAAAGATATCTTGATATGAATGATATAGGTCTTGCTTGTTCTATAAAAATAGAACTTATCATCCAGCTTAACCCACATAACTAGTGCTACTGATAAATTAGGAATAACATCAGTAGAAGAACAAATTATTCTGAAACACAACAACTGTAAGCACAATGACTCTATAATAAAAACTAGTCGCAGCTGATTCACATTCAGAACTGCTGAGAGCTTCCTCCATAGTGCTGTCATGGATTGTTTCAGTTTTGTGGTTAGCTGCATGCTTCCCCATAGGTCTCAGAAGCAGCTGAAGACTATCAACACATGCTGAGACAATAGCATTAGCCGTTCACAGCTACTAAATTGCTTAAACTGTCTTCACAATTACAAGAGCTAATGATGTGTATGCTAGAATGAAGTTAAGATTTGTACACATGTATTATCTGGAAAAATACTGTATGGGTATTTTGAGGAAAAAACTGTTTGAATTTTTCCTACAGATGAGTACAAGTGCACTACAGCACTCTCAGCTCTACTAATCCCTCCCTCCACAAAACTCAAGTCTACAGATGAATTTCAAATATCTCTAAAGCAGTTCTGAGGAGAGCATTCACCTGCAGTACCAAAGCACTTAAGACCTATTTCCACTGATAATTTGCTTTTGGTTTCCTGAGCTAATAAACATTGATCAGGGAGTAAGCTAGCACTTCCTCTTCTCAAATTCTCAGTATTGGTAATGAAACAGGGGAGCTTACAAGGTGCATACAAGAAATAGCTGCATATACCAATGTTTTGGCTAAGTACTTCCTGCAATAGTAACGGTGAACAGCATTTACCAGAAAAGTTTCTATAGAGTCGCATGCTCTGCTGGCATTCCTGCACAGTGCATACAAATCTGACAATTCCCCTGGTTGAAAGAATTATTGACCTACATGTACTTGAAGAAAAAACCCCATGTGCCTTGAACATGGAACATGTCAAGACCTTGGAAGGATGGTATTATCAGAGTACTATAACCAGTCCAGTGGTACAGGGGGACAGCAACAACATTGGTTCACACACATGCACACTTAAACTGTACAGTTTACCAACCCTCAGGCTTCCACGGCTACCCACTGACATGCGCTCATCTTCATCCGAAGCCTATCAAAAGAAAGTATAAAGACAAGAAAACAATGAAAAGAACAGAAGTAACAGGCAGTGAGGTAAATGCTGATGGCTTTGATGGAACAGAAGGAAAGAAAAGGCATACAAAATAATGGTCTTTAAAAAAGAAATGCATTAAAACTATAAGCAGAAAGTAAATGAAATCATACCCCGCCCAAGAAACACTGTCAAACATTTCACTACAGGGTGAATGACAAGCCTGCTTGGGTGTTCCCTGCTCTATATGCTCTTGGCTCACGGTCTGAATAAATGAATATTAAACACTCTAAGCAGGTTACTTCCCCACCTTCCACCCCCTGCCCCCCTTTATTCTAGCACATTTGCAAAAGCTTCCCAGAGTGACTGGGGAGAGGGCAGAGAAGTCAGGAAGTAGCTTTGGGGTTTGCACTTGCCTGGGGTGGGGGGAGGTTGTCTTGTTTTTTCTTTTAAAAAGGAACTGCCTTATACATGTCTTTTATCTTCATTTGAAATGTGTAGCTAAAAAGAAGAAGCAAAAGTAGATACTAACCGAGGCATTTCTTCGGGCTCTACGGGAATAACGCTCACTGTCTTCCTACCAAGGCAGCAGAGAAAAAACAGAGTGAAGTGTTGAAAGGACAGATACAGCAACAGAGCGCTTTCACAAAGACACAGCAAACTTCAGCAATGTTTAGGAGTCAGTAACGTTAAACCAAGTAACAGAAGGTGACACCCTGTCAAGTCAGAAAAACCCTTTTTCCCCTCATTTGTGACCCCGACTTTCTTCCCCTCCATTTTATTCTGCTACACACTTTTATTACTTTTGCAGAAAACTGTATGCAGCGATGCCTTTTTTTCTATCCCCCAAAATGTTTCAAGTGCATCTCTCTGCATCTGGGAACCAGTATACTTACAGTGCTTTTGTAATTAAGCTTTCCAGTTTGCAGTCCTTAAAATAAATCTCAAAAATATTCTATTGAAATAATGGGGCAGGGTAATGGTCTCTTCTCTAGTGAGTATCCCAGAGGGGCACTGCCCGGCCCCTTCTTCCAGACCAAAAGCATCTGTGCTCTGCTGACAGCCTCTGCCACACACAGCACCACTGCCTTTTGCAGGCCAAAGGCTGTGTTAATGCTGGAAATGCTGTAGGATGTATTATGTTTCAACACACCGATTTTACCTGGAATTTAGAAACGGTGATAGAACATTGGGGGGGAAAAAAAAAGTTTCAACATTGTAGTTGATGGTTCTCACAGGTGAGCTGATTTCTAAGCAAGTGAATTGCTAGTAAGGTGGAACTAAGCTCACCAAGCAAGGATTTGAAGAGGCTTAATGGCTTATCTGTGAGATTGGAGCGTCTTGGGAGGACGGTTGGTCCATATGGCAGCAGGCTTTTGAGAAGGCATAGAGCAAACCAGTATTTATGCTGATTAATTATCAAGGGTCAAGAAGTTAGGGAGTTTGAGAAGTTATCTTCCACATTGGAATTCAACTGTTCGGTTTTGCCTTTTTCAGTGTGCGCTACTCAGCTTGTAGGGCAACGCTCCACAAACAACAGTTTTCATCCGGCATCAGTGGTAAGTGATTTCATAAACTTACGTTTGAAAGACATTTGAAGCCACTGTTCCTGCCGTTTAGCAACTTCTTCATCTTATATTATTGGTGTTAAAACAGTCAGATGTTGCTAATGGCCAAGTCCATACCTGGTATCAACTTCATTAGCTTAGGAAATAGTAAAATCCAGGACATTGTATTATCAGTGAGCACTGCCATAGTAGCAGTAATAATGCATCTGAAGAGTACCCCTGGACCAGTAAGTACAAAGGTAACTGAAGAAGCATGGATGAAACTTGCCCAAAATTTACCTGAAGGCTGATTTGAGAAGTCTCAAATCATAACAGAATCCACAATAAGCAAAATGAGTACATATATTCCTTGTATCACAAGTGGCTTTAATGAGTCTATATGCTAACCTAATCTTCAAGTGATAGGGTGGGGACAGAGGTCTGTTAAAGGAGATGGCTCTAACCAAACCCATGCCAGTTTTAAGCTGATCAAAGCCACATTTCAGGTATTGATGCAGACTGCAAGAATGCTTGCGATGGGAGTGGAATTCACATTTCCAGTACATGAAAATACCTACTTTGTGGGATTTCAAACTCTATGAACTATACAAAACTTCAGCACGTAAAAGTTGTTTAGCTACGTTGACCAAGGCCTACCATCCATTGCTCGATGTCTCCCCATTTAGTATCCAGACCATAATATTTCTACAGACAGAAAAGGGAAAAAACAGAATTTAGATGAGAAAGGCAAACACAGAACATTTAGACATGCATTGCCAGGTTTTGGCCAAGCCACACAGCTCCACGCACACAAACATGCCAGGGAAAAGCCACACTGAGTGCCACCAGAGCCCTCTGCAGCATGTGCCCAGGAAAAGCTGCCCAGCAGGGGGAAAGGGGTCTTTGGGGTACAGCCGGGGTACTCGACAGCTTCTTCTTTCTCAGCAGTGCAAAAAAAAAAACAGTGCCGTGGGGACAGGAGCAAGGAGCATAATGAGTCTTGAATTCCTGACCCATTTAAGTCAAGACTCATTACAAGGGATCTGAATGCAGAACACTTTCAGGATGAAAAATGCTGTCAAATCATGTTTACCATATAGATTTGTCAAACTGGGAAGACAAGTTGCATACAATACAACTAATCTCTGTGCATTCTTATTCCCTGTATTCAGAACTCCCTAGAGCTCCTTTTCAGAGCCCAAGGCTTTTTCCCTACACTTCAACTATCTTGGCAGTGGTGGTATCACCAACAAGGATAAAAAATGACATGCTTCACCAATGCAGGCAAGACCGGAAAGCTCTGTGCATTTCAGTACCAAATGCCATGCATTTTCTTAGTAGACTGTCTCTCCTGAACCGTTTCTCAGTTCGTAATTTCTTTGCACAACATTGGGAACTTCCCAATGAACCTGTATTTCTACCAGACAGCAAATTGTCCAAAGATCCACAAGTTCAGCAGGATTTTTCCTCCCCAAACATGTGTTTCAAATCTAGTCTCAGGAAGTTTGCATTTATAATGGTGATCGTAACATTCTTGTGTGAAGAAAAATCACCAGCCTAAAGCACAGTAATTGGCAAATGGAAATACTGCTTAAGGAAGCATAATATATATTTTAGAAAAATTTAGATTTTGTGCTTTGAGGTTCATGTATTTGTGGAAAAAACAAGCCTGTACTTGCCTGCTTTCCTAGAGGCTTGAGGAGGCAGGAGTATCAATAGTCAAAACCTTAGGTAATGATCAAAAAAATCAGGAACCTGTTCTGTATTATACTCTGTGCTTAGCACTCGCTCAATGGTATTAATGTAATTTTACTTTCACCCTTAAAAACCTCATTCACTATTCATTAATAAACTAGAACAAACAGCTGACTGTTCTTTGATACTGTACCAGTTTATTCCCACTTCAGAGTTCTTCCTTGTTAAACAACAAAATTATTTTCAAGTTAAGGTCATCTTCATTTTCATCTCAACAGCTCTGGAGAGAAGAAAGTCTGTTATGAAGCAGAGTAGGCAGCAGGGCACTCAATTACACATCCTGGGTAGCCCAAACTGTACAAGGACCTTTAAATGCTGTCAGTTTGGAGGTCAAACTGGTAAAAGGCAGGAGCTCACAGCAATCCCATTTATTAGGACAAATATTAGAAAATAAGTTTTTAGGCCAGTAATTTGAAAACAGGAAATAAATTCACTGCATTGGAGATTTAAATAGTATGCAAACATCCCTCTGGAACAAGGAAAAGGGACAACAGTTCAACAAGCTCTTTAACCACATCCCTACTAGAACAGGGAAGTATTCCCCTCTGCTTTCCCTGCAGAGCATCTCAGTGTGTGCTCAAATACATCTAATACTCCTATACAATGCCTAGCCAAATCACACACAAGTCAAATTTCTCCCTTAAACTACATGAAATCAGAGTACATGACATGAACCGTTGTTTCTTCAAGCATTACACACTTCCTCACAAGTGCTCAGACTAGTTACTTCGAGGCAGAAGCATGACACATATAACAGCCTGTTACAAAATTAAGTTTTATGTACATCACATCCTGAAAATGACCTCTGAAAATTATATGAACTCCAGCTGGTCAGGATTGTGTACATGATCAGAACCTACAGATTATATGCTTTGTAGTAAGTCACGTCAGGTAAAGCCTTAGTAGAGGCTTTTTTTCCACTCTAAGAAATGTGTAACATTTTCTAACTCTAGAAATCAATTTTTTTTAAAAAAACCACACTATGAAAATGAAGAATCCTTTCTCACACATAGGAAGGATCCATAAACATGCTAATAATTTCTGTAAGGTCTGCTGCTTCCTTTTCCTAACCTCTGTTCTCCCTACTTTCTGACATAGGCTTCTGAATTTAGTTTTGCAAAAGGGAGATAAGGAAATATCCCTTAAGAGACTTGTTAAGTCTCACAGTCTTTTCCTCCACCATTTAAAATTACGTAGCTACACACTTAATATCCCCAAAAGAAAAATGTTAATGAATGTGATTGCCTTGAGACTATTTTTAATTTATAATATTTTAAACGGCAAACTGCACTGAACTGGCAGCATTTGAGGTCTCATGTATTTTGCCCCCTCAACCACTTCCCATTTCCTTCTCTATGTGGACTCTTCTGTTCTGCCCTGAGGGGCCTGGTTTGAATGGCCACATCCGCTTATCCATTCATTTGGGTTTTAGTTAGAGGCCTTTGCCAGACTCAAGTTCCCTTCTACCCTGAAAACTGATATTAGAATTAAATAATTAATGACGTTAATACCATTGAGAGAGAATTCCAGATCAGATTTGCTCACTAAGTGACAGTGAAACTGCTAGACTTGCAAACTCGCTACAGGATGTTGTGAGGCTAACCCACTTATCTTCTCATCCATATCAGGACACGAACAGTAAACAACCTCCTTGCCTCCCATGGGGCTGCGCTTGTACCAGAAGATTAAATTAGTTCCTATAAAGGAGACTGATAACAAGCCTGTTGATCCATGGGCAGATGTTAATTTGAGTCACTCAGTACATAGTCAACTCCACAAATAAAAACAAGCGTAACATGTATTTGTTGCCAAATTGATGGGGTCAGGATTAAATACCAGAGCACATGATTTGAGAAGCTATCTTCACATACATATGCACTTAAAGAGGAGAACAGCATTTCCAAGAAGCACACGCACTGCTAGGTCAAGCAAGTGAAACATGCAGTTAAGGCAGCTGGAGTGCCAGAACAAAAGCAAACAGGCTGTGGTTTTAGGAGACATTTATCATTCAGCAAGCAATAAAAATATCTCAGGAAAAAAAGAAATATTCAATAAGGTAGAAAATAGCAGGCTTGAAGAAACAGATGCTTTCTCCCTCCCTGTAAAATCACTTTGGAGCTATTTATCTTTCTAGGTACCACACAGTTCACATGCTGGAAGTATAGAACAGCCAAACATTGTAACACAAAACTCCAAACTCTCTGTTGTTACACAGCAAGCAACCTCAGTTAGGGCTATTATTATTATTATCATCTTTGCCATCATTTGGAACTATGAAAAGGAAATTGGGAGGAGTGAAGAGATCATGGCTTTAAACTGAGGTGAGAGAGGATTAAACAATATAAAAGCATTTATAATGCTTAGGTTACATTGGAAGAAAGGCCATACAGTTTATTTACCAAAAGATTATAAATTCAAACACAGCATCCCTGATTTCCTTCAGTGACTTTCTGCAAACAAAGTCATCTGAAAGTCATTCTTCCTGTTGACACCTGTTAAATGCTTGCCCAGCCTGAAAGATTTTCAGCGATACTCTTGGCCTTCAACACACAAATGTCTGTATAGTTCTTGGTGCCACATGGAGCCACCACACCTTCCTATGATGGCTGGTTTGCCAAATTACTCTTCTGCTTACTGCTTACTCTTTGCCAAACAGTCTGTAGGAAAAATTGTATTAAGTGCCTGACCAGACACATTTTACACGGGTCACCTTCCCCCACTCCCCTTTATTATACACCCCACAAGGCTAGGGGAGGGAAGGGGGGAATTGCATGGAAATACAAAGCCTGCTGTGCATCTTCCATTCATTAGAGGTTCTTCTGAAATGCTAGCAAGACTCATAACGTGGGAACACACGCAAACAAGAATGAAAGAGAGCAAACCCTACCTTCTGAACTTGATAGATCTAGGGAAAAAGGAAAAGGAAAGAAACAAGGAAACAAAAAGCTAGCATGAATGAATAAATAGCAATGCAATGTTCCATAGCTCATTCTATAAGGGGAAAAAAAATAATCATTTATACAGAATATACAGCAAAACACAAATACAAAAAAGTGCACATCAAAGCCCTGTAAAGTTAGGTAGAATGAAAGCGGTGTTTACATTCTAGGCATCCTGCATGTGCCCAGCTAAAATACAGCATTCCTGTTTTCATATCTGCTAGACTCTTGGAGGCACACGCAACATTTCCTCCCTAGACTTTGCATCGGACCAGAGCCTAACCCAGCCGTGAGCTAGGACCTCTCGATTTTCCTATCTCCCTCCTTCAAAGGAATGGATGCCCAAATATTCACCTGGGATGACAATTGTGCATCTACCATCACAATAAAAGCAATCAGCATTAACTGCAGGAAATCTATTGTTCTTTAAAAGACAAATTTTGTCCTTAACTAATTAGATAAGAATAGTTACAAAAGCATCAGTGCTATACATCTGTCACCTGTGTACAGCAGCATCAGCTTGTTAAAACTCCAAAAATTTCTTGCACATATACTGCCAGCATTGGAGGATCTCTGCAGGTTGCTGCTTCGGTTTTTAATGTTTCCACAGAGACTCACGCTATTTGCAGGCCCTAATAAATGCACTGCTGCCTCTGCAAAATTGTTCCGTAGTCTTGAACCATTTTAATAATACACAAAAGCTTTACAGCCACTCTGAACTTTGTTTAAGTGGAAAACTGCCCTTGACTGATCAGCTTTGTAAATCCATGTGAAAACAGAAAACATGTTTTTTCTTGCATCTCACCTAGCACTTCTAAAGCAAGAAACCCTTCTTGTTCAAAAACATCTAACCGGCTACACAAATCCAGAAGGAAATTGCAGCTTTATTCTCTCCACTTCTCTGCTGAACACCTAGCTTTGCATCTCTAGGAAATGCATCACAGCTCTGGCCTGAGAGCCCTCAGCAGCTGCCTTATGCTTATTTTCCTAGATAAGCACTGATGCTGAATAAACACCAACACCAGCCCTGTGCTCTATGAGTACAACCCGGGGGGGAACAGCACATTGCTCTGACTCCAATCCTTCAGCTGGTCAGCAGGCAGCACGGTAGTCAGTCTCTCGTATTCTGGAACGTTCAGCGTATCCCTGCCATCCACTGCTGTTCTGTGCCACCTCAGGTGAACCCAGATCCCAATGTTGGGAAGCAGAGTGTACTTCTTTCAATCCCTGCCCTCCTGATCAGATTCTCCTTCGTGATCATGACGGAGAACTGCAGAACCCAGCTTGATACCTCAGAAGCATTAATTCCTGTTCCTACAAGTGCAGGGGGGATAATTACACATTTAAAACTAGCATTCCCACACAACTAATCACCTCGCTTACCTTTTACTAGAAAACCCTGAAAAGGAAAATGAACTAAACCTTCCCACAGTTCCCAAGACTGCATATCGACTCCTATCTTTTGCTTCTCCGTTGCACAGGCAGAGTGCCTTTCATCCATACACAGAAGCCAAACACCACCATTTTAGATGTGGCAATTACCACGTAGCTGTTGAACCTTTAACTTTTCAATGCCATTGCTTCACCCACGCTTCAAGGCAATGCCATGGAAGTCTTAATTTTCAAACCCCAATGCTTCAGCCTTAGCATAGCAGGGATTCCCACTGAGTGCAAAGTAAGGCACACAAGAAGTCTTACGTCCAGGACCCAGATTGCAACGATATTGTTATTGCAAGATAACGAGGCCCTTGTTCAGGGCCAGACGCCGTGGAGAGCGATGGAGAAGGGCACAGGGACAAAGCCAAGTCCGTCACCATAACTGTTCCAGCGTTTTATAAAACCTGGAATTTTTTGGTCATCCCTTAGCTAACAGGCATTACAACAACTCTGCTCCAAAGTGACTGATCTCTATCAGTGTACTGTCCTCCTTAGATAGCATGTTACAGGAGAAAACAAACACTTTAAAACAATAATCTCTATTGCAGGTATGCCCCCCCCCCAAGCTTAACAGAGTCAATAGACATCTAAGCAGTCAAATACCTTAAATAGCACTTTCCTGTAATATGGTATACCAAAAAAGGAGGGGGGGGGGGGGGGGCGTTTTGTCCACAGCAGACTGCTTTCCTGGTTTCCTCATCTCATGAGGTTTTCCACAAAAACAGTTTTTCACAGAAACAACTTTAGAATGGGACAGAATAAGCCAGTGAAGCATGGTTAGATGGCAGCAGAAGGCAGAAATGCAGAATCTACTAAAAACACCTTCAACATTGTCCCTCTCCAAAAATTTTCCTCTGCATCTTCACACTGGTTGTAGAAGAAAGATACAGATTACCATCACAAACCTCCTGAATTTCTTCCCTGCATATGTAAGCAACAAGTTCTATAGTCAGTCTCTCCCCTCCCATTCAAGCCATGAGAATTCTGCTTTTCTCTAGTTCTTCCTGCACTGCCTGGGATTTTAAATGGCTTCAAACAATCCCAAATGCCAGCTGCACCATGGGACTGGCTGACTCAGATCAGACTTGCAGGCACCAAATCCTAGCAAGGGAAGAAGGGGCCCAAGTCACAGTCAACAGGATGGGAGAGCAGATCAAGAGCATTTGCAAGTCCTTTCCCCACATTAACTTGACTTTAGTACATTTACTGAATTTACTACATGCTCAAGTAACTGACATGGAAAAAAGAAACCCACAACAGACAGTACTGGTAACATATTTTATTCCAAAGATATATGAATCCAAAGGAGGAAAAGTATGTGCAAATGAGTATGCTGGTAAAGAACAAATTTACAAAATAGCAAAGGCAAGTTTTGTGCTATGCCCTTAAAGTGAGAGCTGAAGATGAAGCTAGGAGACAAGCACAATGCACTTGCCTTGAACTAGAAGTACAGGCTCATCTGCTGTGTGAACTGGCAAGGACGAATCTTATCCTGCAGATGAAGAGTGGGAGGAGATCATTCTCTTTTCACTTCAGGCACTAATATCAGCTTAAATTGTGGTCTCCAAGTGTCAGTCCTCGAAGAGACATTTAAAGTCTTGCCAGCAGAACACACAGAAGGTACTCCTACATAAAACGTTCTTTACAATTAGCCCTAATGCTGCAGCTTTTATGTGTCTTGAAACATTAGTGTTAAATATTTCTTGGAAAAAAAAAGCTTTAACATATCTTACACCAAGCTTCTAAGAAAAAAAAAAACCACAACACAAAAAAAAAAAATTCTTCTCTCCATTTTACCTGGTAGCTCCACAAGAATTAATAATTTGTTACTCAGAAAAACTGAGCTGACAACTCCTGATTCGCTCTTCTGTGTGAATTAAAAATAATTATCTCTATGCACAACAAGCATCTGTCTCATTACCAAACACAACTCTACAGTACAAGCCAAACGGACTGGCCTTAGACTCTGAACTGTAAACCAAATGTTTAAAGACCATGGCAGCATGGTATGGTAAAAAACACAGGACCCATTGCTGCTATGACTCCCACCAGCTGGGTGAGTCCCAGTGGTATGGATACAGGCAAGGGAGCAAGTACCATCTATTATAATCATCCTTTCAGCTTAGAACATGCATTGGCACTGCCTCGCATGAGAGCTCTCCTGTACTGACTTACTATGCATGGAAGCATACCAGAAAACCTACCGTAACCTCCAGATTAATTATTTACATCTCTGGTGCATAACAACAACAAAGCAGCACAGAATAAGAAGTCAGAAACATTCAAGCAGTTATGTTTATTAGATCTGTGCCTTTCTTAGAGCCTCATGACCAGGAACCCATTCTCTACTAAATATATAAATATATATACATATATGTGATTCAAGAGTGAT
The DNA here is from genome assembly GCF_900496995.4 of Aquila chrysaetos chrysaetos. NCBI lineage: Eukaryota > Metazoa > Chordata > Aves > Accipitriformes > Accipitridae > Aquila > Aquila chrysaetos. The sequence goes on along the minus strand of NC_044009.1, from coordinate 13,061,452 downwards.
CACTACCCTTATCTTCATAAATTAGCATGTATCAGATATTGATTCTTGTGCTCATTTTCTTTCTTCAGCTTCAGAAAACACTTTTCATTTACCTACCTAGTTTATACTTTCCTGTTAAACTTGTAGTCATGCTTCTTCCTTACCTTCCTCTCCTTGGAAGGAAAAAAAAAAAAAACCAAAAAAAACACAAACCAACCCCTACACCAAAACACTGGCACACTTATTCTTCTTTCTGCTGTCAGGCATGAGGTGATGCCAGGTGATGTGTCGGTACTGCCTCTGGAACACACCTGCAATCCTACCCCACCACAGCGAACGGCAGCAGCCTTCCACAGTAACTTTCCCACATCTCACACTGCATTTCAGAGCGTTTTCTTCCAAAAGCCCATCTATTTCTGCTATATAATTTCTGCAGCTACTGTTCTACTACAGCAGTATATTGCTTCACGTTAAGTTTCCAGAAGAACTGTTAGTCACCTTGTATTTCAAACCAAGTTTACTAAAGCTATCCCTCTGAGCACACAAACCACGAGATGAATAGCACCGACCACTGGCAAGAGGTACTGCAGCCTGAGCAAGAGCTGAGCCCACACCTGCAGCAAGCATGCTCACCATCATCTAAAAGCCAAGCTGTCTGCCACAAGCTTCTCATTGTACACTCCTTTCAAAAGGAAAGGAGCTTATCAATAGTGTGGCTGATGAAGAATACAATTTTAAATTTCCAAAATAATAGACTATGCAGCAATTTCTGTTGTCAATTATACATTTTACATTAAATAATTCCTGCCAAAAGAAGAGCTAGGTATGATACCGTGTAGTCTTCACCATTTACCTATGAGCTTTACTACACAGTTGACTAATCTTTGGTGCACTCTTCACATATGCTAGCCAAGAGTACCAGCACAGGCCATTTCAATAGCCTTCTAATGAATTTGCTGCTCATTTTACCTACAGAAGCATTCCTAAGAGAACAAAAATCTCAGACACCTGGTGCTTTTGCATTGATATTTCTTTTGTAATGGCAAGCAGAACATTAGCTAAATCACATATGTAGACTTATGATGCAAAAGTCACCCAATTATTTTAAAATGAGGAAAATGAAGCACGAGATTAAGAAATGTCATTAATACTAGATGGTGGGCAGGAGAAGAGCCAATTTCTAGTCCAAATCCAAATCATTAGAACACCCTACTTCATTGCCAGCAAGAGATATACTGCCATGGTTATAGCTTGTAATAGTAGCATCTGGAAACTTTTAACCCAGACCAACAATGTAAATATATTCTCAAGTAAGCCATGCTCCACAAGAAGCCTGTCAGGGCATGTACACTGCTTTAAGCATGAACAAGTACACACACATGCAATAAATTTATTTATTGCTTTTTAACTCCCATAACTGGCTCTAAAAAGCCTTCTGAACTAGTAACACAAGTGCTTTAAGTTCTGGTTATTCAACATGGCAGTAGTGGGAATGTGCTATTTACTTCTCTGAGAAGTTTGCAAAGGAAAACGAAGCTGGCAGACAACAAGCTGTACGGACACCAGTATCACAGTACATTCTCCTCCATGGAAGGGGTAGTTGCCAAACTCTTGTGTTGATCGCTGCTTGGGATTTTCTGTATTTACGTTTTCTTTTATTACATCTGCAAGATACTTGTGGCAACGAAAAACTTCCTGCAGCCATCCTTACTAACTCTACCTTGCATCTGGGGCCTGAGATTAAGCTATTTGAAAAAAGTTACAGAATATCCAAGTTCGCAAAATATTAAATAAAAGTGTAGTCACATTACGTCATTTATGCCAGTGAATTACAAAACAGATTGTAGTGGATATCTGGCTTAGCTTTCACTGAATTTGGTGTTTGACAGTGACATCCTGTACTATTCAATTTCTACCTATACAAAGAAGTTTTCACAGATTTTTCAGATCACTAGCTCTTCAGTTATTAACTACAGGAGCACACACACAAGCTTTAGTTTTCACACCAAAATTTCAATTTACTAGGACACCCTTTGCAGCATGAGCTTTTAATCTTCACAGGGGTCATCGGCTCCATTAAAGTTATCTGCAAATTAGATGCTAACACCACTGACACCCATATTTACTTTGCTGCCCAAACAAAACACCTAGTGGTTGTTTACCACAGATGTTCCAAAGGCTGCTCAGCAAGTCCCATCACTCAGGCTGTAGGCACAGCAGGCAGCTTGACAGTACCAATGCTTATCTGCAGTCCAGTCCTTCTGATTGCAGTCCAGGTTGCAAGAAACATCCTTCAAAAAGCAACTGTAGCAGAAAAAGGTTCCTCTCTGCCATAAGCCCTGTGCTTGCAGCAATGCTTCCCCGCAGCTCTTACTCCTGGTGTGTTTGCAGGTACATCTAACCCTGCTGTGGCTACAGAGTGCTAAGACACATCCAGACGTGCCTCAACTAGACGAGACGCTCCAGCCCAAAGCTGAGCCTGGGCAAACTGCCCAGGTGCTTCTTTTGCAGGCTGATTACTGCAGCCTGCACCAACACTAGTCTGCTATCACATCCCAATTCACTGTTTAAAAGCTAAGCTGAATCCTTCTCTGCACCCTAAAGCACAGATGTACGTTTATTCTTACTACGTATTCCCACACCCTGCCCCCAAACTCCTTACTTCATCCCTTTCCTTCAAAATCTATTTGAAAAAAATTAAATTACTATCACTGTTGGCCTTGTTACATCTACTGTGCTGTTTCATTAAATGCACATTAACAAATACAAGTTTTAAGCCCTTCTGGGTTAGTCCACCTATGCCAACCCATGCTTGTAGCCCCATTCTAATAGTGCTAGTTCAGCTTCTAGAGCTTCAAAACAAATGCTGCTCTCAGTTTCCTGGAGTGGAGTGACATTTAGCACAGCTCCTACTTGTCAAACACAGCGGGAGCAGAACAAGCCTTTTTTCGTCTTTAAGATCATTCCTACACTGGAAGCCCATGATCTCCCACACACTGACATGTAGAGGCACAGTAACTTTGCTGATGGTATAAACCAACTAGCTCTTCCAGAATTTGGGAGAGACTACACCAGGCATTTAATCCAAACACTTTGGAGACGGTAATGTTTTGCCAAGTTCAGTTTCTACCATTACTTCTGCCAACAGCAGACCATCATTTTTACAAAACGGTGGAGACCACAATGCCAGCTTCATAGCAATTAAGCAAAACAACTTACAAGTGGAGTTATACAACGGCCAAGAGTCTTCCATATTCATTAGATTTTTACTGAAGTGATAAGAATCCACCCTCCCAATGCACACACAAACAAGCTGCGTACTTCAAAGTTTAATATTAAACAATGATTACCAACTAACCACCAGTATTTTCTGTGAATAATTATACCAGCTTCACCAAGATAAAATTCTTGCCACAATCCGTATTTTTTCCAGGCTATTTTATTTGCTATTCAATATTAGCTCCACACAGACTATTAATGTTTCAACAAAATATAGATTAACTCTTTGTTCCACAATCTCAGATTATATTCAGGAAAGGTGATCAAAACACCCCCCAAAGCCTTGACCATACCTCCTTCTGCTGCCTCTCCAGTTCCTTCATTCGGATCTCCCGTGCCTCTGCCCGTGCCGCTCGCTTTGCTGCGAGTCTTGCTTCAGCCTGCAAACGGGAACACAGTAATGAAACAAAAGCTGGACAATTCAACGTGAAACACACTTGTTAAGCAGGGCATGAAATAAGGAGACTTGACTCAGCAGGACTGTAAACACACCTGTAGGAGTTAATTCTCTATTGCAAGTAATGGCCCTGCCTTCCATAACTTGTTATGCTTCACAGGCAGGTAATACACCCTCGTGTAGGCACTACCCTCGGTTAGCAGTTGTGTTTACAAGTGCTTTGCGTTTCTTTAATTACTATTTGTGTAGACAGAGAGGAAGCAGTGAGATTTATTTAAGAAAGGTGGGTTTTTCTCTTTCTTTTTTTTTTCCTGCGGTGCAGATTATTTTTTATTGATGAATTAATTTGACCAACAGCAAACACATTACGTGCCATTTTTCCTAACCACTGACATTGCGCACACATACATGGGCACAGCAGTTAGGTAAACACTGCTGTTCAGCATGACTATGCACAACTAAGGCTGAAATGATGGAGGCTAGGGAGTAAGGAACCTGAGAAAATGCACTAACTCAAAGTCTCCAGACGTCCGTATTCAAGTCCAAACCTCTCTGGAGTGGAAATCTGCCAACAGGTCTCTTGGGAGATCTACAGTGCTTCCTCATTTCAGCCCAATTGGAAGTGGTGGAGCATGCTATACAGTAACATTTTTAATATTCTGCTTTTAATCCCAGGCAAAGCCAGGTAGTCTTACTGAGAAAAATGTAAAATTAGCTTAGGCTTGGTACAGCATGACTGCGAGCAGTTTACCCAGCGTAATTCAGAATAGCTCAGCAAGGAGCAAAAGGCATCGTTCAGCTAGCCGCCCTGGTGTTACACCCAACTCCTCTGCTTCCGAAACCTTTCACTGTAAGCACAGCACCCAATTTAACAGGAAAAACTGCAATAATATCAAGGTTAAGCATACAGAAGATGAAAATGCCAGTGCTTTCACTAGCACTTCTAAACAGAAGGAAAACCAGAAAAAAGAAAGGTGTAATTTCTTTTTCCTTTTGTAATTATATTCACCACTCAAACTTGTAGAAAAGGGCCACGACCTTCAAGAACACAAAACAAAACACAGAAAAAAGCCAAAAAACTAGTAAGTTGGCTGAAACTTTCAGCTAACAGAAATGGGCTATTGAAAACCAAGCACAAGCTGGTGCATGCGAGGACTAGGAGCCTTGCAGTGCTGTAGATCTTAAATCCTCACCAACGATAACAGAATCTGAAATATACAGTCACTAGGCCAAAATTTATGTTCACATCACCCACCTTCTACAAAACCCCACCACAAGCAGCCCCAATCCCTAAATACCACCATTGTTCAGTTATTGACATTTTCCCCCATTTTACTGCGGTGCCCCTAGACTCGAACTGGTAGGCAGGCAGATTCCTTTTGACAACTCTTGCAGCTCCCTGTTGTGCCAATACAATCTATTTAAATGAACAGAGTTTCTAATTCTTGCAACACAGACAACTTCAACCTGAAAAACTACTTGTAACAACAGAAAAACCTTCTCAGAGGGTAAAAATGCCCATGGCAGAAAGAGCAAAGGGTTGGTTTTGCACAGAGCACTGCTCTCTTTTCAGTTCATTGTTTGAATTTTGAGGTAACTGGCTCTGCTGTGGACAGAAACTGCAAAACGCATGCATGCTCTTGTACCTAGAGCAGACCTCCATGCTTGCACCCAAAAACCATCCCCTCTCATCATTGCAGGGCGCCGTTACTTACAGAGCCAAGGGATGGCAGGCTCCAGGGTGTAGGCATGTTTTACCGCAAGCGTTTTCAAGGGACCATGGCTTCAAGAGCACTTACCAACCTGAAGCAGTTTGTCCAAAAAACAAACAAAAAAAACCCCACAGCCCTGCCACTGGGCAAATACTAGGCGAAATCCCTGCCAGGCAGTGTTATGATTTACCTGCAATGTTTGAAATCATTTATGCCACCCACTATATAAATGTGCTCTAAGATGTATGCTAAAGGTAAGAAATCACAGTACTGGAAACAAGTATGATACTGACTTGACATGATCCATTTCTGTTTATCTGAAAATAAATTGCACTACCTCAAGAAGCACTACTTTTAAGTCTACCCCACAATCAGTACCACTGTAAATACAGGACAGTGTCAGAGACAAGGACACTCCGGGCTATTCTTCACAAGACACTGCCAAGTGATTCATGCGATACCAGGTAAGAACCACCACCTTTAGCCAGTAACTGTTCAAACACAACATGCATGTAACCCAAGGAAGGGGTACTGCTCTGAGGACTCCAGCTCACTAATGATTTTTTGGGGAGAGAGGGAACAGGAGATGCAGCTTTCAGCAAAACCTTTGACTCCTTACGGTTTAGAGATGCGTTCCCTCATCCTGACACGCAGACTGTAAGAAGTCTTAAGAAAGAGCACAAAAATGAAAGCAAACAAACTTAACTCTGTACATACATTTAAAAATTGCACCTGATCTGGGTGAAGAACAACATCAGTGCAAACAATTAGCTGTATTTTTCCTATATGGAAAACAAAGGACCTTAAAGTCTCATAAGCAAATACACAAAACAGTACAGAACTGTCTATCTTAACTTCCCACCTCCCAGAAAAAGACAGAAACAAGATTATTTTGATGTGAAAATTACTGTAGATACTGTCCTTACGAATTTCACTAACGACCTGAGCTTTCACGTTACAAAAACTCTATGCCTGTATGTAAAATTCAGATGTTATGCTGAACACACACGTATAAGTATTTCCCCTTCTGTTTTCCTCGTATGATTAGGGCCAAATGATTTACATGCTTGCTAGCTAAGTTGCAGAATTACATATTATCCAGAAGTGAGCACAATATACAAAGAAATTAAGCAACTTGAAAACTGGAAGAGAAAAAAAAGTTTAGCAAGTTATTCTAAGGCCTCACTGAGAACAAGGCTCGCCAGTTCCCTAGATACCAACTGCAGCAAGTTAGATGAATTTTACTTTGTGTAACATCCTAGTAAATGATAGAGTACACAGATACATTTCATTTCTAAGTGCCAATCCATGAGGTATCTCTAATTTATTCTATTTCAGCTCCTCCACCTCCTCATGCAAAGCCAATTTGCAAACTTTAAGACATGCAAGAGTAAAAATGCATTTTCACTTAGCATCTTTGACTAACAATAGCTTACATCTGGAACAAGCATTATTTTTTATTCATGAACTTTTTCTTTCCATGGCCACATGGCTCTTCAGCATTAAGTATCTTTCAATACAAACAAGAGAAACAATATATTCTGGATCATTTTAAATAACCTTTAAACATTTTTTTTTAACGTATCAAATTCTGCCATTAGCACATACCCTACTGGTACCTTTGCAACAAGTCAACACAATGTTATTCCATCCAGAACACTTGTATTTTAAAGCAACTCATTTTTATCACATCAAGACAAAGTAGTACAGAATTGTTCAGGCTGGAAGAGACCTCGGGAGGCTTCCAGTCCACCCTCCTACTCAAAGCAGGGTCAGTATCAAATTCAGACCGTGTTGCTCAGGACTTTGTCCAGTTGGCTCTGGGAAACCTCCAAGGATGGTGGCTCCACAGCCTTTCCGGGCTCCTGCTTCAATGCCTGACCATCCTCACAGTGAATATTTCCACCCCCGACCCCCCCTCCTGCCGCGTCACATCAGAACCTGCTCTCTTTCAATTTAAAACCCACTGTCTCATCCTCCTGCCACACACCCCCATGAAAAGCCTGGCTCTTGGCTTCTTAGTAACCTTCAGCCTGTATGTCAGAAGGCTGCTGCTGGTTCCTACCTTAAGGTCTGGTATTCTGCATCAAATACTGTAAAGTAAACTGGCTGATGATTACACAGTTATTTTCATTGTGGTTCCTGACAAAAACACCAGCTCATTCGTGCTGGACAAAGGCAGTTTGTAAGAAACAGGCCATCCTTCCCTAAAGGGTTTTCAAATCCACAGTAAAATGAGACTACAGGTGACAAGAAATATGCAAGGAGAAAAAATTCTCAGTGCAATGATGCGATCAATATGACAAGCAATGGCCTCTGACGGGATCAGTGATAAGAATAGCACTGAGATAATGATTAAGCATGAACCAAACACTTCTATCAAATAAAATTTACTTCACTTCCTTGGGTAAGGCTGGTTAAGAGAGACTTAACATGCTTTTACTTGTCATCCATCTCCCTTCGGCACTTTAAGAAAACAGGACCCCTGGAGTCTGTGGAAGGGTAAGTCAGAGCTCCCGAACACCCAGGAAAGTCCTCACCTGACAAAAAGCAAACCCAGTTCCCCAGCTACACAAGTCCAATATCCTATCACAGTTTTCCAAACCCTACTCATCTGAGGCTACACTTGAGCCTTCGGAAGGTGTTTTCCAACACGACAGAACTGTATTATGCTATAATCAGGCTGGTCATTAAATGATCAACCTGTGCCCATCATAACCCCCCTTCTACCATCCTTTAATTGATAATTCCCTAACCTGAATGATCGTTTTTGACATTCCATAGGTGGCACTAGTGACAAACCTGGCATCGCTCATGAGCTCAGAGGAAGTAAATCAATCAGGGCAGGGATGAGTCCACACCTAACACTTACTGTGTATGATTTTATCCAAGTCAAACCAGAAGTCTAGTAGCAACCCTAAGGCCCAGCAAATTCTCCAGCAAGTGTGGGAGGCAAACAGGAACTATTACCTACAGATTTTCCTGTGCAGAAGCATAGCTCGGCTACTGACAGGAGTAGCTACCCCAACAGCAAGCCACATGGCATGGACCTTCATAACACGACCTCCACTGTCATCTACAGACTTTTAGAGTAATACATAAGAGTGTCAGATTTAGTACGGATCTCTTCCTCAAAAGCAGGGGCATGACTAAACTCGTCTGTCAAACCACACTCTTTGAAAGTCTTGGACTCTATTTTCATATTAATAGTTCTGTGCTATAAATACCTTTATTTCTTGCATACCCTGCAAACAGCAACTTTAACTTCACATTTCTCTCTCTGGGCTGACTAAACCAAAACAGGCTTTGGCTGGATCACTTTGGCCTTCATTCAGCCCAAGCACTCATCATGAGCCCAGACCCAAGTCACCTCTAAGGGCAGTAGCAGAGACAGACACTGTAGCCTGCAAGAGACACAGCTGAACATCATGAAACCACCAATAAGTTCATACAGATTTCTGACACTCAGACTACAAAAGCTAAAATGAAAGTCTCAAGGCTGCCAGCACAAATAACTATTCAACGGATTCAAGACAAAAAAAAATAAAAAAAATCACTGAGATTGAAAGAAGTAAGCTTAAAATCATCTAAAATTCACTAGTGACTCAGTGAGCAAGACAGGCCTCAATCAAAAGTGACAGATCGCTGGCAAAAACAGAAGAATAAAAACATGAAGCCTAATTGCACTCATTACAAAGCTTTTGTAACTTCCCTTTTATGAAGTATTGCTCATCTGACAAGGAGAACTGGCAGCTTCAACCGTACTGTGCACGTCATACAAAAAAAAAAAAAAAAAAAAACACCACCAAACCAAACCTCCTAAGGGGCTTCAGTAAAGCCCCATGAGCAAAACAAGAGGAGATGGCAACCACGCTGCCGAGATGAACACGGAAATGCACACCAGCTGAAAAATAATCACTTTCATTTATGTAACTCGCTCAAATACTACAACTATACATCCTGCATTTTTGCCTTTTTATTGCAGTTGCCCAGAATGATTCATAGCCACTAAGCCCCAAAACAAGTGTACTGTTGCACTGCAAAATGCCCATTGCTTCTGTCGGTCCACTTGGCTCAGCACTCAACACCCCTGCTTAATGGTCACTTTAGTTTTAAAATAAAAATCCAGTCCTGTGCAGCAGCAGATGTTTACCCTGCCTTAAGGAGTTCAGTATGTCTAGCTCTGAACAGGATAAAATTAAGCAGGTTGTAACCTGGTTCACTACTGAAGTACAACTGCATCTGAAAAAAAGCCAAACCAGCTATTTGGTATCAGCTGGAAAGGGTAAGAAGCATCTTCTGCTGTCTGCAGCATGAGGCAGTGGGGAGAAGTGGGAGTATGAGATCTGCAACTGCTGAGAAGTTACCCACACACACACCCTTTTTAAATACCACTCCGCAAGATGAGGTGAGATCTGGGTTGCACCCATAGCCAGCGCTGCCAGGGCCAATGTATAATGCACAATGGTTACGGAAGCGACGGCTTCCGGGCCCCGAGCGCAGCGTCAGGGAAGCTGCACATTCATTATCATTTTGATGAAAGAATTATTTAGGTGACTTGGTTAGGTAGAGGCTAATGACACACATCCTGAAGGTGTGCATTCTCAGAGCTTTTCCCTTATGAAAAGTCCAAGAGTTCATTGTTTGACTGGAAGTGCCAAGAAACAGCCAACAAAGACAGGAAATTATGCTGCTTTTTTCAGCAGTGAAAAATGACTATGTTGACTTGCCACATAGCTACGTACATACGAGTTTTCCATCTATACAAAGCACCCCTTAATTCCAATGTACTCAAAATTATCTGCTTCTTCTAAGACTAGTAATCAAAGTTAGCATCGTATTTTTTGTGGAGGACTGACACGTTTGCCACGTTTGCCAGCACCAAACCGTACCCAGAAAGCTCTCTGATCCCACTATTGGAGAAACTTTAAAGCACAAGTCTGCCCGACTAAATTACACCTGCTCACTGTATGCAACTACTATTATGTACTTCTGCAATATCTATTCTCAGGCCAATTTAGACTTTTTGCCAACATGCTTAAGATACAGCCAGCAAGTCGGGGCAAACATAATTTTTCATGACCGATGCCATCCCATTCCAGTACTCTGTGTGTGAAGGCTTTCCCTCAAATGTTATACAACTGTTCACTCTATTTACTTAAGTCATACACTTCACCAGACAAAAGAAGTCTGATACGGTTTGTTGTACTTCTAAAGAATTTAAAGTCTATTTAGACAAGCAGCATCTGATTTGAAATACTCCTGTAACATAGCTGACCAACATAGCTATCAGGTAAAACTAGTGCTAACCCATGGCACTGTTTTTCCCATTTCCACTTGACTAACAAGTGACCTAAACAGTGAGTTCTGGGAGCTCACCGTGAGTTATCACGCGCTCCTTAGCATCGAAACAAGAGCATCTATAAATGACTTCTGTGCTTAGAGGTCAAACCAGCATATTTACCTGACGTTTTTTGCATCTGAGTTATAAATATAAACATATTTTGTACCACTTACTCATATGACAATGAGCCTATGAATCACGCAGGGCTCGGTCAGTCCACATCCTGCTTAACTCTTCACCTTTCTCTTAAATGCAAATTAGAATTAAAAGGCAGCATGTTCATGAACCTTAGCCTACACATAAACATACGGATTCCCTTCTAATACCCAGGTACCGGTGTTGCTGGTTAGACAGACAGGCCCATTATGGGCTTGTCTAACACCCCCTCTCCCGTTCATACAGTGACAGTGGTGAACCGGAGTGACAGTTTATGTCAACAGATGACTAATTCATCCATTAACATTTCATGGTCACAGGGGGCTGTTCTGAAACTTTATTTAGAAAACGTTTAACAGGTTCAGTTGGCATATATCTGCTCCCACAACAACCTGAGCAGTAAGTAGCTTACGTTTTAGTCTCTGATTTTTAAAAGAGAGCCTTAGAAAATTCCATGCATTGGAAAGCATTAGCTACCTCCTGCAGCTGCCAGCAGCAGCTCACTAGCACTCACCTCTGCGGAGCTGCTGTGAATGACACGCCGTGCCCAAAAGGACACTTAAATTCCGAGTCGTGCCACAGCCCCGCGACCCCCGCACGCTCTCCAAAGCCCCCGGATCACGCCGCCTGAGCTCAGCCAGCCAGGGCACAGGCAGGGGGGATGCCTGCAGGACGGAGGGCAGGCGCGCAGCCGAGCTCAGCGGTTTGACAGCCGTGCAAGGGCGCGCAGGGGGCCGGCCCCGCCACCACGTGGAGCGCCGGGCCGCGCGGCCCGCTCTCCCTGCTGGGGCCAAAGCCCCGATGCCCGCTTCCCGCGGACTCCCCCCGACGCGGGTCGGGGTGGGTACAAGCGTCCCCGCCGCCTCGCCTTACCTGCTGCCGGGCGGCCGGGCTGAGGCAGTCGGCCGCCGCATCCTCCATGGCTCCGGCCCCTCCTTCCCGCCGCCGCTCCGCGCTGCCGGAAGCCGCCCGGCTCGGCTCGGCTCGGCCCGGCCCGGCCCGGCTCGGCCCCGGGGGCGGAGCGCTGCCGGGGCCGGCCCGGGGGGAGGCCGCCCCCTGCTCGGTGCTCCCCGCGGCCGGCTGCGAGGGACCTGCGCCCAGGTTCAGGGGGTCTCGGCGGCGGAAGGCAGGGCGCTTGGTGCTCCGCCTTCAGTTACCGGCACGCTCGCCGCTGCTCCCACCGGTTGTTATTCTAACGTCCCCACCGGACCCGTGCAACAAGCTTCCCTGAAGCAGTTCCGAGAATGGTTTCAAAGCTCGTAACCTCCTTTTTGTGCTCGAGGAAGGTAAACACCCCCAGCAACAACCGGCCAACTCCCTGCTCAGGGTACGTCCGCCCTCCGGGCTGCATATCCGAGCTGCTTCTCTGGAAGATAACATTCAGAAGCACTTGCACAGGTGCTTATAAATATATATTCACGCCAGCCAGCATTTGCATTGCAGAAATAAACCACGTAACTGTTCTTAATTTGCTGTAATTATACCAGTATGGTGTGTTGGGTTGTGTACGGCTGAGCTTAAAACGGATGATCAACGCTGGATATGCTGGGGTTGTTTTATTCTTTAAGAAATAGTATTACACTCAAAGCAAGAAAAAAAAAAAAAAAGGAGTAAAAGAAGAGGCCGGGGGGGGGGGGGGAAGGCATCTAATTGCGGTCTGAGAGTACTGCAGAACAGCAATCAGGAATAGTGGCTGGACAAAAAAAAAGGGGGGGGGGCGGGCATTCTGCATTTCAAAAGGTCTCTTGTGATGAGCTGGATGAGGCTAAAACACACCAAAGGAAAAATCAAAATTATTAGAGGACACAAGTGTTTTTGAATGGCACTAAATGGGACAATACCCCAAGAACAATTCAAAGCACAGTCAGAGCAGAAATCTTGCCTCCACGGAAATTAGTGCTGTCTCCCGATTCCACCCGATTTCACCCAAACCACCTCTTGATTCCCCCCCGATTTCATCCTCGCAGAGACAAGAGGGCAGGGAGGAAACCACCAGGGCCGGGAGAATTAACCGGAGCTTAAAGCAGCTCATTTGATCCATTGCAATTTTGCAGCGGCAACAATAGAACACACGGAGAGTCATCTCTTCCTGGCACCGGATTTTCTCCGGTTGCAGAGACAAGCAAAACCAGGTTGCTCCTTAGCAACTAAACCCTGCGCTCGCTCTCCTGCCCGCTCAGCCGGCGAAGGTTGGGGAGCCCTGCGAAACCTCCACCCAGCAGCTGAGCTCAGTTTTTCCATGAGCTGCCAAGCCCGGTACGGAGAATCCGGTTTTTCACGCTGGCAGAGCACACGCTACCATGCTGCTGACAGTATTTTAGCTAATTTGGAAGTGCTGGCACTATTTGACATTTGGGGGCAATACTTCAATTAGATTCATTGACAGCCCCCAGGACCCCAGCCGTGCCCCACTGTCCCTGGAAAGGCCAGACATGCTTCCTTTAAATAAAAGGCATTAGGGATGTCTAGCTTGCACCCTGGCCCTGGGAGAAACCCTGCTTAAGTGAGGGGAAGCTTTGCATTTGTAAAACAGACTGTGGTTCTATGTAAGTCATAGAATCACAGAATGGTTTGGAAGGGACCTTCAGAGATCATCTAGTTCCAACCCCCCCGCCATGGGCAGGGACACCTTCCACCAGACCAGGTTGCTCAAAGCCCCATCCAACTGAGCTTAAACACCTCCAACGATGGGGCATCCGCACCGTCTGTGGGCAACCTGTTCCAGTGTCTCACCACCCTTATTGTAAAAAATTTCTTCATTATATCTAATCTTGATCTCCCCTCTTTCAGTTTAAAACCCCCTGTCCTATCCCTACAGGCCCTGGTAACAAGTCTCCATCATTCCTATAAGCCCCCTTTAAGTACTCAAAGGCTGCAATAAGGTCTCCAGAGTCTCCATCTTTCATTAAACTCCAAAACCACCTGTTGAGCCTACAAGTTATTTTTTCCTTCATTACAGGGTAAAGGACCCAACTTTGTTTTAAAAAAATAAATCTGAACTGTCTTAAATCCACTTCAATGTGTGTATGAAAATAAAGAAATTCATAGATATAGAAATAATATATATTCCTGTGAAGCAGGAACATAATCGCATGCCTCAAAGGTATTGGTTTTTTCATTAGAAAAAGTCAGGCTTAAGGTACTCTGAAAGTTGGTAATTGGAGATTCAATGATGCACTATAGCCTTGTGTTAAGTTTCTCCTTGCTAAACCTGCTAGCTGGAGGGTATGACAGGTATGCCTGCACAGCAAAATATGCGAAATGAAAGGGAAAAGGGAAGCCCGTCAATATAGTCTGCCCAGCACACTTCATGGGCAGTCAACATTCAGTACAGAGGAGACATCTGTAATTTAAATCTATGTTTAATGGACACCCATTTCATCCCCTGGTATGGCTTATACTGAAATCAGAGACCAGGCCAATGTAACACGACCAGGAAACACTCTCCTATTCAGGTGGTGTAACATACAGCCCTAAGCTCGTTATTTAAGGCTGATAAAGTTCCTAGTCTGCTACGTTATCTCTTATCCCCGGTCAGCAAGAGCAATGAACAACAGAAATCTACAGTAACTGAAGGAAGAGCCTGGCATGCCCTGCAGCCGTGCTTTCTGCCCCAGCTGGCTGGCTTGCCTGGAGAGGAACCTTGAGCCTTCAGGCTGGCAACCCCTCTGCTCTGTCCTGCAATGCCGAGCAAGTCTGTCTTTTGTGAACGGCCCTGAGTCCAAGAGAAGCTATGCCCTACTTCCCAGAGACTGCTCAGCTTTTAATTTGGGTACAGAAAACAGTATCAAGCATTGCAGAAATCCACAAAGCGTAACCAGCTATGAAGGCAGCATTTCTGGGCTATGGCAGCTCACCCCAAGGTAGCAAGGGGCCAGGCACTGAAGTTAATTCTTCAGGAAAAACATGTCTTGCCTTATATGTAAAAGTTTTAACAGAGAAGGGAAGGAAAGGAGAGTGATGTTAACTGTGTAAATCTGAAGCATCATAACAACTCAGCATGACAAAGTATGCATATTTTCATCTTAGCTTAAAATAGACAATTTGTTCTGGTTTTCTTGGTTGGCGAGAATTAACCTCCCCTTACATTCACTGGCAAATCTGTACAGTTTTTGTAGTGTCACTTGCAAGATACACTAGAGATATGAATACTTCCTATACAAGGCATAAATTAATGAGGGGACACACACACACCTTTTTCTAATTACTTTCTAAGTCAATGTAGAAGCCAAGATGTTTGTTTTTATTCAGTTTACTTGAAGAAGCACTTCATACATACCTCAGGATAAATTCAAACACACAAGTGTGCTATGAACCTGCTGGGTAGGAACTGAAGGATCAGGAGATCTTTTTAATACTAGCAAGCTTCCATTTTTCAGTAACACAGAGCTGATAGCGTTCAAAACACACACTTCAGCATGTCTGAATTGATTTTGTATGAAGCGAGGCCCATTCTGCTTGGATTTCCAAGCAGGTCCTGACAAATTTCCCAAGAACAGGAATTATCTGTACACCCACATAAACACTCTCTTCCTCATCCCTTCTGGCGCGCAACAGTCTACTGGATCCTTCAGATGCTGCTAAATAAAAAGCAAGTGCATGCAGTTCTGTAACTACAGGAGCTGAGCCACAATCTAGGAAGCCAGTGATGCATTTTACTTGATTGCTTGCCAAAGCTATTTAGCATCGTTAAGCTGATAGCAGTTAGCTCTCCTCAGTCTTTGCCCTTCAAACTGCTGCTATGTAACTTGAGGGAGCAGAGCGGTACTCACAGCACCTAGAGAACACTGTCTGAAAGTGGGTATTAGTCTATCTTTTCTTTTTTTACCCCCTCAAAAATGCAGTGTCTATCTAGTCATACCTCCCTCATATTCAGAAAGATAGCCAAAGGATCTGAAGCTCTGCTAAATATTGTGAATTCAGTGCAGTTCTTATGTCTCTGCATTTCCCGTTTGAAACAGGACATTGCAAGAGTGACATTAATTCAGGGAGATATCTAAGCAGGAAGAATGTTCATGACGGAAATATGCATTACATGTATTACACTGCTAAATCGAGCATAAGAAAAAACAGGTAACAGGAGAGATGGGGGGAGGGGGGAGAGAAAAAAAGGAGTCAGCTGACATTTTCATAAACCTGGTAGGTTAACTCTGAGTTCACCTCAGGTACTTGTAAGCAGAAAAAAAATTATGGCGCTTAGGACAGCAGCTCAGTTTCTGATGACAGACTCCTTATCTCTCCCTAGGGAACATACCTCCCCTTTGCAAACATGCATACACAAAAAATGCACGCTTGCACACAACACAATGCATTCTTCCACAAATACAGGCCTAAATCCCCAAAATCAGTTTCACAGAATTGCAACCCTTTACCTGTAACGACGATGGAGTTGTGTCAAAAAGAAGAGGGAAAGATCATACAGTCATCTTTGAGGTATGTTACAATTACTGATAGTGCAAACAAATTCCAAGGAACTCTGGCCTCCAACACAGGTCACACCCAATTGATTGTTTTTGTCTTCAGGGCATGTTATGCCAGAGGTAGTTTAAGAGGCATGGAAGTAGGGACTCAAATAGGACTAAGGCAGTCAAAACCTTTACAGACAGGTTTAAACACTGAAAAAACCTGCAACATAGAGCACACTGCCTCCAGCTTGGCCCACCCCAGTAGTAATTCCTAAGCAATACCAGCAGCCACCTCCCAACACTATGTGTCACCTACATATGTAATTCAGCTTATTTCATTTATATCTAAGACAAAGAAATTTCATTGTGCATTTCCTTCATTCTCTTCAATTAGTATCTCTTAGAATCTCAGTAATGTCCCTCCATAACACATTTACTACTGGTCTTCCAAGCAGTGGGAACAGAGAAAGCACGTCCACTCTGTGGAGAAAAAGGCTGAGAAGTATGTCATATTAGAAGAAAAATTTGGTTACTCTAGCCTTTTTTGGTTTGGTTCTTTTAAGGTTCAATAGTCTTGTTCCTCTAAAGTTCAAGAAAGTCTATAAAAATCTATGGAGTAACACCCATCTGCAGTCACGAAGACAGAAAAAACTACGCATGCATCTCACTTCATCATCCCTGTCTGCTGTGGGCATCCTGGCACCCTTGCAGCTCAGCTGGCAAAGCGAACAAAACCTCCTTGTAAACCGTAACCAAGGCAATGAACTCAAGTATACACAACTAAGTGCTTCTTAGGAAAACAATGTCCGGTTTTCATCACCAAAATGTACTGCCAGTATCAACAGATTATTTTCTATTGAGGCTAGAACGCGACGCAGCAAGGAGAAGGAAGGCAAATGCTGAACCAGGCGCAAGTGCTTCTCGCCACATTGAAGTCAGACAAACTGAATCATGCTAGTGGGGAAGCTGGAAGACTCCTAGGTAGCCTATACATGGCATGTTTATCATTCAGCTCAGGGAATCCCTTCAACTTCAGAACTCAAAAGCAACACTGTCACGAACATTTGGATATCGAAGATATTAATGCCTCACTACTAACACAAAGCTTCAGAAATTTGAAATACAGGTGTATGAAAAGTTACATGATCTTTCCATTTTAGAACAGACAGATTTAAGAATAGTCCCCGTAAGCCAATAAATTCCTGACCTAGTCTTAAACTTTTCTATTCCTTTGCTTAATAATGACGAAAAAAAAAAAAATCCACAGAATTTTAAAAGATCAGACCAAAAAACATGAGTTTTGGTTAGGAGCATATCACACAACTTGAGTATACTCACATCTCCGTAAAAAAAAAACATACAGAACAGTGATCCACTAAGAGACTTTTACTTGTAGAAAAGTTGTTTCTCTGGTGGTATATTCACAATATTAGGCTTTGCCATCTCCCAGGCTCTACCTCAAACCTAATCAGTTTTCAAGAGTTGGAAGTTGTATTAACCATTTCCACCATGACTGCAAATTTTGTAAATTGGAAAACCAACAGTAATTTCAAAGAATACCATACAGAAGGGCAGAGATTCTGGACTTCAGTCCTACCCCCCATTAGGGACATTAGGTGGGGAAACACAAGCAGCATTTGAAAACTCTGGGAGTGCCACAGTTACCTCATAGAGCTCTCCAACTCAACACACAAAAAAAAAGGCAACCAACATCCTATTCACAGTCAAAGGCAAGTCCAAAAATTCAGACTTACAGCTACACATAATTATGATTTCAACCCAAATATTTGATTGTATTTGCTACAGAGAATAAACTAGTATGGCATCTTAAATGTACAATGATCACATCTTTACCTTAAGATCCTTTGCAAACACTGAAGAATCTCATTATCAAACATCTTAGCAAAAAAATTGACAGTTCACTTTGAGAAGCATCCAATTTTCCCATACAAAGGGGATAATAAGGACACCTACAGAGGAAAACTGATCAAAAGAACTGTTATGGTGTTTCCCATGACCACCCTAACTGCACCCTAAACCTATTTTTCTGAATCGGACTCATTCACACAATGCAATCCTTCAAGACTGAAGTTTGGTGGGAGATCAAATGATAAGTTTCTTCATGGAAAGTTTTTCTTGCAGGGGCATTCCAAGACTGATTTCTTACTTTGTTTTTAAAGTTTCTCAGAATGCCAGAGCTTTGTTTTTCTCTTTTTGTTAATTCTAAAGCACCAGGAGCAGGGAGTATGAACAGGCAGACGCTCCCCTCTGACATGCCAATGGTGCTGTTGTGAGTTATCTGTGTTTAAGGGGTCAGCATTCTTGGTCTTCTTGCTTAACATCTTGAGCTGAAGACTGGGAAGAGGAGGAGGGGAAGAGACCCACAACTAATGAAGAATTTACACATGAACATTGTCCACTTAGGAGAAACATTTGCTTACGTGTTTGCCAGGAAACCCATCTCAGAGATATAATTTAAGCATGTGACCAGAGGCTGGAAAGTCTTGTTGACACAGACCTTCCCCCCCCCCCCCCCCCCCCCCCCCCAAGAAGGAGAATGTTTATTTTGCAGAACACTGCAGTGAACAGCATGTACAGCTCTACAGCATAACAGACAATTAGGGAGTTGCATCCTACTTCATAAATTATATTGCCATGCAGTCTCAAGGGGCCCCTGCTAAAAATATAGCCTAAATAATAACTGAACTCCATCATGAGCTTGCATGGATTACCAAAGTAAATCCTGCCACAAGGAATTGATCTTAAAACACCTGTTAAAAGTGAGGTATCCTGTAATCATTTCCCTAGATCCTAGCAGTGTTTTAGAGGCATTTACTACCTTAGTAAATGTTTTTTTCTCTCTCTTTTTTTTTTTTAAACTCCCCTTAGGGTTTAAAAGTGATACTGTTGTAAAATTTACTAGTTACTCAGGAAGGTGATACAGTCTCTTTCCCTCTGCTACCTGGTCACATACCTTCACACGCATACTAGTCAAAGAGCTTGTTGACAAGTTCTTCAGTGGCTTATGCCTGGTGTGGTCTCTGTTGCAGTCTTGGGTTCCCCTTCCATACTAAGCCACTGGCTTAACTGCAGATGGGTTAGCTGCAAACTACATTCCACTTCAAGGTGCACTGGACTTGTGGTAGGAGGGAAAGGAAAAAAGTGCTCGAAGCACATCCTTCAATTCAAACAAACCCTCTCCATGAGAAAACAATGGAAATTTCAAGGCAGCTTCAGAGGCAAGATTCAGAAGAAAATTAGAATTCTACAGAAAGTCAGTTCTGTAGAATCCTGTAAAAACAGAGATTTTCGTAAGCACTGTAGCTCCAGAGCCTGGAGAATGGCACGATCACTGTATATACAGGGCATACCACTTCCACTGCTATTTAGCAATAACTAACTTGTCCTGTTTCCATACTGTGAAAAAGCTAAACAGGGATGAAAGAACAATTCCAGTATAGGATGTTGGCTGGCAGCTCTGCAGAGGCACGTTACAGCTTTAAACCCCGACCAATTTTCTACAGGTAGCGTATTTGGCAGAGGACCAACGCAGTATCAGCTAACCACATTTACGTCACTTCTTCAATTGGCATTTTCTCTCAGAATAGCTCCAGTCAGTAAGTGGTTGCTCCTACCAGAGAAGAATTTGGATACCACTGTACAGCTGTTATCCCAAAGAACAAAACCACACATTTTATACATCCTGTATAAATACTGCACTCACATACTTTAGATCAAGACTGTTACTCCTGTAAAATAGTTTTGAGGGAGTCAACATTGACCTTGGAAACAGCTGGATCACTCATTCAAGTAAATGAATCGGAACTGTTGAGGCTACAATGATACCTAGAAGGAAAAAAATTAAACAAAAAATGCTGACAGCATTAGCAAATATGAACTGGAATTTTGCAAGAAAAGCATACAAACCTACCCAGTGTTGTCTCCTGAAATAGTTATTTGCATGAAGCTGCAGTCAGTGGTTTCTTCCACTTGCTTTACCCAACTTCTTTTTTATAAAGAAATAAATTTCTCTTTTACAGTGACCACACTGATAGTTTTAGTTCTCCCTCTATTAGATCAGCAGTGTTTTGCAGCGACTGTTTTCCTCATTTAAAATTTAGATAAAACTGAACATCAAAACACACAAGTGGAATGGTTGTATTCCAGAGTACTTTTTAAATACTGTATTTCTGTTTAATTACAAAGGCTGTTCTACAATCAAAGTCACACAGAGTTCACTGCAGACTTTAGAGGGCTTAAAGCAATCTGGCTGAAAGAGGGGTAGTACACAAACAGGGGGGACCTAAGGGAGATAAGAGCTTGTAAAACCTGTCCCACTGTAAGTCCATAGTATGTACACCTCAAAAGGCTTTAGATCTTTCTTTATTACAAAAAGAAATTCAGAATGCCAAACATACATATTCTTTGGAGAGAAAAAGCAGCATGCTTGCTATAATACAGGCACTACGGTTATCCAGGTAGCGCAAATGAACTGGTAACGTACAGAACTGTATAACTTTTGCTTAAACCAAATATAAAAAGTGCAAGATGAAAGAGAAGTTACCACCTTAATGACCCTGCATTCTTGCTAGTTTGATTATATGTGGTATCACACTAAGATAAGAGTTGAATTGTATTTCAGACTCTTAGCGCTCGACTGCCATTTCTTTTCAGCAAGAGAGGAAAACTGCAACGAGCGTTTCCCACCAGGACAGGTCCACAGGCACCCAGCACACAGGGAGGTCAGCAGAAGGACTCAGTAAGGAAGCACACACGCAAAATTAATTCAGTCGTTGGGACATATTACTGGAGAGGAAACACATTTGTCCTGACTATGCTTACAGAGAAAGTAAGCACAATAACCAAATTTGGAGCCTGCAATAAACAGAAATATTTCATCGGGCTTCTTTACAGCATAAGCACAGGTTGGGGAGGGCTCCAGGGCTGGGTGAATGCCAACATCTTTATGTCCATGTTCAAAAACAGACTTTTTGTTCCTGACTGGTAAAAATATTTCAAATATAAATAAGAACTGAAATTCATGCACTGCTACAAGCAATGTGATATGTAGGTACCACATTCTAGTTTCCACTGAACTGCAAATTTAATCTGAATAAAAAGTTGGCAAATCTTGAACACAGCTCTGCACTTATAGCACATTAAAATGTAGATACAAACCTCAGCAACTGCTTAAAACAATGCTCAAACTACCTGTCAAAAGAAAAGAAACCACAGATTTTGAAGTAAAGGTTACTGATACTGTTCTAGGGATTACCCTGTCTGCGACAAGAAGTGATATAAAGCTTTAAGAAAGGGCATAAATACAAGATTAAATTCTGTTTTGTTTCTCAGATCAAGTGCACATGCTTTCTGGTTTAATCACCTTAAAAAAAAAAAAAATAAAGGCAACCAAAAGCCCACCTTTGCTTGCATCACAGTAAGAACGAATACATTTGCAGGGAAGTACATGTCCCCCAGCACCACCAGGTCTCCACAGAACTGCAGTCTTTGTATCCAGACAAGTTTCAGACTGATTTATTCCTTTAAGGCCAAGTAAAACGAAGATCAGAAGTTTCAAGTAATCCACTGAATACTCCCCCATATTACATGCTCTTGAAGAGGTGCAGAGGCAGTAATAGATAGCAAAAGTTACCAGATACCCAATAGCTGGAGCAGCTTGGTCAGACACCAATGAAAAGTCCAGTTCTTGGCAATGCAAGTTACACAGTATTGAGAAATTATGCAAACAGTGTAAAGTAAAGAAGATAAAGAGGTAAGGGTACTGAAAATACTGCAGACCAAGCAAACCACACAGTGGGATATGTAGAAAACATTACATAGCTAAAATTGATGATGAATATAGAACAAGAGAGAAGGGAAATAAGATACTAGTGGAAATTAAAAATCGGGGGGGGGGGGGGGGGGGGGGGGGGGCGGCAAGGGGGGATGATGCCTAATTAAAGTATAGGAGACAAGCACCAAAGCATAGAGGACCCAAGATTTAATAGCCATATTCCAGTTCCTGTATACAAACAGTTCAACATCAGTTAAGTGTTTGAAACTGAACAGCTTCCAATGCCAAGACAAATTGTATCATTATTTTGAAATGGTGTAAAATTGGAAGTAGATAATGTGAACTGTTTTTTCAGTGTCACAATAATGTGGGACCTTTCCATTTTGCAGTAGGTCAGAACAATTTGTGTCTTAAGTTTCAGTGGGAGATTTTTGAAGAGCTTCATGCCAAGAACTAGTCAGTGAAGTTGCACAGATCTTTGCCATCAATTAGGAGCGATTCAGAATTCCACTGTGCTTCAGTTTCTTGTCCAGAGAATAGAGATTATATGTCCCTCTGGAGGAAGACAAATACAAGTAGTATTTTGAAATCTTCAGACACAACGCATTACATATAGAGATTGCATACCACCAGAACAACTGAGAAACTACAAGGAAAAAAATAATCTTTCACACAGCTATGGCATTTGTATTTATTAGGTATACAGGAGAGCACACAGGAAGCAAACAGAGCTCTTTTTTGGAATTTAGTTTTCAGGAGCAACTCGCATAACATAGCAGATCTCTGCAGACAAGAGCAATACCCCATGAAGTGCAACTCAGAAGCGCTGACTGCAGGAGAGGAGATACAAGAAAGATTTTAATACTGTCAGTATAGCAGGCACTTGCCAAGTCTGGTACAGTTATGATACAGACTTCTCTCTGCTTGTACCAAAAAAGCAAATCATACTATATACTAATAGCACAGCAGTATAAGTTCTTGATAAAAAGTAAGTTAAATTTAAAAAGTTAATTAAATGCTTTTACAGATTTCATCCTCTTGATAGAAAAGAATGTTCTAATTTGTAGAGGTATGCAGTGAAGCAAGTCTTAAGGTCAATATCCCATCCAGTATATCAGAGGAGTACTGCTGAGTAATTATTCCATCTAAAAAGACTGAGGATGAACTTCAAGCTTGCTTAAACTGGCCTGAAACCCACAAGAGGGAGCAGCAATCAAGCAAAGCAAACATTTTTTGTGTTTCTAAAGAGACAGTACTTCCATCACACAAAGCTGGATCCCTGATTTTTCAATATAAATGTTTAATTACCTGAATATTCAGTCATTGAGGATGTGGATGAAAATTATTAGCACCTTTTAATCTGACCTTGGGATAACAAAGAGACTAAGAGACCACAGTAGAAGGTATACTCCTCTGTATTCCTACTGAGGACATGGTACTTCAGCCTTAAATTATTACCCTTACCAAATGCATTTCAACCACCTATGCAAAGCAGCAAACCAACAAAGGTGGCAGGGAGGTGGGGATATTTAGAATTTGTGTTAAGTTTCCAGATCCCCCAGACCCCTCAAAAAACCCACAAATCCTAGTTAACTATTTTTGCCAGTAATTCATGTTTTATATCCTTGCTCTCTGCTTCATCAATGCTTTTGAAGAACTCCAACAAAACCCACGTTTTTCTTCTTTAACTACCAGCCTTTCAAAAGGTAACAGCTTCCACATTCAGCATCACTGCAACACAGCAGAAAAAAATATATTAAGAGGTTTGAAAAGGTTCACAATATTGTTTCTTGCAGGCTCCCGCAACCATATGACGGCCTTGTTTTTAAGTGAAAGAATAGAAACAAGTAAGACAGATATGTGCTTTGCTGACAGATGGTTTTTACATAGGAGCACCTCAGAGCTCAAAGCAGAAGCTGCGGACTCAACTAAATGCTTATTTAGAGGCAGAACCTCCCGCATCACTTTGCCTCCTACCTCCCAGACCAGTATTTCAGGACCTATTAATAATTTACTGCCTTTTCTTAGTTAAGAGCGGAAATTGTAAAGACAGCACATTCAACTATAAATTGCAATAGAGAAGGGAGACTGCTGGAAGATTTTTGACAGAAGAATACTTTGAGACAGGCTTTCTTCTTTTCATGGTTCAAGGCGATCCCAGGAGGGCAAACAAAGCATGGCTGAGCAGGTCACTGATGCAGAAGCCACAGCATCAGCCAGCTACAACCCACTCCATGCTGGGGAGCCGGGCCCCATGCAGCCTCTGCTCAATGAACGGCTCTCTCGGGCTTTGAACCCGCTGGTGTGGCGTGCGGCCAGCCCCGTGCAGTAAGGCTGAGATGCGAGGTTGCAGACAGTCCCATCATTAGTTGTTCTAGCAGCTCCTGGAGGGTACGTTTGGACAACTTCTCATACCCCCTGTAGTTTTTGTTACCCTCTCCCTTCCCAGGTTCCTCCCTCTGGAATTATCCACAGCGACCTCAACAGGTATTTCATTATATGCACACACTATTCGCCTGAAAAAGCGGAAAAAAGTAAGATTGTGAATTTAATTGAAACTATGCTTTGGATCATTAACAAATGAGGATTTTACATTCATTTGTAAAATCCAGCACAGTGGCTAGCAAGCCAGTATAACAGACAAAAAAAAAAAAAACACCAAAAAAAAAAAGAAAAAAAAAAAAACCCCACACAACCCATTTTTGCATGTTCTGGGTTCCTTTGGGAACAGACCTTGCACACATCAGTCGCTCCAACACAGACTTTAATAAAAGCTCTGACTGCCCCTCATGCTTCCCTGACTTTTTAAAGCCACCTGTTACAGATGCAGAATTACTCAGAGCCACAGATATACAAAACATAACTGATTTTAGAGGTATGTCTACCAAAGAACACAAGATTTGCTGGTAATCATTCAAGAATGTTAGTGTCAGATATTAATAATCACAATACAGTTTACTACTAAAGCTAGAGTAGGCTTTTAGGTTATATGAAAAAAGCAATACATAGGGAAGTTATACAACAGAATTAACTTCCATTTATTTTCTTAGCTCTGACAACAGTTTCATGGAGAGTAACATTTCAAAACAGGTTCACAGCAACTTCTCCAAACCTTTAATGATGCTTACAGCCTCATATTACCTCACACAGTCAGATAGTACAAGAGTTTAAGCCAACTAAAATTTGGAGAGAAGACCTCAAAGCCTTCCATGTCGCCAGAAACAATGATGCTTTAATAGGTAGCAAATCTCCATGGCTCAACAGCACCAATTAACCAGGGAAGTAATGGAGCTCCTTGAAACCTGAGATGCTGCCTGAAAGGAAAAACATCTCCTTGAGGTCACTGAGAATTCCTTGTGACCTTTTGCAAATGCAGATAAATCCGTTAGTTTGTCCCTGTTGAACTCTGAATGTCCACCTGCTCTTCCCTGGCAGTTCTATGAGGATATTGCGCCAGTGTACTTTACACAGTTGTGAAGCACACCTGTATCCTGCATTACAAGCAACGTGCTGATAAAAATTGGAATTGGCTTGGCAAGTGGACAAAAAAAAAAAAAAAAAAAAAAAAAAAAAAAAACAATCACTTGAGACTCAAGGGCATGAATGGCAAACTTATTCAGCTACTCACAGCAAACACCAGTGAAGCAAGTAGCACCACCTGACCATTCTAAATGACTCTTCAAAAGACGTAAGAATTGCTGCTGATCAAAATATTACCTAAAAAATTGTATAAATAAATTTAAGATAGAGCTGCTGACAGTAGCTAGATACAAACTGAATTATGGAAGGACTTACTTGTCTTTAAGTCCAGCACAGATCTTTTGTTAGGAGTGCATTTTAAATACACCATACAGCATCTGCAGATTATTGCATGCATCTTATGGAGTGAAACTTGATAGGGAATGGAAGCGTGTAAATATAGCATACAGCTTGGATATGCTCCATCTACAAGTAACTCAGAAAACCTACTTTCACCTCACAAAAGCATTTAACACTACTTTAGGTCTAGCCAATGCTGAAGAACAGACTTGTGAGCTATTTATAGGCAGAGATAAAGGTGCCAAAAAGTGTTTTAAAAAACCTTGAGGTCATCAAGCCTCAGTCTATCTAGGAGATGTAGTGTTCCTGCTACATGGCCAGTTCTTCATATAGCTGCTACCAGAGAACAAGCAGAATAAAGTAAACTCAGGGAACAATGCACTGTTTCTCTGAAAAACATGTTTAAATAAGTGAAGACAGAAGCTAGGAGTGCTGAGTGTTTGGCCAGCATACAAATGCATTCAGCTTAGCATGCTATGCATTAGTTAACAGTGGGTTTAAGATTTCCTCTAAATAAAACATGTGGAGCTGCAGGATTTTACACCATTACACAACTAATGAAACAGTCACTTCACAGTGGGTAGCAATATCACAAAATCACATCACTGCTCCATTCATACAGGGGGAGAAAAGGCTGTAGAAATATATCGTTATTAACTCGACCAGGTTCTTGAAATTCTGGTAATGTCAAGGTTATCTGGAAACAACCCTGAATGTTCAGACAACACTCCCCAGTTATGTTAATAGCTCGACAAGAGCCACAGTCAGCAAAGTCCACTTCACTGAAAGCCTATAGTACCGAGGCTGGAAAAGCCATTGGAGTATGTAACTACAGTTTATACAAATCCAGTATAGCATCCATAGCAGGTCTGGGAAAAGCAAGGCTAAATCTCTTCAGTTGGGAGAACCTCTGCCATAAACCCAGCTATATACTAGGAATAAGCATGATAAACAGTCCAGGATTTGACAAAATTGCCATTATAACCATTCTGTGGCAACAAACTGCTTGGAGATGCTCACATGCTAAAAGAGTATCTATCGGATCACCATAACGTGACACACTACACCTGCAAAGACACTACAGCTAATATCTTGGCAATTACCTGGACGCAAGGAAACATTATACATGAGAACGAGTCACAGAGCAATCAGTGTCAAAGGCACACTTAGTAGCTAGAAATCAGGATGTCAGGTAATGTTTCAAAGTGTGTCAAATACCCCATATTATTTTTTATCTGAACAGCAGGAGAAAAATCCATCCATGGATTATTTAAGAGACAAGTAAGTGCACAGTAGCATCCTAAGGAAACTCTACATACAAAGATATGCCCATGGAAACAGCTCTTTAGCTATGCAAGAAACCACTAATTGCCTGGTTTTTGAAGACTTTAGGCAATGTCTAATTCAGAAGGAGTAACAGGTCATTTCATATTAAGCACTTACCAGAATTTGCTTTATGTCAGGCTAAATGCTGAGCACCCATACTGAACACCGGGTAAGCAGCAGCAGGGACAGCCAGAGGCCACAGAGGTCCTCAGCCCAACTTCTATTCCTCACCGGCCAGTTCTTCCACTCCAACCTAGGAATAAGGCTCCTCCACCCCAAATACTACTTTGAGGGGTGGGAGAGAAAGATGCCCCTGCTCTCTGACATTTCCAAACAGTACCTGAGATGTGCAGCGGTTTCAATGGGGAACATCCACAAAACATGGATCTTTAAGAAATGCCTTGGGGCTGCACGCTTTCCCATTGACGACACTGCAGCTTCTCTCCAGAGCCCCTGGCAGCCAGCCCAGCAGCATGCTCTACCGCTGTGCCACTTCCCTCCAGAGACTGAAGCCGGAGTCACACACAGGATACACTTGGACACAAGCACCAAATCCAACAAGCCCTGCGTCTCCCCATACACAGCGATGGCATTTTACTTTCTGTGTCCAACAGATGACCCTACTAAGCTTATCATTGACAGCAAAACAAACACTTGCTTTGCAGGTAAATTGCATCCAAGCTTGGCTTGGGAGGTGCCACTTTTCAGTAGGACTTAAGAGGAGAGCCCAGCCACTTGAATGCCCACTGCAAAGGATGCAACACACACGCTACAAGCATACCATGCTGATGCTTGCAAGTCTGCCTCTCCAGCAGCCACTTCTGATCCAGAAGTTATGATTTGACCTCCTCTGACAGAAGATTTTCCCACTAAAAACACAAGCAGGCTGACTAATTTTAGAAGATTGATATGAAATTGCCCTTAGTTTGTTCACCAGGCTCAAGTATAACACCTCTGGAGATAAATCATCCAGCTTAAGTTTAACAGAATATCATGATAGCTCTGTTGCAATATTTACTCTTCACAAATCAGTATCTATTTCTGCTCTCTTATAAACAAAATATCCTTTAAACTGTTCATGTTTTGGTGGCATCCAGAGACCAACTGAGATCACAACTCACCTAAGTATTTACGCTATATAAGGTACTGTAGTTGTGATGGACAGTGCAGGCCAAGTATAACATTGACACCATTACTGGGTCAACAGTACCCAAGTGATATGGCCAATACCATCATCCACATCAAAATAAAAACTACTTAGCTGATCAGGATTTGCTCTATATTAGATGTTTCATGCTGTTTAGGTTTTGTTCTCCAAATAGCGTGTTGATAGTAAAGTAGGTGACAGCTTTAGTATGCTACTACTAGAATCTATTCCTCACTTTCATGCAGACTCACGTGGCTCAAATACTCAAAAGAAAGCCTTCTGCCACAGTTGCTGTAAAGCCATATACTCACACCTCCTTACAAAAAGCAACCATACAGCTTTCATTCTAGCCATCTCTTCTATGTAGAAATTAAACTATATACAAACTATTTATCATCTTTCCCTCCTTGCGTAGTTTTTGTTAGCCCTGTAAATTTTACATAAGTCTACTGTTGGGAGTATTGATCATTAGCCCCATATAAGAAATCGTATCTATTTGACCTTTTAAATTTTGCTATGATATTGCATCAGTTGAAGTAACAGTCATCCGTCACCACCACCAAGCCAGATGAAGGGTTTATTTTCCCTTAATGATGTTCAGGATTGAGCTTCTGCCATAGTCTTACATCAATTTCACTGCAATGGGAAGAACTCTAAATAGGCCGATTATCATCAATCCCATAAAAACCTCTATCCAGAGGATCAATGAGGTACACAGACCAGCCCACAGAGGCAGCTGCAAAACCTGAATACTCACATGGTGAAAGCTTTGGCACTTACAAGAGGAATTCACACATTTCTCTTGTGCTGAATCAGTACCACCTGCACTATTCCCCTTTCGCAGCTCGTGGGCAGGCACTGCTTGATCTGATCTCCTTAGGGCATTAATACACACTGCTAGCACGGCAGCTGCCACCCGTCCTGCTCCATCCTCCGGAGCAACAACAGCTCCGGTCTTAACTAGATGGATACGAGCGACAAGGGACAGATGGCAAAAGCGTACTCACCATGTGCTGCTTTCTGCGGGAGATACGCTGCTTCACAAATCGGTTGCGCTACGAAAAAAGCCTGACTTGGACTGCTGGCGGATGCCAAGGGATACTCCTATGTAACAACAGATTACAATTCCCTTTTCCTTTGTTCAGCTTTCAAACCCATTAGCAGTGGCACAGCTGAACCAAGACTGCCCATCACTCCTTGTCCATCCACAGACTGCCCCACAGGGTGGTAAGGTAAAGATTTCTCTGCTCATTCCCCTGTAGTATCTCAGCAAGAAAAGGAAAAAAAATAAAATTTAAAATTGGCCATCTTTCATTACATTCATGCCGTGAAGTTTCCCCATGACAACACAGCTGATTTGCGCAACAGTATTTCTGTTGCTAACAAAAGGAACGAAAGATCAGGAACAAAAGGAAAATTGAGTAAGAAAGGGAAAAAAAAAAAAAGCTAGTGCTGGAAATATGATTCAAGTGTTAAAAAATGGAGTCTGACTTATAAAGAGTATAAGCTACACAATTTGTAACAACCATGTTCTCTCACTTGTGTGACAGTATCTGGCAGAGGGGGAAGAAATGAGGCTTCGAAGTCCCGTTTATTATAAAATCTAAAACCTGATCTAGTTGTGAGACTAGCAAGGAGAAAACAAATTTAAGTGCTGACCTATAGTTCTAAAATTAGTTTCGTTAAATGCATTTACTACTAGCAAATGCCATTCTGATGACATGAAAGCCAAAACAGGACTCTAGAAAGCTACGTGTTCCTCACTGCATACATCGCCCTCCAAAATGATATTTCTTCATGTCTAGTAGGTATTGATACTCTTCATAAACATAATTATTAGGGTTTTTTTACAGGCTCTTCTATGTTGCCATAGCATAAACAGTACTGATGTCCCCAACTTCATAGTCCCTCAGTGGCATGAAGCACCAGCGTTGTTCTAAATCCAACAGAATTGCCTGTAGCCTTGACAATAAAAACAAATGTTCAAGTGTCCATACAGAGGCAGAGTTCTGCTAAATATAAGTAGAATATTATATCCCTGATCTTAAAGAAGCATCAGAATTGACAGTATGCAACCGCATTTTTTCTAACACATAAGCTGTGTATAAAAATAGCCTTTTCTCCTTAAATCAGCCTTTCATTCTTCACAGTGACATTTAAACCTTTTATGCTACAGGGGCATTTCATCCTGAATTCAGCACAGTTTGTGCTTTTTATGCTTCAAATGTGTTCACAAAAACACTCAAAGACCATTCCATTAGATTCATACTATACTGCCCCTGGACATCCTCAGTCCCAGCTCCCCAGGCAATGGTCAATCTACACATACTGGGCTTTCTAGGAAATGGTTTCCAAGAGAAACTAAAATAGTTGCATACAAAAAAGAATTGTTGGGAAGTTCTTATTTTTATTATTTAAAAATATAAGCACTGATTCTCTTCTTGTCACCACTGTTACCAACAATTGCTCAGACTGGAAATTATGAGAATCAACCTTTTAAATATGAACCTTTTTCCTTGGAGTTAGATACTTCTAAACAAGTTTTCAGTCTGATGCACACAAACCTGCAAGAGTCATTTACCTAAAGCATTCAGAGCACACAAGATCAGGATCTGTGCAATGTTCTCATCATTAAACCTTTGGTTACTGAAAGGAAGAAACAGGGTGTCAGGCTGCTGAGCTTAGGCAAGCCCCAACGTGATGAAGCTGCACCAGAGAGAGGCAATCGGCCTAAGCATCCTGCTCCAATGTCTCCAAGCTGAACCTTAACTGTATAACCATGAGGAAAAAAAAAAAAAAAAAAAAAAAAGCAGACAACTACAGAGATGGGGGCAAATACAAGGTGGCTTTGAAGTCACTGAGACCTAGACAGTCAAGAAAATATTTTCACTGATCTGAGCTTTAGGCTTTTGATATCCAATTCACTGGTAGTTAATAGGTTTCAAAGTGTTCATGCTGCTCCGGAAGACCTTATGGACAAAGTGGTCTTAAGTAAAAAGTTATTGGGCTCTATTAACGCAGAGGTATTCACAGAATATTGTATTTAAAAGTGGGCAGTGTCTTTATTTTTCCAAATCTAAACTTAAACCAACATCAACAACAGCCTATATTGAAATTTGAAATACCTATCAGCTACATCATTAGTAAAGCAGGGTCTAATAATGTCTTAGTTTTGCAACAACTTATAAAAATGGACCAGTTCAGCAAATTCAACAAGACAGGAACCTTGGCACATGATCCAGTGAATTTCTAACCCGGTGCTCCAGCAAAATCCTGGTTAATCCAGTCAAAATCCCTTTATTCTCATCCTGTGTTGAGCAGTAGTTTTTATATTTGCCAACTAACACTGTCCATTTGTTCACATACCTGAGTGGAGTATTTGTTTATTACAAACAGAAAAAGGACAGGCTTACAAAAACAACCATCAGTCTCTCACCCATACTGTCTAAGCAGAACACAAGATCTGTAGCTCTGGGAGCAGTGGGAGAAGTTCAGTCCTACAAAGCAAATCTATACAGGCTAAATTCTTCATGAACACTTGATTTCACCTGAAAGAGTGCTTTTGATTCTCAGCTTCAGGGCCGGAAGCAATGAAAGCATGTATGTTGCAAAAAGCTTTCCAGAGACACAGCAACATATTCTTGCTTCCACTAGAAGAGTAACAGCATCTGCCTAAACCTCACTTCCTTTAAACAGAAACAAGACTCAACCACGCTAGACACAAACAGCTCAACTGAACACAAGGGTCTCAATGTATTTTTCAACTCATCTCCCTGAGCCCTTCTGTAGATTTATTAAGGGTTGCCAACACGACAGGCCTTACCATATTCTGTATAATTCCCACCAGCTTCAGTGGGACTAGATTCAGGACTTGTGCAGACCCACAAGAAGATTCGGTCAAGTCCAAGAATTAACCGGCAGTTATTCTAAACCCTTCCTCCTCAATACTATATGAATCTACATACCTTTTCAGGGATGACTGCACCACACTCCCAAGCACAGGTGGAATGGGGAGCTCAGAAGTAAGATGACAATTTATCTTGATGACCTATTAACTTTGCAAATGACATAGGAATTCCACCTTGAAATCCAAGAGTTGCCAATATTAAAATATCAGAAGTATAAAGTGTAAGCAAATAGTTGAAGCTCTATAGTTTTACTGATGATGAAAGGCATTGTGAAAATACTGGAATTCATCAGCCCCAAAAAAATGGAATGACTGTTTCCTGGTCCCTCATGCAACCAAGAGAAAAACAGGCAAAGTGACTTTAGGAGCAGTGACACTTAAGCATTTCCACAGTGCAGACAAAGGAATCTCAAACTTAGCCTAGTACGTCAACCGTAGGTTTTTTTATGGTTAAAATCTGGGAATGAACATCCTGTATTTTCATAAGACATTAAACTCACGTTTAACCTTTAACTAAACTGAAGAAATACCTAAGGAACAGGACCAAGAGCTTTACTATCTAGAATTTTAGCACCTTCTTAATTATGTCAATCAGAAGAAGTTGTAAAATACTCTTCCTTCCTTCCTTACACAGGCTTTGTAGTGAGTAGGTGGTGATTAACTTTTCATTAACAGGAAAAGCACTAGCAAACAGCCTACTCACAGATACGCCTGGAAGACTGAGATTATTCTAATGTAAACAAGAGTACTACAACAGGCCACAATCCTGAAGTCCTTATAAACACTGCATGGAGAGATGGAGCGTTAATTCCTCTAACCAAGAAATCTCCATCAGAGAACTATCCCAAGATTAACAGGTGAGTTTCCTTTCAGCATTTCTTCCATCCTAACTGTTTTCACAGGCACCCAACTGCAACAGCATCTTCCTTAGTATCAATACAGACCTGTCAGCTAGAGATGAGAGTCTACAGATCCCACTAATGACAGTCTAAGGTATTAATTCCCTTCCATAGTATCATTTTAAGTTTATAACAACTGCTCAGGTGACTAATTTATGCATTCAGACAGTCACAGATTGTTAGGCATTCTCTATGTCAATGCAGCAGTCTAAGGAAAGGAAGTAGAATACAAAGAGCAAAAAAGGCAACGTAAAGTTACCCAATTTGGCATACACTTTTGGTTGAAAAATGTCAGCTGTTGCAAGTTGTTACAAGCTGTCAGACAAACACTTCCTCTGAAATACTACTTAGTAATGGTCATCTCAGTGCATGTGCCAGCACTGCCCTGCTCGTTTCCAGAAATCTGCCTAAAATCTGGATGTTTAGGTTCACAGAATTGTTACTAATTTAAGAGGTCCCCACTGAGTGCCTAGAATTGAATAATTCTTTTCATTTCTAATGTGGTAGTAATGGGAGAGTTATTTTTCCATGTGCTCAGATATTTATACAGCCTTATTTTTGGTATGGTAAGCCGTTTGAGGATTTATATTCAACCTATGGCAGAGGAAAAGGAAAATATGCTACACCGTACATTCCCAGTAAGCCAACTATGGCTTTGGATGCCATACTTCATATAGACTCAGGCAAAAGCAACTATACCTGAATAAACTGCAGCTAAAAAGAGCATCATTTAGGTGTTATTAACAAAGTCTAATCTAAAAGTTATTTTTCTTATTTCTGTTTTAAGAAAAGTGCTTAGACTTTGGTTGGAATTTACCTTAAAATGAACCCATTCTGTGTTTCCTTTGTCACTTTTGTCTTAGCAAGAGCTTAAAGGACAGGACATCAAGCTTCTACACCAATATACCACCTGAATAAAACCACAGACTCCAGAAAGAAAATAACTTTTAATAGCAGGGAAGTCCCAAATGGTACATCACTGTCATCATGACTTTTGGGGGCAGGGAGAGACACAGAAAGAAACAGGGATTTAACTACAAAATAAGTTTCAGAGATTATGAGCTGCCTTTTTCAGAAAACCGTCAAATCCTTTGTAAGCAATTGCTGCCTCACCCTCCCTCCAACCCCACAATCTCTTTCTATTTCAGGCAAAATGTCAACATTTTGGAAACTGCTTCTGCACTAAACAAAAAGTTATCTGCCTCATTTTCATATTCAACTTTCATCTGCAACCCAGTAGACTGGACAACTCATAGCACCTATACTGCACTGTAGACACCATCAGCCCAGCAATCTGCTTTCTATTATGGACTACACTACATACAGATGGAGTTCATTAAAATAAGCAGTGTGGCAAAAAGCAAACCATTCACACGATAGCAGAGGGTTGCAGCTGTTGACCAACTCGGCCATCTCCAAATAACTCTCATAACTACAGCACGTAACACAACCCTTCCTCATTTGTTCGCCTCTCTGCAAGGGAATGACTGCGGGAAATATACTCTCACCCTTCCCATCCAACAGGGGAAAGGGTAAAGAGAGTAGATCAGCTTCAAGATGACGTAAGTAACTTATCCTTCAAGACTTCAAAAATCAAAGCAGAGATTGGAGATATAAGCATTGACCAGTCCTGGTATGAAAATTCTTTAATGGGGGACTCTTTGCTTGTCCGTATCTACAGAAGACTATGTAACACATTCACACTGGGAGAAAGAGGGGAAAAAAAGTTATGTGAAAGTTTGGTTTAATTTTAGAAACTGACTTCCATTCCCCACTCTGTGAATCACAAGAAGCCTTGCCAAAGATGTGGGATCTTAAAGCCCCTTCCTTTTGTCAAGCACACAAAGTCTTCACTTTCATGAAAGGTAAAGCCACTTTCAACTCCATGCCATTAAAAGTTCAGTGTTGAGAAGCCAGACACCATTACAAACAGCAGCTTTAAGGACTGACACACTAGGACACTATAAAGCTACAGTTTTACAAGGATTAGGAGAGTTTATCCGAGTATTATTTTTTACACTCCAGAAATTCAACTCTATTCACATGACTACATACACCTAGCATTTTTACTATTATGAAATTATTTAATACAATGATTAATTTTGATGCATAGGGTATATAAACAATATTATTTCCTCCAACTAGTAGTATCAATAAAATCTTTGCCCAGAAAGCTGCCACTTTCTCTGTGAGGTCTTGTTTTTAAATCACGTTTCTGCTAGGGCCTATTAGTCCTCACCAACATCGCAACTTAATCCTTACTTCTCTAACATGTAATTTCCTTTAATTATATTTGGAGAATATTTATAAGGCTATTAACATTAATTACAAGACTCAGAGAGGTCTTTAGCAGTAATTACCAGTACAAATCAAAGCTCTGAGTAATTTTTTTTGAGGGTTTGTGTTTTGTTTTTTTAAAATAATCAATCTGATAACCTATCATACTGAATTGCTTCGGACGATGGAACTACTTCACTCAATACAATGAGCAGCTGAAACGGGTAAACATGAACAGCTTTGTAGACAAGCTTTAGCATCCAAATACGAGTCTATATTTCCACTCTTGTTCCAGCAAATCCCAAAATTCACTTGGAGATATGAAATGGACTTTTGAGAAAGTGTCAGAAAAAATAGACGCTACTCTTAAGCTTTTATATAAAACCATCTTACTTGCATATGTGTTTGGACCTCAACTGACATTTTGTAGCAATTAGGAAATCCAGTTTTTAGCTAAGGAGCTAGCCTCAAGTGACATCTGAATGACTGCAAGCATCAGGGGTCTACAGGGGGACTGTCATAATGGGAAAATAGATGCAGCCACCTTTGAAGAGGAGGAGAAATAGGGGGACTTACAGCTGCAAAGCAGGGAGGCACAGGGAGATCTCAAACTGGTAGTACAGAGGCTAGTTCAATTGTAGTTCTTATGCATAGATTTACTGTCATGCAGACTTCACTCTCACAGACTAAACTAGCAAAACTGCTTCCTGGTTTCACTGTATGATAACATTAGTATCACATCTGTAAAGCAGGGAGGTGTCTTCAGAGAAAACTGCATAAGCCCTTAAAGGTATCCAAACAGCAACAAGCATGATGAGTCCCTCCCCTTTTAGGCATGAGAGTTTTTTCAGCTCTCAGCTGTCATTTTCAATGTCTTTTTTGACAAAGCTCTAGCTTCAGATGGCAAGTGGTTGCAACATAATCTTATAAAAGAAATTAGCTAAGCTTTCAGCCTTCCTACATGGCGGGGGGGGGGGGGGGGGGGGGGGCGGAACCAAACTGCAGTCACAATGCAAAGC
The DNA here is from genome assembly GCF_900496995.4 of Aquila chrysaetos chrysaetos. Taxonomy (NCBI): domain Eukaryota; kingdom Metazoa; phylum Chordata; class Aves; order Accipitriformes; family Accipitridae; genus Aquila; species Aquila chrysaetos. The sequence goes on along the minus strand of NC_044009.1, from coordinate 13,024,992 downwards.
TCTAGTCTAGTTCTGCACTATTATTCAGTCTTTTTACCAGAAGTAAATGTACACAAACTTACACAGCCTTCAGAGATGTATGCCATTTGATGCCAGCAACTGAGCTATCCTTGCCCCCCTTGCTTGCACACACTTCCCACATCTAGCTTTGACTCTCTGAGAGCAGAAGGAACAGATGAAGCTGATAGTTCTGCTCCTGAACTATACCCAGGATACTTCTCTAGCTCTTCTTTTCAAAAAAGCTCTTTAAGACTACTGCTAAGCAATCATGGTCTAAAGCCTCTACAACTAGATGAAGAGAAGAGCCACGATGCCAAAAATCTTGGATGGGAGGAAATTACTCCAGTCCAAACGCAGCGATAAAAGGTACACTACATACAAAAGCAGCCAGAACTATTAAGAGTCTCTTGGCTTGTCCTGTCTACTCTTTCACCTCATTCATTAACTCGTAAGTCCTACTGATTCTCTTCTCCAGGATAAATATTTGAAGTTATATGGTTTGAACTTGCCAGACTTGGGGGGGCAGGGACACACACGCACACACACAACTTCTCAAATGTGTACTGGAGGAGAAAAACTGCCAAGCACAAAAGCTCATTTTCTCTAGATTTTATTAATAAATCAGTATTGCTTCTAAATATATCCCTGTCTTCTAGAAGTATCATAATACAACATCCATCACACTAGGGAGCTTATACTCACAATAGGTAGGTCCAGTGCAATTTTTGCTGAACTCAGGATGTGGTTTATAAAGTGCAATTCCATCCAATGTAATCACTTTATAATAGATTTCAGATGCTAAAGACCAACACTAGATTAGAACTATCCTGACAAGGAGATAGGTGAAGGACTGGCTACATCAAGGTTAACCTTCCAGTCAATTCATCTCAATAATAATCCTTCCATTTTGGCTTCCTATCTTGCCAAATCCAGGCAGGAAGACAGGTATTCTACAAAGAAAAGGCCTTTCTTGTAATGCTTTCACTAATGTCCAAGATGCCGAACCCAAAAAAGCTGCTGCAGATCTCTAATCTGTTTCAGAATGGAATTGCAAATTAGCCAGCATCATACACATGCAGAAAACCTCTGCCATCTGCCTGTGACACCCAAACTGGAGAGACTGAGCCAGTTCACGTTTTGACCTACTTCGTCCTGAATAACTGGCCAGTACATTTCCAGTGCTGAGGCAAAACACAAACTCCAAATGAAAAAAAAAAAAAAAAAAAAAAAATTTTCAGACACCAGTTTTCCTGCATTCTACATTCACAGAAAAGTTATTATTTTTTCTCTTTTAAGGGGTTAACTTTGTCATTTGATCACAAGCATGAGTCAGCGGCAGGGAGGGGAAGAAGACAGAACCGTTAGGGCAGGAAGCTCATTCCTATGACACCCTACTTAGCTGAACCACAGGCATCATCCCGGCAGAGCCGAAAGCCCTGCCAGAGCCAGCATTGCTTCACCTCTCAAACAATGGGAAACAGCAAGGTGAGGGAAGAGACTGCTCAGAAGTTAAGAAACAGGGGATAAAGAAGCACCATAACTGGGTTCTGCTCTCATGTCTACACTAGTCAGGCAAGAAGGGCAACTGCCTTACTGGTACACTGGGTGGACCTGCAGTATCATGCCCCCCCCCTTAATGATGGCACAACTTCCAAGGAGCTGTTAAAATCAACATGAGCACTTTGCTTTCAAAGATATTTTAAGGTGTAAGATGCCTGCCTCCTTTTTCTCCTCCCCTTTTTGTATGACCAACTTATTTGTTCTTTTTTCCCCTTCTGAATAAGCACTGCAGTTGTAAAACGTGGCATTTGACTGCCCCAGAAGCATAGATTTTCCCATGGTACTCTGCCAGGATAACTTTGCTCTTGGTTTGAGTCAATGTCCAAGTGAGGAAAGTTCACTCTCCATTCCCATTCCAGCCATAACCCTTTCCCCTGGAATTTCCAACAACACTATGGCAGAAAAAGCCACCAGACAACAGAATAAAACAGGCTCTTGTTTTCTGCACTTCACTTAAGTGTAGAGACAAAAAAAAAAAAAAAAAAAAAAAAAAAAGACTAAAAAACTTTGATTTTATGAGCTTAGAATATTCCATAATGAAGATAGCTGACATGAACATGAGATGCATGAAAATGACAAAGCAGTTGCACAGAACATTGATTATCTTCTAAAAGCAGTAACATTAAAAAGCATTCAAGCAAAACACAGAATACTTTGACATCTGACTACTGAGTCATTTGATGGCATTACCGTCATTTTTCTCTCATGCCCCTGAACTAGCCCATTTCTAAAATAAGCACTGCTTAAGAAACTAAAAAGGCTTCTAGGAAGCTGTAGGTTGTTGGGGTTTTTTTGTCTTGGGATTTGATTTTTATGTAGCATAATCTCAAAGCATAAGCAACCAAACAGGATGAGGAGATAAACCAACACAGTGAAACTTCATTGCTCTGCCCAGACTCTGCCCTCAGTTTGGAGATCTTTTATTTAAGAGAGACATTTACGCTGAAAGCTTTATTTCAATTTTTTTTTATGGAAAAAAAATGTGTTGTACTGAGCACTGCCAGCCATACAGTCTTTCAAGGGTCTCCGTCTCCAATAAAACTTGAGAAAGAAACAAGGACACTTCGAAGTCAATATCTATATTGATTGAGTTGCACAGTGTCACAAATGGCAGTGGCATAGCCAGGCTCCTGAATGAACTGTTTTCAAGAACCAAGGAATCTCAGCATCTCATTAATGAAACAACACTCAGGAGTAAGAATCATGCATAAATAATTATTCCTGCTCTTCAGAGATAAAAAAGTTTGAATTCAGCAGAAATAAGACCAGCAGCTGATGAGTAAGGGAACAGAAGTTGGCCAAGAGCCATCACTTTAGGGAATAAAAATATTTATTGCATACTCCCACCCAGCCTAAGTATTTTCATGCCCTATAAAAACAGGTCTGGTTTAAAAAATATTGTGCAAGAAAAGTTATTTCAAATTAATAATTAAGAGAACAGAAGACTGTCAACAAGACCCATTATGTTATATAAAAAACAAATATCACTTTTGTACTTCCCAAAGTGTTCCCTGTACAATCAGGTCACACTTCAGAAAGAACTCACTGCAATGCTACAGAATTGGAAATTAAATCCATTTATACAATTGTCCTGGTTTGGCAGTATTAGAATGGATATTATCTCATTGCACCCAGCCTGCCTGCATTCCTGTTGCAGAACTGAAGCAAAAGCAAACTGAAGATAGTCTGACAATAAATAAATACATAAATCACATAACTACTGTACTAGCCATTTCTAAAGCAAGTATAATATTTTGAAGGAAACAATTCAACATATAATGTTAAATATCCAGATTGCCCTTATTTGCCATACCATACTTCCCTTCATCTCCCCTGTAGTCATCAACTAGCAAATCCAGCCAGAGTAACCACTTACTGTGTGTGTCTCAGATGGAATTCTGTCAAGCTTAGCACATTAAAGAGAGTACTAGAAGAAGTGTGTTGTTTCTATATATAAACTGACTATCTGGTGCACAGTATGTCCGAATAATATGGCCTGCCTGACACTGAATGCAAGTCCTCCTGGGTGAGGAAAAAAACAAGTCTCCCTTTGGAGTTACTTTCAAATGACCAAAGCACCCCATAATGTTCTCAAGGAACAAGAATGCATATAGAACAGAAATAAAAGTGTTATCCAGTCTTTTGTAGTCACACCTACCACTTATACATGATTATTTAATTTCTTTAAGTTACTAAAAGCCTTTCATAAAGCATGTCACTCAAAGAGGTAGAAATAAAGATTGGAGCACAGAAGTAGACAAAATACTTCAGGAGTTACAAAGTAACTACACAGCGGGTTACCTGCCTACTATCTTAGGCTGCAGCATCAGACGTTGTCAGCTGCTTCTTTGCTCTGCACCAGTATCAGACCTTTCCCTCAGGTGGCCTTTGCTTCCTTCCCCTCCATCTCCCCACACCTTTTGTTTTTTAAAAGCAACATACTGAAAATACATCCGAGAAACCTTCATGCATTTACTAATAGAAGAGTGCGGGTTTTATCCTACACAGAAATAAATACACCTAAGGTTTCCACCCCCCATCTAGGCATAACACAGTTAGCCGTGATACAGTTTATGGAAGTCTGCAGGTCTTCCCAAGATGACACTTGGATTTGCAAGGCTGCTAGGCAGGATTTCCTGTAATGACCACAGTGTAAGTTCTTGGAACTTCCTGAAGTTTAATGTCAAAACTCAAGTGAAATGAATTTTTGTAATGACTACTGACAAAGGCTGCAGAAAGGATTTTTAACACGTCTAGGTTTCAGAATGCTTGTTCTTTGCTTTAGTACATGTCTCTCCAGCATTAGGTAGCACTGACTCTTTAGCACGGCATTATACTCCTCATCTCAGGTGCTACATAGCATGTTCTTTTAAAGAAAACTCTTGACAGTGTTTGTGTCAGCCTTACTTTACCAGATTGAATAATCAAACTCGGTTATATGGACACTACATTAACAGTTGATATCAGTACTATTTAAACTGTTAGGGACTTAAAATAATTATTATATTATCTATACTAAGCACTCATGACAACAGTTTCGATCCTCAATCCTACAGATCATTGACAGCAGGAGGAAAATCAGTGTGTTGTGACGCCTGATGTAAGCTCTCATGGCAAGATTGATGTGCAGAGCCTACCTCCAAAATGTAATAAAAATGTCAGAACAAGGGATAATGATATAGAAGCCACTCAAAAGTGTGACCACTCAATACTGTTTCAGCACCCTTTCAAAAAAAAATAAGTCCAAGACAACTTTTTAGTAGTGAAAAAGTTTTCATATGAACTCAGTGGCACTTTTCTTTCCCAGCCATGTATTTGAAAATAGACATTCTCCTTCCTCCTCATTTAAGAGCTTTTTTCCCTGGAAAGGGCTTACCTAAAATTCAAGGTATTTAACTGTAAACAGTAATTTGTTTAAGTACTTTAATAAGTGGGAGTTCAAAACGCAAACATTTGAATATCAAGTCAGAACAAAGGGTTCAATCTTTGTTTACACAGCACTGTCAGTAAGTACAAAATATCTACAACTATATACATCTAAGACATGAAACTATCTCCTCACACATTATAGGTATACTTCTATTTTTGGTCACAAAAAGTCAGGGAGATCAGATCTCTTAAAATAATAAGAAAAAATAATCTTTAAAGCTACATTCCTACCTGGCTTCAAGCAAATTAAAACAGATTTTTACATATAACATTAAGATTCAAAACTGGATATAACCTTTAGTGTACCTTACCATGGGTAGAATGTTCTCATCCACAAGCAGATTTAATTAAATTTAGCTCTTTAGACTGATTAGAGCTAATAAAGCAATCTGGTAATAGACCATTTTATTGTGTTTACAATATGATGTTTTGTTGGACTACAGTATAACAGTTACAAGTTGCAAGGCACTGTTTTTCATTACCTCTTCAACTACACTGACTTTATATGAAATTTAAAAGGAAGACTTAGAGTCGTCATAAGTACTGGAGAAGATCAGAAGTCTAGTATATAAATTGTATGAAGGACCCTACAAGAGACATCACCGGAGGAGACTTTTTATTTTACATATAAAACATACACACATATTTACCATACACAAGAGTACTATTGTAAAAATTGTGATTTTCATGCCCCCCACTACTTTATATTTCTGTCAAGCATTGGATCCCTACTACATGTAAAAAGTGTATGGGGATAGCTAGGTGGGAAAGAGTTGCATGCAATTCTTCAAATTGTACCACCTTCCCACAGAGGGACTGAGCTTCTGATTAACTTAGATATTCTGCTGTAACAAATTACCTGCAGCTCTCCCTCAGGCTACCTATATTCTGATGGAAGAGTCAGGACACTTCAAATACAGGCTGAAATTCTCCATTTGTAACATCCACCAAAGAAATGCCAAAACCTGCTTCAGCAAATCTAAGGAAAAGTGTCTATATCCAGAGAAACTACCTTAAAAAAGCCTGGTAAAATTGCCTTTTCTTGTTAGCACAGCTGTACATTGCAGAGTATGGATAACAGCTTCTACTACATTGTGCTTTACCAGATTTTTCTGTCCTTTAAGCTCAAATATCGAACTTCAAACATGTAGTAACAGCACTCTAACCATGTTTCTTCAGGAGAGGAGCCAAGTTCTACATTCAGTTTGTAGAAAGAGCACACAGAGGAAATTTCACAGAGAAAACATTTTAAAAATTCACACTTCTCAAACAATTCTAAGAGGCCTGTAAAAAACCAAATAAATAAAAAAATATATATATAGATATCACACTATCCTCCATATCTCACGATTACAACCAATTAAAGAATTTGTATCTACAAGATACTCTTACCTGGCCAGCGGACAGGAGTTACCCTCTCATGCTTGTTATCATTCCACAACCCATTCCCTCATGGGAAGAGGAATTCCCTGAGAGAGCCAGGACACGCCAAGACAACTTGCCTAGAATGAGATGGCGCTGAACAACCCATCGGCTCGGATTAAAGCTAAAAAACCAGCGTTGTTTAAGAAATGATTGGACAGCTTTTGTGTGGGGGTGGGACAGGATTACTGTATCCAAACTGGGTCTGAGCTATAATGGATTACCTGGAGAATCTGTGTCCTAACCCTTACTAACAAATGAGTTCAGCGTGAAATACACTACCAGGCTACACACACCTTGTTTAGTTGTATGACAAAAATTACCTTCACAGCTATTTACTGGAGTTCTTGAAATCAAGGAATGCTGCTGGGAATACATCAACAGCATAAGACATATAGCAGCAGCCCTCCCCTGGTCAGGTCCTTTCTTTGCTTGTTCCTTTTTCCCCTAACAGCAACTACCACCCAGCAGATACAATTATAACTTTATCCTCAGTCTCACAGTCTATTTAACATTCAAATTGTGTCGTTCAGTTAGTTTAATGTCAGGAACAGTCATGTTCAAAAAAATGGCAAGTAACAAGAAGTAGTGAGAGAACAGGATAAACCAGCAGCAACAACTCCGCCCTTTGAGAATCACGTTCTATTGGAGGAAATTACAATGAAAACCCAATTCCCTTAAGGTTTACTACCAGCTCCTGAGGTGCACCAAGCAGTCCTAGAAATGTTATACATAAGGTTTTTATACCTGATCACTGTATTCGCAGAGCTCATATCCAAGATATTAGATTATTTTTTTTGGCACATTGTATTGATTTTATAGTGGAAAGACTGAACAAGCAGACTTGTTATGCTGCAGTTCTCCAAGAAGCTTGCTTCTGTATTAAACAGGTTGAGCACATCCCCCCCCCCCCAAAAAAAATTAGGATAGATTGCTCTAAGAGCATAGCTCACTACAAACCCACTGATCTTTATTTTTTAATGCTAAATTTGTAGATTGCTTGGTTAGACAACAAGTTCTGGGTTACCAGATGCCTTTCTGCTAGCCTGAAAATTGTTGTTAATTCTGACAGTACATATGTATTCCATCAATGATACAAAAGCATTTCACCAGCACATACAGAGAAACCTTCTTTGCTTGCTCTAGCTCACCAAATAATGATTTTTTTCTCCCCAGGGTAATTAGACAAGAATGTACAAATATTACCAAAACCACTGTGTAACCCTCTATAAATAAAACACTGACATTCTCTACATATACCAACATTATCCCTTTTATCCACACACAAGCATATTATTTCCCAGAGCCCCTGGATTCCTCCACAGTTCATGTAAAGGTTAGGTCACATCACTGTTTCAATGTACTCATTTCACATCAGGGCAGATTTACATTTCATATTTAACAGACAATGGAACAGCACGACCCTTGGGGATCACAAAAAATGTCCCAAAAGCTCCCTGCAATTTTCAACAGATGTTGATTCAACATATTTTGTCAATGTAAATCCTTTCAGAGCTCAACAACACATTCAGCAAAGGAAGAAAATCAAGACCAGCACACACACATTTCATATACAAGAATGGACATTTTAAAGAAAACAGCTTATGGGAAATGCACAGTTGCACAGCAAAGCAATAGGGTTGTAGACCACTAAAATTTAAACTGACTTATTTTCTAAAAACATGTAAAGTTATATCTACTATTTTCCTAGCAACTCACTTGCAAGTACTTCAAGTTTGCAATCAGAGAGAAACAAGAAGTGATTGCACAGATGGAAAAAAAAAAAAACCCAGGAGGCTGTTACCTTTTACTGTTCATAGTCAGCAAAAGCAAATACGATTTCACGTTTCCATGTGAAGACTGTAGTGCATTGGCACCAGTATAAACAGCCATATCTGAAATATCTGAATCTAAAGCAATGTGTGTTTTAAAAGGGAAAAAACGTGAAGCTACAAGAGTCCGACAGGAGATGGGAGCCCCAGGATTTTTCTGCATGTGAAGTGCACCAAGAGCCTTTCCTTGCTCTCCTGTCATCCTAGTATGTTAGCTGATAAATACTCCATAATTAGAAGACCCAAGTGGGGATGTCTGAAATCCATCTGACCTGAGGGAACAAGTTTAAAAACCTGACCCAGCTTTTAGTGTGCCAGATACTCCTGTATTCTGTTTCTGTGTACTGGAAGAGGCTGGCAAAAGAAGACAGAAGAGACAGAGTCAACTAAATTTGGTATTCAAATGTGGGATTAGAGAAAGGATATTTTGGGACATAGGAAGTACTCAAAAGAGGAAGGCAAAGAAAAAAAAATATTAAATTTAAATCAGATACTGGCGAAGGGAAGGGTCACAAGATATGCAAAAGCAGAGACCAAGAGGGAAGAAACATTATTCCTTTATGTTCCCTGTCTGTGCAGAGCTCTGTGCTCGAGGCATCTGTGGGATTGCGAGAACGGTCTGCAAAGAGTCACCAGTGGGACCACTTGGAACAGAGGCATCATCACTTCATTGCAGGCAATAGTAAAACGCAAGTCACTGACCAACCAGTTAAACCAGTAAACACTCAAACTGCTTTTGTGGAAACTCTCTTCCAGTAAGCTATTCTGTTCAGGGAAAGATAAATCAATCTGATACTAATTACATCTAAAAACTGAAATTAATGACATTATGGTAGGAAAAACCCAACTCTGAGAATCTATTTTTGAGGAACCAAGAAGCAGCTGGAGATACCATCTTGCTTGTTTCTTTGGTAGAAATTCGAATACAAGTTGAATAGTCCACTCTCATTCACATAAACCTTCTGACAGCTAAGAGGAAAGAAAATTGTTGCTCTGGAACTTAACTATTGTTTTTGCATTTCTTCATGTGCCAGTGATAACAAGCACTGCCCTACCAAATTACCAGATATTAAAAATAGGAACACAGCAGTGGAGATGCACCTGGCAATTTTGGTTTACCAAAGGCTCCGATTTCTTGTACAGCAACATATAATACAAAAATAAAATCTAAATATTTTCTCAAAGATCACAGGAGCTCACGAAGCATCGAAGAACTAGAAGGCATCCAGTGTTTTTACAAGTATAGTGTCAGGATTAAGCTGTATCACAAAGGAAACTCTCATCTTGCACACAAATGCAGCATGCCGGAAGGAGAAAAGAGCTGTGAAAAAGAGCAGTGATGAACCAGCAAGGAGCTAGAAGCAATAGGAAATGAAGACGCTTCCTCACCACATCCAAGACTATGACATAGCTGGGATTTGGCACTATCAGATCACTTTCCCTGTTCACCGTCTCCAGCTCAACTCTTCAATACTGTGGCAGTATTTAGGTGGATAAAACCACAGCCCATGCCAAGCTGCTGCCTCCCAGGCTACAGGCACACAGAAGGGCAAAGAAGATGCGACTGAACAAATCCGCCTCTTTTCAGTTCTCACCCAGGATATTTTACTGAAAGTACATCACAAAGCAATCAACTTTCCAGTTCTAGGTCAGAAATTTTTAATGAGCAATTAGCTCAGACACTAATTTTTGTTGGCACCAAACAGTACCTTAAGTCCCTAAATTAACAAAAGTTATTTCAATCTATTGAGTGGAGCTTCCAAGTCAGAATTAGTCACTCAGTTTTAGACCAGAGTTGTGCTCTTTGTGTGCAGTTATACTCAATACCCAAAACATCCATCCTTCCTTAACCCAGAAATAGCTAGTTTTGTTAAAACTTTCAAATTTTTATGTCTGACAATAAAATCAAACATTTTTCAAAGGATTTGAAGACAAACACCCCAGCTTTAGAATTCCACACCCTAAAGTAGCACACACTGTATTGCAAATTCACTCACAGGAAAACACAAAACATCAAGGGGATGAAGGAACACAGAACAGGATTGCAGGCTAGATGCTGCAGTGCGAGTCAAGTCCATCTTGGGGAGACGCTGCTTTGTTTAGCCAAGGATACATCCCCTTCTGCCCAGTTTTTGGTTTAGGCATACATCCACATCCCCAAACAAGCAACCCTCCCTCAGCTTTGGATAAAGCATGAGAGTTAGCTTGTGCCTTCCCCTCTCTCAATGTCCAAAACTCTCAGCTGGTTAGGCCATAAAACTGCTCGTAGCTCTGCTCATCAGGAAATACTTCCCAATCCTCGTCCTTCACTCTGCCCTCCACACTTCGTGCCGCTTAGTTAAGTTTGTTTAAAGGCAGAATTAGAAATCCATCCAAATACGCATAGGAAATGTCTTTGGTGCTGAGGTCTAACCAGTGAGTACTCTAAGTAAGAACAGTTGTCAAACTAGTACAGCGGTGAGAGTTATGGCACATTCCTGCCAATGTGAAAGTATTACTCCTGTGCTTTTTCCCAGCCTCTGAATACATGACTTCTGTACCCTCTCTGTAGCCTCCAGAAATCAGTAGTTTTTAGCAGCCTGACCAGAACTTCCACATTTTCAAAACAGAAAATTATGTCACATAGTCATTCACCTACCTGAAGTCATTTACACACTGCAAGGACTGCATGGCAATTAGATCAGCTCCTCCTAGGTAATCAAAAACTTGAAATTCCTACCAGTGAAGTACTGCCTAATTTAGTATTTATTATGCCACACCAAGCTTTAATTTCAACACAGTTAAAGCTTCTACATCCAGGCCTTTGAGAGTTGCCTTACATTTCTTGCTACGTACCAGCAACGCTGGTGGTTCTCCACCCTCAAAACATCTAAAAGTACCTGCAAATGAACTCCAGCACATCAGACTACTCGGTTTAAGAGATTACTGTCCCCAGTCGCTAGTCTCATTCTCCTGGAAGAGGTTACACTACTCGCAGGGCAGAGGATGAAGCAGCATACAGCAGCTCTTCACCAGCAGCAGCTTACCTTACAGCATCTTACATTTAAGAGTTTAAAATGAAATTACAGGCAAAGATGCTAGGCTGGAATCTAGCAGTCACAGTAACCTTGAACCACAGTGATCTTTGCCACAACAACTCATCTCAGCTACCCATGGTATGAAAACCGCATTCACCAGGAATTGGCCAACACTAACTTGCAAGACTGAAGACCAAGCCTACCCATATGGATGCTTCTGAAATATATTTTTGCCTGATGTAATATTCTCATTTCAATGCACATACCGGTTATTTTTCCAGCTTTAGCTGGGAAAGTTCTACTTCTTGTTCCCTAACTGAAATAAGGTAAAAGAAAAGGAGAGCGTCTTGGGAGTAGATGGTTATAGATGTCTTCCCATAAAAAGTCCTTAAGCACTTCCCTCATCTTTACTGTGTGATGAAAGCCCAGACATCAGCTATTTTTCTACTATGTGCAAGGCCAGCTATTCGTCTCTAGTAGATTCAGGGTGATGAGCAAGAGCACCAGATAACACCAGAAGCAGAGAAAGCTCCATGACTAAATGACCACGCACTTTCCCTTCTTGGAAGCATCTCTGGTATTTAAAAAAAAAAAAAAAAAAACAAACCAAACACAACCAAAAACAAACAAACAAAACAAACCATGGTCTCAAAGCCACCTTACAACTATCTGAAGGAAAGTATGGCTTCTACTTCTCCCTCCCCTCCCCCATTCCAATGGGCAACTTCTCCCCCAAAAAGTATTTCAACACAAGCAAGACAACAGCTGATATTTCAGAACTGCTATTTTAAGGTTTGCCTACAAGTGCTTATGTCTAGCTAGACAGATTCACTGCTCCTGGCAACCTGCTGACTTGATGGGAGGGACAAATACCTTGTTTCACAAGCCCAACATGCTATGTGGATTATGCTCCTTGCAACAAAAGGATGGAAAAAAAAAAACCTGAACAGTGTTGAAAGCCTTGCAAGTACACTTGAGCTCCAACTTTATTCAGCAACAGGCCTGGAAAAACATCCTTCTAGATGAGGTAATGCTTAGTATTACATCCTGCAGACAAGCTCAGCATCTGGGCTTGCAAAGAAAAAGGCTGGGCTTCCCATGCTGTTAATCCTAACAGCAGTCTCTTGCTTGACTGAAATAAGAATCACAGTTCCTAAACAGCTGTTTCCTCGGACAGCAAGAGAACAGCTGAAGCAGACTCAGGCCAGGCATGAACACAAAAACAGGCAACTAATTAATTAAAGTTGCAAAAAGCATGCTGTGAGGCAGATTGTGCATTGAGAGACAGGCTACAATCACCCATTTAACTAAAATGAGATGGGTCTTAAGCAAGACAAAAATCTTCTTAAACCATCCAAAGCTGCTCCTTCACACATTTCCTTTGGGAAAGATTACAAGTGATGCCAATGCCATTTGTTGGATACATAGACGTAAAAACATTAGGGAAAAAGGAGCATTTGATGAAGAAGAGCACATTTGCTACATAAAATCATCTCAATTTTGGAACAATTCTCCACGCCCTACTGGCAAGGATTGCCTACAAAGTCCTCCTTCCTTCCTACATTTACGTTAACCGGGCTGAGTCAAGCCCTCCATGAGCATCCCTTGCTTTCATAACTTTCTATTCTAGAAGAAAGACCTACAGCCAGGCATGCTTTTTTAGATCATTTGTTCTCTTGGGCTGACATGTTAACACTCAAAGACAGCAAGTAATGAAATGAAAAAATAAGTCAAGTACAAGCAACTGGTGCTACACAAAACAGACCCTTTCCAAGGTCTTCTCTTGGAATATTTATCTGGCTTACAAAAGTCTTCAGGCATCTCTAATGCCAAATACTGCTCAAAAAAGTTCCACCACTATACTAATGAGGCACACAGACCTTACACGAGCATTACCTAGTATATCCTTAGGGAATACGCTGCTTTAAATGTGCTTGTTTGCACAACAGTTCAATAAAGTTAGCGTGGCTTGTGTTCCCATATATAAATATCCATTCTGCTTGGTTTAGCTTCGACTTTTACCAAATTGTTTCCATCTCCATTTACGCAGGTCACCCAAATTGTTGTATAAACCAGAGAATTCTCCCCCAAATTATCCCCTCAATTCATAAACCAGGCCTTTAGATTCTGCATTCAATGATCATAGTATCTCTTCATTAGTCCTGAAACTCAAATTTAGGCTTTTGAAGTTACTTAGCGCCTTCTTACCATAACCAGTAAAGCTGGCTGGCTCATTTCACCTGCATTTTCAGCTATTTCTACAGCTACACTTTCTGCTCCATCACAGGAGTGTAACATCCCCATTTTTGAATCACTGAGAATGCAAGTCAATGCTCAAACCAAAAGCTTCAGTGAAACAAATTTACAGTCCATAAACTGATCATGCCAGTTATTTAAAAAATAATAATTATGTACATATAAGTACATAGGTGACAGTTCTTAAAACTTTGAAAGTGACATACAGTGCACGAAGAGTGAAGAAGCAACCTTCATAACTTTATTTTTACTATTAAAGAAAGTGATGTTATGTTGCTTAAATTACTAACTTCAAATTAATTACTAGCTAAAGAGTTCCACTCCGTAAATTGCTGGATGAAAAGAAGATTTCTAGCACAGAGATGACACAAGGCAGGATTTTTTTTCTGAGCAGTATAACATATATCTGTTTGCAGAACATTAGCAAAACAAGTTGTAAATTACTTTCCTAATAAAAACAAGAAATTTACCTTGACCTTGCTCTTCCTCATTCAAGAAAATAAAAACCAGTAACTAATATTATTTGCCTATAAGAGAAATATGGCCTTTACACAGATGGCAGTTCCTTGCTGGAGCTGCAAAATTCTTTCTGCTCATGTAACACTGAACTATTGCTGTAGCTAGCAAAGAGCACAGTGGAAGGTAGGAAAAAAAAAATATCCCCCTAGAAACAACGTCTCAAGTTATCACATCAAACCCATCTAACTCAAGCAGGAAAAAAGCAGGAAGCCAGCCCCTGTTAGGTTCAGCAGCCTAGGACTCTGCATTCCCAAATCACACATACACCAGCCCAAGAGAACGGACAGGTGACTGGACAGTATATGTGTGCAACTACTGCTGGCTGTGCTGGCACAGACCTCAAGGAGTACCAAAATGCTAGATTTTGCAAACACTGCTGGCATGTATTCACAGAGAGGAATAAAATAGCCCCAAAGTTTCCATTGACCTAAACACAGAATAATCTACTGGCATCAACATGAGTCTGAAAGTGGAGAAGCCTATCATTGATCAGCTTTGCTTTCATCTGTAAGAGCGGACACCCAGAAAAAAAATAACCTCAGCAATACAAGCTAGGTGCGCACACAGCAAATCCCGAGTGGCACTCATCTGTCTCCATTAGAAGCTCAGAAGACCATGTTCTTATGTCAACTGTATTTATATATTTGCCATCCATTTAATTACGATGCAAGTCAAACTCAACAGCCAGATTTAGTAGTACGGTACCACTCTTCCCTGATGGGCAAGAAGATTTACAGTAACTGTACCTTCTACCGCCACTCTAAACACGTCTAGATAAGGGGATAAACTACTTGCAGCTGATCTAGCTCAGAAATTGCCTCAAACATTAAAACTTACTACTACTGCTTAACATGACTAATACTATTACTAAACCCCTATTACTACAATATGCTTCACTTTTACCATTTCCTTCCGCTTGCTTAGTTACTTCCTCTCAAGACCGTTCTTGCATCCCGTGGGGGTGAGGACTGCCTTCTTCACTGAACGAGGCTCTCTTTTGATCTACACAAGACTGCATGTACACAGCAAGACATCCTGGTTGCAAATTCAAAAGAAACTTATGCTTCAAGTGAGAGGAGTTTAAAAGAGTTTTTACAAGTCTTAATGTGTCCCTATAGAAGCACGTAGCAAAGCAATAACTGTTGTTTTTTCAAGGTGTTCTCACAATTACAAAATAAAACTGGAAAGTGTCAAAGCAGCACAATCCTTTTGGAGGAAAACCAAAAGGAGAGAAGATGCACACATTTCAACTTACTCCCAGAGATCCCAAGGTAAAAGTACCTCTATGAATAAATCTGGTTTGGATGCTCTTTTAGGCTCCCATCTGAGCACGGCAAAATGAGATTCTAGAATCTGCTGATAACTTGCAAGCACCTGTGGCTTCTGGATAACAAAGGAAGACCAAAGGAAAGAGAAGTGTGAAAACCTATGCACAAACACAACATGTCTATGTCTCAGCTTTGCCTGAACACCTGTGAGGAAGGCTGGAAGAGCCAAAATGTCGGTAACCCTTGTATCCTTCTTAACATGAAGGCTCTCAGTATCTTTATTAGGAGAAGACAAAAGGCTTACTTTACATTTTTAAGAGTTCTTAAGATCATACAGAAGGATTCATCTGGGATCCCTTGTGTGGAAAACAGGCAGTTAAACAACAAAACAATTATAAGTGCATAAAACCCAAGACAGAGTAATGCAAAGAGTTAAAATAATATGGGAAAATGCTGAACCTTGAACTTGGCAGTTCACAGTTTTAGCACTCAAGGGAAAAGATAAAAGACGTGCTTGTGTTGGGCTTTTTGACCAAATGGGGTTGTCCTTTAAGCAATCCCCAGAAGAAAACAAAACAAAACAAAAAACCCCCACCACACAACACCACAATATTTGAAGCCTCAAACCACTGCACAATACAGTGAAAAGCGGCATATAAGCAACAGAAAAGTGAAAGCAGGAGAGAAACATGCAACAGAGAAGGACAACCTAGGCCCCCTGTTACAGACTGATGTTTTCCTTGATCAAATGACAGCACAGGCAGGACACAGTTGTGGAATTTAAACCCTCATCCCAAAGCAATTCCTAGGATGTTATCATGACTCAAACTCTAATAGACAGCACAATCACTCTTACTTGCTATCTTCTGTCCAGGACATGAGACATTCTTGTCCTCCTACCTCAAACTCCATCCCTAGGAACTTTCCTAACTTCTCATCGTACTGTCACAAAAATCTGACTTCTGGAAACACACTATGCGAATCACTCACAAATTAGTCTACTACATGTATTCCAAAGATGCTACAAACCACTTCAAAATGGTACACAAGAATAGTAAAGGCTTCCCATGTCATGGCTGCCATTAGTTATGTTACAGCTAACTCCATCTAACAGCCAGTTGCCACCAAAAATAAGCTGCACATTAGCATTCATCTGATCCTGCTCCAGCTGTGATTCAGGAAAGGAAACCGAGACAGACTTAAATCTCTTGTAGAAGAGCAATTTGTCTTGTAACCCATCTTGGGGTCAGACCAACATGAGGCAGGGAGGAGACACATATAACCAATCCTTGGGAAGGAGGATGGACACCTACAGCAGCAGCCAGCATTGGATCAACTTAGACACTGTGAAGAACAACCCCACCAAGGCTTATCCCGTTCTCAGGTTGGGGTTGCCCATCTCCCCCATTGGAAGACTGTAGGAAGAAGGATGCAGAACAACCTGCATCAACCTTAGAAAACGTAATAACCAAATTCATGTCATCCTATTCACCACTGAACCAATGCAACTGTATGCAACAAGTAAGAATGAGGAGGTAGAAAGAAAACAGCCATTGCCTGGTTTTAACTGTTTAAAGCCAGATGAAACACAATGTAGTGCCTAGTGAGCAGCAAGCCAAACTCATTAAATATAAATATAAGCCAGTTTCCAAGTTAGATTGTACACTTGTGCCTACACGTAGCATCACCTCGCAGACTGCTGGTTTACATTTTTTCATTTATCCATATCCATAAAAAACCCGAGTGGCCTATTTGCTGGTTCTCAGACCTTAACACCAACCTCAGCAGCAGCAGACAATTAATTTCCCCTCAATGAGGGGCTGCAGTGGGGAGGGATCTCTGCCCGGGCTGGCACCGTACGCCGTTTTCCTCACAGATAAACACTTTTAAGTGCTTCAGACTTAAGCGGTGCCCTGGCATCACGAAAGATGCCGACACCGCTGAGATGAATGCGATTTTTATTTCGCGTTTCATCAACCTGCCCTTGAATCGCCGTCGTGCCCGTTGCCTGGGGGCGCGTGCGCGGCGGCTGGGGGAGCCCGGGAAAGGGCGGGGGGGGGGAAGGAGGGAGAAAGGGGAAGGGGGGTTTTCGCCGCCCGCCGCTCACCTCGCGGGCGATCTGGTTGAGCGCATCGTCCTCCGCCGTCAGGCGCTCCCGGTTCGGCAGCCGCTTTCGCCCGGCCCCCTGCGTCCCCATGGCGGACCCGCTCCCCCGCCGCTCCCGGCCCTCCCGCCGCCGCCGCCTCTGCCCTTCGCCGGCGCCGGCGTGAAGAGCGGGGCCGTCACCGCCCCCCGCCGCGCGCATGCGCCGCCCCCCCCCCCCCCGCTCTGAGGGGACGGACCGGGCGCCGCCTCACGCCCCTCACTAACCCACCCCCCGAAAGCGGGATGCGGGCCGGGAGGGGCGGCTCGCCCGATCCCCTCGCTGCCCTTCCTCCGCAGCAGCCCGCTCAGCCGTGGGCAGCCCCGCCGCCGCGCTGGGGACCCCCTCCCCGCGGCACCCGCGCCCCTGGCCGGGCACAGCCCCGGGCTCCCCGGTTTTCGCAGCCCTCCGGCGACTTGCCCTCCCGAGGCCTCTTGTCCACAAAGCTGAAGAAAATGTCCCTGAAATCGGGGAAACGGACGTCACATCCTCACTAGCTGTGAACCTGGGCAGTTTCTCTGCCACAAATACGGAGGGAGTGGGCCAGAAACCTGTCTCCTGCCCCAAACCCTCACCCGCCTCGTAGCCCCGTGGGATCCCTTCAACCATTAATTTTCATGTTAAGTATAAGTGGACGTGATTAATTCTGGTGTCAACTACATCAGTGCTCAATTAATTCACATTGACAAGGAGCATGTATTCTCTGACATTCCTGCCACAGCCCTTGTACTTCAATTTTCACAATAATTCCTCAAATACGAGTTGTAAGTCTCTCAAGCTGAGGACACTGAGCAGGTTACACAGACGTCTGACAGAAAACAGGGCTGCAAAACCCACCCTCCCCCTTACTGACAAAGACCAGCAAGCTGTATTTAATCTTTACGACTTAATTTTACCATGGATTCAAACTTGATAAAGGTAAAAGACAACGCCTGCCTGCTCTGGTCAGCCCAATGTTTATCTGGCAGTTTTCATGTACAACAACCAAGATTTGGGTCATCCTCAAATTCAAAACTGTGAAAAGCAGTTTAATATATCATCCCTTCCCATGAGGGCATGTATCAGAGCATAAAGCAATGGGTGGCTATATTAGGAAAAGAAAAAAACCTAGTTTTAGCAGAATCCCTTTCCCCAAGAGGGTACAGATGCCCTCCATCAGTCCCAGGCTGGTACTTGTTCTTCAGAAACTATTTAATTCTCACGTGTTGCTTTTTATATGAGTGACATCAAGGTGCCTATTTATAGCCAGTGCCTGTGCTGAAGCGACTGTCTCCGTGTGATCGCCCTCTGCTCCTCCGCAGCATGGTGCCTGCACAGCACCCGGCACCGCACGTGTCCGAACGTGGCAAGAGACCACGCAGACCTTGGTGTGCAACCATTGACTTCAGAGTAGATGAGCAATGGAGAGTTCCTAATGAAGTCTTCCTGATCAGCCACCCTGACAGGCAGGTCCCCTCCTCACAGCCCTGGGATCTGCAGCCTGAACAGGAATCCCTCAATTTTTGATGTTTTCTCCTGTTTAGCATCGCTTTCAAGAGGGAACTCAAAGCCCACCCTCTCCTTCACCCTGCCATCGCTCCAGCTCTCATTCAATGTCTACGATGTTCTTAGAGCAGCCAAACACTCTGTCTTATTTTCAGACAGCATCTGGGCTGTGCGTGCACTCCCCTCTCATGTTACAGCTGTTTTGGGAACCATGGCTCTTCTGATGACTGGGTAGTGGTATTGCATTGATACTGCCTCTTACGCCTGGGACTGTTTCTCTTTACAAGAAACAAATTGTTATTTTGTCAGCAGAAGCTGATAGATGAGTTCCCCACCTTACTTGGGCATGGGCATTAAAAACAGGTCACATCCTGAGATTTGGCATCAAGCTTACTCTGAGCTCACACAAGTGGAAAAAAAAGCACCTGCTCTGCAAGGCAGCACAGGGGCCTTAAAAGTGAGCTCCGACCCTGCTATGAGGGCAGAACCTTGCTGTGTCTGGCATTCCTAGATATCCTGCATGCTTCCCTTCTTCAGCCACCACAACTCCAACCTCACCTCCCCAAGACCTGGCTTAGCACTATCATCCTTTCAGGCTCTGCGTAACTTGTTCACTGAGCCCTTATCCTTGTATTTGCCCCTGCCCTTTGAGGAATTCTGGCTAAAGAGGCGGGGCAGTGCCTTATTTTTAGGTCCGTGTTGCCCAGGGATTTCAGCCACCTGTGCAGCTGCATCACTGTATCCATGCAAGGAATTTCCAGTTCAGTGGTGCAGTAAGATTTGCATCAGTGCTGTTTGCCTTACTGGCTGAAAGCCTTACAGAGGCTTGGCCTTACAGCCAAACTGAGGCTTGTGCTAGACAGGTTTATGTCTGAAAACCTACTGTTGAGAGGGCTTTGTGAAAAAGAGAGAAAGAAATTAAAAAAATAAAGCAGAGAGATTGGAAGAGAAGAATCTATTGGGTGACTGCAGCCAGATTTCAAATCACACATTGAACATGTGCTGCAGTGTCAGAAATTCTTCTTTCTTCTTGCATTCCAGACACATATAGTAATTTTTTTCTTTTAATATAGTCAAAATAAGCCATCTTGTTGTAAAAATACTATACATACAGAATTTGTCCAAATAAATATGAAATAATGATTCAAACACGTTAGTTTTGGCTATGCTATGAAGTGCAGTGAGTGCAGCTGGAAATGAAATACTGAAATGTACATTTCTTATTTTAAGAAGCAACATGAAGTTGAGGCTCGTTTTGTCTTAGAGTCATAACTGTGATTAATGATACTCGGACAAGACTGAGTGTCCCGTGCCAGTTTCAAAGGGCTCTATTTTAAGAGCGTAGTACGTACCTCATTCTCCAATATCCTGTGTACAAGGAGGCCATTTGATGCAGAGCACACCCCAAAGACACAATTTTCCCTTTGTGCTGCTCTTAAACCAAACTGTCCTGTAAAACCTCACTCCTGAGAATCAGAACACGTCATCAGCTGTTAAAACTGCTGCTGATGTGCTCAACAGACCACTTTTACATAATAAAAAGGATGGTTTTATATTCTGTGCAGCAAAATATGATTACATCTCTATTAGCGGCAAGCCCTGGGATAGGCAAATCCAGTGGCTAGCTGACGGTGTTAAAAGAAAACACAAGGGCACCTCTCTGCTCCACCACAAGATCACGGCATCTGCTAAATGAGAAATGAAGTCTGACAGCTTTAACAAGATGTCCATTAGTCCAAGGAGAGTGGAACGCTTAAATACCTTGGAATATCTACATTTAGGGGGCCAATATTTCTTATTGTTAAGATAGGTGGAACAAGCAGAGCTCCATTAGCATTGTAACATTTTGCAAACATAACAGCAATGCTATCCAGCAGGGTCTGTGGATTTATTAATGGAAAAAAATTACATCACAGACAAGTATGTGCTGGCACTGGAATACTGCAGAGAAAATCACTGGTGCAACTAAAGGGCTTGTACTTTATTAGACCTCCTAAAGAGCCCAAGATGATCCTCTTCAGCAAATCAGACCTCCTGGGAAAAGCTTTCAGATGTTGTTGCCACATTTGAGCAGTGTCAAGACGGGACTCAGGAGACTCGTAGTGTCCATGCAGATTTTGTCCGGATGAGATTCATTACTGTTGCTTCATCTCTTCAAGTCAGCAGAGTCGCTATTTGCATCAGCAGAGCTCTGGCACGCTGGGAACCTTGCTTAGCTTCCTTGTGTCTAGCCTGGGGCTTGTAGTTTCACAGCGACTTACCACAGCAAAGCCGTAACTGATAACTGCCTTCCCAGGTGGTCCAGAAAAGAGATCTATGAGCTTGGGTTGACCAAAAAGAATACAGTCCATAAAGTGATAGGCTTCTCAGCCAAGATTTAGGAGGGATGGGAAAAAAAAATATCCCACAACAGCAGCAGATAACTATCTTGTTCCCTTTTTACCAACAGCAACTTACTTGCTATACCAAAGATGTGTTTTTTTCCTGAAGAGGGCTTATTTGCTGTCTTCATCTTGCCAAAACCCCTCAGTGACTTATTGGCCTCCTCTAGTCACCTTGGCATGTCATGAAAGACAGTTTTTCATCTGTGAATTTTTCACAGGTCACTGAAGATGCCAGTTTGGGGGTCTCAGAACTGGATCCCTTTCAAGGTTGGGGAAGAATCTTCCTTTGGAGGAAGTTTTTCAAATGTTAAGCTTGGGGTTGATTTCATTTAATATTTTCATTAGCGCCCCGACACAAGTAAGACAGCACTAATGAAATATGCTGATGACACAGTGTTATGAAGCATCACCAATAAAGGAGGATAAAGTCATACAAGAATGGGAAGAGGTTAAGGACTTGAGAAACAGGTGGAATTAAATCAAGCAGACAGCAAATAGCACATCAAGGACTAAATTCATGATCTCATCCACTGTAAAGTATGGAAGAGGAGGAAGTTTTGGAGTGATAAACTGGTCACAGGTTGGTTGTGTGCCACCATCACAACACAAACACCAAAGAATTACATTCAATGTTAGAGCACTTCAGGTAAGGGTCTACCAATGCAAATATTTATACCATTGCACAATCATCCACAAGACCTTACCTAAAATGATGCCTGCAAGTCTGCTTTTCCATGTGAAGAACTCAAACTTGCATGGCTGTAGAGAGAAAAGCTCCTAGGATAAGCAGCAGGAGGACCTTTCCTGAAATGAGAAGGGGTTGGCTTGTCTAGCCAAAGGCAGAACAACTGCATCTCTTTTCTATAAGCTGCTTTGGAGAAAAGGCATGGGGATGATGCTATATAAAGCTTAGAGCCAAGTTAGCACAAAAGCATACAGCTAAACAGGCCATATATAATTGTAGTCTGGAAATCAGAGGTTTCTTGCTAAAGTTCTGGACGTGCATCCAAAAGCACGTTTTGGGGAGCTGGGATGAAGTATGTTAAGTCTATGGTAAGCACTAAACTGAGAGTCTGCCTGCCTTAACGAGCACTAGCCCAAACACTACGGGCTCTCCACCCTGCCACAAAACTTGGGACATGAATATCCATCACAGCTGACACTGCAACAGCCCCAGAGATGTTGTCCTGGCCCCACTGATCCTCCTGTTTGGAGGACGTAAGCCAGCCTTCACCAGACCAACATATGCAAGTTCTCCATTACTGTGCCAGGCAGGGAACTTACCTGCAATTTGCGAACTGTCACCAAGCTCACTCAAAACTGCCCATCTTGGGCTAAAAATGGGCATTCGCTCAACACGGCCTCTGTGGACCTAATCTAATTAGCAGCAGACACGCCACAGCTCAGACTGTTTCAGCACAAAGCACAAAGCAAAGCGAAGCCAGCTCCACAGCAGCTGTAGTTGCAGGGAGCCAAACCTATCCTAGGCTGCTGAATAGCAACCGATTGCCATGCCTGGCTCGCAAAGACGGCCTGTTATGGTCTGCCATTTGCTATCTGTGCTCCTATCTGCTATTCCCAGCCTGCCACAGCACCACAGCGAGCTGTAAAATCTGGCTGTTTCTCCTCCTTTGGCTTCCCCTCTTGCTGTGTAAAAAAAGCTAAGTTTTAAGAGAGCCCGGGGCTGTTTTCAGAAGAACCTTCTAAAAATACATCATACATGTCTTCCACCTAGCCTAAACCCACTCACCATTTCCTACCTCAAGTGCTATGGGGATAAAATCCATTCCAGACTGTGGGATGCTTGGGTATTACAGTGACAAGACCTGCATACCCCCGCCTTTTCTTCCCAGAGCCTGGGTGGAAGGCAGGCAAGAGATCAATATACATATTTAATTTGGGAATACAGCCTCTACATCTGTCCAAAAAAATAGTCTGAACTAGTTAGTCCTTCACCCAGACAAAATCAGGATGGCTTCGGCGAAAACAATGCATTACATCAGCTGAAGCAGCTGAGGAACTGGCTCTGCATCACTTTGGGATTTATATATCAAAGCATTCCTCCTGCCATTGTGCCGGTGTCCTCGCCCTGCTGACAGCGTGTAGACACGAGAGCGAGGAATCATGTGGCCTTGCTACAAGGGCTCAACGCTGTCTGCTTATTTGATTTTCCCCGTGGTTTGTCTGCTCCATGCTGTGTGGCCTCATCCACTCCCATCCCAAATGTTGCAGAGTTAAGCTGAGCCACATTTTCCAATCAAGCTCTCCAGGTTTTCTTAAACTCCAGTTGTTTTGGACTGCAGTAAAACATAGCCACAACACATGGTCTAAAAACAACCAATTGTTTGTAGCACACCAAGTGCTTGCACTAATTAGTCATACTGTTCCATAAAATGGCATATGAACATCATTTTGGAAAACTTATGTGAAACCACATCACAGTTTAACTCCCTCAGCTGGAATGGAAGAGGGGGAAGGAGATGCTGTTTGTTGTCTCTGTGGAAATCCATCCAGATTCATCCAAAGTGCAAATCAGAGGCAAAACATCCCTTTTCTCAAGCGCAGCAGAACTTAACCGTGCTCTGCTTCTAACCATCTTCCACACTTGTCAGGGATGAGGTATTTTCCTGTCACCTATTTTACAGCAAAATGAAAAATTGCCACATCTCTTCTCAGGGAATGGTTCCAACCACTTAACATCAAACAGAAGAGCAGCTGTGTCTGATGTCTCACGGTTCTGCATGATGAACTGAAGCTGTGCATCACTACCCCATCTCCCATCACCTCTCCGGTCACTCACCTACATAGAACAGCAGCAAACCAGCGGTGTCAGCTAATAATTCCTGGTTTACCTAAAATAAGCTGTGCTGGTGCTAAAGGATTTCAGATTCCAGCTGTGATAATCACTAGCAGGGCAGGAAGGCAGGTCATTATAGTTTCCTGAAATAAAGAAGTTTGCCTAAACCAGGAAGTGAAAGAAGATACTGGTACAAAACATTGGAGGAAACGGAGACAAAACACTTCAGATGTTACAGTGTGTTAGAGTTGGTGCATCTGATTTTAAGTCGTAACACATTTTTCTGGCATCCCTAGCATTCCTGTTTTTCTGTGCACAGTGACGGATGAATGGCATGTGGGACTGACTCATCTGCCCAGTGCGCTTTCCCTGCCCTCTGCCTCTCCCTGCACCCCCAAGCCAATTCACCCGTTAGTTACTGCACCCCATCCCAGCCCTGCAGCAGTTACTGTGCTCTGCAATTTTCCTGTAGGCTTCTCCACAGCATTAATTATTACGTCTCTAAACCCCTTCTGATCTTTCCCTGTAGGAATGTGAAGGAATTAGCTCCTCTGTTCTCCATCAACAAAGAGTCAAAACGGTCAGGCAAGTGTTGTCAAATTCTCCAGCGTTTAGTTTTCCCTCTGATTGTAGAAATAATTAAAAGAAGAATTTTTTTCCCCAAACACAATGTGTTGCCACAGAACCCTTTCGTTTCAGCTGCATGTAAAAATAAATAAATAAAGCACTGAATACCCCAAACTGGACAGAAAGCAAAATGTGTGCTTGCATCTAGAAACCACCAACTTCCATAGCTGGCTGAATGGCTTGTCAAGGACTGGGCTGGAAATAGATGCCAGAGACAGGAACAGAACAGCCTCAGCCACAAGTGTCTGCTTTTCCTTTCTTTTGTCTTCTGCCTTTCCTAGCTGTGCATTTCCCTAAGGACAGATACTCACTATATAGCTACTTATTACAGGGTTTCCAGTCTTAAGCCATGTAGTAGGGCTGGGCACTGTTAGAAGGAGGCATCTCTCCAGGGATTGACAGACACCGCCTTTGTTGCCCAACCTCAATTTCTACAGAATTTTTCATCCTGACCTTGTAGCTGTGGTGGCAGAGGGGAAAGGCAGGAAAGAGACTTCTCTGCAGTGGCCTCTTTTGGGGCAGTTACTAGTTTAAGTTTCTGAAACATTCTGAGCGCATTAGTGGCTCAACTCAACTAATTAAAAATTCCCAAAATAATTTTTAATACAATTTTCAATTATAAAAGGAGTTGCTCTAGGTAACAGCAGATAATGGTTCCCCCCTCCCCCGAGGCATCTTCGTTCCTTCCTAGTTTATTGGTAATAGATGACTCATTTCACCTCTGCATAACGGAATGACTGCTTTACTACTCTTCCAGCAGTGGCTGGCATTAAATGAGGTTGCTCAGGCTCATACTGATGAAATAATTTCTATTCTTGTGCCTTTATGGACCATGCCTGTAACACCCAGTCCATGAGACTGAAAACCAGCTGAAAACCAGCCAAATATTTAGATGTGACCTGAAAAACGCAAGACTACGATGTGGCCACTGGCCTGCTGCAAAGCATGGAGAGGCAAAACCCATCATAAAAAGCCCTATGAACATGTCTGTACTGTACATCCAAAAGCTGGGTGGGGACTTCAGGGAAACTAAAATTATATTCACACCCACATGAGCTTTCCAAGTCTGTGCTAGACAGCATTACTTAAATATTTCTCTTTCCAAGCACCTGCAAAACATTTTCAGTTGCATTCGTTACAACTGTCTTGCAAACACAGACAGATGAAACACTTCTGTGGGAGATTACTGAGCTGGGAGCAACTTTTGGCTGTCAGTGATCTCCTCTATAGGCCTTCGCGTAGAAAGGTACCACCAACAGCCATTTTTAGCCTAGTTTCCTAAGGGAACATGTGTGACCACTCTGTAAGAGTGCGCTGGTCCTAGACTAATAGCTTAAGCCAGCTGACCAGTTGCCACCAAGTTTATCGGAGAGGTCAAGGTCCCTCGCGAACACGAGATCCCCACTGGCAAAAAAGCAGCACACAGAGCTCATGGTAGGCACTGGACCATGCACGAGGAAGAGAGCACTTAAGTGCTTTAATCATGTAAAACGCTGCAAAACCTGCACCTTGTTAGATAATGATGTCTCTTATTTCACAGAACCATTTCCTTCATTTCCATACCCTTCAGGACCCGGCTCTCCCTTTGAAGTCAGGTACCCAAGCTAGAGCCAGAAGTCTCTGCATCGCAGCTCTCTTGGCAAGGTGGGCTGGACTCGTGGAGGGGTGTCCTCCTGGCCAAGCTCTGCTGAGTATAAGTGAACATGAAGTTTGGGATAAGCAAAATGTTCGGTGCATATATTTTCACTAGAGAAAGCCACAGGTACCTTTCACAAAAGCCGCAATTTACTTATTAAACATATGGCAAGAACAACTCCATGCATTAAAAGGGAACACTGACTACTTTTCATATCTTTCCACCCCACCTCCAGCACCCTCAGCAGGGGCTGTTCTTAGCAACTGTTAAACAAGTTTTTGAGAAATCCCCTATAAATCACAAGGGATTGTATCTAGCAGGTAACCAGTGTGGGTAGGTAACTGCCTGCAACAGTCTCTAGCCTCTAGCATGGCTCCTCTCAAGAATAAGGAGGTGTGTGGCAGACGTTTCCCACCTCAGCACATCCCTATGCTTCAAGGCTATTTATTGTGATCCGTTAAGTGTAATTTCAAAGGTGTAAACAATCTGTCTTTTCAAACAGGTAGCAGGCAATGCTATAGGAAAACCTTTCTTGTGGTTCACACTTGTATTCTTTTTGTAATTTAATCCCACTATACTTAAAATGTTTATTGTATTCAGTAGTTATTGTCCCTCCTCGGTCTTTAGCACATGCTAATGTTCACCATCCCTTATCATCTGGGAGCCATTAATATTAAGCTTGTTTAATGTTTCCGAGCCAATCTCTGGAGTGTTTTAGCAATGTTAATAATTAATACAGGAAGACTAGCATTTTAGAAGCCTGAAGCAGTTCATGGCAGGCTTGGTTTTGAGCCTCAGTGTAAATGATGTGTTTATCATTACAACTCCACCTATGCTCAAAATATTTCTTAACTCTCTATCAGTGCAACAGTGAGAAGCCCAATCTTTTTTCATTAGCAAAGGCACAATCCTTCCTCCTCTTGAGAGTTTTGAAACTGACAAAATAATTTTTTAATGCTCCATTGCAGTGGTGACAAACTGTGCCTGTATCATCACAAGTGGGCTACCATGGGTCTTTGGGCTACCATGGGTCTTCGGGCTTCAGCAGATGGACTTTGCATCAGTTCATGACATTAGTGCAGGCACAGAAAAGGAGAAAAAACAAAGGCCAGGATGCTTAGAAAAAGCATTTGCATTCCAAGCTAGGCCTCTGTGATTAACTTCTTACCCATATTTTCTATGAGAACCATCATGCAAACAAGGGATTACTGTTTAACAGCACAGGTACAGCGAACAGTTTTGAGAACATAATTTATTGTGACCTCTGGATGGATCAATTACTTTGAATTCATTTTGCTTACTGTGGTTTCAGATGTTTCTTCTTGAAACAAATAGGCTTTTAAAAATAGAAAAGCCCCAGCTTATTTCTGAGGCTTTGTATCTGCTGGCCACCGACAAGGGCCAGGCTGGCTTGCTCAGCATGCCCACCTCTCTCAAAGCTGGCCAGGGGCTCCCTGGACCAACATTTCACAGCCCTGCTCAAATGAGCACAGTGAGGAGACCAGCTCTGCAAGAGCAGGGTCGGGACCACAGGTGGAGTCTGATCAGTGAGCTCATTTATAGCAATACCAGCTAAACCAAAATAGTTATACCCCAAAAGCAAGGCATGCTATATATACTTGCACTCAAGTGACTGGTTCCTTTGAAGCTGGCGGTGCAGAGAGACAAGTTGTCTGTCCTACAGCTGGTCCAGGAGCCAAAATCACTTAGGCAAGGTCATAATGAAAGCCACATTTCTATGACCATTCATTCTGGGCTCTGCATGCCCTTTGCCAGCTATCTAAATCTGACCATAACCTCACTTCTGTCCAGCTAGCCAGAGCTCACAATAGACAGTGTTGGCTTTGCGACAGCATCAATACAACGGGCAACGCTCTCGGAAAGCCTGGCAATACAGAGGCAGCCCATCGAAGCCTATATATAGAGCAGTTTGCAGCAGCAGAGGGTTTACATGAGGTCAGCAGTGGCCCGTGGCCACTGTGGGCTTTCAGCATAGCCCAGAGCCCTAAAGCCACCAGACCATGGCACAGGACAACAGCAGGATTCAGACACTATCAAATATGTACCCCATACTTTCTAAAATGCCTGCATAGATATGAATATGCATTGTAGATACGCAGCTTTCTGAAAAATCAAACAAGGATTTCCAGGCCACTGTATCTCATACTCATACTGCTCTATCCCTGTTGTGGCAACTTCAGTCTGGACAGGTGTAACTTTAAAGCAGCTCTAGCAAATCCTGGCTCTGTGGTTTAGGCCAGAAAAGTTTCACAAAGTCCTTCCGGTGTAAAACATATTTTTTTCTGCTCCTCCACATACCCCAGCAGCAGCAAGAAAAAAACGCAAAAGCCACTTGCGCTTTCAGACGTTTTCTTCAGAGACCAAGAGGCAAGGCAGACAGCACTCCTCACGGTATAATCCGGGCAGCTGAAACACGCTCCAGTATCTGTGGCTGTTCATTGTCAAACCAGCCAAATTCAGGAGTGAGGTCACAGCCACCTGTGCCCATGCGAAATGGTGCAGCGGCGCTGCGATGTGAGCAGAAAACAAGAACCTAGAGGTACCCAAGCAAGCAGCACAAACAGTGCTGGTACATGGCAGGGCTGCCAAGACCATAGCCATACTCTTGAAACATGCTAAATAAGAAGAAATGGGAGCATTTCGGATGAAAACTGACCGATCGGGAACAACTTCACAGTATTCGGGGATCTTGGGTGTCCAAAAATGCCAAAGCTGAGGCTAAGCAGTTAACAATTTCTGAGCAACACAAGGTCTTAGTGTTGGTTCAGCAGTGTGGGAGCCTCGATGGAGATCAGACCTCCTGCACGGGGCTGCCTGCACAGAGCACACCAAGGAGCACAGGTAAACCGAGTGGACAAGCCAAGGCGAGTGGGAGAAACAAGTGAGGACAGACAAAATAACTCTTCCCACAGGCAGACAGCAGACAAGTGGCAAAGCTGAGGTTTTAGTCTTTCTTTTCAGATCGGGGTAGTGCCCTTATTACTGGACCCTGCTGCCTTTTCTACCCAACTGCTCTTCCTTAAGCAAGGGTTGATTTACAGTGCTTATATTGATGAGCTAATGCTTCCTCACAACAGTCAGAGTCAGGAGGTACCAAGTGCTACACAACCACTGAAAAAGAGCCCTCCAGGAGCTCCCGAACTGCTCCAGAAAGATCTGTGTCCTTGTGCCTCCTTTTACTCAGAGAAAGAGGGAAGGAGAGGCAACCTGCCCAAAGTTACATAGCAGGCAGAGCCAGAAATACAAGATAATTGGAATTATTCTTGCATGTTTACTCCAGTTGTTTTATTTTGACCTGTTCTGGCATTCCTATGCACTACTGAAATGTCACCATTTCCTTCACAGTCAAAAATCAAAGAAAAAGGCTGAGGTGGAGCAGTGGGGGAAGGTCTACAAGGGGGTTCCAGGTGCTCACATCGTGCATTGCTGGGCTGGAGTATTTGATCCATACCACCACCCATGCGGCCAGACTTGTCCTGCAAATTCTTGTGGCATAATTACATCAGGCAAGCATAAAAGTAAATGCAATCTCTAACCTCAGAAAAACAACCAATGCCCAGGTTTTTACCAATAAAGTTTAATTCTGGTAAGGAACCCTTCACTGCACCAGCACAGGTGAGCAAGGTGCATCCCTAGCTCCATGCAGGTTACACTGAGTGCTCTACCAATCCAGTTTGGATGGAGCCACAGTCTTTATTTGCAAACCAGTCACTGCCGAAGGAGGTCTGATCCTGAGCATCCAGGACAGCAAGATATTCGCATGCTCTGGAAGCAGGCAAGCAGACCAAGACACTGTGCAAAAAAGCTCTGGCTTCCTGACGTTGCAACAGCGTTTATCACAAAGGTTCACATCCCGGTCGTTTGGAGAACAGAGCTCACCCAAAGAAAAGCTGGCTGTCCAGATGCAGTTCTGGCAAGAGACCTCAGTCCATCTCTCACCTCACCCTCACTGACTGGTGGCTATTTGGTTGCCTGGTTCAGAAATGATACTCCGGAGCGGACATCCCTGTTGGCTTACATTGTAGATAAGCTGTGCCCTCTAGTGGGGTCTGCCTCACCAAGAGCAGGAGAAGAGCCCGTCGAGGAGGCAGATGCCCCAGCCCAGGCTCCAGAGGGCTCCGGAGGGCATTTACACCACCCAGGCTATAGCGCTTTGTGGGGGCATCTCATTTACAGCATCTCCTTTTATAAAAGCCCTTAACAAAGGCATCTGAGACATAACACCTGCTCGGGCAGATGAGATTGGTATGAAAATAACAGAGCACGAGATGAGAGCTTATTGCAGCAGCGCAAATTGGAAACGAAGCTTGTTTTAGCAGCTACAAAGCAATCCTTTCATAAGGCTTCAAAGCCTTCCAACCAAGACAGAGAGCCTCATTTTCTACTAACAATTAGACGCTTAGTTTAGGTGCATGATGTTACCATAGCTTGTAGGTCCAAAGCAGTGGGTAAAGGGGAGCAGAATGCCTTTCAGCATCACTCACTGCTGTGGGTCAGACGCTCAAATAGCATTATAAGCACAAGATCCTTGCAGATGGGGTACATACCTCCAAAGATTAAACTGAATTTTGATGGTCATCTGCATTCCCTGGGCCAATAAGCATCCTAAATGTACTGGTACAAGCAGGCTTTGTCAGAGGTCTACCAGGTTTATGTTCACAATGGGAAATGTCCTGCAGCAATCCCAGCCTAAGGTATTTATGCCCCTCAGCCCTTCCCAAACCCTGAAACACCTTTCTACCCTTCTGCTGTGCCAACATGGCTGTTCACAGGGTCACACACAGAATCCTGCTTAAGAACCGATCTACCCAAAGCCCTGGAAGAAAATAAGGCTTTAAATCAGCTCATTTCACAGCACAGCCTTGTGAAACAGGTTATGGGAAAGGGATGGGAACACCTGAACTGCTTCTGTGCTGAAAAAATTGTACCAGCCTCAGACAGTTTGGGTTTTCATAGGGTTGTTAGGAATATCTTCAAAGGATCCTCAAATCCTCTTCTAGCCTCTGCAGAGCTGATGGGAAGGGACC
Source organism: Aquila chrysaetos chrysaetos (assembly GCF_900496995.4). Lineage (NCBI taxonomy): Eukaryota > Metazoa > Chordata > Aves > Accipitriformes > Accipitridae > Aquila > Aquila chrysaetos. Next base: position 12,993,569 of record NC_044009.1, on the reverse strand, counting down.
TGGGAAGGTAACACTTTCCTTCCTTTTGGCAAAAAAGCTGCAGGGTAAGATCAGCTCTCAGGCTGGAGGCGTACATGGGTATGCTCAAGCCAGTCTTGCTGTGACAGTGCAAATCTGTGCATGGACACATTCCCAAATGAAGGGAAAGACTTTCATTTGGCTTGCAGACCAAAACCTCTCATGCTGATCCCACTTGGTGGGGGCACTGCTCCCGTATGACATCGGTGCAACTCCCGGGCATCTGTACATGGCATTTCATCTTAGAAATGGGAAGTAATCTAGCCGCAGCAGTCAGGCCTTGGAAGTCACAAGACATTCTTTATTTCAAAACTGGGGTAAGAATTTTTTAAGCTTGCTTGTAGGACTTCTGCTTTTCACCCTGCTCCCTATAACCATTAGGGATGGATATTTAAAGTCTGTTTCAATTAAAAAAAACTTTAGGAGTTGTTACTTTAAGGAAAGACACTGACTATCATCAGATGAGTAAAAGAAATACAAAAACTATCTTAATTTAGATTTTTAATTATCAGATCTTCCTGTGTTCACTCCAGACCTGTTATCCCAATGCATTAACATGCTGTGATCTCTCTCTCAAGATACTAGAGCTTGAACAAGAGCAGCCTTCTCCAAAGCACCAAGCCCTAGCTGCCTGTGGTAACTAGCTATTACCTTAATTAAAAGGCAGTAAAACCCAAGTGCTCAGTTTTTGCTCACTTTGCACCTCCCCAGTTCATCTGCTGAAGCACTTTGCAAGAGAAGCGGGTGTGCTCTCTCCTGCCAGCTGGTAAACAAGCCATGCTCCTGAAAACAAATTGCTTCAGCAATCCCAGGCCCAAGTTATCCGAGTCCTTACCTTGGCACTCGACCAAAGCCACGTCTAATGTGCATCAGCAGAAATTGCTGTATTATAAAAACCCAGAGAAGGCCAGATCCCTGGCACGCTGTGGCTCTGGCTGGCCCCGCACCCAGCCCTCCCTGGTCCTCAAACCCCCCACAGCGGGGTGTGAGCTGCTTTTGCTCCCCGTGCCCCCGGTAGCCAGGCTGGCCTTGGACCCCGAGGCATGGGGAAAAACCCACCCAGCCATTCATCCGTTCGTCCATCCACCCACTGCCAAACCCCTGCATGGGAAGCGGGGAAGGAGGGAGGGAGGGAGTGCAGTGGGGCATGGCCACTGGCTCTGCTCGACATGACGGCAGTCCTGTTGTCCCGCCTTGCCCGGCTCAATGGTGGGTCTAAGGTTCGCTGATCTCTGGTTGCCTCTTACCTTTGACACAGCTCCCCAGGAGCCGCTGGCTGGTTTCATTTTTATCTGCCCCGGCGCAGAGAGGCTCGGGCAGCTGGACGGGGCTGTTGCCCCTGACACCACGGACCAGAGCACCCGGAGGAGAGCAAGACTTCAGGAAGGTAAAGGCATCCTCTGCCGGGGGATTCCCTGCAGGGCAGGCCACAGCCCCGAACCACCATCTCAGAGGTACCTTTCCCAGACAAGCTCCTGGGATTCATCCTCCCACCAGGAAGCAGCCCCACATCCCAGCTGCAAAGGGGCATCCACTGGGGAGGCCGGCACCATCCCTGCCCAAGGGAAGAGATTTTAGGAAGACTTAAGAAGCCCTCTGCCCTACCCCCTCTCCCAGGCAGCTGAAGAGCTGCTGCAAAGGTCTTAGCAGAGCGCTTTGTCTCACCCACAGCCCAGAGCAATCTCCATTTATTGCTGCCTTATTTCCCCAACCCGCTCTGGCTGCACAGTTAATGACCCTTATTCTGTTCCCCTCAGCTTTGAGGAGAGCTAATTGCATTGAGAAATCTCCACTATGTAAATCTAACACTGTTTACGCATTAAGTCTTTGCAGTTGGGATTTTCGTATCCCCTGGTAACCTTGGCTTAAGCAAACTTTCCAAGCAGCCACGCTCCTACACCAGCACTGCGAGAGCTTTAGCAGGTAGGAGGAGGGTCCCAAAAGCAGAGGAGTGCTTTGAGCTGAATACTAGAAGTTAATTGGGGAGGTAGGTGCATGACCACTATCTGGGGGTAAAAACTAAACTAAAACATCTAATTTTGAAAGAACATCCAAAGAGCATCACATCCAAAACTTGCAGGGCTAGATACTGCAGACTTATACAGGTAGCATTGGAGTCCTGTTTTTTTCTGAGGAGCTGATTAACTGTGGTTCTTGTTCACTGCTGCACCCCCGCAGAAACTCAGCAAATATCTTTAATGGTTTTAGGATCTTCTTAGAGCTTGTGGTTTAGAAAAGCTTAGACATCAGTTTGACATCATTAGACTTAAACATCATTAATTTCCCAGGAAGTTAAATGGAGTTTTAAATAACACTTCTCAGTGGCTCCATCCCCTAAGGTATGCATTTATTTTCTTTTTTTGTTGTTTTCCTTTGGAAATAAATGGCTTATCCCCTGGCAATAAATATACCAGGATCCCCGCTTCCCACATTAAAAATACTGTAGAGATACTAGCTTACTGTGTGGTGAAAGCCAAGCCCTTGCTGTTGCATTCCAGTGCAAATATCTACTCTGCCACTTCATGTTTCTGTTTTTTTATTACTAGTGTTTATGCCCGTAAAACATGAGTTTGAAAGGATGCTCCTTAGCTAAAGTCCACTTTCCTGCTAATTATAAACAACTGAGTCACCCTCATAAACAGATTTGTCAGGTTCCTTCTTGGAAACATTGAGGGCAGGCTGTTCAAGTGCAGTATCACTGATCTGGCGCTGCTGCCGTACCCGGCAAACAGATGACCTTTAAGTTGATTTACATTAAACCGGCAGGCTCCATAGGGGAATCTGGTTAACAGTGGTCAGAGCTGCCTCCGCATACCCACTCATTGCCCACGGGAAGGAGAGAGGAGACATCGAGACAGGGGAACAGGGGTGTCTGGCTGAGAACACAATTTCCTGGCTGCAGCAATGCTTAATCCTCCATTAGGAAGTGAGAAATGATCTGTGTCGCGGCTGTTTCGGTACTCACCTTCTAGGTAAGTGTAAGATCAGGCAAGCCTGTCCCAAATATCTGCTGCTAGACACAGCTGTCAAAATATTAAGCTGTATCTGGAGACTAAATCCACCAACAGGATTTTTACAGTTGATTGAGGAGAAATGCTTGTCTAGACTAATCTCTTACTCTTTATATTGAATCTGAGCAGGTTCAGCTTTCCCTGTCCCTTGGCGTGGCCTTTAGGCATGAGGACAGGATTTGTAACACTTCAGCTGTTCCCCAGGCTGCTCCCTAAACTGCTGAGTTATTCTCTACCAGGATCAAACTAAAAAGCCCTGAAATCCAGCGTCTAAGCAGTCCCAGTTCAGGTTACACCTCAGCCTTTCAAAGCCTGCATGGGAAAATTTGCTAAAGACATTTTACGTGGAAGAATCAGTGACTCCTTCAGAGTTTCAAGTTTGCAGTGAGATAAATCAAACTTACTCTATTTATGCCAACAGAAGCTTTCTGACATGCAAGTGCACTCTGCTGGGGCTTAATTCACAGAAACCAGCAGGAAAGTTGCTTTAAATGTTTCTCCTGGATATGCTCAGTCAGTCTCAGCCCAGGGGAGTCAAGGAGGTTTCCAGATGAAGAACGAGCTTCCTCCGCTTCATTGGCAGTGCAGGCTGAAAGAACAGGGATGCTGTTTACTGTACGGCAACAGCACCCTTATCCACACCCAGAGCAGGCATTGGTAACCCTGTCAGAGCAATATCCTGGATTTGCAGAACTGACTGTAACCCTAAGCTGGGTCTCACTGACAGGCTCTTCCCCAGGGCAGGGAGCAGCCACAGAAGGGTGACCACCAGCTACATGAGATGTCTGGAGGGCTTTTCCTGTAGTCCCTTAGCTAGCAAGCACAGGGTTTTATTCTGTACTCTCCTTTCTTCCAGAGAGAGAGAGAGAGAGAGACAGACAGACAGACAGACAGACAGAGTTTCCCCTAAATCCTATTTTCCATTGAATCAGAATAAAGCCACTGGGTTTGCTTCCTCACCGTTCTCCTAGGGTTGAAAGGGAGACTTACCTTCTGTCTCTTAACAAGGAAAAGAAATTGTTTCAAATGAGCTTTGGCAAAACTCCCCATCTCCTATAGGTATTTGCTAGTATGAAAGCTTTGCAAGGGAACTTCCATCAATGGCAGTAATTCTCAGGTGGTCTTTGTTCCAGTGTCAGTGCAATCTTCTAGGGTTAAACAGAGCAGGAGAGTGAAATAATGAGAAACTGAGTTTAAGACAATGTCAGGTGTTTTTCATGCAACTTCTTGCTTTCATAGAGAGTTTTATGGCATATCACCTACGGTAGCTAATGTTAACAGCCCAGAAAGGATAACAGTCTTATTTCCAGGCCTACAGAGAGGCAAATGTATGTAATTAATACCAGAAGGAGCACAGCCTTATGCTGCGCTGCAGGGTTTATCTTTTTCCTGCTTAAAAAAACCCCAATAAACAAACAAAACCAAACCTATCACTAACTAGCTGTTCTGCACAAACTGCAACCCTGCTCTTCATCACTGGGCTGTACGAGCTGGTGGACAAGATTTTACCCCTGGTTTTCAAGGGGGTGAAAGCCCATCTCAGGGAAAAGAAAAACCACAGCTACAGACCCAGGTTCGGCCAGCACTAAGGACTCTTAATGACAGCCCACTTTGATAACAGGCTCAGGGAAGGGAGAAGAATTAAAGGTCTGGAGCCTGCCAGATTGCAGGGGAAGACAGGCAAAATAAAGGAGACATATGGAATGAGCAGTGTGCAGGAACAAGAGGCTTTTGTCAGACAAGGGAGCTGCAGACCCTCCCAGGCCACCTTCTTGCTCACCTGCAAGCTCTGCATGTCAAACTCCTGCAAGCCCTAGGTAGAAATTGGAGTCATTGCACCAAATCTTCATTATTAGTCTTGCAGGTCCTTGCTCTCTGGCTGATCAGGGCTTTCTTCAAAAGCCTGTGGAGGGAAGCACCCCATGCCAGCAGCATTCATGCTGGCATGGGAGGCTTTTCATCTGGCATGCAATAGCAGTGAGAGGGTTGGGACACACAGACGAGGACCAGCAGCAGGACACTAACATTTCAGCATCCTTCACAAGGCTGCTTTGCTGCCTTTGGGTGTTAGAAGATCAGATCTATATAGGAGGCACACCCCATCTCTGCACACAGTAGTTACGGGCTTGCTCCTGGCATATTTCCCCTTTGCTGCTGCATGTGAGGTAGGATAAGTGCATGCAAGGTCATGTCATGCCCTTCTCCTGCTCAGTTCAACACCCCATGACACTTCATCTTCAAGCTCTGCATGAACCTCCCTCTTTCCTGCATAGCTCTCCCATGAGCTGAGTGATTTTAGAGGAGGAGCTTTGCAAGGAGGAGGGAAGGCAAAGCTTTGACTAGCTGCAAGACAGTGTTATTCACCATACTTCACTGACAGCTCCTGCTGACATAGAGGCAGCATCCCTTCCTTGAGCTCAAGGCTGGGAGAAGGGGAAACGTGCCACCCAGGAGGGCTCATGCCAGCCATCCTCTTCCCAGGATATGGCCAACGCTGTGCAGTGGCTCTCTTCGAGTCAGGTTTGAGGTGACCACCGTTATTTTGGGCCATGCTCCCCTGCCGTCCCTGGTGACCATGCAGCGTTGCTCCACCCCGAGTGATGCAGAGTCACACTCCGTGGTGCAATGGTCATGAGGACGTGAGACTTCATGGGCTTGGTCTGCGCAGGGTTTCTTAATCCATGGTGGAAGAGCATGTGCTGTCTGCTTTGTGTGCTGCTATCCTCAAGGGTGCTTGAGTCAGGTCCTCTCACTCCTGCTTTTTCACCCTGACGAGCAACATGCTGACTCAAAGCAGTGCTGCCACAAAGCCCATCAGCTCTTGGGGTGCCCAGCTATTCCCTGGACAGTGTCCTTAGCAAGCTGGTAGCAGCATCACCTCCACACCTGAGCTCACCTCCAGCCTGATTTAGGCTCTCCTGGTATAACTTCTAACCAAGACCCACAATGAACATGGAACATCAGCCTAAGCTCTTCACCAGGACTTTGGGGAAAGAGGCATGCTCAAGAGCAAGTCACACCCATAAGTGATGTCCCTCTGCCATTAACTTTCTCCAGCATGTCCTCTTTAAAGGAGATGCACCCAGTCCAATCTCCTTGTCTACATCCAAGAAGGCCTCTTGCATCAAATTTCTTCCTAAAGATCTCCACCCTCTGGTCATAACTGACAGTGGCAGATGGTTTGATGTATTAAATTTGATTCAGGGTATTAATGATTTTATTCTAGCCTATTTTGACATTAAATCCCACCTGCCCCACTGCCACCAGTCAGGAATTGAGGCAGGAGGCTCAGCTGATGGACCTGAGATCACTGCAGACACATGTTGAATGAAGCTGGTTTCCTTGCAGGGCATGGCACAGAAAGCAATGCCAGGCACCTCCCTGGAGGGGATTCGACCCACCTACACCTACAAGGTGGTTCTGCTGGGGAGCATGTCGGTGGGAAAGTCAAGCCTGGCCTACCGATACGTGAAAAATGACTTCAAGGAGTTGCTGCCAACCGTGGGATGTGAGTGAGTGCCTTCAACAGCTTGATGGCTCTGGACAAGAGACCAGGCCTGCTGCCCTTCCTTGCAGTGGGGTAGGATGCAGGAGAACCTGTTGGTACATCTTGCAGTAGCACAGACCCACTTTTGAACATTATACGGACTTGCCCCAGAGCCAGACCTCCCAATTCACTGTCACCTTCAGACCTCTGCAGCCCATTTTCCTCAGCACCAGGCTGTAAGAAAAGCCACTTCCAAATTGCACAGGTTTGGCTTAGTGCTGCTTTTTGGAGGTGGATGAGCAGCAAAACAAGTGAAATCTGGAGTCCAAACTGTACAGCCCACCTGCCCTTCGCATGCTTGGTCCTGTGCTGCCCTCACAGCTACTCAGACACCCCAGGAGAGTGTCTCCTGTACACATGCTGCCCTAGCCCCAATGTCCCACTGGAGCAAGGAGGTTCTGGCTGGGGTGCAGGTGGGCAGGACAGCCCAGGAGGTGGCTGCCAGCTGCGGCAGGACCCCCCAGCACTGCCTGATAGTAGGCTCGCAGCAGTGCCTTGTTCCTCTAGCCTGCCTGCAGAGACGAGAGCGCAGACCTCCCCATGCTCTGCCCCACTGGCGAAGGGGAGAGCATCTGCCCCTGCACATCATGTCCTGTGAAGCCATGCTGACTAACCCACATCCAAAGGCAGGCTACGTGCATGCTCATGCTTTGATAAAAACCATCTGGAGGGCTGTGAGAGCTCTGCTCCCTCTATAAACTCCCTCAGGCCAACACACCTGCTGGGATCAAGCTACCTCCCCTGTACATTCACATCAGCACAGCTTCCTACAGCACCTAGACATTATAGACGTTCATTTTATACAATATACCTGGGTTTTGCCCTAAGAAGGCACAGAGGATGTGGTCCCACCTGGAGCCTGAAGAGCTAGCTGGTGGAGGAGAGCAAGGTGCTGTGGAGCTGCTCCCCTTGTCCCTCCGCCTTGGCTCTGGCTGGTCCACAAGCAGCCATCTGCTCCCTGGGAGCGGGAATGGAGGCTCCCCTCAGTGGATATTCCTATTCACAGCTCTCACAGGTCTGACCCACTAGCAAAGTGGAGGTGGCTCTCTATCTGGGGGCTATTCTGCAAAACTCAGAGCTATCTGACATCAAAACTGGTGTGCATCCACCCAAATCTGCTGCCAGGAAGGGCTCCCAGCCTGCCACAGGCTGCTCTGCTTTGCAGCACGCCATCCCATCATCAACAGCGCCAGTCCTTATGAGAAACCCATCCCAGTTTTGTGCATTAGAGCATTGTTACCAGTCCTCAGGATGGGTTTGACCTCACAGCAGCGGATCTGAGCTCTCTGCTCTTGCTGCAAGCGAACGTGCACACTACATCTTGCTTGCAGGCTCCTTCTTCACACAGACGCTCAACCTGGAGGTAGCCACCGTCAAGTTTGAGATCTGGGACACGGCAGGCCAGGAGAAGTACCACAGCGTCTGCCACCTCTACTACCGGGGTGCCCACGCTGCTCTCCTCATTTACGACATCACTAACAAGGTAAGGCAGGGGATGCTGATCCCATCCGTGCCAAAACTATGCCATGCTGCAGCAGCACTGGTGGAGCAGAGGTGTCCAGATGATAATGATTATCCTTAGTAGAGCAGAAAGCAGTACACAAGCACTGCTTGAGAAGATGGATGTCCCACGTGGGACATGCCAGGGGCTGTCTCTGCCCATGCAGGACCACACCACCTCCCCAGGGGCAATTTCTGCTGCCACGTAGAAAGGGTGTATCCCATCCAAGGCTGATTTATCCTTAAAGGTGTTTGAGGGCCGGTGACCTGTTTTCCTGAGAGAAGGCAACCAAAGCCTCCCCACCACAGCTCTTCCACCCCCTTTGGTTTGGTGCTACCCATCCAGCTTTGCTACGTCTGAGACAAAGGGATTAAATCAAAACCAGGTCACTGGGTGGGTTTGTCTCCATCTCTCCAGGAAACACTCAACAAAGCAAAGCTATGGCTGAGGGACCTGGAGAAAGAATTCCTTCCTAATGAAATCGTCATTGCTTTGGTGGGCAACAAGATGGACCTTGCTGCTGAGCGAGAAGTTGCCACCGAGGTGAGCACCTGTGGTGGGCTCCCAGAACCCCTCATCACCCCCTTGCCAGCAAGCACTGGGATATGTCCTAGCAAAGCCGAAAATTTAAAAGGCTTTCATACACCTCTTAAGTCCCTGTACAATTATTGACCTGCCATGAAATGCCACCGTAACCAAACAAGCAGCCCCAGAGAGGGCTGGGGGAATAACTCTGCTTGTCTCCACCTAGGAGGGGGAAGAGTTTGCAAGAACAAAAGGCCTCCTGTTCATGGAGACATCTGCAAAATCCAGCCACCAAGTAAATGATATCTTTATGGCCATAGGTGAGTTGTGTGATGGCTCTAGGTGAGAGCAGAGGTGGGTGAACTACAGGCCCCAAACCTCTGCTTCAAGGCTGTAAATGCCTTCCCCCCTGCAGAGCTGACCCCCTTCATTGCTCATGCCTGCCACTGAGATTTTCTTCCTGGCTGGTCCAGCCTGCACTGCACCCAGCAGCTGCAAGGGTCACAGCCACAGCAGTCCATGGTTTCTGTGAAACATGCCAAACCTCTTAGGGAAGAGGGATGGACAGATCCATCCCAGGATACACCAACATCAGAGATGGATTTCAGGCTCTCTCCCAAAGCCACAATTTCCTTTTTCTTTAGTATCCAATCTAGGTGTAACGGTGCCCCCAGCATAGCTGTTCAGTAGAGATCTAACTCTGTTACTGTGGGACAGTACCGGTGGCCATCAGTGGCTCCCCTGAGGTGGGACAGGACAACCATCACATCCCATCCTACCGACAGGAGAAATGAGCCTTTTCTCACCTTGTGTTTCTTCCTAGCCCAAGACCTCCTGCAGCGGGAGCAAGAGAAGGCATCCACCCCATCCCTGCACAGGAGGTCAACAGTTGACCTGGGGGAGAGTGGGGCAAGGACGGGGTGCTGCCAGCTCTGAGGAGAGGCAGCTCTGGACCTCAGCAGTGGCTGGATGAGGTCTCCAAGAGGAGCAATGACAAAGCAGGGGGGATGCAGAAGTGCAGAGGCAGCTCAACCTAACCACACTCCCCCTCGGAGCAAGGTCAGAGCCCCTCCTGGGGGCACAGGGCCTCTTCAACCCTCCAGCACTGGCTTCATCCAAGAGGTAAAGCATGGGGGTTTTTTCCACCAAGTTTCCACTTCCAGAGAGGAGCTTGACCCCCCAGCACCACTGCCACTGGCCCTGACTGGTGATATCCCCCTGCCCCAGCTGCATGTCGCCTCCTCCATCTCCCTTCCCGTTTGAAAAGGGAGGGGTTAACTTTCCTGAGAGAAGCAGGTGCATCCCAGTGGCTTTACACCCAGGCTGCAAATAAAGAGAATATTGCCCTAAAGGTGTTATTTTTTTTCTTCCTGACCTCGATGTCAGCCCTCAGGTGGGGACCACAGGCAGCCTGGAGGTGGTAGGGACCGGAGCCTGTGCTCCACTCATCCCACTGGCCCCCACCTGACCCATCACAGGGGTCCATCCTCGGGAAAAAAATCACCCATTTATTGCCAATATAAGAGCCAGGTCCGAAGGCAGGACCCGGCCAAAGCAAACACCAGGCATTGCAGTAGTCTGTGCCTTGCAGTGCCTCCCCTTTGCACATTATGAATTATGCTGCGGGAGCATGCCTTGGCTGGAAGAGGAGAAAAAATAAAAGCACCGGGGCTCTCTCCAAAAGCACACTGGTGCCCAGCAAAGCCAGGGGGTGTCAGGCTCAGAGAATATGTTGCCCTTTCTGAGAGAGCTATAGCAACACTGGCATGGCCACAGGCAAAGAGCAGCACCACTCACCCTGTCTGCAGGGCAACATAACTGCTGAGTTTTTGGGGCATGCCCTGATGGCGATGCCAGCCCATGGGGCAAGGCCTGGCCAGGCTGAGCTCAGCCACAACGCAGCAGACACCCCTGAAGACGTTCCACATGGAGAGGAGGGGACCACAGCACCCTTTGCCAGGTCAGCTTCCCCCTGAGGACCACCCCAGCAGCCCACACCCGCTGGGGGCACCCACCTGCGATGCTTCCCCAGGGCTGAGCCGTCCTGGAGCGGGACAGGGGCTCCTTTTCAGCAGGAAGGCAGATTTGATGCCTCCTCTTGCCTAAATCCCCTGCCTTAGGGCAGCTGGGAGACATGGGTGCTAATTGCCACTCATCCCCCCATCTGCCCCCTCCCTCCCAAGATTAACCCTTCCCTCCCCAAACAGCCCTAGACCCTCAATGCTGGGCCAGGAGCTGCAGACAGGGATGCTGAGGGTCACTCTTCTCTGTGGCCCCTCTCGCCCCCAAACTGGAGAGGGGGTAAAATGGTCTGGCTTGGGGACACAGCTTGAGAGGGGACATTTGGGGACGTGCAGCAAGATGGATGGGGCCCTCCGTGCTCCCCAAGTGTTTCTGACCTGGGCCATGGAAATGGGGTGGCTGTTTCTGACCTGGACACCATGGAAATAGGGGTGTTGGGGGCACCCATAGGTGCTGGCATGGTGCAGACCCCAGGGGATGCACCTGGGAAAGGGGGCCCTCTGGGGCTTATTTTTAGGGTGTTTTTTGAGGGGTGGGGGGATAAACATGCCATGTTGTGCAGAAGGGAAGCTTTGCCACACTGCACTGGCAATCCAGGGCAGGCTGCAAAACCATGGTGAGACCAGCAATTTTGGGGGTCGCACAACCCCCCCCATGACCCCCCGCACCTTCCCACACTGCGTTTCAAAGCAGAGAGGCTGGGACAAAAGGATGAGGAGAAGGGCTTTTATTGTTGGCTTCAGCTCAGGGGCTCCACTCCTCCCGGGGGGGCAGGGGGTGCGGGTGGGGGGGGGGCACAGGCTAGCCACTGGCTGGCCCCCCCAGGATGGGTGCCCTTGCCCAGGGCTTGCCGCCGCCCGAACCGCCCCACCGGCCTGATCCCGCGTCCCGTGTACCAGGAGGGGTCGATGTCCGGGTCTGCAAGGCAAAAGGCGAGGAACCGTCAGGGTGTGATGGGGGAGGAGTGGAGGGGGAACAGGGCATTGCACCCATGGGAGGGGGAGATGATGAACGCCAGGGGAGCGGGAAAGGGGGTTGAGGGGAATAAAAGCTGTTGCAAAGGCTGTTTCAAAGCAAACCTTCGCTTCTACATAGTGACCCCCCTCCCTCACTCCCCCCAAATGCAGCTGAATCTGGGGATGCAGAGGGGGCTGGAGGCAGGGGGTTGGCTGCGGGGAGTCCCTTACTCCTGCTCTCCTTACTCCTGATTTCCATGGAGCGCTCACGGATGCGGCCGTGGGTGACCGGCAGGGTCAGGCAGGCGAGCAGCAGGCACAGGAGGCAGGCAGCACCCAGCTTCATCCCCGGCACTCTCCAGCTGCTGTGGCTTGGCCCCGAAGCCTCCCAGCCCTTGGGTCTTCCAGCTGGTGCCACGAAGATGACGGCCTCTGACGCAGCTGCGGGAGTGAAGGGGTTTGGCTGTGGCAGAGACACCCCGCTTGGGTTAAACGCTTGCAGGGTGAGCCCCCCATCAGGAGGGGAAGGCTGGAGGGGTTGGGGCAACTGTATCGCTGCTGCCATGGGGCTGCAGTGCCCATCACAGCATCCCCAGGCCGGCAGGGATGCAAAGGGCTCGGGGCAGCTTGATCAAAACCTGGGGGTTTTGCTGGGGCTGATAGCTCTGGGGAAAATATCCCCTGCAAACATGAGTTGTACAAACCTCATGTTCTTTTAAATAGGTTTCTGTCCTAGCCTCACATCTTAGGCTAGGCCTGGCATCACTCTTTCTTTCCAGGACCCCCGGTGCGCACATGGGACTCCCAGCCCAGGAGATGGGGAGAAGGGCCACCACCAAAATGCAGGGCTAGGAGCACCAAGCAAAGGCTGCAGAGGCACAAACGGGTTTTGCTGCTGGATGCTGGGTGATGGATGGACCGCAGCCACCTCGGCACCCTTGGCACCCACCCCTGGACCCAGCTGCCCAAACGATAACCCAGGAGCACCCTGTAACATGCTTTATGGCACCGAGGCGATGAGCGAGACAGTGCAGGGCAGGCTGAGCGATGGGCTTGACTTCTGCAGCCACCTGCAACGAGGGAGCAGGGCAAGGGGCAGAAGCAGGAGAGCTGGGTTAAGCGGGACACGGCGGGGATGTAGCAGCAGCTTTATTTCTAAGGACTTTAGCAAAGGAGAAGTTTGCAGTGTGCCAGGCAAGAGCCAGTCTGGGCTCCTGAGAGCTCAGGTTTGCTGCAGCTGCCGACTTTTCACAATCCTGTTTTGGACCCCCCCCTTCCCCCCCGCAGCTGGCTGGACAGATACAAGGACACACACACAGCGGCAAAGCAGTGCTTGGGAAATTACCCAGCAACAAAAGCATCACAAGAGGGAGAGAAAAGCGGCGCTCCCACTTACCGAGGTGTGGCGAGGCAAGGTGCCCAGCTGCCGTCCCCCTGAGCCGGGTGCCCGCTGTCTGAGCCAGAGTCCCCTCCAGTCACTGTTTTTATGGCTGGTTTCATGCTGATGTCAGAGGCGAGCCCTGGCGCGGACCAAGCCAGGGCATCTCCCCTCCCCGCCGTCCACTCTCATCAAATCAGCACAGGGATTTTCATGACTCAGAAGGGACCAGCATTTTATCTTCCGCTGGCCAAGACAGACAGTTTAGGAATATGTTAATCCCTGTCCTCGACCCAGTGTTATTTCAGACAAGGGGAAGTTTTCTGCTCCATCACCCTGCCCACGGGAAGCCCCTCACCCAACACTCACTCTGCAGGGGGTTGGTAGGTGATGTTCCCCTGGCTGCTGGGGTCTTGCTGACACAAACCTGCTCCACTGCAGGAGTTACTTTGGGTGCCACCACCCTTTCTCCTTCAACTCTGCCCCCACCAAAAGCTGCTTTAAGGAAACCAGAAAATTAAATATAGAGAAGAGGGGAAGGTGACTTGCTGGGGCACATGGGCTGGCAGGAGCAGGCTCATCCCTGCAGCATGAGGGTTTAAAACCTCCCATTTTAAATGGGTTAAACCACCCCCCAGGTAAAGATTTCTGATGATGTTTGTTCTGTCGGATGTGATACTGGAGGAGCCAGCTCATGTCCCTGGCACGGAGGGCTGGTCGATATCTGAATACAGGTCCACCCCCAGGCAAAACTGGAATTACTGGGACTAGAGACATCCTGAGACAGGGACATCTCTGTGTTGGCAGGATGGTGAAGACACGGTCACTGGTGGGGTATGGGCAGGGGGAAGGTCTCTGTCTGCCACCCCCATGTGGGGCTGACATTGCCCTCGGACGGATCTCCATCTCATGCCGTGGTTGGCTCCAATGCCCAAGCACAGCCACTGTTGGCGGATGGTCATGGGAGCAGCATGGGACACAGGGCAAGCGCTGCAGAAGAGCATCAAAGGCAAGGAAAGGGATGAAGAGAGGCAACAAAACCCCATCAGCCAAGGAAACCCAGACCCTGGGCTCAGCAGGGCTCTCTCCACTTCAGGGTTGTTGCTATTATTTAATACAGATTTAAAGCAACCCCTCAATGTTGTGGACTTGTGTTTTGGGCAGCTTTGGCTGCCAGATTTGATACTGGGTTTCCATGCAAGTCAAAGCAGCGTGTTTCAGGGTCAGCCCCTCCTTATCCCCACACCTTGCATCCCCTTTGCCCGCCTGGCCTCGCCACTGGGTACCACTGACCCATGCTCATCACACCCACGGCTCTGTGACCAGCCTCTAAGTCATATTGCCATTCTGTTTATCACCATCTCCCCGCCGTTCTGCTTCGGTGCCACTGATTCAGCTCCTGTCTGCTTTCACCTGCCTAGTTTTAAAGCCAGGGTTATACCAGCTGGTTAAAGGAGAGGATGGGAAGAGAAAGGAGCCTTCACTAGAATGAGCTGAAGGAACAGACACTGCAAAATGGGTCCTAGGTTCTGGACACAAAATTGGCTTTATTGCATGATTTAGTGTACATATATATAATCTCTACACAGGCAGATGGGGCAGGAAACTGGCGAATAACAATGTGGGTGACTACAGCCTGAACGATGCTTTAGTTTGCACTGCTGAGGCTCACTGTGAGGACTTCTTCGCAGGGTCAAGCATCTGAGCGGTTGCAAGGAAGGACTTGAGTTATGGCTGAAACAAGATACAGCAAGAGGTGCAGCTGTGGCAAAGGCTGAACCCTGACACCAGAAGGGTAGGTTCAAACCCATAGCATTGCCCAGATCTTGGTAGAGCTCCCTTCTGCCAGTCAAGGAGCTGCCATCCTAGCACTGAGGCCAGCTGAGCAGCAAGAAAGGCACCTGGCAATGCCGCAGTGTCTGGGACAGTTTCTACAACAGCAGTGGTTTGCACTAACCCATTAGAACTTCAGGCCAGAAGGATTTCATTTTAATATAAGAAACTGGTTTTATTTCCAGCTGGGAAGCCCAGACTATGGACTTACAAGACTGCTCTGGAATGACCACAGGACCAATTTCTAGGCAGTTAGCAGTGTCTACTACTACCAAAGCCAAACATATGTGTTACTTGCATGAGAATTCACACTACTGCTCGTAATTAAAGTGGTTTTAGTTCAGATGCACAGGAACGGCCTAAAATGGTCCAGCCCAAGTGGCCATCAATGGGAAACTGCCAGCATCGGTCTGACATCCTTGCTCCGGCTGCGAGCAATCCTCCCTGCATCACCCACTGTGGAGGGAAGGAGGTGGGGGCTATAAAGGACAGGAACCAGCAGGTGCCAAGCAAAATTTTTCAACATGAACCTCATCCAGAGTGACCTGCAAGAGAAAGCAACCCTCTCCCCA
The DNA here is from genome assembly GCF_900496995.4 of Aquila chrysaetos chrysaetos. Classification (NCBI taxonomy): domain Eukaryota; kingdom Metazoa; phylum Chordata; class Aves; order Accipitriformes; family Accipitridae; genus Aquila; species Aquila chrysaetos. The sequence continues at coordinate 12,978,206 of NC_044009.1, read as the reverse complement.
TCCCGACGTCCTGGGCACGGGTGCGGGGCTAGGCACTGATCCACTGGGGTTAGTGGATGTGGGGAATTAAATGTTGGAGGAAAAGAATTTGGGGTATCTGGGGGAGGGTGTTACCAATGCCACTGTCACCTGGCAGGAGCCCAGGGCCACCACAGCCCCCGAAGGCCATCACAACCCCTCCAAAGAAATGGATAATCCTACCAGGTTCTCCCATCCCATCATCAGGGACAGGGGACATGCTCATCCACAAAGCACCTCTTGGCAGGGGCTGACCCATCTTGTGGAGAGGGGAAAGCCTCCAGAGAAGCACCTAAGCTCTGCTTGCTGGAGCCCTTCTAAACTTGCTGATATAGCCTCACATGGAGAGGGGATATCTCTGAGAGCTAGAAAAACAAACTGATTCCCAACAAGCCCTCCAGCCTTTCTTCCACTTTTCTTGCCACCACTTCCCACAAGCCTCGCCTCACTCACGTCCCCAGATGGTCACAGCTGCTTCAGACACGGTGGCGAGAAGCCTCAGTGGGTGTTTGCATGGCTTTGTGCAAAGATCTTGGCCAAGTGCTCACTGGGAGGGAGCCAGCACTGCTCTCACCCTGCTTTGCTCCTCAGGGAAGAGAAACAATTCTCCAAGGGACATCGCAGGGAGGTGGGACCAGCGCCAGGATGCAAATCCCAGCCTGGGATGCCTGGGTCCCTGCTCTACCTGGGGTACCCCAAGGGCATCCCGTACCTGCTGTCAGCTCCTGTTCCCACTCAGCACCAGCCTGGGAGAGAGCAGGGACAGGCACTGACAGTTTTTGCCAAGTGAGGGCTGTGTCACTGCCCCCAGTCCCCATGCTGGAAAGCCATGCTGATGTCCAGCTCCCTCTGAGGAGGTCACTCCTGCTCTGCATCTCTCTGGTCCCCTTGGTTGACCAGGTACCAAAGAGCTGCCCAAAGCCAAGATCTCATGCCTGCATCCTCCCATGAGAGCCCCTGGCCACATGTTTGCAGCCCAGTGTGTCGCTCCTCTCCCCCGGCAGCTCCCAGCAAGACCTCCTGCCCACGGCCTCCGGCTTCCCTCCTGTCCAGGGTTTCAGGGAGAGACAGGCATGGGAGAAGGAAGAGCAAGCGTTGGGGGGAAGGCGGTGAGGCTTTGCGCTGTGGTCTTGTATCATCAGTGAAATGTGGTGGCAGGAGGGTCCTCCTCTCCTCAGGACAGGTGGGTCATCACAGGCTTCTGCAAGGCACCGGAGGGAGAAACCTCAGTTCACCGCCATGCCCACGCCAACCCAAGCCACCATAGCTGACGAGGCCAGCGTGCTCCTTGTCCCCTCCAGCTGCCACCGGATGGAGTGAGGACCTGCCCCAACCCATGGACCATGCAGGCAGCATCATTTCAAAGATGTACATCTTGTTTGGGCCCCCCCACCCTGGGGCTTATGGCATCCCAGACCTCAGGTGGTGATGCCCAGATGTGTCTGCCCTCACCAGCCAGCATGGTGAGACCAATGCTGAGAGCTGGGGCGACCACTGGCTTGAGGAGAGCATGGGGAGGGACAGGTCCCTCTGCTCAAGCCCAGGGAGGCAGGTCCCATGAGGAGCCCTGGCCAGCAACCTTCCTGGGTGGCTGGGCTCGTACCGCAAAAAGCCTCTCCACTCTCCTGTTCTTCCCGTTGGGGTTTCTCTGCGTCAGGGAGCCACGGTAAACAGACTTGCGGTCAAAGGAGTCGTCAAGACCTGTAGTGGAAGAAGAGAGATGGGCAGCAGGTCCTCATCCACCTCACTAGAGGTTTCAATTACCCAGCAAGTCACTTGGGTTTTACTGTCCCCCACTGGCTGTGGTTTTGAATGCATCACTGCACTTGTCTCTCCAGGAGGGCGGTGGGAAGCCCTCTGAGAACAGTGTGGCAAAAGCTGCTGCTACTTGGGTTTCCAGAGTGCCATGCGAGCTGGGTCAGCCTGCCAGCAATCAACTGCCAAGACCTCTGCTTTGGAAACCTCCATGGTATGGCAAAAGCCCAGCCCAAGAGGAGCTCTCACCACCCAAGCCTACGACACTCTCTTGACCTACTAAGTCATCTCCTCTTCTCTGCCACCAACTTCCACCAGCTGCACTTTTGCAGGCCCAACTTTGCAAGTCATTGACCTGCAGGGAGGGCAGTCAGGAGACCAAGTCACCCCATCGCCCAGCCCAGGCAGAGGGGATTAGCCATGCCTGGTGACGTCCGTCCCTACTGCACATGCCTCTATCTCCTCGCGGGGCTGACGTGTCCCCCAGGCTGCCTTTATCTTCCTGCCCTTTGCAGGAAGGAGAGCAGATGACTCCTCAGCACAAAGAGGAGGGACCTTTCCACCTACCAGCCTCAGCTTGGGAAATGGCACTGTTAATTGTCCGCATGCACAGGGGAACTGCAATTCCTTCTCTGCATTAAATGATCTTTCCCCCCTTCCCTCCCTTCATCTTCCATTATCTAGAAGGAGAGCCATTCTTTCTGCCTTTAAGCTTATGAGGTGAGATAAGAGAGAAATAGAAAAGTCATTTCCTAATGGGTCTCACTGATATTGGTCAGGATGAAACATTTCCAGTGATTGCCCCCTACCACACAAGCTGCTGTGCCAAGTTTCAGGTCACCGTCTACTTTGAAGCACTTCCAGGCTGCTGTTTGTCATAGCTGGGCTGTGGAGGGCCTCTTGCCCCCCACCAGAGACCAGTGGCTGAGGCAGGTGGACAACAGGGTCAAGGATACCTTCCTCAAGATGACCAAGCGAGGAAGAAATTGCTATCAGAAGAGACGATGGGCTTTGGTGAGGCTTTGAGGTCTAACAGCCAATGGGATGCCACAAACGAAGTAACACAGATGTCTCCCTGGACTCCGGGGTGGCAGGAGCCCAGGCTGCAGAGAAAGTCCTGGTTCTTGGAGGACTAAGCCAACTCAGCCTGACCTCCCACCACTGTCCCCAATCCTGCCAGTTGCCTCCTCCTTTCTAAGTTATCCACCACAGGTTTCCCCTGTGGCTTTCCTAACAGGAGGCCATGAGCACAGAGAAGGGGACCCCCAATGCGGACACACAACTGGATGCAGAGGGAGAGGATCGAACGTCCCCCAAAGCCCAGCCCATCCACCTGCAGGTCCCCACCTCCCACAGGCAGAGCTGTGGTCCTTACCGGTGATTTCGAGGGGGCTGTTGAACTTCCTCCTGAACCCCTGCAGTCCGGGCATCGCCTGCAAGAGAAGGGGAGCAGCCTGCCATGGGGAAGGGGATGGGAAGACAGAGGTCCCCTCCAAGGCCACCACTTTGAAAGCAGCTCCCTGGAGACCCTGGTTGTCCCCAGGCTTAATGCCGTGCCACACGCACTAGCTGGCACAGATTAAACACATACTCACTTTAACATCATCCGAAGACTCCCCTGGACTGCTGCTGGTGGGACCAGGGGAGCAGAGGCAGGCAGCCTGTGGGGAGAGGAAGGGCAGAGGTTTCTCTGGGGGTGCAGAGGAGGCAGACCACTCGGTCTGCCTTTCTTTGCATTTTCACCTCTTTTGCTTGGCCTGGGCTGATCCTAAGGTGAGCAAAAGAGGCAGCACGCTGCCACAGGAGCAACTCTGCCTGATGGATTGGAATTATAAAAGTCAGTATGAAAATGCAGGAGTTGAGTCCAGGCTGTGTGGTGCATGCAGCAGCTCTGCATGCCCTCCCTGCAGTCCTGGGAAGAGCACCATCCCCAGATAGAAAATCCTCCCTTGACGCATGTAAGGAATCGGCCTTGTCCCACATCCTCAGTGAGACATCCACTCTTGGAGCCTTGGGGCAGAGTGCCAGGCAGCAGGGCGGGAGCTGGGCACAGCTCAGCAAGCCAGGCAGCCCTTCCCAGCTCAGGGACCACGTACATCTCGGGGCTGGGACCTCTCATACCCACCATCCTCCATGCTCACCTGTTCACTCGACTTCTTCCTCGCCTTTTCTACCGACTTCACTGTAAGCCCTGCAGCAGACAGAGCCGCAATTCGAGATTCGATGTCTGATATCTTTAGAGGGAGGAAAAAAACATACAGATAGTGGCCGGAGGATCCATCACTGGCTCCGTTTTCTGTCACTGGCTGGGCAAAGCAGCTCTGAGAGCCAAGCCCTCACCTCGCTCTCAGCCTGCTGCACCTGAGCAGCTGCCGAGGCCACTTTGTCCTCCAGCTCCGACAGCTCCGAGTCCGTAGTGCCGCAGTGCTGGGCCCCTTCCTCAAGCTCCTTCAGGGTCTTCTCAAGCTGGTAGGTCTTCCCAGCGGTCAGGTACACCTGAAATGCAACAAAAAACCCCCACATTGTAGAATTAACCTCCCTGGAGTCCTCCTCTCCTGGTGTGACCACAGCCCCAGACGCGACAGTTCCTGCCACTATTTTACAACTGCCTTCTTGCCTTGCAGCACAGACAGTACCAGTCATCTCTGGCAGGGCTTTTAATCTCATTTCCTCCCTTCTCTGGGCTTTTCGAGAGCAATTACCAACCAGCTGAAGTGGTAAAAAGCTCAATGGGAACACAGGAAGGACCAAAACTCGGTGACCTACTCGAGAAGCATCAGCATCTTTATGCTGTGTGCTCAGAGGGGGGGCAGGTACCTGTAAACAAGTGCAGGCTGCCATGGCCTGTGGTGGCAGCAAGCTGGGAAGGAGATACACTGACTTTCCAAATCTGATCCTTTTTTTTTATGGGTGTCTGTGCTGCTGGGTTGCCTGGGAGTAGGGTCAGGATTTGGAAGTTTGTCCCTGGGCAGTTAACCAACCCAACCCCTGCAAAAGGCAGCTTTGCCCAGGAACTGCTCTGGACATGCAGGAATGATCCCAGCCGAGAGCCCCAGCAAACACGTGTACGAATGAAGCCCGGCATAACAGTGGGGTGAACATGGGAGTGCTGACTGGGGATCACGGTGGCTACGAGAAGCAATGTGCTACCTTTGCTGTCTAGATAAGAAGGGTAAAAGGACCTATCCCAATAAACGCACTGGTTTTACTGTCACTTGCTTCCTCCTGGGCTACTACAAGAATGCAAGTCCAAGCAAGGCAATTTAGGAAACATTAATATATCGGTATGCAATCACATCAGATGATCAGATGGGTTGTGGCCACTGTTTTGCTGACTGATCCCAAAATCTTGGTACTGCTAATGGAATACCTGCTCCTACACTTTTCCTGGGCTGGGTATTGCGCACAGCTGCCTGGCACGAGCCCCCTGCATACACTGAAGTTCTGAGCACCCACCCAAATCACAGCAACACACCCCATGTCCCATAGGTCCCACCCATCCCAGTGCAAAACCTGAGGCCGTAACAGATTGCAATTGTTTGCGGGTGCTGTAGGTGAAGCCGCTCAACCTGTGAGTCACAGGGACACAGTTTGTCGTTGGCCCATCAAACTCTCCCAGCGCCCTTCGAGACAGTGGCATCCCTCAGAGAGCAGAGCGGTGAGCCAGCCCTGACTCAGCCGGGGCCCCCGAGGGAATGGCAGGATGAGCAACGCACCTTCCAGGGCCATCATCTACCCACCGCCTCGCCCCTGCCCCGCCGCTGACGGCAGCAGCGCTAAGCCCAAAGTTCACATCCTTCCCAGCCCTATCCCCTCTCCCGGGAGAGGGCGAACCTCAAAACCTTCATGCAGCCGCCCCTCTTGCCCTGGGATGTTGCATCTGGCCAGAAACCAGCCAGGTGGTACAGTTTCTGAGCACACTCTGCTCCCAGCAGCTCCCTGCTTTTATGTATAAGCTTTCCCCGATGAAAGACAAGCCACAGAGTGTGTTATAAAACCCTGCTCCCCATCACAGGACGTTTCTGACAGCAAAATCTGACCACCCAGATGGAGATGTGACTCTTCGCCCCATCTTTGAACTGTTTCTTTGGAGCTTGGTAAATGGCACTGCGGATGCAATCCATTTCCCACGGGGAATCGATTCATACGGGTTTACAGTAGCTAAAAAAATTGTCAGTGCTTCACAGTGTCACACACACCTAGCAGGGGATTATGCTCCAGATGTAAACTTATCACCTGTACGAGGCCACCAGCCCCAGGCACAAGTCAGCCTTAGCAAACAGATAGGTCGTGCTATCCTCATTTGTAAAAGCCTTGCTGAAATTCAGTGCTGGGGAGGAACCAAAGAGAAGCAGGACAAAAGCTTTTGCTACAGCTGGAGCACAGGACTGCCAAAGTCCAGCAGAGCGACATTACAGCAAGCTGGGGACCGCGCTCGTCCTCTCTCCCTTGCACTCACCCAGGGGGAACCAGGAACTGAGGCAAGGGAAGCCACAAGACAGAGCATCTGCACTTGCTGTTGTGCCACCTCCATCATAAGACAGCCCTGGCCACTGTGGGACAAGACCAGACTCTTTAATCCCTCTGTGGTGCCCATCCTTTTAATGCTGACCTACCCACTAACAAGAAATTTTGGGGGGTTTCCTCTCTATTCCCTCCCACCCCCGATACCCTCCCTACTTGCAGAAAGCTCTCGTGAACCTTACATTTTCTTCAAGCTCACGGTACGCTTCGGCCACCTCTTTCCCATCTCCCAGGCTGAGAAGCTGCCCCGCGGGCAGGGCACAGCTGCCGTTGCACTGGCTCTCTCCATGCAACGACTCACACACTGCTTCCTCCGTGGCGTTTATGGCTCTCAGTATTTTGGCCGTGATTTCACTCAAAGCCTGAGCCGATGACCTCTGCGAATGCCCGGCACAGCCAAAGCGCAGGGTGGGAGGGGGGAAAAAATAAGGACGTTATTTTAACATGGTGTACAAAACAGCCCAAGTCAGGGGTGAAAAGGGCATCAGACCCTCAGGAGCTGTAGAAAGATGGAGAAGCGATAATTAAAGGGCTTACACTGTTCCTGAAGGGCTTTCCACCGGAGACGGATGCGTGGCTAAAGCAGAGCTTTGATCTCAGCCCGTGCTTTCTGGAGGATGGCTGTTACAAAAGAAGTAATCTCAAAAGCCTCGTAAAAGAGGTTGCTGGAAGCTGTGCCACCGGAGCTGTCTGACAGCAGCGGCACCTGGCCACCTGAAGGCCACTCAGTTACTCAGCAGTTAAGAACTAATTGCAGCATATTGCTTTACACTTCAGCAGGCCTAAGCATGGATGCAAATAACTCCTTAAGTTTGTGGCAAAAAAACCCCCCAAACACCCATAAAATTATTGTATTGCCACACTGCCAGATCTTGGGACTAAAGTCCTCTCTTCCCACCCCAAGGAGCACTGATGGCAATAACGCTTGTAAGTGCTGCGTTTCAGTTAATAAGGCACTCAGCACATGTAAAAATAGACTGAAGAAACTCATAATCTCTCTCTCAACTGATAATTCCCTAGAAACCAAGGAGATGGGGGTGATATATGCACTGGTGACAAACAGTTGTGTTTACAACTGCACGTATTTCCAGGTGAGCCGTCCTGCAGAGAACCAGCTAACTCAGTCCAGCTGATATTTTTATCATTTTATGGTGCCTTCATGGTACAGCAGAGTTTTTTCACATTTTCCATTAGGAGCGTCTGCTTTCATCACAGTGTTCCCTGGTTAGAAGACTTCCTCCTGACTGGAGAGGAGACTTGCATAAAACCACACTCAGAATCATGCAAAATGCAAGCCTGGATCTGGTATAAAGAAAGTTGCTGTTAAAAAATCCACACTGACATAGCCTTTAACCAAGGCTGGTCCATCTACATCGCTGCAGGCATTTCTAACTCAATACTGCATGGAGGTATTTGAGTATTATCACAAAGCAAAAAAGCTGAATTTTGTTTCACTTCTCAGATTTGGTTCTGCTTGAGCTGTTGCAACCCCGCTGGGTCTCTCTTGGCTTAAGAGCTGTCATATAGCTCCTGTGTTACCTGCCTGCATGACTCCACTGAGAGACAACAACCGTGTCTGTATCCTCCCTGCTTCATAGCTGGGTTTTGGTCAAAGAAAGTAGCACATCTGGAGAATCTGGGCTTCGTTTTATAAGAACGAAGAAGCTTACATTGATACCTCACTAACATCTCCCTATTCCTGAGTACAGATCAGGGGTTGAGCTTCCGTCTGCTGCAGACCAGCAGCTCACACAGGAGTTGAGTGGTAACTCGCCAAACCAAGTTAACTTATCCTCTGTGCTGCAATTAACTGGAAATTGTTACTAAGAAGTTGCACATTGTTCGACTGATGAGTGGTAGTGAAGTCTAGCTGCAGCAATCATCTAAAAGTAGCTTTTAGGAAAAAGGAGGCTGTAAAGGAGGCTTTTGGTATGGATGCAGCACACCGCTGATCCGGTGTCGGTAAGAACACAGCAACCAGTACCCAAAACCGTGAAGGAAGCCATCCTGGGAACAGTCGCTTGCTCTAATCCTGAAATTTTATGTAGAGCCATGTGGAGACTCATACCTGAGACAGACTCACTTACATGCACCACGTGCAGTACACACAGCCACACTCTCCAAGCCCAGCAGCTGCCAGGTTTTGCATTGCAAGGCTGAGGAACAAAAGCACATTAGAGAGAGGCCTTGCGGCACCGCGAAAGTCTCTGCAACCTCAGATGAAAGGAGCTTTGCAGGAGAGGAGAGGGGCAGCACAGCCCCCACTCGCTTCCTTTGCCACACTCGCCAGTGACTGATGTGTCAGAGCAAAGGCACACGTAGCCCATGCACCGCCAAGGCAGAAGGGAGGGGATGTACAATAAACCATTAGAGACCCAACAAAGAATGCTGACCTCTCCATTTTGTGCTAATGGACCATCTCAGGAGGCTCTGCACAACTGGAGACACACAAGATCTCCATTTCTTTCTGAGTCACCTGGGCTGTCATCGGTTGCTCATCCCCAATGCTGTCACCCAGTGCTACGGCCTGCCAGGTGAGGTGAGGGGGAAGTGGTCCAGTGCTTCTGTCTGCTCTCGCTCTCCAGCCAGGGAAGCAATTCTCCCCTGCAAGGCTGCACACAAATGAATGCCTCTCCAGCCCTGCCGTGCGGATACACGGGGGAAAAGAAGATCCCTGCAATGTACCCAGCAGGCAGAGGGATAAATCAGAGCCATGGGGGTGAGGGACCCTCTGGGGTGATGGGAACAGGGCTGCATAGATGCTGTGATCCCTCCTCGTCTCCCTGACTCATGTCCCCACGGATCACCCGCCACTGGGTAGGGGTCAGGAGCCAGCACAGGGCTGTAAGTACAGGAGATGCTGACCTAGCAGAGTGGAAGCGGGGCCAGGGATTTTGGAACTGAGGAGCACTGACAGGTCTGGAAGAGATGCTTCAGGCTGTAGCAGGTGCCTGACAAAGGCTGCTAGTACTAAATCATCACCAAGCTCTTCTCCCACCCCAGGACCCTCTTCTCCATAATGACATCCAGATCGTGAGACAACTCTTCTAAATAGGTGTGGAGGTAGTGTACCTCTCCATGACAGGCAGTAGCCTGCAAGACCTCTAAGAGATTTTGCTTTTGACTCTTGGATGAGGCTGGGAAAGCCTACAAGGAGAAAGGTCCAGATCTAACACCCTGGGACTTCCCTGTCCCTTGACACTCTGTTAAAGCAGGCAGCTAACTCAGACATACCACAGCCCTGGGAGGCATCAAGGTGGAGGTGTGGGACAGAAGAGTCACATTATCACGGTGTAAGCCATAAACCACCAAGAGCAGAAGGAACCGCAGATGGAGCCTAGAACGGTGTGGGTGGGAGAACACAGATTACCTTTCGAGCATCTCTGGCCATGTCATCACTGGAGGAACTAATCTCTGGTTTCTTTGCTCTCTTCTTTTCTTCACGCTCCTCTTCTTCAGAGGAGACTTCTTTGTCACTGATGTTGCTGGCTAACTCCTCCAGCTTCCTCTTCAACTCCTCCTCCTCAGCATCGGGATCAAGTTGGGACTCTGGGGCTGGAGACTGAAGGGGCAGAAGAAGAGAGTTGTGTAAGAGTCTCCTGTGGTGGACAATGAAGCATGCCCAGGTCCAGACATACTCACCAAGACGGGCCGGTGGAGGAGCTCAAGGAGTGCAACCACAGATGGATTTTTGCAAAGGGGACTTCGAGCCCCCTCTCCACACCCATTTTCACAAGGGACGGTCAGACCGCCCAGGAGAGCAGCAGAGCCCAGCAAGATGCGCTCCAGCTCCACGCTGAGGAATACAAACCCTTGATCTAAAGAACCTCCCTTCCCATTCCGTGCCTGCCCCCCCCCCCCCCCCCTCCCCCCGCCTCAGAACTTGCTTGTTTTTCCCTTTGGAAAATTGCCTTTTTTCCTCCTTAAAAAGGTGTGCATGGGGGATTTTGGGCCAAAAATCACTGCATTTTCATTAGGAACCACGGCACGGCTGGTGGCTCTGAGGGCAGAGATCACAGCGACCCAAAGACATGGTCCACCAGGGTGAGAGAAGCAGCCATGTGAACTACCACTCCCTGAGGTAGCTTTCGGAGCCTCTAGGTAATCTTTTTTGCAATGAGAGAACATGCAGCAAATTTTCCTGTAGGATAGATAGCATATTTCCACCCAGCCCTGTTATTAGGTGCGATTCATGGTACCTGGAGAAGAATCCTATTAAACTCCCAGGCACTGGAAGGGATTTCCAGGAGTTACTGAACTCTGTCCCTTGTGTTAAGATGGGAATACAATTATCTGTGTCATACCTGGTGGGTTTTTGTCTAAGCTGTTCTTAATGACCTTGAACAACGGCATCCACAGCAGGCAATCTTTCTCCCAGGCAACCTATTCCCGGGCCCTGCTATCCTTTCTGTTAGAAAGCTTTGCTTAATAGTTAACCTCAACCTGTCCCACAGCAGTTTAGACCCGTTGCCTCTACTCCGATCTGCCCTAGACATGGGAATAAAGCATGGGAACCTGCAAACATGCACACCTCCTGCTCCCTCGGTCAGATTTACTGACAGAAACACTGAATGATTAAAAACATGGCCATCCCCATTATGAATTTTAGAAAAAAAGAAGAAATTGCATTATTTCACCTATGCCTAGGGGACTTCTCTGTAATTATCACTGTCCATTCTACCAAGCCATCAGCTGCCAGAGCAGCTCATGGTGATAGATTCACATGAAGGAAAATAAGAGTACATAGTCTAAAATTAGAAACCCAAAATCAATGTTAAGCAACCTAAGTATTCACAGATTTTACATCACTGCCCAGCTTTAACTTAATTTAGCTGTTTTCTTCCAAGCTTGATGGCATGGTAGGACAAGGGCAGCTCAGAAGTGATACAGAAATCCTTTTTGACTCAGCTCTCCTATTCACAATAACCAGGTGACTTCCTCATATGCACTAATTGAGTCTCCCATGATTTCAAATGAGCTGTCACAGCTCTGTGGATGTACTGACACCCACTTAACAATACTCCTGAAATTAGCATTTCATAGAGTATCAACCTGAAACCCAATTTTTCTTGTGCAGAAGGGGCAGGGGAGGCACTACCTTGCATGAGGGCCTAAATGCCATGGGTTAAAGTCGCTTCTGTTTCTGTCCTGCCATGCAATGTTTTCTCAGACACTCCATCACCTGCAACTAGAGAAGAGCCTCCAAGGCCAAAACACAGGATTAAAATCAAACAACCTGAGTCATTTTGTCTATCCAGCTTTCTCTTTGCAATGCTGGCGGTTTCAGAGAAGGCCCTCCAATGACAAGGGGAAGGAACCACCGCAGCCCACGCTCTCTCCCTGTTGAGAATGCCCCAGCTTTTCCCAGTTACCTCATCAGAGCGCACCAGGATTTTTTCCTCCAAGCGGTTCAGCATGCGTTCGATTGTGGACATGCGTTTGTTGAGCTCATGAATCTAGAGGAAAGGAGAAAGAGAGAAAAGGAGTAGAGAACAGACCAGCCACCGCTGCCAGGACAGTGAGAAAACAGTGCAACCAGCAGAAGAAAGCAAGCAGCAAGACACCGCCACCATGAGCTGAGTTAAAAGACATTAAAAAATAATGTCTTTAAAAAATGGCCCTGGATACGTCAATGAGCCGCAGGAGGTGCACAGCCTCTCTTCGAATCTGGAAAACTCAAAGTGATGCTGAGTAAGTACCCAGCACATCGCAATTCCTCCCAAAGCATCGGTAGCTTTGGTGCAGTGAACATAAAACTACATCACCGGCCCCGTTGTGTTCCTTGTCCAGACAAAAGCATCAGGCTGTAACGAAGCCAACTATCTTGCATGCTGCCCCAAATTCAAGTCAACATCAATTTTCAGTTCCTACTAACGTGTTTTTCAAGCAGCTACTACCCCATCACCCCACTGCCAGTACAGCACTGGAAAGGAAGAGGGGAGAAAGTAAGAATTTCCCATGAAAAACTAAATAGATATACAACTAAACTTGAAAGTTTTCCCCAAAACACTTTGAAATTTTCTGACTTCTCCATGCATTGATTTACCAAGATGCTTGCCCCTCTTTCCTCCCTCACTCTTTCAACTAAAAAGAGGGGCATGGAGAGAAGAGTAGAGAAGAGAAAGACAGACAAAATCCTGAAAATCAAAGAGAAGTTACTTTCTATGCTCAAGAGCCAAGACAAACTTTTGTGGTTAAATCACTGAAAACATTAAAGGAAGCTTTTATTTGTCCCTTTTAGAAATTGAAGTTTTGCTTTCTTTTTTTTAAAAAAAAAAGTCTTTCTCCTTTGATCCAAACAAATAAAACACAAATGATGAGAAATATTGCCCATTTTATAACACTACCTCCCACATCACTGCTGTTCTGAGTGGCTGCCTCCCATTCAAAGGGGAACGAGCAGCAAATGGAGTAAGTAAATGCAGTAACAAAGAGATGCGAGGGCTTGGCTTTCTTTTTATGACATTTCCATCCTCTCACTTAGTTTTTGTGCTTGCTAGTGTTCGATTAATTAGATACTCTCAACAGCTTGGAGAGATTGCGTCTGCTTAAGGGAAGATGAATACAAAAACCTGACACTCTGGAGAGTAGAGTGCTGTAATTACCATCCCGAACTGAATGCATCTTTAAGCAGCATTAAACCCACAGGCAGGAAGCAATCCAATCCATCTCTAAGTGGTTTCTCAGTCCTGTCTAAGGCCTGACTCTTGCATGGCTCCTGGTGACAATGAGAAGTCTGTGATGGGCCATCAGCTTCAGAGGAAGAGATGGTGATGAACCAAGCACCGGCACTACCCTGTCTCCGTAATGCAGAGGTTGGGAGAGGTCAGAGCATAATGCACAGTCTGCTGTTGATGGGCTACAAGGATAGGAGCTGAAGAGCTTGCTTTCATTGTCCTTCCCAAGCGAGGCTGGTTTTAATGCATGGTGGTCACCCCATTAGGGTGCATCCCCATCAGGGGCTGGACCGCCCTGCACTGCTTTCTGCGTGACAAAGGCTGGCAAACCGTGCCCTGTATTGAAACATTTAAAGTGAAGAAACTTGAAACACAACCCATAAGGAGGGCATCAGTTAGGGCAAACTATCACTTGCTGCTGGGGAGGGAAGACAGGTTACTCTAGCAGAGGTGCTGCCTCCAGTCTCTCAAATACCCAAGACCTCTAACAGAAGCTTTATGTAAAGAAGAAGAGCCAGACAGCATCAAAGTTTGGGGAATCCAGAACAACTGAGCTCCCTTGAGGTACAGCAGAATGGCTTTTGGGGAGAAACTGGGTAAATTGGCACTATTCCTTGTGGCTTGGTCTTGTTCCTACTTGGCTTCTAAAGACCTGAAGGCAAAGACCTGCACAGTTACCAATTCAGGGCTTCTTTCATGTCTCTTCAGGTTTAAGAGCTTTTTTTAATAGTTGGGTTTTTTTTAAATTTTGTTCTAGCACTTTCAGCTCCTGGAGTCGCAGGAGTAGGGAACAGCCTCTGCTTTTGTTACTGGAAAAGTTAAGTTTCTTGTGTTTGGGACTGAACAGTGCATCCTCTCCAGAATTAAAGCAAAAGAGATTTTCAGATCAAACATTTTTTGACTAACTTGCACCTAAGGCAGTTTTAGGAAAGAGGGTTTTCATCTGTGGGGTCAAAGTGATGCAGGGCTAAGAGCTGAGCCCTCCACCTCTTGAAACCTTCAGATGCTAATAAGGTGCCTACCAGGAAAACATTGCTTTTGAAGGCAGGCTATGGGATTCAATAGAGGGTTAACGGGGATTAGCAAACATGCTTCTGGACCGTACACCCCCAGGCCAACATCTTGAAACGCCAAAGGGCACAGCCTCTGAGAAGTGCAGTACCAGGATGACCACTCGTACTCAGCCATCTTCACTGTCCCCTGGGATGTCCCATGAGGGGCTGGGATACCCCAGAAGTCCTGATGATAGCTACATAACATACCCTGGAAGTGCCTGTAAGCAGCTCAAGAGCCCCGGCTTTGCTGCTCAGGACAATGCAGTCCGCTGCTTGCTGTCCCAAATCCCTCATGGCCTGTCTCTGCCTTCCTGCCAGCCTCAGCCCCTCCATCTCCTCCAACTTAAGAATGAGAGGATGGACACCAGCCTCTTCTGAACCTCTTCCAGCTCTGCCATACAGACCTGGCTACCACCGAAACCTGGATGTTCTCACCTTCTCTCTTCTTTGGGCTTGTACCTGCCCTCTCCTTGGCCAACGGCAACAGTGATGCACGTGTGCATCATCCTGAAGTTAATGGTCCAGCACAGAGCCGGGTCTCTTCCTGCTGGTCGAGGAGAAGGCTCTGCAGGAGGGTGGTTGCTAGCTGTAAACCCATCAGCAGCACAAAGGGCAGGAAGGATGAAGAGCTATTTAAGCTAATGAACAATGTTGGCATAAGAGCAAATGGGCTTAAATTGGGAGCGAGAAGGTGTCTCATAACAACTAGAGTGACAAGGCTCCACAGCAGCCTTCGTACTGGTGTGACACAGCAAACCACAAAGCACACTAGACCACCCTGAAGTGAGAGCTTGCCCAGCTGATGGAGGAAGTAATCTGAAGCATTGGTAGGAATTTGGTCCTGTTTCCCCACTGCAAAGCACGGTGCACATTTCATGCCTAACGTACCATGGCCTCATTAAGGACGCTCAGTCCAGGGTTCTTCCATTTACTGTTGACTGAAAAAGGAATGGCATTTACTAATTAAAACCTGTGCCGGGAGAAGTAAAAGGCAAAGGAAAGGTTTCCCTACACAGGCACATGAAGTGTGGTGCCGAGGGATGGTTGTGGTTACAGATTCCCCCACCGATTACCCAAAGAGGGTTCCAGGACATGCAAAATTACCAGCTGTGAGCAGAGACTGGCAGCTGGCTCTCCCCGTGTATCTGTAGCCAAACACTACCCTGCGTTTTGCTGCTCAAGAGGTCCGAGAGATGCTTTATCGTTCTCACCGCCCACCATTTGCAAAGGTGGCATAGGGAACTGCAGGTCCTTGCTTGACAATTAAAACACAAGCCTGCAGCCTTTTTGATACCCTTCTCTAGACTGTTTCCCCCTATTATAATTCAGGAGAGATACATGACAGGTTGTCCTGACCCAGTCCTACAGGGGCAGGAACGCTACACGCTGCAAAGGAAGAAAAGGATCTTGATGATTATTAAACATCTCTCTCCAAACCTCCATCTGATCATAAAGCACTGGCACATTCAATTGAAGAAAGCCTTTTTGGGGACAGAAAACCATAGGTAACTCGCAGATTAATAAGGACAAGCTGGAAAATTAACAGCAACGAAAGCAGGCTTGTTACTGTGACAGCAGCATGGGCAGGGCGAAGCCTGATTTTCTCTTTGCCATGACTGCAAAAGTGGAAGGGCTGGAAGGAGGACCTGGGAGAGGAAGCACAGAGCTCCAGTGTACTTCTGCATCATCCTAAAAGGGCAGAGATATGTCTATCCTCCCTCATCTTAATGAATGAAGGAGCCTTAAATGCACCTTCCCAGGTCTCAGTCCTGCTCCCTTTTCATGACCACCTTGACAGGTCCCTCAAAACACAGAGGGCAGGACATGGCCTGGGCATTCATCTCGCTGGTGCCACACAACCGTGACGTGACACCTAGCTGAGCCAACTCCTAGGTCATTCCACAGGCCTGACGTATTGCTCTGGAAATGCAAAGTGGCTATACCCCCAGCTTCTCAGTTCCTGAGCTGAAGACGAGGAGGGATCTCGAGCCTACGGAGATCTGGGACCCACTCTGCTCCCTCTTGGACCCACACATGGGAAGCATGGGCACCAAACTACCCCTGCACAGAAGGGCCAGCAGTTGTGTGGATACCTAGGGCACACCAGCTTTTCTGCTCGTGCTCCACAT
The DNA here is from genome assembly GCF_900496995.4 of Aquila chrysaetos chrysaetos. Lineage (NCBI taxonomy): Eukaryota > Metazoa > Chordata > Aves > Accipitriformes > Accipitridae > Aquila > Aquila chrysaetos. Next base: position 12,962,048 of record NC_044009.1, on the reverse strand, counting down.
CCATCCTGGCTGGAGACTACCATGATCGCCAGTTTTCTACCCCAGTTTGCCATCACTGCTTGTCTTCTCCTCTGAACCATCCTGCAGTGCACGGCTAACAAGTGCCATTTATGGCAAGAGAGGCTTGGCCACAGACTTGGTCTCACAAGAAGTTCAACAGCTGTTTGGTACCTGATTCCCAGAGTGGTTGACGTTCTCCTGGGAGGAGGCTTTGTTCCGGCGTTTTGTGTGATGGGGCAGGTAGGCAGGGAACTGAGCTCCCTTCACATCCTCATCAGAGGTGTCCATATCTGCAGAGTACCGGGACCGGGGCTGCTCGTTCCAGTGGCTGCCTTTGGAGAGAGAAGGCTTCAGCACAAAGGTACAAGAGATTCACACCCTTGAGTTCCTTCCTGGATATCAGCCCCATCCTTAAGACAAGAAAACAATGAGGCACTTCTCCAGATCACACTTTCTATCCTTTGGCAGGAGATGCTTCTGCAAGAGAGACCAAGGTTAAGGATGGCTACACTGGACCATGCTGCAAGTCCACCCTCTGTGGCCACACAGCACCTAGCGCAGCAGGGTCCCACGGAGCACTGCTAAGATAGCAGTGGGCACAAGGAGCATCACCCTTGCTCTCTCATGTCCCAGACAGCCAGGCCCCTCACGAAAAACTGCTATTGCCTTCCCAATTTTGTTGGAGCCCAGGTTTGGACACTGCCCTTCATGCATTGTCCAGGTGCTGGAAGATGTTTAGCTCAGGATAGAGAGGTACCAGTCTAGGATGAAACATTTAAAAGAGCAGAAAGTCTCCTTTTTAAAGGAGAATTTCAAATGAGACAAAAACAATGAGAGAAAATGGAATTAACAAGCCAGAGGGCCCTGCTGCTGTGTCGCTCCAGTGGGGTTCAAAGTGGGAATTTAAACAGTGCACAGTAAGGTTTACACAGTATTTCCTAGTGCCCTGAAAATACAACCAAACAGTTGGAGACCCAGAAGGATATATTCTACAGCTGCACATGCACAAGCCAGTATCCAACCCTCTTGGCTCTACTATCACAGCAGGAAAAACACTAGTAGTAAAAGGCAAATTCTGCACCATCATTTGCTAGGGTATTTACAGACTCACAAAATCACAGATCCTGCAGCCTGCTAGTGCACCCTGCCCAGCTACAAGGATGCTACTTAATAACCCCCAGTGCGTGCCTCCAGTTCTTATCCAGTCTTATTCCAGTTCAAGTCCCCTTAAAACTCTAAACTTTCTGCACCCACAACATCCTTTGGCAAGGAGTTGAACTCATCTACCGCTGCCTACCGAGGAAACACATCTCATTGTTTCTAATAGTGTCCATTTGATTGCATCTAGTTTCTACACTGGACAAGACCAATAGATATGAAAGGGATGGACACCTTAAGAACAACCCTCTGGCTTTGAGAAATGAGTTTGTTGGGAACAAGACCAGCCCATTACAACTAAATAACTTCAGCCGATTCTTTCAGGAGAAAAAGTCACTTTTGCAGATGGATACTTTGTCTTGACCCTCAATCCTTTTAGTGGTTTTGAGGCTGTTCAAAAAAATTAAAAGACATTTTCATTCTGGTCCAACTCTTACAGCCACTTTTCCTCAAAAGGATACAAGAGGAGCCTGGCCAGAGACACCTACCAGGTTTTGCATTTCTTTCCAGGCTCCTTGTCCGTGAATTGACGGTGAGCCGAACCTCTGTGCTGAAGTGCTGCTCTGGAGGGCTTGCGCCGGGTCCCTGTTCCTGCAAGACGTGGTGGAAGACCAGATCTGCATCTGCGATCCTGGACTCCTTCTGGGAGGCCTCTTCAGCTGAGTTGGGGAAATCTGGGAAGGACTGAGAGATGAGGATTGCTGCTGAGCTGCTGCCCGTGAGGACCCCTTGCCTCTCCTGACCTTCGCCAACAGGTCCTTGCTTTATCCTCCAATACATGCATGGATTGACCTTTTATAATGCCAATTCCTAATAATCCAGTTTAAAGACTTCTTTGCCTTGCTGATGAACGTTGAGCAATACTTCTCATCACTGCCAGGGGGCACTGTTAATTTTTACAAGAACTAGGCACTGAGTCCCTTCAGCTAGGCTGCAAAAAGCTCTGGTCTTTTGAAACACCATGCCCTTTCGCTTATTCAAACAATAGCCACCTTCTGCCCCTCAAATAATCTGCAACCAATAAATCCGATTCAGATGATCTGGTCAGAGGCCAGCCTTCTCTACACTCAGGTTGAATTCTGCTGCATAAAGATGGGCTTAGATAAAGAAAGAATGATTCTACTTGTTTGAGGTAAATTCTTACCATTTGCGTGGAATTGTGTGGATTGTTTTTCTTAAACCCTTTGTTACACAACTCAGCACATCCTACTTCTACCCAGGAGTAGAATTTAAAGTATCACAGTATCATTAGAAGGAAGAAGGAGCTATTCAATGTTTTAAAAGTGAAATTTCAACAGGAAAGGCAGACAGGAGCAGCCCCAAAATCCTGGTCTGAAGCATCTCAGGCTGGAAGGCCTTTTGCCACATCCAGGGCAGCCCCATCTGTATTCCTCCCCAGAGCTGGAAGGTGGGGATGGCTGACTCCTAGCCCTTGGTGGGATCACGGGGCACAGTTCACTGCAGTTGCTCGTGCTAGAACTGTGCATGGGTCCTGCTCCTGGTCAGGAGCTCCCAACACTAAGACACATGTAGTGTCCTGTATAGAAATAACCAGTGTTCATGCAGTTTTTGTTGTCCCCATGTTCTCCCCTCTGACTGATGGGGCCCCCCACCCCGCAGGTGCCATTGCTGCCATCACTCTGGCTCTGTGGGATTCATCTTTTCAATTCTGCAAAGGTTGTGTGCCCCATGAAGCTGCTGGCTGACTACATCCCCAGTGCCACCACATGGCAAAACCAGCCCCAAACCGGATGGGATGGTGGGATGATGGGACAAGATTCTGGTTTCATTTCGTCCCTTGAGTACTGAACCTCCACAAGGTTACTGGAACTAGGGTGACCCATAGCCTTGGGACAGCACAAGAAAATTGCTGTCTGCAGAGAGCAAAGAAATCTGCAGGGAGAAGGCCAGAGAACCTCTTGCTATCTCATCTTACCAGTCATCCTCGCTTCAGTCAGATGTCCTACTCCTGACTCAGCCTGAGGCAAAGGACTTCAAATGGAAGAAGAGATAGCAAGTGGGGCTATGGGGAGCAAGGATTGGCATCATTGCCTCCCAATACCAGCTGAAGGACGTGTTGATAGCTGAAGGAGGACGTAGCAGAGGTAGCAAGGAGGAGGATTAAGAGAGGAAAGGAACCCCCCAGCACTCTCACAGTACCTGGAAAGCATCCGGGCTGCTGGCTGCTGGAGAGAGCTGCACAGACTGACGGCGAGACTGAGCACAGTACTCCGAGTCCAGTTCAAAATCAAAGGGATGGACAGACAGCAGGCGCTTTGTCTTGCACATCTTAGAGTATGAAGTGCAAGAAAGGAAAACTCAGCATAAAACACAGTTGACCTTGGAGAAGTGGGGAGGGAGGGCCCTTGTCTCCTTAGTTTGCCTGAGTTTGCACAGCCCAAAGCAAGGCTCCTGCTTTTTGTAGAGAAAATTTGGGTCTGATGCTGTCCTGCTTGCAGGGAGCCAGGTGTATAGGGCAGCATGTGCTTATGCTGGAGTCAAGGAAAAGTGGGTTCCTGATTTCCACAGTCTCTGGCTCAGGACTGTGGCCATGAGCAGACAGTGAGAAGCTCTCTCCTGGTTTATAAAGGCTCTATGGGAAAACTGAACAGGTTACAGCTCGGAGAGATCCAGGAGGTGCTTTTGAGTTCTGATGCATCTCCCTGTCTTCAGAAAAAAGATGCTGTGGGCAGATCTCCCTGGATATTTGGGAGGTCATCAGCTGCCTTGGGGCAGGAGCAGCTTGGACAAGCCTCTAAGACTTCAGAAGCAGATCAAAATGAAGGATTAAGTGTGTGAAATGCAGCACATACCCGTAGCCGCAGGCTGAGATGGTATGTATATAACAGCATGTATGTAACTGTACCAGCACTTCAAACACACTGGCAGATTTCACACATGCTGCAGGGACAAATACACTTCCCATCAGTTGTCTTAATCTGTACACATAGTCCCAGGAAAACCCAGGAGATAAATGGATATACTCATGAACCTAGCTGTGCTTTGCCCCTCTACCAGGTATCTCTTCTTCTAGTAAAAAAACAGGTGGGTTCTTATTATATGGGTGGGAGCTGGGAATTTTATATTAATTGGGAACATCCTTAGTGTCAAGAGTGGGTCTTTTTTCCAGAGGACAAGTACTTGTGATTTTACTGACTTGGTTGTTTCTACACAAACTGGGAGAGGGGTTTATCTCAGAGAAGGAAAACAGAGAGAAAGGCCCAGTTTTGAACGTGGCATAGAAACCCACCACCACCACCACCCCCCAAGGCAGGCCAGCAGCAGCTGAGGGCACAGAGTGAGGCAGAAGGGGCCTCTGGATGAAACGCTTACTCTGCTATAGCATTCTGCTTCAGCTCCACGAAGGACACCGTCTTCGTCATCACTTTCATCCCCAATGTCACCACTCGTGAGGAGCTGGCATTCACCTGGAGGCGAGACAACGGCACACTGTGTACGGGCAGCTCCTGCACCCTGTTCCTCAGGGAGGTAAGTCCCCACCGTGGTGGTCACACCAATGCACCTGTAGGTGAGGCCATGCCTCTTATATAGGGTGAAAAGGTCCAGATCAGAAATACCTCCCACAACTTTTTTTCTTCTTTAATTTTTTTTGCATATTACACCATGGCCAGTAGGTTGCACAAGTAAAGGGAAGGAGACAAAGGATGGGAAAGGGACAGGAACATCTTAAGGTAGCCCCAGTGCTGCAGCTGGCATGCAGTGACCCCAGTTTAAGGTCTCTGGGGTAGAAGATCTTCAAGGTGCAGTTCGCAGGCAGCACTGCAGATACCCACTCTTAGCACTTGATCTTGCAAAAGCTTGGCTGGCCTCTCATTGCTTCCCTTTCCAGCTGTGCACCATCACAGAGGTGGAAGTGACCACCGCAGGAAGATGAAGTGCACCTGCACCTCAGAGAGCACCCCGAGGCCCACCCGGGTGACTCCAGTGTTTGAAGGCACTCCAGCTCAGCCCAACACGGCTCTGCTTCCGCTGTTCCTGGTTCCCAGGAGCCAGATCCACTATCTATCAGTGACCTGTTCCTTTCTGGGTCCCCGCCTCTGTACCCAGATCACTGCCAAGCCCAGCAGTACATTGGGAACAGCACAAAAGCCAGACCAAGTCCAAAGTCAAGGTAGGCGAAATGCTCTTTCCTATATCAAGTGGCAAGGTGCAGTGAATCTTTCCTGCAAGGGCTCCTAAGGAACGCAACCTGAAGTCCCAAATTCAGTGGGTTCCTTAAGAATAAGGCCAGCTTTAATGTATGACGTAGGTGCATTGAGATGATGAATACTTGCAAGCTTCAAGTTTGGCATGTAATTAAAAGCCCTGTTGTATCTGAGTCTGCCCTTGGAGACCCCAGGTGTACCGCAGGGGAAGAGATGAGCATTACAGTCCACCTCCACCGCGGTGGAGAGAGTTCCTCCCTGGTCCAGCCACACCAAACCACGCTGGAGTGCCCGTAGCCAGAGGGTGTGAAGAGAAAAAGACATTGGAAACCTCTCTTGAACTGCAAGCCACATGCTGCAATTCTCTTTTTTACTTACTGTTAATGTCTGGCAGGCTGTAAACTCTGTCATGAAGACCTAAATGAAAAGAAAAATGGTGGGAAAAATAAATAAGCACATTTTCTCCAGGTACCTCACAGAGAACAACCCTCAGAGCTATGGTTTACTGGAGTTCTCATTCTCCAGCCATCACAAGACACAATCATAAAAAAGGCTCTATAGAGAGAACAAAACAGGCACTTGGAGACAGGACTTGACTTTTAAAAGTCAAAGAGCTTATTGCCACCACTTCCACAGTCCTGATGCAACATAGCCAACAGCAGAAGGCCATGCAAAATGCAATGGTCTCACGTCATTCTGCTGTACCTCCTGCAACCAGAGATATGTCCCAGAAGGAGATACTTGCTTGCTCAGGGGTCAAGCCAATTCACTGGTGTTAAGAAAGTAATGACAACAAAATAATTTCTTTTTGAAAAAGACGTCCTCACGCTTGCTTTGGTTTTCTCTCAGATTGTCCCTTCTGTTCGGTTTGATGCATTTTCAGACTGAATGCTGCGTAAGTTGTCTCTCAGTCCACTAATTTTATATTCAATGCCACTACTCTGCACGCTCTTTCTGATATGCCATGAGTGGTCTGGATAAAAGAATGATTGGACTACTTGAATCAGCTCATGCCTATGGTATTTGTGCAAACTTTTCTGTGGCTCTTCAAGATGGGAATAAAATCCACATTGGTTTTCAAAGGCAATAGCTAAATCAGTGCGGGAGCTGTATGAATGGCAACTAGCAGCTACTCAGTAAATAATACTGTATTAAAAACAGCTTTCAGCATATGTTTATGTACTATCAGACCAATATCAGAAATACTGAAGATCCATAAGCTCTGAAGAAAATAGCTATGGTGACAGGTAACTCACTAATTTTGATACAGTTTTGTCAGTGCCAGAGCATCATCAGATTGGCTGTAAAAATCATTAGATCATGGGGTAAAAATGAGTGCTGGCTTTATCCGGCCAGCTGGATGTTTTGGACCTGCAGGTTAAACTTAATTTCATAAGCTCTTCCCTGTGATGAAAAGAGCTAAAAGAAAGATAAACAAGAGCTGCAACTCTTGCATACTTAGAAGCTGCAGGACATGAGACTTCTAAAACTAAGCACGAGATCTTCTCAAGTCTGTGGTAAAAACTTAAACCTTAACAGAGGGAAAGAAAAATAATCCGCCAAGAACATCTGCTCTGGTGCTCTCAGTATGAACTCACAACTCTGAACCTCTGCTTCCTCCCCAAGATGTTTTGAACGGTCTCGAAACCACACGGCACTCAGAGTTGCATCAATGCTGATGTTCCCCCCTTGGTGCATCCCAACGCTGTGCTGCACAGACGCCCAGTGTGCAGCAGGGCAGGAGAAACCCCGGTGCTCCTCCTCACCTAGAAATGCGGAGTTCACCCCCTGTCCTGGCTGCAGCCTGCCGTAGAGGGACTGCAGCACTTTGGCACTTCCAAACCTCTTGAAACGGGATCGCACGTGTTCGTAGTACCACTCCAGGGAACCGATCTTCACGATCCTGCCCAAAGAGAGGATGCACATAGAGGTGAGCCAGTCCAGCCACGCTCATGGTGTCCAGACCCTCACCCGGAAACCGTCCCTTAACCAAAACACAGCCTGTTTTCTAACCAGCATAACTGGTTTCTAACCACCATAAAGGGATGCTGAGTTTGGGTGACTTCTTGAGCCTCAAGCCCTGAGGCTCGCCTTGCCCCTCGCCCTCCATCGCAGGAGTGGTACCTGGAGAGGCGGCAGGGATCACAGACCCAGCCTTGCTCCTTCTTGTTGTAGCGGCTGCAGTTCTTGCAGGTGTAGAAGCGACAGTCCAGGCACTGCCGCTTGCTGTTCAGCAGGAACTTGAAGGGCTGGAGGCAGTGGACGCAGTGGGTTTCGTTGAGGTGGGACTGATTCGTCAAGAACTCTCTCTTGTTGCTCTCCTGGTCAATCTTGCATTTCAGCTCCCTGCAGAAAACATCCCAAAACACAGGAACTTGGGTTTTTTAGCATTTCACTGTGAACTCTCACATGGAAAACCCCATCACGCTTCAGTTATTTCAGGAATGATTTTCCAGGGAACATCCCGAGTCCCGCAGCTTGTGGAAACATCTGTAGGGCAAATCTAATAGATAACACATCACGAGTTAAATAAGCTGAACAAAGAAGCGTGGTCCAGATTCAGGGCAGGTTACTATATGTTAGGAAGTGCCGCTATTAAATTTAAGATTAGATTTGATTGTCATGTTTGCTTCACAGGGTATTGATCATAAATCCCAGGAATCTCAGGAGAGCAGCTCTTTTTGAAGTCTCTGGCTGCATCCCAACCCAACATAAAGTTTGAGCCTGAAGTCCAGCTGGGAATTAAAAGCTTTCTGGAATTCTCAGTTAAACAAAAGAAAAAAAAAAAAGGGCAAAAAAAGCAATCTGAGATTAAGAAGTATTAAAAGGGGTTTTAATCTAGTCCTTCAGTGCTAAATTCAGCGGACACTTTTACTAAGGGCAGAAGTGATGTGCAACGAGGTTCTGGCTGTTCACAGAACAGCAGTAGGAGGAGATGCTCACGACAGTCCCGTGAAAGCCCTGCCAACAGGAACGTTTTCCAAGAGCACCTTCTCCTGGCAGTCCATCACTACAGGCTTCCTTCACTATCCAGACCTGGCTGCTAGAGCAGGTCCCCATGCAAGAAGGTGCCTGTGTGGGGCTGAACCCCCAGCGACAGCCAGGGCCAGCTAAAATGCTTGCCAAGCTGGTGGGGGCCCACTGCACTACCCAAAGGCTTTCTGTTTGTTCCCTGCACCACGCACTACCTCAGGTATGTTTGCCTTTGGGGCTATGGTTGAGAGCAATGTTTGACTTGTAGGGAAGGTCCTAGAAGGTTGTTTTCTGTCTAGGCAGGGTTAGTAAGCTGCATTCTTCAGAGCAGAAGTCAGCCTGGGCCAAAAACCTCAAGCAATCAAGTCTGGAGGCTGCTTCAGGAGCACAGCGTGGACCACAAGGCTTCTGGTGATGCTCCCAGTGTCCCCCAGCTGCTCGGGAGATGGGCTGATGCTGGGGTGACTGCAGCCAGAGCCTTGCTGGTGTGGCACTGTGGTGCCAGGACGTCCACGGGAGCAGTGATGTGGCTGGTGGTGGCAATGGCATGAATGTAAATCAAGCTAATCTCTGTTTAACCAAATCAGTTTGCACATTAGGGATCAGCTCTCATTTTTTTTCCGGGGGAGACTTTTCTTGCCAGCACGCCTGTGCTGTGTTTGCTGTTACACAGGAGCGATACCAACTTGCATTGACTGAGGATCTGGGACATGTAGAAATCAGTATAAAGACTGAACCGGGCACCTAGTTTTTATATTCAGCTATTCACCATCCTAGCAGTGTTTTGAACAACTCAGTGCAAATGTTCAGCAGTAAATTTATATGTGGCTACTAAAAACAAACCCCCAGATAGAAAACCCTTGGGTTGGGCTCAGTGCTCCTTTTCCACTCCCCTGCTAACGCTGTTTCCAGCAGGATCCAATCTTTCACTGGACTGCTTTTTCTGGTTCCCAGAGACCGGTCGGATCCCTTCACCTCCCCTCCCTCGCCCATGAGACCTGCCAAAAGAAGGACAAGTCTCAGCCAAACCAGTTTAAAACCTGCAGGAACCACACGCCTCTTGTCTCCTTTTACCAGCAGAAGCACAAGCCACCCCTTTCCCTGCTCTGCACACGGCAGAATAAATCAGCGGCGTTGGGATGCCAAACTGCAGTGAGGTCAGTCCAGCTGAGCTCCAGGAGAGACATAGGGAGCCATCCCCAAAACAAGGAGTTGCTGGCAGGGAGGTCTATGGAAGGAAGCAGGGACAGCCCTCACAAAGTGGCCATTATTTAATTTCTCGGGCAAAGCATTACCCTCACATGATTATGCAGTTTCTGGCCAGCTGAAGCCTTTGTCTATTGTTGGTGAATAGCTTCTGCCAAAAAGAAAATGCAGAGAAGTAGCAGAAAGGGAAGAAAAAGACCAAGCTGGGGGCAACATTTCTTCAAGGCTTGCAGGTTGAGACAAGCCCAGTGAATAGAGGAGCAAATGAATAGAGAATCAAACGGGGATGGCGAGAGCACAGGGAGCAGGGTGAATGGCTGCAGGGTCTCCCATAATGTCACATCATGTCCCAGCTTGTTACAGGCAGAAAATGCTCATGTAGCTCCATGTCCAGCTTGCAGGAACATGGCAGACTTTCCTAGACTGGTGGTCTGGTCTATGCCAGAGTTTACAGAAATATCTGATGTATGGCCTTAGCTGAGCCTGTGGAGAGAGGCAACCAAGCCTTGGACTGGGTACCATGCTCTATGCTAGAGACTCGGGCAGTGACAGGCACCACTGGGTTAATGCCAGCCCTCTGTGGGGCAGGATTAAATGACAAAATGAAAAAAGAGCCTGAAAAAAAGAGCCATGACTGCTGGAGCAAAGGGAACGCTGCTTAGGAGAAGAGACAGCAGCCGGGTAGAAGTGTCCTGAGACCTTCCCCCTATCTTAAACCCTCCATACCACGGCACTCAATTTGGGAGCCTCCTGGGCATCAGAGTCTGCCCAGATAAGCCAGTCTGGCACCAAGGTCAAGTAGGTAAGGAATTCACCTCACCCACTTCTTTGCTGCCGGGCACAGCAACGTCGGTCCCCGCCTCCTTCCTCCAGGCAGAGCTCAGATCCATCACAGGGGAGACATTCACCCTTTCCAGAGTGATAATTTTTTTAAACACCCTTGTCTGATCTCCGTCCTGCACTTCAGAGCAACCAGCAGAGGAAGGCAGTAGATGATGATACTGAATTATCTCTGCCTCCCACACAGGCTCGGTTTTCTTAGGCAAAATTAATCAGGAGGTTCAAAAACATATGACTGAGAGCTTCTCATGGCTAATGGTGTAAACAGAGACGCTCCTGCACAGCCTTGCATGGAAACCCATGACGGCAAATTTTTGGGGGATGCTTCGACAGCTCAGATGCAGATATCCCAAATGAAGAAGGATGACTTTCACCCCTCACCTTTCCCTTTGGATCTGCTAGAGGAACTAACGAGCTCCTGGCAACACCGTGCCATCAGCACCATCTCTGGCTCACAAAATTCAGAGCTAGGAGAGTACAAGGACTCAGCGGGAGTGCAGCACTGCCCAAACCCTGCCTGGGAGCATGGGACATCCTGCTGGGATAATAATGAGAACCTGGCCAGACCCTGAACAGGGACACTGCAGCTTCTTGAAATAAAGCTAAGAAATTAAGTTCAACGCCTGATGTAGTTAATGAACAAGGCCTAAACCCCCAAATTTCTCATGCTCAAAATTTAATCTAATCTAAACATTTTTTAAACAGCACTTTTGTCAAATGCCCTGTTTATAAGAACTTAGAAGATACATTCATTTGCTGCTCCAGTGATTTTCAATCTTTTCCCAATCTGTGGCCCCCTAAAACTTCCCCAGGACAGTATGGCCCCCTGTGAGCATATTTAAGGCTACTACAGTAGGTTTACTACTCCTCTCAGTTATTTTTCCAGGATCCTTCAGGAGTCTGTGGACTCCCAGGATCCACCGAATCACTGAATAACCCTCCTGTCCTAAACACACAAGAACCAACACATGAAACAACAGCAAGGGAACCAAATCCCATCCTTTGCTCCAAGGTAAGGTGTCCCCGTGAAAGCCGTGTCAGCGTCAATCCCCACAAAGGCATCTCCTGAGCAGGGGCCAGATATTTGTCCCCATAAACTACCGTAGTGACACCGATCTGCATCGCCGCCAATGGCACGGCGCCAGTGTGCACCTTTGCAGCCCGAACGCGTCACCTCGCCGCTGATAACGTAATCTATTAGCCACCGGCTTTAATTTTAACAGCGAGGTCCTGGCTGTTCCTCGCCCGCAATCTCAACGCGTCACTTTATTCCTACAACCCATATGCAACAGGACGTATGGGGTCTGCGGCTAAGGTTTGCTTGCACCCAACCTCGCGGGCCACGGAGCAGATACTCACTCCAGCCGTTCCTCCTCTTTCTTCCGCAGATCAAAGTCCCGTTGAACGACTTCCCAAACGTGCTTGGCCTCTTCATCGGTTAGCTTGGAGAGGTCCAGCTTCCTCCCCATCTCGTCCCGGCGAGGGCTGAAGTCAGTCCCGTTACTCGCTACCCCGAGCGCTCGCTCTCCCGTACCCTGGGATGCTGACGGAGGGGGAAGAGCTCAGCCCCACCTCCGTGGCTGCCCATATAAACGGGCAGAGGCAGAGCTGCGGGCAGGCCAGCCGGCTCCTGGCAGCACCGCAGCCGGACTGCCGAGCGAGCCTGCTCACGGAGACGGGCGGCGAGCAAGACTGGCACGGTGCCTATCGGCTGCGGGGACTCCTCGCCATCCGGGCGGGCAGCCCTGCCTTCCCCCGGGGTCCTGCCCAGAGCTGCAGGCAGCTCCAGACCTCGTCCGCCTGGCTGGGGTTGAAGGAGATGTTTACTCTCAGCCGAGCTGCCTGCTTTATGCAGGGTGTGCGAATCAAAGGAAACGTTCAAACGCCTCCCCAGGGAAGGCAGGCCACAGGGGTTTTTTGGGAGGGGGCTGAGCATCCCCGGGAGGAGCTGTGTCTGCACACCCAGGGGGACCGGATCCATCACGGTGGGTCCTGCCCCACCGCCAGCCTCTGCTCCCCTGCTGCTCGCTCGGCAGCTCTTTCTTCTGCGTCTGCTCTTGTTAAACCAATTTCCCCCCCTGGCCAACGGCTTTGTAAGGAAAAATTCAAGAGCATCTGGCTTCCCCCCACCGGTACAGCCACACCGGAGACTGGCCTCCCACATTCGCTAACTGCTCTCACAGCAATTTGGGAAGCAGACCTTTGCTTGTAGCAAACAGCTTAATTAGGACGCAGTGCTCCACTCATTTACAGTTAGCAAGAAAGGACGGTTTGAGAGGATTTTAAGAAAAATGCTAAACACATCACACACCTAAATGGATATATATTGCAATAATCCAACTACCAAAGCTGTTCTCTCGCTCAGTAAAACACTCCCTGTGTGTCTAAGCAGGAATTCCCCGGACCTTGGATATTAAAAGAAACCTGTTTCTCATCTTCATCAGAGCAAATATTGATATTAAACATACCTTTTTGCCCAACAGGTATCTACACAGGGAGCAAGACAGCAAAACTGAAGAGGAAAACTATTCTGCGTGGTGGGACTAGCCTCCCTGCTGCTCAGACACTGTGCTTGCCCATGGGTGCAGGGAATTATCTACCCCGGTAACTCACTTGAAACAAAGATTAGATTAAACTCCATGAACAGAGCCAGAAAAGGATTTTGAATCCAAATTTGGATGAATTTTGTGCAGAAAAGGCGACAATTACAGATGCAATGTTGAGCTTGGATATCAGGACACATGATCTTTGCTGCAAGCCAGAAACTGATTTCTAGCTCCTCTTCCAGCAGAGATGCGGTCCTGGCAAAAGCAATTAATTTATTGGCAGGAGCCAGACATCAGTTGGGCTGTTCCTTATGTAAGCGTATTTGAGAGCCCATGTGTGCCCCACTGGATCTGAACAGCAGAGCGGGTCAATAGATACTAATTAACATCACAATGAGACCCTGTTCCAGGGCCTGTTGGTACAATCACGCCAGGAACTCCAACGCTGGGGTTTGAGGCGGCCAGATCCAAATACCTTCTTCTCCAAAATGGTGAGGAGGCTGCATAAAATCGGGAAGATGTGGCCTGCTATGCAATGAAAATGTGAAAAATGCAAGCGCTCAGCAGTGCCAATACCCCCCAAAAAGTGCTGGTTTAGCCAGAAAACCACTGCGTGAGAAATGTCCCAGGTGCAGGTCCACAGAATAAATGTCAAGTATTATGTTGGACTGGGAACTGCATCTCTTTAGGGAAACTCCCCTCCCCCAGCTCTGTGGTGTATGTACCAGCAAAGAAAAACTTTTTTTTTCTCTCCTCTTCCAAAGCAGTTTGTTGAATTTTGTAGTGGTTTGGACCCAGCAACCATCAGCTTCCAGCAATCCTCTGCTTCGAGAAGGACAATTAAACCTGCCTGCCCACAGCTCTTTCCCCCATTATCCAGCCATGAATAAAGGCTCCCAAATCTTATAAAATTATGCAAAAAAACCCAACCAAACAAAAAAACCCCAAACAAACCCAGAGCCACTCACCCAGACACTACCACATGTTGTAGGGCCAGATGACGTTATATGAAGTTCACCAGCGCCTGCAGTGACCACACGTGTGTGGGGTGGAAGTTAGATGCAGGGACACAAAGGACAAGGTGACTTATGCGTTCCGTGTTAGCCAGAGGCTCAACCGGACCTCAAGCCCAGTTAAGTTGGGGGTCCAGGCACCTGGGTGGCAAAAAGGGAGAGAGGAGTGTTACAAGCTAAACATCTCTTGGGAAACCAGGTATGGATGGAGCTTGGACTTGATTTCTGATTTTCAGTCTTGCCAGATGACAAAAGAATGGGATTTCTGGGGTATCTTTAAGAGAAACATGCCCTTCCAGAAGCAGGGCCGCTCTTTTAAAACTAATATTCACATGAGCTGTTATCTTTGCAGTTCTTGGTAATCTTTTGTATGACAACTGTGAACTGATATATAGGAGAAGCGGCCTGGACCTTCTCCAGCCATCTATTTTACAGTGGGTTTTCTGATAACTGGGAGTAAACCCATCCTCTACAAGCAGAGTTCAACAAAACCAATGGATGAAGATACTATTCAGTTGTCTCTAAAGATAGCAAATGCCACCCCAGTGAAACCAGGCAACACTCTCACTCCCTCATCTTCATTTTCAGCCTGGCATCTCCAGGTGCAGAGGGCCCTGCTTGGCCAAACCAAAAAAAAAAAAACCAAACCCCACAACAATTTCTCTGAGTATAATAATACCTGATTTTCCAAACAGCTGCCCCAAGTGCTGCAGAGGAAAGATGTGCCTACACAAGGTTCCCACTACACTGCATGTAAAACCAGTGCTGGCACACACAGGCAGCTGCGACCAAACCAGATGGTCAAATGGCACTTGGGGATGCAGGAGAAGGACACGCTACGCTGCTCCCACCTCACACAAGCAGTGCTTTGCGTTGGATCGCCACGCCAGGGTGACTGCAGCACAGCATGGTGCGCCCTCAGGCTCAGAGGTGGGAAAACAGGGTCTTGCAGGCAACAACCAGCAGCTGCTGAAATGATGCTCGAGGAGTGGGTTGATTTACAATGGTACCAACTCCAGCTTTGCTCCTCACTCCATGCACGACTCTGACGGGTGTTTTGGCTCCCATCAGCATAGGGTTATCCCAAGCACCCAGCCAAGCTAGAGGAGTTTCCAAAAGCCAGGTGGAGTCAGACCAGGAGCATCCACCAGCAGCTCCAGCCCATCTCCAAGCCACAGGCAGAGAGGACACAAGACCCTTATTCACAGGAGCATAGCAAAAGCAGGGCAGCTCCAACAAACAAGGCAGCAGCAAAAATATTGCTGCTGACCCTAAGGAAAGCCTTTGCTGCTGGCAGAGGCAATTTCACCGGTGCCTCTGCCTCTCCCACCATCCCCCTGCAATCATCTCCAAGTCATGAGATCTCTTAGGGCTGGGATGGCATTCCTTCTCCCTTCAGCTTCTTGGCAGTTTTACAAAGACCTCTCATCATCCCCATCACGCCGGAGCAGAACAAGCACGACAGGGAAGGGGTGTACAATACCACTGCTATTTCTGTATGTGACCCGCAAGGGATCATTATGGGTTTTATCTATTAATACAACTGTTTAATTATGTTATGGCACGACCACATCTTATTTGGAATGACCCCAACGGCCTCGCTTAAAGAAAATGGCCATTCAACATTAATTATCACGGACAATGATGCTCTGACATCTGTTGCAATTAGAAAAATACCATCACGGAAGACTTGAAAACAAAGTATCTTTTATAGGTTGGAAGCTGTAAGGACATTTTTCCTAACCATGTGAACATTATGGAGCTTTAGTCTGGATGATGGCACAGTAGGATATGTGATCTCTCCCTTATCTTATCTATCCCAATTTTTCTAATATGGATCTAATCATATTTCTGATGGATTATGCCACAAGCCTAGTGTCAACCTGACGTGAGAAGCACTGCATCTTTACATTGTTTAGAGGGGACTATGCACCAAAACCTGATCCAAGTTCACCATACTGCCCTCATATTGCTCACAGCGCCGTATTCCCATGTATCAGGAATTATTACGGCTTTCCTCACCTGTTTTAACAACACGAATGAGACTGAACCATCCCAATTCTGTTTCCAACTTGCCTTTGGAAAGGAGCAAATCCTACAACCTCTATTCACTGATTAGCGCCTTAATATGAAAACCCAGACACTGGGAGAGTTCCCACCAGAAATTGAGGTTTTTCACAGGAACAGGATTTTCCCTAGCAAGCTAGGTGAGCTTGGTCCTGTGGGAACACATCACTTGCAGTGATCAGAAATATATTTCAAGCATCTGCTTTTGGGCAGGTGGTAAAATACTTGGCAAAAGCCATCACCCTCTACAGCTCATAGAAATCACCAAGGTAGCTGAACAGTAGCTGAACAAACACGAGTAAATGCCTACAAAATCAACACAAATTCAAGGTCACTTCCAACACAGGTGTCTTAATGGATTATGTCCTATCACAACCCAGCAGCAACAGATGAAAACAAACACTGTTTTGGGCGACGTGGACTGTGGAGACCACACAAATCCTGCCCACAGTCTGGGAGATGTGGTTTGAGAAACACGTTCGGGGTCAGCACCTGAGTCCCGCTAAAGTTCATCACCGACTTTAACATGGAGGTAGGAGTTATGCCAGAGACCAATGGTTCAATACATCTTAAATGCGAAAGGCTGATAGATTGGGCCAAGAGTACTTTGATACTTCAAAGATCACAAGATCTAGGGTGGAGGATACTGCTCATTAGACAGGCCAGTCCATTCCCACTCCTCTACAGCTGGTGACAAGAGCACTGATCCCCCATCCTTCCCAGTGCTCCACAAGGAGACCAGACCAGATCATGACGGCCAGGTTTCTACCCCTTCCCTCTGGAGACTATGTCCTAGCCTACCTCAGAGGGGTAGGCTTTAACCCACGTGTTCAAATACCCTCCATTGCAATGGCCTAGAGTAGCTTGAGGACTCCTCAGTCGTCACTGGCAGAGGCGAAGGTCTTTGCAAACAGCTGAAACACAGCATAGGCCATAGTAATCTTGTCTCGAGGCAGGGGATGGACCAGACACACTATTCTAGGATAGTCCCATCTAGTTTGCAGTAAAACCTAGAGTTTTTCACACCATTTTGACAATGATGAAGTGGAAGTTTTGCTACAGACATCAAACTCAAGTGATCCCAGCAAATGCCCAAGAGGGTCATCCTGACAATTTCCATTCCCCGCCCCCCCCCTTAAATTTTAAATGCAATTATGCTGTGCCTGGGGTTTCGGCCTGCAGCAAGGACTTGGATTAACACTATCCATATGGAAAGCAATGCTGTGGAAGGGACTGGAGGCTTCACCAGTTACACTGGAGACAGCCTGAGCATCTACGAAGACATGAAGAAGATCAGAGTTATTGGGTAAGGGCACTAACTGGATGTTCCTGTTCAGACAATTAGCAGGGTCAAAAATGAAACAAACACAGTTTTAGAGAGCTAACTGCCTGAGAAACGAAGCAGCTTGTGCTCGTCTAGTGTGCTTGCTCCAGGCTGTCTGAAGGCACAGGCTGTCATCGCTGAACTCATTCCTGCTTTGCTAAAGCCCAGAGGGGTCTCTGCCATGATAAGAGGCTGATATCACTGCAAAGAAGAAACAGACCCCAAACATCTGTCCTTTGCTACTGCCTGTCTGCTAACAGAAGATGCTGGGGAGACAACATAATGAAACAGATGATAACAAAGGACTCAACTTGTCTAAAGGACACCAGAGGCAAGTCCTTGGATATCAGCGGGCATCTACAGGTGTCCAAAACAGGAAAGATCAAGCCTAAAAACAGCCTGGAAGAGGCTTCATAGCTGGAACAAGAAAAGCAGATCATTCCCACCAGAGGGAAACCCCAAATCAGGAACCCTCCTGGAGGTCTTGTTGACTGCCCATGCAAGCAATCACAGCTGGCTTTTGCTTTTTAACTCACCCAAGATAGCGATCAGGACAAAGGACCAGAAAGGGGCTCGACATCTTCCACAATGAAGGCCCTGAGGCCCAGGAAAGGCAGAGAACCCCAGTGCAGACCCCATGGACTAAACCACAGCCTCTCCAAGGCCAGGCTGGATGGTTCCTGCTCTGGAAATCCCTGTGTACCCTGAGTGCCCTTACCTCACTGAATGGGATTTGGGGCACATGGGAACCAGGATTGGAGCTGGCTTGCCTTCTGCTTCCCAAGGGCTGCTCCTGAGCACTGGGTTGCAAATGAAGTCGATGTCCTTTTCCCTTCAATATTTAAACACTGGAAACAGCAACCAAACTGTTGTGAGTCCACAGAAAGAACCATCTAGCATGAAAATCCTAAAATCTAAATCTTTTTTACCCTAAAACCTTGCACACGACACATTTCTCAGCCTCCTGAGGAGCATCATGTCATGTGGTGGAGGGGTAGAGATAAGCTATGCTTGGCACCTGACCAGGAAGAAGACATGACTTTCTGAGAAAAATAAGCGTATTGAATCCCTAGAGCCAGCACTGGGGGAAAGGGCCCAAACTTAGCTACCCCTGACCCCTTGGAGGAGGCAGAGTACAGGTCATTGCTGCTGAAGAGCAGCTTGGCACACCTCTACCAACCTCACCTAGATGCCCTAATGGCAAAACTCTCCTTTCCTCACCCTATCTATTAGCCTTATTTATTTTTTTCCTTTGTAGAGGCTGAAAGTTGTTCTGAGCTAATTTGTTACATCTGTACAGGCTCACCATGCCTAAGTCACTGGCTGCAGGTGTGTGGCCATGCTGGGGGATGTTTTCAGCCTATTGCTCCATTTATTTTCAATAAACCTTAAAACAATTATCTTTTCTTCTGTTACCTCCCAGTAACCCTTTGTGATGTGAGGCAACATTTTGGCACTCCCAGACCTGCCCAGGTGTACCCCGCTCAGAGATGTCCCTGCCTTTACTCCAAGCAAGGGTGTGAAGCAGGAAGCTGTGTCTCAGGCTGGAGAAAGTTTGGGCAGGCATAAGATGGGGCAGATGCAGGCATGGAAATGAAGGTGCAGAGCCCAGGAGATGGGCTCCAAGGCTCAAGCCCCATGGACAAGCAGATGGGCAGCACCTTTGGCTTAGCCCCGTGGCCTGTAGCTCCATGGATGTGCAGCCAAAACCCATCCCCTCCATAACCACACAGCTTTTTTTACCACTGTCCATGCTACCTGCTGTGGTTTAGGTTTGGACCAACCAGCAGAGAGCCTGAAGAAGCTCCCTGTGATGGTTTGCCATCAAAGGAGACCGGCTCCATTCTTGTCACCCAGCCCTGGGCACCTCCTGGCTGTCCCTGCCCTGGCAGCCATCCCCACGCCAGTCTCCCCATGCTCTTCAGCAGCACCTTTCTTTGCTCTCAAGCTGGGTGGCTTGGGCACCAGCCACGGGATTTGTCTTGAGCTGCAGCTTGTTGCCAGCCCACCGACCTGCCCTAGGCTCTATTCTGAAACTCCAGCTTTCAGGAGGCTCCCTGGTCCCTCCTGAAGCTGTCCCAGTGCTTCATTGCCCTCCTTGTTCAAGACGTGACATGCCTTCCAGCTAGAAAAGACAGAGTGTGTTGCTTTTGTCTCCACCAGACGCGACCCTGGAGGGATGGGGAGGACCGGTGGGAGGCAGCCAGCAGCCTCGGCGCCATGCAAGCGCTCCCAGCAAGGTCGCCTAAGGAGAGCCTCGCCGGTCGATCTGCTCTCTAATGAGTTTCCATGCATCCATCTCTGCCCTGTACCGCCAGTGAGCACCATTATTCCCGGCCTCTTTTGAACATGCTGCTGGCTGATGGCTCCCATCGCCTTGCTGGGATGAGGTGGCCACTTGCCAGGGCTTAGAGCAGGCAGGGGGAGGGAAGGCAGAGTTGTTCTTCCAAATACGAAGAGGCTGCAGAGGGGGAAGGGTGAGGAAAGAATCCTTCTTGCAATTATCCACTCCCTGAATCTGGAAAGCTCCTTGCACTACCTTGGCTTGGCACCACTCCCTGGGGCGATGGGGGGGGAAGGCAGGGCGCATCTCAGAGCCCAGGCACCCACCATCCCTGGGGATGCGACAGCCCAGAGGGCTGCTCCCTGCTGATTAACAAGTGTCTGACGAGCAGGTTCAAGCTAGGATCCGGCTCCTATGCTTCTCATCACTGTTCCTGCTTGTCTGCTGCTCCAGGCCATGGAGCCAACGCCAGCCCTCATCCTTTTTCCATCGCTCACAGCCTACCCCTGCGGGCAACCACGCTGGGCTGCCACTAGCCCAGTTGGAGCAAGAGCCACTTGCATCACTGCGGGATGCACACGTTATATAATATCACATATATATATATATGATACAGTGATAGTGCAATCTAGCATCCTTGGAGACTTATCTGGCCCTGAGGCTCTGTGTTGAGGAGCAGGGTTTTTTGGCTGGGGCAGGGATGGCTGTGCCCAAGCAGACCTGGCTGGGGCACAGGGGGGCTGCAGGAGGTGCTGGGGCCAAAGCTGAGCTCTGCCTGCCCCTCCTGTTTATGCGAGCTCACACTTGAGCTCGCCAGCCTGCTGCTACATGGGCTTGGTGGTGGAAATACTGAGGGATGAGGTCCTTCATCTGAGCATCACCCATGAAGGTCCCAGCTAGCACCTCAGCAGCAGCTTTGCACCGTGGTCCCCCAGCTCAGGTCCTAGCCGACGTCCTCTGTAGCACCTCTGCTATCCCAGCCACATGGGCAGAGCAAGAGGTCTTTGTCTCTGTCAGGTTTTAGGTGCCTCCTAGTTGGTGAAATGCCAGCCACCTCTTCAAAGCCTCTGCAAGCCTCATCACCTCCCCATACTAAAAAAAGCCCCCAGCAACCCCAGGCCTTGGCTCCGCAGAGGTAAACATGGACCTGGCAACTTGCACAGCACCGAGCAGGCGATGGAAGTGAGCTGGCATGAAACACCTCCCCAGCAAAGCTCTCTAAACTGCACAAACTACCCATGACATGCTGGCTCCATGGGATACAGCTCATCTTGCTTCGTTGCTGGAGATGCTCGGATAAGTCATCTGCGTATCAACACCCTCATTACACCCGGTAATAAATGAACATAAGCTGCTTTTCTTCTCCTCCAGCCATTGAGGCAGGCTGAATGAGCAAGCTGGAGGGGAAACCAGAAGCCTGGCTGTGTTTGTGTGGTTTGGGTGAGTCATGAGAGTCCTGTCTCCCCCCATCTAAGCTGCCAAGCCCGCTTCACCCTGGCAATAACAGTGACAATGAGAGCAGGCTGGCGCAAGAAAGGCATTTGTGGTATGGTTTGAAATGGCAGCCTGGGTTTTTTATGTTTTTTTCAAAGATGCAAATTGAAGTGTCTAACTTCTGGTGGCTTGAAGCAGGCATGACTTGCTCAGTCTGGAGAGGGGAGCTGCCACTCAGAAATTCTCTGGCTGGAGGGGTAAAGGATGGTCTGCGGGACACGACAGAGTTGGCAGGCTGCAACATGGATGACTCCAGACTTGAGAAGAAGCACCAAGGCCATGAGCAACGGAAGAGGCAGAGCTGTTTTGCCAGGTTCCTTGGATTGATAGGAAAAGGGAAACTTTTTAGCCCATTCCAGCCAGAAAGCATGTTCCACTTCATAAAAGAAAAACAACTTCCTGTGCATCTGTAGCTGTGGTTTCCTCTGCTGGCATTTCTGATAAAGCTCCAGCCAGAGCCAGGCTCGATTTCTTGTGGCTCTTTCCAGTATAATTCAGGTTTCACCCTGGGGTGCACCCAGGGCTGGGGGCATCGTGGGTACCCGATGTCACAAGGGCCCCAATGAACAGCTATGGGGAAGGGGAGGTATCCCCACATGGGTGCAGGCATCAAAATATGACCAGCCCCAAATGCTTTCTTGTTTTGCAAGCTCCCAACAACAACAAACGTTGTGCTGCATCTCACCCTGCTCGGCACGTCCTTTCTGGGCACCCAGCAAAACATTGCTTGAGTTAAGAAGGAATAATCCCCATGTAGGATTTTTTCAGTTCTGCTGGAGGCTTGAGCTGAAGCCCCCCAACTAGTTGCTGGTGCAGACCCAGTGCTGAAATGTGCGGTTTGGGGAGCCCGAGCAGCCCGGGGATGCTCCTCTGGAGAAAGCAGTTTCCTTGTGCCACCTTGTGGAGTCCAGCAAAAAATACAGGCAGCTAGCATGGGAAGCCAGCACATGAAAAGGGACTTTTTATATTAAAAAAAGGGTTGTTGCTTTGCAAAAGCAGCTCTCTTCTTGGTACTCCCAAGCTGAGCCCTCTGATTTCTTATCTGTACGTTACCCCTGAGAGAATCCTAAGGAATCCCTAACGCGCATCTGGATGCCTTCCCATTTACTCTTTCCTGGTCACCAGTGTAGCAGTAAGAATAGCTAGCTACCTGTTGAGTATATAAACCCCCTCATCACCTGAAATGATACCTCAAAGCTGGAGGTATTTGCCTTAGCTCTGGATGCTGAAGCCACCCCCCTTACTCTGCTCAGAGAAAGCAAATCTGGGTCATGACCCAAAGGAGGAAGCATCCAAAGCTTCAAACTAGCTCTGGGCCAGGAGCAGTGTTCATGCCCCAAACTGGACACCACCCAACAGCTCTGCCCACCTTCTTCCTATCAACCATCTAGTCCTACTGCCTGACCGCTCCAGGGCTGACCAGAAGTTAAAGCCTATTATTAAGGGCATTGTCCAAATGCCTCTTTTTAAGGCACTGACAGGCATGGGGCATTGATCACCTCTCTAGGAAGCCTCGTGCCTCTGCTCATGCCCGCGCTCCAGGTGAGCGAGTTCGCCAGGTTTGGGGTGTTGAGCGAGGCCTTTGGTGCTGGTGTCGTGCTTGGGGAGTTGTTTGTTGCAGCTCTCCGCGTCCAGCCCCAGAGCCGTCAAAGGATTTTCCCCGGCCCTGCCAGGTTCAGGCAGCCGGGGCAGCCAGGGGCCATGCTCGCAGCAGCAGAGGTGAGCTGGGAGGGGAAACCTCAGCCTGGGGAGCTGGGAGGGTTTCCTTCTTGGGGGACCTGGGCACTTCTTCCACCCCTCCCCGGGCCAGCCAATGACCCTGGCCTCTCTTCCTTTTCTAGCGTGACACCCGCTGCTGCAGCGCTGGTGAGACGGAGCAGCTGGGCTTCCCCAGCTCCCTGAAGCCCACCGCAGCACGTGGAGAGCATGGCCACAGAGCTGGACGACCGCTGTCCGACATGCCGGGACGATGCTGCCTATGTGATGCCATGCCTCCACTAGTTCTGTTACCAACGCATCCTGCGGTGGGCTGAGAGCAGGCCCGAGTGCCCTCTCTGCAAGAGGGGAGTGCAATCCCTCGTGCACTTGGTGCAGGTGGACGACAGCTTTGAGGAGCATGTTGTCACACCATCTGCGGCATCACCAGTGATCGGCCGCGAGGCAGGAGGAGCTCTTGGCCGTCCAGCTGCCCGCAGCCCTGCAGCAACAGAACAACAGCCTGGGGGGATGGTGCCCAGGGCTCCTCTGGGCGGCCTCCGGCCCACCACCTGGGCATCCCTTTTCCGGGACCACCCAGCTCTCCCCCAGCCCCTTCTGACCTGGGTGCATCAGGAGCTGGGACAGATCTTTGGGAACAGGTGTTTGCGGGCAGCCGTAGTGGAGGACCTCATCATGCCCCTCCTGGTCCTCTTTGGGCTGGATGAAGATCTACTGGTCCAGCTGCTGAGGGCCACCCTCCAAAACCATGTGGTTACATTTGTGCACCAGCTTATTGATGTCGCCATGCAACGGTGCAGCGGAGATGCCCACCATTCTTTCTAGAGGACCTCTCTAGAAAACCCCCTTTGCAACTTCAGGCAACTACAATCTCCAATGATGTGATGCCCAGGAGCAGCCGAGCTCGGGCTCCTGAGCTTGGACACATTCCGCATCCTCTGCTGCCCCAGCTCCACTCCACTGTCCTGGCACCCCTCTAGGCGTGGAGACAAAACACTGGGATTTTTGTCTATAACTGAAGACACTGCATATTTCTCTTTCATAAAGAAGTTTTTCACAGCTCTCTTGCCAGGTACTGTCAAGGGTGAGGTGTCCTCCCCACCCTCTCAAAAGCTTAAACCATGGAAAAGAAACAAACACCATCTTTAAGAGTCCCTCATTTTATTTTTTTTTACCTTTGGAAAGATTTCCCAACCTCTGGGGAGAACTTACAATTGCCTTTTTCTCCTCCCTGTTCCTTCTCTAAGTAGAGAAGGAAAATCCCAACTGCTATCCCATGACCGGTGAAGTCCAGCCAGGGTTGGCCTCTTACAGAGGGGGGAAAAAAAACATCTCCTCCTCTCTCTGGTATTCCTCATCCTAGTTGAATACAGGCCTAATTGGCACTTCTGTGAAGAGTTTCAGGCCATTTATGTAAAAATCATTCGTGCTGTTAAATACCAAAGATTTGACCCTTGTTTGCTGTACATCTAGGCCCCCCCCTACAGCATCCTCCTTTAAATACCCCATAACACACCCCAGTTAAAAACCTTATGGCTAACTTTGTTGTGATGACTGTGGGCCACCAGTCTGTGATACAGAAGTACCCTGTTTGGGGAGAAAAGGAGTGTTTTCCCCTTCTCTTTGTGCCATTGACCTCTTCGGTCTCATGCTTTGGACCGAGAGCCCCTGGGGACCAAGGTCATTTCCCACCCTATGTTTGTACAGCACCTTGCACAGCCTTGACCCAAAACAGTGCTCCCAGGCTTCACCAAAGCACAGCTGGAGGAAATCACTGCCTCCGAGGCACTCCTCCATACAGGACCTCGTATCTCTAAAGCCATATAGGTCAGCTTAAAGCCACATAACGCACCCCAAGCCCCCAAAACATCAAGAGTCAGCAACCTGTGGGAGACGTTTGACACAGAGGTGGTCCCTGAACACCCTCTGAGCTTGTTCCCTTTCATGGGGGTTTTATCCACCTGCCAGGATGATGCCGTAGGCATAGGGAGAGCATCCCCCCACCAGATATCCGATTACTGCATCACCTCACCCCAAACGGTCCTTCTGCTGTTAAGGCGTCGGCCAGATCAACTCTTCCAGGGAAACAAAGCACCAGCACCCTGCAGACATTCCCACTGCCTGCTCCAAGACGCAAGTCTCAGCAGGGGGTTAGTTCACGTACAATGGCTTTTCGTTCAGCCCACAAGCATCTAATTTGATCCAGGGACTTGCAGAGCAGAGAGCTGGCAAAATTAGATGACCAGATGTTTTCTGAGGAGGCTTGCGCTCTGTGGCACAGTGAGAAGGATGTCAGTGGCAGCCTTGCTCAAGGATATAGATCAACAGAGAAATTAGTGAGAACATGCTGCTGTCAGCACGAGCGACGTACATGCTGTACTCTGTACATCACTGCACGTTCCTGCTCCACCAAAGCCTCCCTGCTGCAGAGCAGAGAAGGAGGTCAAATTACTCAACCGGTGCTTTGGATCCACAAAAACCCTTCGGTGTTAGCTCTGTAGCGGGTTGCTCTCTGCCCCGGCACGCTCCCTTGAACCAGGAGCACTGGCTGGTATTTTTATGCTCATTAGGTGCCAGGCTTGGGAGGTGAAGTGGGAGCGGGATGCTCTGCAAGGCTGTTTGGCACCCAGGTTCACCATGGCCCAAAGGCTGGACCATGAGCTGCCACGCAGCAGGGTCCCCTCCTTGGTCTGGGGATCATGTAAATGTCCTGCCCGACCTCACCTTCTGGTGTGTGCACCCAAAACTGGGAGGGGCGGGGGGAAATGGCAATTTGGAAAAGCTTATGGTCTGCCTCAGACCCCGATGCTGCAGCCTGGGCTGTCCTTTTGCAGGATACGGCCTTTTCGATCATGTTTGAGCTGCCAAGATGTGTGCCCTGCGCTGGAGCGGTCTCCAGCAGGAGACATGTTTCTGAGCTGCAGTCTAATAAATATATTCACCCCTGGGAGGGTGCTGGCATGGCCAGCCATCACTAGGTCAATCCTTACATCGTTAGCAGCCAAAATGCTGTTGTCACCAGCGAAGGTACCCTCACTGAGGCAGAAGGTTAAGGGCAACCCAGTGGACCTGAGTGCTGAGACCAGCACAAGGAGCTGGAGAAGATAGGGCATACGGGGGAATTTAACTCCCTGCCTTGAGAGCCCATCAGCAGGGTGCTCATCTCACCTCCTCCAAGAGACAGCTGCAGGTTGCTTTCGTCTTCCCCATGTCTGTGCTCAAAGTGATTTTGGGTTAGAAAGGGTCATGCATTAAGGCTTAAGCCCCAGCCTGCCAGCAACATTTTGTTCACAGTGGACAATGCTTCCCTTACAGGCAAAAAAGAACTACAATCACCCAATATATAGCACGATCATTTTCTGGCTGGTGATATATTCACCTTGAATCAGCACAGCAAGAAAGGTTTGGGATAGGGACCCAAAATAAGCACTTTGAGTATGTAGCAAAGGTGGCCCTGCCACGAGGCTTCCTCAAAGCTGGGCATAAGGACAAGCTCTGCTCATTTCCAAAGCCATTTCTGGGGGAGAGGCTGGGATGAGGTTAGCCAGAGGACAGGGTCACAGCCGCTGGTGCCGCAGGTATGCTGGCAGGTTTCAGCAGAGCAAGAGATGGAGCGCTTCCTGGAGCTAGGCCCAAGTATGTGCTGATGTAAAAGGCAATTTCCTCTTGTATTTCTGGGTTCCCATCCCAGGTACGGTAATGCACCTCTGGAGCCTTGCATTTGAGGGCAGTGAACTCATTTAGCTTTTACCTTCATGTCTGACTCACATTAGAAGTGATTTTAGGACAACTGACAACCTACTGGCATTTCACTTTCCTGGGAGGTCTGACCAAAACAGTAACTCACCAAACACCTCTCCTCGTTGCCAGTGCCTCTACCTTTTCTTTGCAAATGAAGCAAAAGCTGGGGAGGTCCATCTCCTCGCAGCGCCTGCCACCACCTCCCTGTCAAAGCTGCTCCCGCGCTGATGGCAGGCAACAAGAGGAAACCCGTCCTCTGTGCGAGATGCTGCTGGCACGAGACCCCGCAAAGCAAAAACACATGTCAACAGCTGTCAGGCTGGATGTGAGTCTTTCTAATTCAAGAACAATAAGTTCGATGGATTGAGGAATCAAAGCTGCCAGTGCCAGAGGACAAAAAAAAAATATCTTCAAAAGTATTAGATCGCTCCAAAGGCAGGGAGAAAGCCTGATGCAGATTAACTGTGATTTGAGAGAGGAAACCAATGAAAGAAACGCTGGTGTTTGTGGATGATGCTCGTTGGTCACTTGGCATCCGTTTCCTCTCTGGAGGACAAGAGACCCCTGAGTGTTAGATAAAGCAGGAAAAACCACAGCGTAAAGCAAGAAGATCCAAGCTTTGGGACCCATCCCCAAAGAGGAAGAGGAGCATGTTGGTACACAGCCTCCAGTCTCACAAGAACTGATGCACACTGGTGCATCCCACGGAGGTAAAGCTGGGCTTTGAGCTGGACCATCAGTCATCTCAGATACAAGACCTTGCCCTGGCACGTGGCTGCCTGGCTGGGCAGCAGCAGTCTGTCAAAGCTGCTGGGCTGCTGTTTTTTGCATCTTTACAAAGCCCAGAACTGGTCTGAAATAGTGGCTTTTTGTGCCCAGCAAGCCTCTGCTGATCCAGCATTTACCAGAAGGTTTGACGGAGAACAGATGTTTAAGATGGAGAATGTTTGCTAACCCACCTCATTCATCAGACTGTAAAAGCCAAGTTTTGACTGCTCCATCTTTTTACTGAAATGACTCCTTACCTGGTCGAAGGCGGACAGCCCCCGGCATATTCACCTTCAACCCAGCTCCAAATCACTCCCACTTTGACAATTTACACTAAAACAAACTCAGCCTGCAAATAGCCTGAGACTGGGACAGGATGATGGAGATTATATATACTTGGAGGGTGTTGAATTAGACTATTTGCTCGCAAAAGGATAAAACATCCCCTGTGAAAGCTGATCACGCTCAATACGCACCAAAGTTTGAACTTTGGAGGGCAGGTTCAGATGAAAGGAGCAGGTTGGACTCTGCTGTCGCTGGGGGAAAGCTCACCTTTGCAGGCAAACCCTTGGGGTGACAACACAGCGTGTCCCTTTGCGGAGGCTTTGGGAGCAAGAAATTAGGATAGAGCATCATCCACCACGAATTCACCCTCTCCGCATGCCTCCTCCTTAGGAGCAGTGATGTGTCATCCCAGAGGGAAGGGGGCAGTGTGCCTGGCCACATTATTTATGGACGACAGGGAGCCAAAACAACTCCATCAGGCTTTGCTGGCACTCAGGCTCGCTCCTCCTGAGTTTTACTCACATATATGCTCGGTCCCGTAAAGATCAGCCCTGTCCCAGCTTTCTTGTAGTTGACAGGTGACTTGCTGCTAGGTAGTGCAGGGATTTTTTTAGGGACAAGCGTGCTGCTGTTCTACCTTGGGGAAATGATGTGTTTTTCACGTGTCCCCGCCACAGAAGGAGTGAATGAGATGTTTGATGGAGGACACATTCATAAGGCTGGCAAGCCTGCTGGCTCTGGGTTTTATAAGGAGGGCTGAAGGCTTTTTTTCCACTCATTTCTGCCATGAGCAGTCGGAAAGGGTGATAAACAGCAACGGTAACCATGCAAAGCTGTCCCCACCTCTTCCTGCCCCAGGACAGGTTGATCTTTCACATCCAGGGACATCCCCAGCTGAGGGACTACAGCAAGGTCCTGGCACTGTGGGAGCCACAAGTACCAGCGGAAGGAGGCAGTTGCTCAAAGGGATGTCTAAATTTGGGGAAAGGTTCATTGCTGCAGAGGTTGCCCAGTAATTGGAAGATGTTTCCAGCTGCAGCAAAGAGGATAATAACCTCCTGAGCCTCTGCAGCCAACGTTTGCTCCCAAAAACTGAGCTACAGGAGAAAAAGACTCAACTTCTCCTTTGGCTCTGTAAAACCAGGCTGGTTTCCTCAGCTGAAAAAAAACCCCAACAAACAACAGATGCACTTGCCAAACTTAGAAACTTCAGTAAACCAGCATTCTTTTCCCCAGGCAAATAATTTGCTAATGCCTTTTTTTTTTACCCCTTGTATCCAGATTTTAAGTAGGAGCTTACATCTGGTCATTTGAACAGCTTAATCTGTTAAATTCTGGTTTTTTTCCACACCTGTGAGACCTTACTTTGGTATTGAAGTTAGTTTCACTTTCTTACTAGTTTGCGTTTGATTATGTGTGAATAACCTGGCACTGCTGAGGAACCAGTATTTGCTTAAATAAAAACTCTCCAGTTAAAGATTGAGGTTGCATTTGCATTTCTGCTGCAGCTCTCATGCAGAAAGATACATTGCTCTGAAAATTGCCTAGACCAGTCGGAAATGCACCCACACTTCGGGTGAGTTTCTAGATGGATTTGGGCAAAGGCCTTGGCTTTTTACCTTCCAGAGGAGCTCCAACAATTTACAGGGGAAAATTCAGCATCTCCCAAGCGATGCCTCATCAGCTCTACCCAAAGCAGTGAACAGCACAGTGGAATACCTCCGTGTTAGAAACTCCGCACCTCCAGATGCCTCAGACACAAACATCTCAAACACAAGTTGTTCCATATGCTCGGTGCAAATAACAGACAAGCCCCTGAGGAATAAATACATACCAACCACGTACATGCTATTTCCTGGGTTTTTTTTAAATGCTAACTCCAAACAAAACAGCTATGATGTGGAGACGCTATTTATATGAGCTCCCCATCAAGTGATAGGATGTTTATAAGGGGAGAGAGCAGCATTACGTAGCCTGGGTCCCCGTGCCCACCCAGCAGGACTCCCTGGCACGAGGAGCCCTGTGCCACCCAGCTGGGGACAGCAAGGACCACCCCCACCCCATGGAGGAGAAGAGGAGAAACAAGTGCATCCCATCCCGGCTACCTTTAGCAACAGCAATGCCAGGATGCAATGCAAGGCGAGGAAGCTCAGTAACTAATGCTACTTCTTGTTATCACTGCGAAATATGGTGTCACCCTCCATAGTGCAGCAGATCCATGATGCCCTGGGGAGCACCAGCCACCTCTGCCCACCACGACCCTCCCCAGGCAGGGGAGCGTGCTTCTGCAGGAGGCAGGGCTTTGCTGCCGGCACCCTGCCAGCTCCTGCAGTTACCCACACCCTGAAGAAAGAAAATACCACTCTGATATTAAGGCCCAAGAGACCAGAGAGGGAGTATCAGGTGTGGGATTAAGCCAAAGGAATTAAGCGCAGAGAGGAAACAAAGAAGCTGCACAATGGGAGGGAGTGGGGGTTCAACCCTGCTCAAATCCATGTGATCACCTTGAGCAAAATGTGGGGGTTTTCTCCCCTTAATTCACAGCTCTCTTCAATTCAGGAGAGTGGCCCGATTTTCATAGCTGAATTAAGCCTGTTCAACTTAGCATCGCCTCCAAAGATTAAAAAGAAGCAGTACTTCAGGCAGATCACCTGGCAGGAAAGCATGGTGAGGGCTGATTAAGGACCTGGTGCCTCAGCAGAGACGTAGCAGCCCGGGTGACGTTGGGATGTGGGTCACAATCCCCATGGGGTGTTTCAGACCCCAGTGTTGCTTCTCCCCTGGCTTTGTTCTCACCCTACCCACCAGCAAGAGCTGCTCG
This sequence comes from Aquila chrysaetos chrysaetos, assembly GCF_900496995.4. Classification (NCBI taxonomy): domain Eukaryota; kingdom Metazoa; phylum Chordata; class Aves; order Accipitriformes; family Accipitridae; genus Aquila; species Aquila chrysaetos. Next base: position 12,931,646 of record NC_044009.1, on the reverse strand, counting down.
TGGAAAACTCCATTTATCATGGAAAAACCCACATGGGCAAGGTAAAAATATATATTCTTATTCCTTTAATAGGGAACACTAACAAGAACATACACCCTGGGGACTGGGATGTACAGTACATCAATACAGAGCTTTACATTTCCAGTGCTGTCCTCTCCCTCTTACCATAATACACCATTTTTTCTTTTTACCACTGATGCACGGTGACCACCGGTTTCCAATGAACTGGCTACAGCAAACCCTCAGGTCTTTTCCCTCCGTATCTTCCCGACTAACATAACACTCATTCAAGGGTATGAATAATTCCCTATAATTCCTCTTTGGCTCGTCTGCCATTACATCATCCCATCCGCGTGGGCAGTGAGTATTTCTGGCTTGTCCCAGACTCCAGCTCTTTTCAAGCCACCTCACCTCTCTCCCCAGTAATTAGTAACAGTCGTTTCCATCACAAAACGGGAAGTTTCACTGAACCGTTGAAATTCAGCCTATTTCAAACGGCTTTTTATGCAGCACAGGATTTTGAAGTTGCCACAGGACATGGAGGCCAAGACTTTGAAAGATTTTTTTGATCCCCTTGTGCAAAGCATTGCCTGGAAGTATCTAATGCAAGAGAACAGGAGCAACCCAAAGCAACAGCTGGCAACATCTGCATTGACCAAAACACATCTCACGCATGCTCCCCGAGTTATCTTTTATTCTGAAGAAGAGCTCAGCTAGCATCTTTCCTAGAAGCCAAGCATCACAGTTCACATTAGTTTACTGACCTACAAGCTGCACATTGTGTTAGAGGGGAAAATATTCACATTATTTACATATTTGAGAGTAGTTTGTTCCTTGTCATTGCAGAAGCTGAAAAGCCCTTCCAGCAGAAGGGCTTTCTGCAGGATGCTGTTGGTCAGGGCTCCGAGTTTCTTTTGAATTATGATCTCTCCTATAGGCCATGGATTAAGAGTGTATATATACACTCAGATAATTCACACAGCCCTGGTGTAGGTTTACTTTTATTGCTTCTTCTGGGGTTAGCCTGTTGCCATGATTTATTAGCAGTACTAGCCTCAGAAATGTTCCAACAAAACAGGCACCCTTTTAAGAAATCACTGATTTATCGAAAGCAAAATGTCTTCTAGCATACATAGATATTTTTAAGAACTTTGATTTGGGGGGGGTGGGGAAGAAAATTGTAGAGACCAAGATCAAAAGACTCCAGCCTGTGCTCAACTCCATAAGACACCTCTTTCCCCTGCAGCAGTTGCACTGATCATTTTTTTGCCCTTCACATAAGCTAGGGAGGCAAACCCCACTATCTTACAGATAAGGGAGTGAGGCAGAGCAAACAAATTACTTGTAATCATACAGCCAGCAGCAGAGAGATCTCAAGACTACGGTTTCGCTGGCACTACCCTGAGGAGCCATGGGAACACACTAATATCCGCCCCACCACCCTGTGCTGGGGCACAAAGCTCCCTCCCCTGACGCCAATTAGGGCATGTGGCCTCAATTGTAATTAAGCCCAGTTTGCACCCAGGTTGCTGGGATGCTCATAGCATCCCCAAGCCTTTCCGAGTCCCCCTCCTAGTGCAGCCTGCCTTGAATCCACTATCACAGCTTCATCCTTGAGGATGGGAGGGAGATTTTGCAGCAGTGTTTTAATTTTTTTCACCAGGGCTGTGGGATAGGAAGGGCAGAGCCAGGTGGCTCTTCTCTTGCCTTAATTTCCACCCTGACCTGCTCAGCTTGCTTTCTCCCCACCCTCTCTGCACACTCTAGAGATGCTCCTGCCCTTTCCCCTGGCTGTTTCAAAGTCGAGGGTGGTATCAAATGTGGCACAAATACATCAAGAGATATTTGAGCAGAGGCAGACAGACAAACAGAAAGCGTAGGAGAAAAGCAGAACCAAGAAAAGCTTCAGAAAATATCTCCTGGACCACTTCCTAACCAGGGTGCCGGTGGCAGGGGAAGTATTTGGATGAAAGCAACAGCAAACCCTTTGGAACTAATGAAAACCATCTATTGCAAGCAAAATTCAAATGCAGTCCGCAGCCCTACCCTTGTTCTAGCAGAGCAGCTCTCTGCCTTGTTTTGCAAGCAGGAGAAAGAGCTTGTTCTTTGAGATAGGGGTGTGAGGACCACAGCCGGACCCCAAGCCTCCAGTCCACTGTGCGGATGCTCAGGTTGGTGATGGAAAAATAACGCAACAACCCTTGGTTTTGGTTGTACCTACTAATTTCAGAGTAAGCAGTGGCCCCATCTTGCAGGAGTAGGTTTTATTTGAGGGAAAGAAGGTGACCTTGGGTTTGGTGGATGCCCGGGGAGTCCCTAGAGGAAAAGCCACCAGATGGTGCTCAAGGATGGAGCCAAGGCAGGATGCTCCTGGGTGTCCCCACACATACATGACCCGGAGCCCTGTGCTTGTGTGAATCACATGGGAAATCCACAGAGCATTTCTTAAATTGGGGGTAGAAATGGCCCAACTGAAGCACATCTGCATGCAGAAGAGAACTGCAAAATTCCACCACTCTGCCTGTTTCATGGAATTTTTTTTTTTTTAAGAGTCCCAAGCCAAGACCCTTATTCTGGGGATGGGAGGATGTCATGGTCCCCTTTGCATTCGGGCAAGGATGTAGCACACCAGGCTTTTTTGTCGTGGGTGGAAAGAGAATTCCTCAAAACCCTCTTCCTGACTCATAGCATTAATCACGTCTAGTTATTAATATACAAGGGAGGAAATCTTGCTAAACTTAGTCCCAGCTGTCTCTAGAAATTACCAGTGCAATGTGATTCAGTCTTTTGCTAATTATCAGAGAGGGTTTGTTTGGTGTCAGGGGATAGAAAGAAGTCTGTCCCTGCAGACATCACCCCTTCCCCAGGGATTTCACTCAGCCCTGGGACATTGCAGCAGCCATGGTGGGGACCTGCCTAGGTTCCCCATTGCTACCGTGGTGGACAGGGACCGCTTTGCAGGGGGTCACCAACACAAGCATAGAGGGAACTGCTAAAGGAAGGATTGGAAAGCATCGTGAGTGAAAGGAAAAAAAAAAAAACCAACACCATAGCCCCACCCTGAAACGCCTTCAACATTCTGGCTGGCTGCTCTCCCCCTGTGCACCAGCTACAAAGCCCCTTTTGGGAAAAGAAAACCTTTCAGCATTGTTATTACAGTCACAAAGGCAATCGGATGGGAATTTAAGACCTCTCAGTCTCGTTTAATTACTGGAGCACTTGTAAAAGTCACTTCAATATTAAAACCACATTAAGACAAATTCTGCATTGCAAAAAGAATAAATACTACTTCCAAGTTAAATACGTTCTCAATTGAGCTGTGATAGGCCTACAATGCAGCTCATATGTGTTTTGCCAATATTGTTACATTACTTATCTCCGATCCTCCACCTTGGCTGTTTTTCACTGCCGTTCTGGGGTGGCTAGAGCTTTCCTGTGTTTCATTATTTTGTTTTTGCCAGTCACTTAAAACAGTTTTCCTGCGTTCCTTCATTGCCACACAGGAAACTGGTTTTTTTGAAAGTTATCTGAACTAATGGCAATACAAATCCCAGTTGCCATTGAGTTTGTGTAACTGAACCATACTGGTTTCCACTGGTGGCAGCAAACTGGAACCGCTGGACCTCACTCGGTGGATGTAATTCTTGCCGAGTGTGTCGTACAGGTGAGAGCAGAGCTGAGATGCACAGGAGAGGTGATAGCCTGAAAGCCCAAAGGCAGGAGAAGATGCAGGGCAGCAGCACGTTGCCCGCACCTGCCTGTTTCAGTAGGAGGCTGGCAACAGGGCGAGAGCACCCAAGGCCACGAGCTGCTGCTTTACTGGGATGCTGGTACCGCTGCAACGTCTCAGTTGGGCTCTCCCCTGACAACTGAATTCAGAAGGAAAATCCTTTGGTTTGGATGCTTCTGCCAATGTAGTGCACCTCTATCATATGTATTTTATCCTTTAGCAGCTGTCCCTCACCCATCTTGGCTGCTGTTACATGTTCATCGTTCCTTTCCAGCAGACCCCGTGTTATGGGTTAGTGTGGCGCGGGTTTTTTTGGTACCAGGAGAGGGGGCCGCAGGGGTGGCTCCTGTGAGAAGCTGCTCGAAGCTTCCCCGGCTCCAAGCCAGACCCGCCTCTGGCCCAGGCCGAGCCCGGCAGCGGCCGTGGTAGCGCCTCTGGGAGAACAGATTTCAGAAGGGGAACCGGGAGTGGAATGTGAGAGGAACCCCTCTGCAGATACCGGGTCAGTGAGGAAGGAGGGGAGGAGGAGCAGGGGAGGAGGTTGATGCCCCTGCAGCCCGTGGAGGGGAGCGGGGAGCGGAGCCCCCGAAGATGGCCGTGACTCTATGGGAAAGCCCATGCTGGAGCAGTCTGTGACTGAAGATCGGCCCGCGGAAAGGGCCCACGCCAGGGAAGTTTGTGAGGAACTGCAGCCCGTGGAAAGGACTCACGTTGGAGAAGTTCGTGAAGGACTGTCTCCTGTGGGAGGGACCCCACGGTGGAGCAGGGGACGAGTGAGGGGTCCTCCCCCTGAGGAGGAAGGAGCGGCAGAGACAAGGTGTGATGAACTGACCCCAACCCCCATTCCACATCTTCCTGCACTGCTGGGAGAGGAGGTAGAGAAAATCGGGAGCGGAGCCGGGAAGCAGCAAGGGGTGGGAGGAAGGTGTTCTAAGGTTTGGTTTTACTTCCTAATATCCTTGTTTTGTTTTGATTTGTAGTAAGTTAAATTGATTTAGTTTTTTCCCTAGGTTGAGCCTGTCTTTTGCCCGTGACCATAAGTGGTGAGTGATCCCTCCCAGTCCTTATCTCGACCCACGAGCCTGCCTTTATATTTTCTCCTCATCCCACCGTGGCCAGGCGGGGGGCCGGAGGGAAGCAAGCGACCAGCTGCGTGGTGCTTTGTTACTGGCTGGGCTGAAACCACGACACCGTTTACTCCATCCCCTGTTCAGCTGCCCACCAACACCCAGCAAGGAGCTGCAGCTCCCTTTTGCCAGGCACATTTATTATTTGTGAACAACCTGCCTTTGAGCTCCAGCTTGCCAGATTTGGGGGGCACATGACACCCTGCTTGCTTCTGGGTGTGTGGCTGGGGATGTTTGCGCTGGATCCCTTTGCAAGGCCGGCGCTCAGTCTCTGCAAGGGCCAAGCCAAGCACCATTTCTAAAATGAGCTATTGCATCAGTTCAAGGGCTCAGCACTTTCCTGAAGCATTCCAGCTGTTTCTTTATGCGGCTAGTCTTTCAAACAGCACAAAACCTAGAGCAAACATAATAAATCCCCATTTGAAATGAAGAGAATTTGACTATTTGATTCCAGGGACGCCATCTCGGTTCCAGCCTTATATGGAACCAAACAAGGGCAAGAGATAAGAATTAATGTTTCCATACCACCGTTTCTTGCAAAACACAACCCAGTCCAGACTGAAATGTTTAACTTCAGCCAGTGGCATGCCATCACTTGAGGCAGAGGGCTAAAATCAGCCCCCCAGATTTGTCCGATAGGCTCTGCGTAATAAAAGGTTAAAGGTATTTTTTGCACAGCACATAGGTTTAAAAAAAAAAAAAAATTACCCATCAGGAACTTGCTGACTTGATTTGTTACCTTTCAAACTTTTACTTTAAACCTTTCAGTAGGCTATATGTATTTTTAAATATTTATCTTTATGCTAAGGGGCTAACTTTTATTTATAAGTTATGCTATAACGTAACCCCCCCACTTCCTCCCCATCTGGGCAGGTAAAAAACCCCCAAAACCCAAAAAAACCCCAACACTGTTACATGTAAATAGGAAACTGCATTAAGAGGCTCTCTCCCCCCGCGCTGATGCTCGTAACTGTTCAGGGGGAGAGGCTGAACTTTCTGCAGCCTCGAGCATCTGCAAACGGCACTTTGCCGGAGCCCTGCGTAACTTGGTATGGTCCTTGGCACATCCTGGCTCCTGCAAACGTCCAAGTCCAGCCCTTCGTGACTGAAAGGCATAGTTAAATCGGCTCCTGCAACCCTGCAGGAGTTTTTTTTTCTTTTCTTTTTTTTTATATATATTTCTTCTCACTGATAACAGGGAGAAGCATTTTGGAGATGGCGGGTCCAGCGCGGGAAGGGGAAGCCACACAGCACGGAGGCGTCCCCTGGGCCCGGGGGTGGGGGGGGACGGGACCGTGTGTGATGAGCAGCTCTGACCTCAGCCCCGGGAACGCCAGCACCAACCATCTGGATCCCATTTGCGACGCCAGATCGCCCGGCCCCCCGCACTCCTGCGCCAGCCGCCGCCTCCGACCTCACTCAGACCCGCGGCGACCGTCTCGCGGGGACCAGCGCACCCCCATTTCTCTCACCCCGCTGGTGCTCGCACCCTACCGAGCAAGGCGAGCGGGGACCGGGAAGGCTGAGCGGCGCCAGCACACCATGAAGCAAGGGTGAGAGGCACTTCGGAGTGGAAAATCCTGGAACAAGCGACTTTTCTGGGGGTTCTCTCAGGGGTAAGTGTTGCTTTCCACGCAGGAGTCCTTAGCCTGGGCTCAGCAGCTGCTGTGCTGCATTTCCCCTCCTCGGTGGGGTCTTCAGGGAGTTTTCAAGGAGCTTTGGACAAAACCCATCCTATGAGCAGAGCGGTGTCCTCAGAGGAAAGCTACCCCCAGGCTTGCATTGCGCTTGGAAAAGCAGAGCCATGTAGGTGCCTTGCTCACACCAGGAGCCTCCTCCCCGAGCCGATGCACCACAGGTGCACAGGGACACTCTTGGCTCCACTGGTGCAGGGGAATTAAATTAATTCAAAAGCCCTGAGTATTTCCCCCATTGTTGCAGGATGGTGTTTGCCATTGATGCCTTGAAATCACTCCAGAAGCAGCAGCTTGGTGGGATGGCAGCGGGGTGGCAGCCCCGAGGAGGGCATGTAGTGGTTTGGGGGGCTGCTTGGGCACAAGGAGGGGGGTGCACGAATGGGACCCTGCGAGGAGTCCAGCTAAGGGGGTGTCTCACTGCCCCTTTCCTGCTCCCGAGGCATGCCCCCAGGGCTGGGGGGTGTTTGCTAGCAGCCCTCACCCCTCCTGCCTCAAGGTGAGGTAGGATGAGCTGGGCAGAGATGCTTTTCAGCCCACCCACCCCACACAGGTCCCACTGCCGGGCATGTCCCTGCTGCTCCAGGGTGGGCGAGCACCATTGTGGTTCCAGGGACAATCCTCATCCTCTTGTGGTCATCTATGGAGAGGGAAATTGGCCAAACATCAGATACTTTTCCCCCCAAGGGCTCTCCAGCCTTGCACGGAGCCACCTCCCTTCTCCGCAGCCCCTATTCCTGCTCCCTCCTGCCTTTCCCAGCCTTTTGCCCCCATAGCCCCAGTCACCCTCAGCTCCCCAGGGCTTTGCACATAGAGATGCTTTTGCGGAGGGGGTGGCTATGACTAATCATAGAGACACCCCGCCACTGTCCCTCTTGGCTCAGCAAAGCCCTCCCTTCCCAACCAGAGCCTGGGGCGAGAAACAGTTGCGGCCAAACTGGTTTCCTGACCAGGCATAGGGGCCAAAACTGGCTGGAGCAGAGGTGGCCAGAGCCACTCTGGTTCCAGCGGGTGCAGTGGGAAACTCTCAGCTCATTTCTGGTTGCTGCGATGATTCATGTGTGCTCTCAGGGGAGAAATGCTGCATTTTTCAAACTTCTGGCTTTACACCATTACTTACTGGTTTAAAAAAAAAACAAACACAAAAACAACCACCGGTATTTATGGTTGGATAACTACTGTGCTTATATAGTGCTGTTTCAGGGGCACTACTACCCAGTTTAGGAGCTTTGTGGAGGCCAGAGAGATGTCTCCAGCCAGAGGCTGTTGTAGGGAGCTGGGGGACTCTCCATGGTCACGTAGGAATGCAGTGGCAGAGCAGAGACCCAATTCTGCATCTCCCCAGCACCATCCCTTGAATCACCAGTACCATAGCTCGGGGAAACAGGCTTTTCATCCCCAACCTTATAACCCTCCTTCCACCCTGGTCTTTGCAGAGAGGTTGACCACGAGCAGGGGTGTGATAGCATTTCCAAGACAGGAGCGCAGGGCTGCACGCTTACTGCTGCGGCCCCTTGTCATTCATTCATTCCCTTCCCATTTTTCAGCAGTCTCCCTGGTTCCCCTTCTGGTTTTTCAAACATCTTTGCAATTTTCCATTTAAATGCATTAACTTTCCCTGATGTCAGGGCAAGCTAAACCAGCCCCCACTGTATTCCCACATGTCAAGGAGGAAAAAAAAAAAAAAAAAAAAAAAAGTTGTTCCTGTCCTAACTTTTGCTACGTGCCTGTCTGGGAAGAGGAGGGAAGGGAACATCTTATTCCTTCCACCAGTGCAAACTCTGGTAACTACACAGTCTTGCCAGCCTTGGACTGTATTCTCTCAGCCTGGACGCATTTAATTTGCAGCAAAGGGATGAACCTGCCCCCATATTGGGCGTGCACGGCCACAGGGCTGGCTATGGGTGGCATTGCATGCCTGCTCTCCACTGTGAATCACAGCCAGCCTTACCACTCCACGTGCCCATCACTTTTTCCACCTTTTTAAGTGATCTGTGTTCCACATTAAGGATCCGATTTGTTTGGGTGGAGAGGCTCTAGGAGGCTTAGGTTACTATACATAAAGAGTCATTGATCTTTGAGGGAGTTTCCTCGTTTTTTAGCAAATACTCCCTTTCCTCTTATTAACTACTCTATTTTAGTCTCAGTGTTCAGATGAAGAAAACAACCAGATTTTAAGCCAACAGCATGCTTATAAGAACAGAAATGAATAAGTGATTCATATTAAATGCTAGCATCCAGGGAACTTGCCTGGGTAGGATATAAATGCAACAGAACTCTGTCGCTTTGCTGAATGCTGGTTTTCAAAGTCAGAGCTCAAGTGGTTTGCAAAAGCAGGAAGATTTTCCACCCTTCTAAGGCTTGTTTGCTTCTAATGCTCAGCTCTACCTTTGTAGGAAGAAATTTTTTCAGGAGCAGCCCTCAGCCCAACCACCTTCACCTTCCCAATGCCAAGAATGCCAGATAGCAGCAATATTAATGGAAACCCTTCAAAAGAGCTGGTGCAAATTGAAATGGCTCCACTTGGAGCCATGAATAAATTCAGAATCTGTCCTATACAGCTCATCCTGTGTCTCTAGAAATAGCCTTGCTTCTCCTGGAGGCTGTGGGGCCAGGTGAGATTTAGTGCTCTATGATGAAGAGGTGGCCAGGTTAGAGGCTTGGGACACTTATGTCCCTTTTCAAAGGCGCCTGAGCTATTTCACACAGAAAAATCATGGCATTTAGCCTCTTAGGTGTCCAAATCACTGCTAGGAGTAGCTTTTGGCTAATATTTTCCCCAGCTCAGAGCTCTTAACAGTGCAGAGAAATTTAAGGCGGGGGATTCATCCAGCCGAGAGAGGAGCATGCATCACCTCCAGATGGCAATCTGTGCCACCACAGCCCCACATCAGGATTTCAGGAGCTGTTTCTCCTCCCTGCTTGCTCTGCAGCCACGACTGAATGTATATCCCACTGCTGGGGCTGCAAATAATTGTTCTGGGTAGCCAGTGACCACTTTCAAGCTGCTGGCAAGGCTTGCTGCAGCCTCATGTCTTCACTGCTGCCTCCCAGGGACATGCATATAGCAGAAAACAGCCAAGTCAAAGGGATTTCAGGCTGAGCAGTTTGGTTGGGAAACAGGGTTATGATGAGGCATGAGGAGATCCCCACAAAGCAAATGCAAAGGAAGGTGGAGGCCCCTTGGTTTTGACCCTGACATCCCTGTGGAGCAGACTTTTAAAGGGGTCTGGGTGACGCTCACAGTATCTCATCTCCTGCACCATCTGTGGTAGGATGCTTTGCCCTCCCTCATGTCCTGCCTGATCCCTTTTCAGAAAAGCTGTTGGGACCCAGGTGCAAATCCACCTCTTTCTCCCAGCACAAGATGATCCACCCCACATGCACAAGGGAATTTAAGGGCTGCAATTGCTTTTCAGGTTTTTATTTGAGATATTTTTGGGGGATGCCCCAGGGCTGGGCAGGAAAATTGGACCACATGTACTGTGGTCTGGGGCAGTGAGGCATCCTAAAGTTCCCTGGCTGTGCCAGATAGCAAAGCTGCACAGGCTGCCCAAGGCCAAGCCCAAACCCAGGCCATTTGTCCCCAGAAGAAGAGCGCACAAATCATAGCTCTGCCTACCACATTTACTTTGGGTCCTCTGTCCTTTCCCAGAGGCTGCTCACCTCTCCACAGCAACGTGTCATGGAGAGGGAGAGCTGTTGGGAACAGATTTCACAAATAAATCACTAGTTTTGGATTTCCTGGTTATCACACCCCAAGAGTCAGTTCTGCCCAGCTCAGTCCTTTAGCCCTGAAGAAAAGCATCAAGCAACTACAAAAGGCTTGTACAGAAAACCCCTCTGACAGCTCAAGCTGTGCTGATTGCTTTCTCTCACAGTCCAGCACAACAGATAGCATGAGTGCCTGAAGCACTGGCCAGCTGGGAGTTCAGATTTAAGAGGTATTTTGCAACAACATTAGTTATTCCCTCTAGCTGCCATTGCACCCATCTATATCTACACAGGACACACATCACATTTCTATTCACACCAAACCCATAGATACTTTCCCTCCCTCTCAAAGTCAGCCAGCCCAGCTGAGGGGCATATATAATGAATCAAAGTGATATGTAACAGCTGTAGTAATTTTCCCTGCCTTTTATGTTTTGCTTTTTTTTTTTGTCTACTCATCTGCTTTGCACTTTTACAGATTTTATTTTAACTACACTTTAGTGAAAAAACACACACAAGC